>NC_092391.1:52090174-52690174 GCF_030028105.1 Mobula birostris
GTTCCTGAATCATTGAGTGTGTCTCTTCAGGTTCCTGTACCTCCTCCCCAATGGTTGCAGTGAGAAGAGGGCATGGCCTGGGTGATGGGGTCCTTAACGACGGATGCCACGTTTTTGAGGCATCGCCTTTTGAAGGTGCCCTCGATGCTAGGGAGGCCAGTGCCCGCTGAGTTTGCAACTTTCTGCAGCCTTTTCTGATTTTGGCTGTACCATTACCATCCTCTGGTCTTCAGTTCCCGACCCATTCTAGAGTACTGTAGATGCTCATTGGGAGAACTCTAGCTGCCCCCCAGAATCCACTAGCTCAGAAGGAAATTCTGCCCTTAAAATGGTAGTGTTTTGTGGGGGTGGAGGACTTCCAGCTCTTCTGTTGGTCCTGTGCAAGGATAGGTACTGTCCGGCCTGCTGAGTTCCTCCAGCATTTTGTGTGTTGCTTGGAGCATATTCCCAGCCCTCTCCCACCGGAGAGATTATTTCTTTGTCCCCATCTCACCTTGTCCTGTGTGGATCTCTCCCTGGGACAGCCTCTTCTCCCTCCCCCCCCCCCCCCTCACCCCACCAAGCACCTACCCCTCTGACTGGTGGCCCTCATTGGCATTGTCCCTCCCTGGGCCACCACTGGGCAGTGACCCAATGAGAAATTAAAATTAACTTGGGAAGTTGGTTAGCAAGCTAAGGTTATTTCTGCTACCGCCCGCCTGTTTCAGTGTGATTACATGTTTGCTCCCGGCATGTGATTATAGGATGACGCTGGC
Source organism: Mobula birostris (assembly GCF_030028105.1). Taxonomy (NCBI): domain Eukaryota; kingdom Metazoa; phylum Chordata; class Chondrichthyes; order Myliobatiformes; family Myliobatidae; genus Mobula; species Mobula birostris. The sequence continues at coordinate 52,090,930 of NC_092391.1, forward strand.
ACTTGGCAACAGCTCTCGCGTCATGTTGGGTCCCAAAATATCCTCTGACTAGGAGAAAAGTTCCTAACATGATCACTAATTGGGTAAACACCAACGCCCAAGTGCTCTGGGCCAGTCGATCGGAGCTACTTTGACATATTCCATCAGCGTCAAGCACATGTTAGCCCAAATTAAAAGGGAGAGGTTGCCATGCCTGAGTGAAGCATCTGAATGGATAAGTGGCCATCCTGGCTTGGGCCGGTCTTGTGGCACTGTCTGGAAATTTCCCCAGCTGAGCCTGTAAAGGTTTAAGAGATTATAAGAGACAGATAGAGTAGACAGGAGTATCTTTTTCCCCCAGGTAGAAATGCCTGATGCTAGAGAGCATGCATTGAAGATGAGCAGGGGTAGGTTCAAAGGGGATGTGAGGAGTAAGATGTTTCACTCGGTGTTGGATGCCTGGAATGTGCTACCTGGTATGGTGGTAGAGGCAAATTCATTTGAGGCTTTTAGAGGCATTTAGATAGGCACATGAATCTGAGGAAGATGGAGGGATATGGACGCTGTGTACGTAGGAGGGATTAGTGTTTAGGAATTTTAAAATTTACCTTTTAGCTGGTTCAGCACAACATTGTGGGCCAAATGGCCTTTTCCTGTGCTGTACTCTTCTAAGTTCAGTCCGCTCCTGAAACTGCCCCAACGTCGAGAAATGTTGGTGTTAATTGTTTAATTGTTCTGCAGGGTGTCAGCTTCTTTAATTGTGTGAAGAGGAATTTGAGGCTTTGACTTGTTGGGAAACCTCTCCACGTGACATTCGGCAAAATTAAACCTGGAGATTGCAGTTTATATCTCCTGTTCTCATTGGATGAGAGTCCGCAGATTATTGGATATTCCTGGTGTATGCTGCTTCCCTCCATGTCGTCACCGTCTGGTCTGAGGAATTTTTGGTCTCTTTCTCCCTGGCCCCCAGTAGAACTGCGTGACAAAGGAAATCGGAGCAGGTGTTGACTGACCAACTGGTGCCCACCCCATCCTTCAAAGTTGATGACAGATTCAGACATTGTCTCGACCTCCGTTTACCTCCATCTCCAGAACCCTTGATTCCTTACAGTCCAAAGGCTTTCACCTTGGAATATAGTTCCCGAGTAGCCAGCAATTCATGGGCTTTGGGAGAGGGAATCCAGGCTGAAATAGGCGATGCTTATTTGAAATTAATGTTCATCATTGAGCTGGTCAGTCATCTCCAGCTGGCACAGTAGCATAGTGGTTAGCATAATGACTTACAGCGCCAGTGATTGGGTTCAGTTCTGCCACCGTCTGTATAGAATTTGCTCGTCCTCCCCCCGACCACATGGATTTTCTTTGGTTCTCTCCCCCCCCCCCCCCACATTCCAAAAGTGTATAGACCACAAGTTTTAGGGCTCATGCTATGTCAGTGGCAGAATTCAGAGTTATAGAAAAGTATGGCACAGAAATTGGCCCTTCAGCCCATCTAGCCCATGTCGAGACATTTAAACTACCTACTCCCATCAACCTGCACCAGGACCATATCCCTACTATCCAAACTTTTCTTAAACATTGAAATCGAGCTCGCCGACATCACTTGTGCTGGCAGGTCATTCCACACTCTCATGATCCCCCAAGTGAAGAAGTTTCCCCTCGTGTTCCCCTTAAACTTTTCACCTTTCACACTTAACCCATGACCTCTAGTTGTAGTTTGACCCAACCTCAGTGGGGAAAAGCCTGTTTGTATTTACCCTATCTATATCCCTCCATTATTTTGTATATCTGTATCAAATCTCTCAATCTTCTGTGTTGCAGGTTGACCCTTCAGACTGTGTTGGCCAATGACACAAATGACACATTTCACTGTTATGTTTTGACGTGCATGTGACAAATAAAACTCATCTTTCATTTCTCCCCACTCCAATTTCCTTTGTCACATCGTCATAATATTGCTGAGTTTCTCTGTCGGGTGTGGGTGAGAGGGGGCAGGCAGAAACAGGTCAGAAATTCACCAGACTGGAACGGTGAAAGATGGGGGCCAGCAGGGTATACCAGGAATATCCAATAATCTGCAGACTCTCATCTGATGAAAACAGGAGACAAAACTGCAATCTCCAGGTTTAATTTTGCCAATTGTCATTAGAGAGATTTCCCAACAAGTTAAACCCTCAAATTCCTCATCATGCAATTAAAGCAGCTGACTCCCTATAGGAGCCATGTATCTGTTCTCTATCTGTATCGTATTCTGTATTGCGAGTTTATGGTCAATAGTCACATGAGTGGGGGGGGGGCAGGAAACCTGGTAAGAGCAAAGGGAATAAGTCACGTATTCATGTTTTGTTCATCCCAGTTTGTAGCTGGGGACCAACAGAGGTTGTATCTTTTGATGACTACTCAGTAGTGCTCAATTATACTTGAGTATGCTTAAGTTTCATCACTTCAAGATCGTATGTTTGCTAATAATGGATTGAATACATATCTTCGACTTTTGGAGCTATCATTATTGGAGTGAGGACGCGTCGTGCAAGTATTACAAATCTGTAGGGTGGTTGGCAGCGGCAATTGTTTTGGTTTTGTTGCTACACACAATTAGGTAATCGATATTTTATTTAGAGAGACAGCACGGTCTAACGAGCCCATGCCACCCAGTTACACCCATGTGACCAATTAACCGACTAATCTGATTGTCTTTGGACTGTGGGAGGAGACCAGAGCACCCGGAGGAAACCCACACAGTCTTGGAGAGATCGTTCAAACTCTTTATAGACAGCGACGGAATTGAACCTACCTCGCTGCGCTGTTGTAGCATGATGCTAGCCGCTACGTTTCCGTGCTCATGGGCCTTTGAAACGTGTCACTGGGAGAGCTCAGGTAGAATTCCTGCTTGGCTCTATTCGTCACTCCCAGGGATGGGACTGGAAAGGGAAGGGTTCAAGAGCCAGAATAAGATTCCTTCAGCCCTTTACTTCTTCCATTTATTCCCTCCTAGCTTCCTACTTCATCCACCTTCCCCCTTGCCTGGTCTCACCTATCACTTGCCAGTTTGTCCTCCCACCAACCTTATTCTGGCATCTGCCCTCTCCTTTTCCAGTCCTGATGAAGGGTCCCAGCCCAAACCGTGGACTGTTTATTCCCCTCCGTAGATGCTGCCTGAGTTGCCGAGTTCCTCCAGTGTTTTGTGTGCATTACACACATTGTGCACTGGTACTTTGCTCATGGGCAGACCTGCTCTCTCTGCATACAGACAGACAGCAACGTGCTCTCTCCTCCTCACCCCCACTCCACCTCGTCACGAGCTGCTCTCCTCCTCACCCGAACTCCACCTCGTCACGAGCTGCTCTCCTCCTCACCCCAACTCTACCTCGTCACGAGCTGCTCTCCTCCTCACCTCCACTCCACCTCGTCACGAGCTGCTCACTTTCCTCCAGTCTGCTCACTCTCCTCCGGCCAGTCCTCCATAGCTCCAGTGTCAGATCAACGTTCTGTGTAGTGGTTAGCACAGTGCTCTACAGCACCAGGATCACTGGTTAGGCTTCAATTCCCTTCGCTCTCTGTAAGGAGTTTGTACGTTCTTCTCATGACTGTGTAGGTTTCCTCTGGGTGCTCTGGTTTCCTCCCACATTTCAAAGGCTTGCGGATTAGGGTTAATAAGTTGTGAGCAGGCACTGGAAGCGTGGTGACACTTGCGGGCTGTACCCAGCACATCCTCAGACTGATGTGAATGCAGAGATTCACTGTGTTATTTCAATGTACGTGTGACAAATAAAACTAATCCTCAAAACTTCCAAGTAAATTTTATTATCAAACTGCATGTATGTCTCCATATACAACCCCGAGATTCAATTTCCAGTGGGTATACTCAGCAAACCTACCGAACAGTAACTATAACCGGATCATTGAAAGATCAACCAGAGTGCAGAAGACAACAAACAGTGGAAATGCAAATACAAATAAATAGCAATAAATAACAAGAGCATGATGTAAAGAGTTCTTAAAGTGAGATCATTGGTTGTGGGAACATCTTAATGGATGGGCAAGTGAGTGCAGTTATCCCTTTTTGTTCAAGAGCCTGATGGTTGGGGGGTAGTAACTGTTCCTGAACCAGCTGGTATGAGTCCTGAGGCTCCTGTACCTTCTGCCTGAAGGCAGCAGCGAGAAGAGAGCATGGCCAGGGTGGTGGGGGTCTCTAATGGTTACTGTTTTCCTACGACAGTGTTTCAGGTAGACGTGCTCAATGGTTGGGAGGGCTTTACCTGTGATGACTGGGTCAAATCCACTACCTGTTGTAGGATTTTCTGTTCAAGGGCATTGGTGTTTCCACATCAGGTTGTGATGCAACCAGTCAATATACTCTCCGTTACGCATCTATAGAAAGCAATCTTAGACTGCACTGAAATTCCTCATTCATGTGAAGCTCACAGTGTCGGTGATAACAGATACAGCGATGGCTGGTGGGAAGTATCATTCCCACGTGGGGGGTGGGTACTGTGTGTGTCTGATGGCCTCTCTGTCCTGTGTTCAGGAACTGGTCCTGGTGGAGGATGTGTGGCGAGGTGAAGCACAGGATCTGTTGTCTCAGATCGCACAGCTTCAGGAGGAGAACAAGCAGCTGATGAAGAACCTCTCCCACAAAGACACTCATTTCACCGACGAAGACATCCTCAAACAGGAAGGTAAAAGCATTGGGTGGTCAGTCCCCTGTTCCATCTGGCATGTTAGTATGTACTTTCTGAAATCATATGCAGGTTTAAGTTCACCGGCATATAGTGTGTAAAGGGTTAAATAAGTAGTGCATAAAAAATAGAAATAAAGTAGTGAGGTGGTGTTCATTGTCCATTTAGAAAGAGTTGTCAGAGGGGAAAATGCTGTTCCTGAATTGCTGAGTGTGTGTCTTCAGGCTCCTGTACCTCCTTCCTGATGGTAACAGTGAGAACAGGGCATGTCCTGGGTGATGGGGTCCTTAATGATTGTTACTGCCTTTTTGAGGCATCGCTTCTTGAAGATGTCCTGGATACTACAGAGGCCCGTGCCCATGATGGAGCTGACTAAGTTTACAACTCTCTGCAGCTTATTTTGATCCTGTGCAGTAGACCCCCCCCCCCCCATACGAGACGGTGATGCAGCCAGTTAGAATGCTCTCCACGGTATATCTGTAGGAATTTGCAAGTGTCTTTGGTGACGTACCAAGTCTCCTCAAATTCCTAATGAAACATAGTCGTGCTGCCTTTGTAGCTGCATCAATATGTTGGGTGCAGGTTAGATCCTTAGAGATATTGACACGCAGGAACTTGAAATTGCTCACTGTTTCCACTTCTGATCCCTCTATGAGGACTGATGTGTGTGATCCCTCGTCTCACCCGTTCTGATCTCTCTACGAGGACTGGTGTGTGTGATCCCTCGTCTCACCCCTTCTGATCCCTCTACGAGGACTGGTGTGTGTGATCCCTCGTCTCACCCCTTCTGATCCCTCTACGAGGACTGGTGTGTGTGATCCCTCCTCTCACCCCTTCTGATCCCTCTACGAGGACTGGTGTGTGTGATCCCTCGTCTCACCCCTTTCTGATCCCTCTACGAGGACTGGTGTGTGTGTGATCCCTCGTCTCACCCCTTTCTGATCCCTCTACGAGGACTGGTGTGTGTGTGATCCCTCGTCTCACCCCTTTCTGATCCCTCTACGAGGACTGGTGTGTGTGATCCCTCGTCTCACCCCTTTCTGATCCCTCTACGAGGACTGGTGTGTGTGATCCCTCGTCTCACCCCTTTCTGATCCCTCTACGAGGACTGGTGTGTGTGATCCCTCGTCTCACCCGTTCTGATCTCTCTACGAGGACTGGTGTGTGTGATCCCTCGTCTCACCCCTTTCTGATCCCTCTACGAGGACTGGTGTGTGTGTGATCCCTCGTCTCACCCCTTTCTGATCCCTCTACGAGGACTGGTGTGTGTGATCCCTCATCTCACCCCTTTCTGATCCCTCTACGAGGACTGGTGTGTGTGATCCCTCGTCTCACCCCTTTCTGATCCCTCTACGAGGACTGGTGTGTGTGATCCCTCGTCTCACCCCTTTCTGAAGTCCACAGTCACTTTGGTCTTACTGAGGAGTGCAAGCTTGTTGCACCACTCAACTCTCCCACTCCTGAATGCCCTCTCGTCACCAGCTGAAGTTGCCAACAATAGTTCTGTTGTCAGCAAATTTATAGATGGCATTTGAGCTGTGCCTAGCCACACAGTCATGAGTACAGAGAGAGTAGAGCAGTGGGCTAAGCACGTATCCCTGAGGTGCGTCAGTGTTGATTGTGGGCAAGGTCGAGATGCTACTTCCGAACTACACAGATTGTGGTCTTCTGGTTAGGATGTCAAGGATCAAGTTGCAGAGGCCCAGGATCTGGAGATTTTCAGTCAGAACTGTAGGAGTGATGGTGTTGAACGCTGAGCTGTAGTCAGTAAACAGCATCCTGACATGGGTACAGTATTAGTATTGTCCAGGTGATTCAAGGTTACATGGAGAGCCAGTGAGATTGTATCCGCTGTAGAACGACTGTGGTGATGGGCAAATTGCAATAGGTCCAGGTCCTTGCTGAAACAGGAGTTAATTCTAGCCATGACCGACACAGGAATGCAAAATTATGAGGGGTGCAGATAGGGTAAGTGCAAGCAGGTTTTTCCCACTGAGTAATACACAAAATGCAGGAGGAACTACTGTCCTGATGAAGGGTCTTGGCCCAAAACGTTGACTGTTTATTCCCCTCCGTAGATGCTGCCTGACATCCTCTATGGATTCCCCTTGCATTTTGTATGTGTTTCCTGGATTTCCAGTATCTGCTGAATCTCTTGATTATATTTGTCCACTGGGTTTTTTTTTAATTTCTTTTATTTAAATTTTTTTCTTAACAAAATTCTTTATTACAAATGTTGGTGCTATACAATATTTACAAAACCAGTGACTAACATATTTACTACACTACAAACAGACAACACATGTTAAACCAATATATTGCCATCCTCATCAATGATGGCATTTACACCCCGCGGAGCCCAACGGTCCCAGAACATCTCTACGGTCGCCGTGGACTGTGCGTATTCCTTTTCAATATTCACCCGGGCACGAACATACCCCCTAAACATAGCCAGGCAGTCCGCCCGGGGAGAACCTCCTGCCACCCTTTTCCAGGAGCCACGGATGGCAATTTTCGCCAGCCCCAGGAGCAAGTTGACAAGGACATCCTCATCCCTCTGTGCCCCCCTCCTTACTGGATGACCATATATGAATAGGGTGGGACTGAAATGCAACCAGAAGGCGAGAAGCAGCCCACGCAAATACGCCAAAAGGGGCTGCAGCCTCACACACTCCACGTACATATGGTACACAGTCTCCTCCAGCCCGCAGAAGTGACACGCGGCTGGGAGATCCGTGTACAAACTAAAGAACTTATTGCAGGGCACCGCTTTATGCAGCACCCTCCAGCCGAGATCCCCAAGGTGCATGGGAAGGACTCCCTTGTAGAGGGACTTCCATTGGGGACCCCCCTCACCTCCAGGTGGAAAGACCGACCGCCATGGCGTGTCGGGACAGTGGACAAATGCTAGGAAGTGGAGGGTGTGGAGCAGCAGCCCATAAAGGTACCTCCTGCCTGCATCCCTGAATGGGATTGTGGGTGTCGATGAAAGACGGCTCAAGTTGTGTGGATTCGTCTCTCGGGTAAGGCTGCAGGGCCTGGGCCCGATGAGCAGCTCAGCCCAAGTCGTTCCACACACCTGAGCCGCACTGACATCCGTTGAGACGGGTTGGGTGCAGGTGGCAGGGTGGAGATGTGACTGTACAAAAGGAGATGAAAGGTGCTCCTTCCCTCCACTAGCCTGCAGGTCCCCCTTGGGCAAGGTGTAGCACCTGCTTAGCCCCCCCCCCCCCCCACCCCTGATCAGGGTCAGGTGAAGCCACGGGAGCAGGTGGTGACGGTCGTTTGAGCAGCTGGTGCAGATCACAAGTCCTGGTCATGCGACCACTGACACCAGGCAGACAATCTCTGAAGGGTATTGATAATGGCTGGGGTTACCCGCCAGAAGAAAATGGCAAACCACTTCTGTAGAAAGATTTGCCAAGAACAATCACGGTCATGGAAAGACAATGATTGCCGACGTCATACAACACAGCACGTAATGAACAAGGGAGGTTGGGTGTGACTAGAACAGGAGGGCACAGGTTTAGGGTGAAAGGAACCTCTTCACTCGGCAGTGTGAAACAAGCTGCCAGTGCGGGTGGTGGTTGCGGTTTCAATTTCAACATTTAAAAGCAGTTTGGATGGGAGAGGTCTGGAGGGCTGCGGTCCTGGTGCAGGTCGTGGGAGTAGGCAGATTAATAGTTTGGCATGGAATAGATGGATTGAAGGGCCTGAATCTGTGCCATAGGGTTCTATGACACCGAATACATTTAGAACAAAGGATTCAGAGAAAAAGTGTTAACAAAGAGCCAGTGTTGTCATACAAATGACCTTGTATAAGCAACACACACAATGCTGGAGGTCAGGCAGCATCCATAGAAATGAATAAACAGTCAGTGTTTCAGGCGAGGCCCTTCTTCAGGACTAAAAAGGAACGGGGGGGAAATGCCAAAATAAAGGTGGGCAGCAGGGGGAGGAGGATGGCTAGAAGGTGAATCCAAGTGGGTGGGAAAGGTCAAGGGCTGGAGAGGAAGGAATCTGATAGAGGAGAGTAGACCACAGGAGAAAGGGAAATGGGAGTGGACCTGGGGGAAGGTGATAGCCTGATGAGAGTAAAAGACAATAGTGAGAAATAGGGGAGTGGGAGGGAGGAAGGAGAAGTCAATGTTCATGCCGTCAGGTTGGAGGCTCCTCAGACAGAATATAAGGTGTTGCTCCTCCACCCTGAGGCTGGTCTTGTCATGGCACAAGAGGAGGCCACAGTCCGACATGTCTGAACAAGAATGGGAATTAAAGTGTTTGGCCACCTTATACTTTGTGTAAAGTTGGGGCTTGTACTGAGCTGTCCGTGGGAGGATGGGGACAGATTCATTGAGGAAGCGAATGGGTGAAGTGCAATAGGAAAAATTCCCCGGTTTGGGAATGAGAATTCCAATGAGGTATATTAACCCTCCTTCCCCTTCCTATTCGTGTTTACTGGTTGTTGCGGCATCACTCAGCCAGGTAAGCCATGTCAAACACTCAGCCCATCCCTTCAGTTCAAATGACAGGTGACTGATCTCACTCCGACACACTGACTCATCACCCCCTGTGATTTTTCTAACAGCACTGGTGTCATCGGCAAATTTGAAGATGGCCTTGAAGCTGTGCTTAGCCATACAGTCATGCGTATGGAGAGTAGAGCGGGGTCCAAGCATGCAACCATGAGGTGTTGATAGATGATCAACAAGAAGGAGATGTCCTCATTTCTGATGAGGAAGTTGAGTAAAAGTGTGGACTATTTTCTAAATTGAAAGAAAATTCAAAAATCAGAGGTGTGGGCCGGCTGGTGGCGCAGTGAGATCAGCGCTGGACTCCGGAGCGAAGGCTCCCAAGTTCGAATCCAGGTCGGGCCATCCCTGAGCACGCTTTCCATCCGTGCCGGGTTGAGTGTGGAGCTAGCCACTCGGCCTTGTAAAAAATACAAGGGTCAAGTCAGGAACGTTCATAACGTGAACCGGTTAATCCGGACACCACGTGCCAGACAAGAATGGCTGAATGTCTGGTACAACACACTTAAAAAAACACATCAACAAGTGTCTGAACAGACCTGAGAAAAAAAAATCAGAGGTGCAAAGGGACTGCAGGATTCCCTAAGCATTAATTTGCAGGAAGACTCTATGGTGAGGAAGGCAAATGCAATGTTAGCATTCGTTTCAAGAGGACTAGAATATAAAATCAAGGATGTGATGTTGAAGCTTTATAAAGCGCTGGTGAGGCTTCACTTGGGAGTATTGTGAGCAGTTTTGGGCCCCTTATCTTAGAAAGGACATGCTGAAACTGGAGAGGGTTTAAAGGAGGTTCACAAAAATGATTCCAGGATTGAATGGCTTGTCATATGAAGAGCGTTTGATGGCTCTGGGCCTGTATTCACTAGAATTCAGAAGAATGAGGGGTGAGCTCATTGAAGCTTTGGACACTACCTCACTTTTTTTTAATATACAGTATTTCTGCTTTTTGCACATTTAAAAAAAATCGACTCAATACATGTAATTGATTTACTTGTTTATTATTATTTAATTTTATGTTTCTCTCTGCTAGATTATGTATTGCCTTGAACTGCTGCTGCTAAGTTAACAAATTTCACGTCACATGCCAGTGATAATAAACCTGATTCTGATTCTGAGCTCATTGAATGTTGACAGGACTCGATAGAGTGGATGTGGAGAGGATATTTCCTATGCTGGGGGAGCTAGGACCAGAGGACATAGCCTCAGAATAGAGGGGCATCCTTTTAGAATGGAGACGAGGAGGAAATTCTTTAGCCAGAGAGTCGTGAAGCTGTGGAGGCCAAGTCATTGGCTATATTTAAGGCAGAGGTTGATTAGTCAGGGCATGAAGGGGTATGGAGAGAAGCCATGAAATTGGGGATGAAAAGGAAAATGGATCAGCCATGATGAAATGGCAGGGCAGACTCAATGAGCCAAATGGCCTAATTCTGCTCCTATACCTTACGGTCTTGTGGAATGTACCACAGAGATGGTCCAAAGAACACATTCTCATGTTCCACTGTGGAGGTTTGGTGGTTGAACCCTCACCCGAGGATTTGAGTAATGATCCTCAAAATTGTACCAAGAAAATATCAGTGGTTTTGGTTATAATGTTTGCGTTTGGGCCGGGCTCTGTGCTCAGTTCTATGTTTGTCCGGAGTTGCCTCAGTGTGGCTGTTGTCCAGAGGTGTCTGGGTGTGGAAGATGTCTGCAGGCTGTTGTCAATGTCTGGATGTGGAAGACATCTGCAGGCTGTTGTCAGTGTCTGGGTGTGGAAGGTGTCTGCAGGCTGTTGTCAGTGTCTGGGTGTGGAAGGTGTCTGCAGGCTGTCGTCAGTGTCTCAGTGTGGAAGGCGTCTGCAGGCTGTTGTCAGTGTCTGGGTGTGGAAGATGTCTGCTGGCTGTTGTCAGTGTCTGGATGTGGAAGGTGTCTGCAGGCTGTTGTCAGTGTCTGGGTGTGGAAGGTGTCTGCAGGCTGTTGTCAGTGTCTGGGTGTGGAAGATGTCTGCAGGCTGTTGTCAGTGTCTGGGTGTGGAAGGCGTCTGCAGGCTGCCGTCAGTGTCTCAGTGTGGAAGACGTCTGCTGGCTGTCGTCAGTGTCTGGGTGTGGAAGGCGTCTGCAGGCTGTTGTCAGTGTCTGGGTGTGGAAGGTGTCTGCAGGCTGTTGTCAGTGTCTGGGTGTGGAAGGCGTCTGCAGGCTGCCGTCAGTGTCTGGGTGTGGAAGGCGCCTGCAGGCTGTTGTCAGTGTCTGGGTGTGGAAGGCGTCTGCAGGCTGTCGTCAGTGTCTCAGTGTGGAAGGCGTCTGCAGGCTGTTGTCAGTGTCTGGGTGTGGAAGGCGTCTGCAGGCTGTTGTCAGTGTCTGGGTGTGGAAGGCGTCTGCAGGCTGTTGTCAGTGTCTGGGTGTGGAAGGCGTCTGCAGGCTGTTGTCAGTGTCTGGGTGTGGAAGGTGTCTGCAGGCTGTTGTCAGTGTCTGGGTGTGGAAGGCGTCTGCAGGCTGTTGTCAGTGTCTGGGTGTGGAAGGCGTCTGCAGTCTATTATCAGTGCCAGGAATGTGATGTTGGGACTGAAATAGCCAGAGTGTTGAGAAGCTCTCAGCTGCAGTTCTGAGCTGTATCTGTCATTAGTGTGTAGTTACATACTCCCACCCCCCCCACCCCACTGATTGACATGCAGAATTCAGCAGGTGACAGCAGACACAGGACCTGTGGAGAGAGTGGCCAGTCTTCTCTGAGTGACCTGGGTCTCTCAACACATCTAAGAGTTTCAGCTCCTGAAACGTTGATCTCTGACCAATCTTTGCCGTGTCCACTTGCTGCGTCCAAAATAGCATCAAAATACCAAAGTTCAGCTGGTGTACAGTGTGAGTTTCCCGAGGCTTACATTGAGCAGAGCGTTCGTAAAGTTGAGCACAGGGTCCCAGCGCATACTGATAGCCCCTCACAAGTTCCTAGCGGACAGACCTTTCACTCTGACTCTCGAATCAGCTGACGTAGCAGTGATGGGGTGTTAAAGCCCTGTGTTTTCACTGGCTGTTCGGTTACAATTGGAATTGTTTATTACTGTCACATGGACAGAGCTAGAGTGAAAAGTTTGTCTTGTGTACTGTTCATTAGGCCTCTGTTGGTCAGGGTCGACCAGGGACGTTGCAAGTTAGCTGTCTGGATACACAAGCCAAGGCAGTACGATATGGAGAGCATGCTCCCCCTCTTCACGCATCTGATAACCCAAAGGAACAGCAACAACCGATACAGTTTGGTACCAGCAGTGTCACAGGAGCTGCTAGTCAGCGTTGAACTCAAAGTAGGACTGCCTTAGAGACCGCAGCTCTGGAATTTTCTTCTGAGTTTACTCCCGAAGCCTTCCTCATGTATAGCCGCAAGGCAGCAGAGGTTTGTGATCAGAGTTTTCCTTCTAGATGAGCTGCCAACCACGACGAATGAGCCCCACCTGCCCAAAGTGGCTGGTTTTAAGGTGCCAGTAACCCACCTTTGTTCCTTCTCCTGTCGGTAAAAACTATTCTGTTGGGCTTAGTAGCTAAGCTACATGTGAAGGCCAGGAGCTGGACTTGGTTGTCAGAGGCTATTTGAAATGCACGCCATTGGGAGCATTTAATAGATAATAGGAGCCTGCCCATATTACCAACCTTGGCTGTAACAACTTTAAGGAACCCCATAATGTACATAGAGATCAGATCATTACACAGTCATTGAGGTAGAACAAAGTAAAACAATAACTGTAGAATAAAGTGTACCAGTCATGGGTCCCTGAGTTGTAAGGAAAGATTGAATAGGTTAGGACTTTATTCCTTGGAACACAGAAAATTGGGAGGAGATTTGATAGAAGTATATGAAATTGAGAGAGTAAATACAAGCAGGCTTTTTTTTACTGAAGTTGGATGGGACTACAACTGGAGGTGTTGGGTTGAGGATGAAAGGTGAAAAATTTAAGGAGAACACGAGCGAAAACTTCTTCACTCAGAGGGTGGTGAGAGTGTGGAATGAGCTGCCAATACGAGTAGTGGATACAGTTTCGATTTCAATAGTTCAGAGAAGTTTTAGATAGGTACGTGGATGGGTCGGGTATGGAGAGCTGTGGTCTGAGTGCAGGTCGATGGGAGTAGGCAGTTTAAATGGTTCAGCCTGGACAAGATGGGCCAAAGGGCCTGTTTCTATGCTGTACCTTTCTGTGAGAGTTACAGTGCAGTGCAGGCAGGCAATAAGGTGCAAGGCTGTATCTGGCAACTGGGTTAGAAGAGGTCCTTGAGCCTGGTGGTAAGTGCTTTCAGGCTTTTTGTATTTCTGCCCAATGGAAGAGGGGAGAAGAGGGAATATTCAGGGTGGGTGGGGATCCTTGATATTATACTAGCTGCTTTACTGAGACAATGAGAAGTGTTGAGAGAGTTCATGGGGGGGCGGGAGGCTGGTTTCTGTCATGTGCTGAGCCAAATCCACAACCCTCTGAATCTTTCTCCAGTTGCCTCTTGACTGAAAAAGGCTTGAGCAGTGGGCAGGGAAGGCAAAGACACCGCTGGTCTCCTTTGGGTCACAGCGTACACTGTCAAGTATCTCAGCACCTGGTTGATGCTTTGAACCTTGTAAGTGGCTTTGCTGATGTGCAGAATGAGTCAGGGTCAGGAAGAGCCTTGGCATGCCCTCCTGCATAAACCAAGGAGATCTGGCCTCCATGCTCAGTGATGGTACAGTGGGGAAAATCTCTGTCTGAACATATCATCAACAAAGTTCAAAGTAGGTTTCATTATCAAAATACATATATGTCACCATATACTACCCTGAAATTCAATAGAATCAATGAAAGACCATACCCAATGGAATAGACAACCAACCAATGTGCAAAAGACAACAAACAGTGCAAACACAAAAATAAAGAAAAATAAATAAGCAATAAATATTGAGAATGTGTAATGAAGAGTCCTTGAAAGTGAGTCCATAGGTTGTGGGAACAGTTCAAGGATGGGGCGAGTGAAGTTATCCCCTCTGGTTCAGGAGCCTGACGTTTGAGGGGTAATAGCTGTTCCTGAACCTGGTGGTGCAGATCCTAAGGCTCCTGTATTTCTTTACCGATGGCAGCAGCAAGAAGAGAGTATGTCCTGGGTGGTGGGGGTCCCTGATAATGGATGCTGCTTTCCTGTGATAACGCTCTGTGTAAATGTGCTTATAGTGGGGAGGGCTTTACCCATCATGGACCTGTTGAACCTGCAGTTTGTTTCACATTTGAGTTTGGGACAAACTCCCCAATTGCTTGTACAATGATGCTCACCCCTTAACAACACCAGGACATGCAGTCTATAATTGTCCCATGTTATAGTCAACAGTCTTTAAAGAAACTTCTGTATACAGGGCATCTTTATTTGTTCTACCAAAACTTCTAGTCTCCAAGGAATTTCATCCATAAACTCTCTACCCTTGGGTCCAGTCATTTGTTCATTATGTGCCATCTCATATGACGCGGGCGATCATGGTCTTTCTGTGACCATGATTCTTTGCAAGTTTTTGCAGTGTCTGGACGCTGATCCCTACATGTTGGTCATTGGTCTACAGGTTAAGCTAACGTGCCGCCCCAATTATAGTTAATTTTTTTTGTCTTACACTGTCCTGCTGCTACCAAGCAACAAATATCATGATTTTATGTCGGTGATATTAAACCTGATTTTTGATCCTGCTCTTGGTTCAAGTGTGTGACCCTGATTGTTGTTGAAGTTACCCTCCGGAGGGTTTCTCACCTCAGCCCAGCTGGGGTAGGAAAGGTCTGAGGGACTTCCGGAGGTGAACAGACTGAGACAGATCCAGCTTACAAGTCTTATGGTTTGGCGGTGTCTCTGCTGTCTTGCAGCCGGGATGTCAGAGAGGGAGCGGCTGGTGATGAAGAAGCTGAAGGAGGTCGTTGACAAGCAACGAGATGAGATTCGAGCCAAAGACCGAGAGCTGACACTGAAGAATGAAGATGTGGAGGCAGTAAGTTTCAGCACCACCAGTGTTCCCCGCGGACACCCCCCCGACTGATGCTGCCCATCTGACTCTCGACCACCTCTTGCTGCGTCTTCACACTGCACACTGCCAGGCTCCTCTAAGGCGCAGTGGGCGCTGGGGTGGCAAATCTCTGGGGGCGGCTGGTGGGACAGTAATCCCGAAGCCACAGTTTACAGCCTGGGGTGCCGGGGGTTTGTCCGACCCTGGCCACAGCAGGTCACTGTGGGCTAGGTGGAAGGGTGGGGACCCAGTGTGTCACCGATGTGTTGTGGAGTACAGGCGCTGGGGACCGGGAGAGGGTGCAGGTGGTTCTGGTTGTCCTGGGAAGGGGTGATACAGGCAGATCGCATGGTCCTGGGATGAGGCAGTATAGACGGAGGCTGGGCCGTACAGGCAATTCTGGTGGTCCCTGCGTGGGGTGGTACAGGCAGGTGGACTGGTGCAAAACAGGCGTTCTGGTGGTCCCAGGATTAGTACAGGCGTGACTGGGGCTGTGCAGGTGGTTCAAGTGGTTCCCAGAAGGGGTGGGGGAGACAGTGCCGGACCAGGTGACAATGTGGGTGGGGGGAGGCGGTGGGAGTACTGGTTCAGCTGCTGGGTGGGAGTTGTCTCCATTGGTAACCGAGTCCGGGATGGGGGGGGTACTCCACAGCGACCCTTTCCCGTCAATCACGTGTGTGTCTATGTGTACCTGTGTTTGTGCTTAGAATCACAGTCATCATGTGGTTTGGGTCTGGGCCCTGGGAACCTCCCATTGAGCTGGGACAGCACAGGGATCTCTCTCACTGCTCCCCTTCCCTTCCCTTCCCTCCCCTCCCCACTCCGTCTCACAGTTGCAGCTGCAACAGAACCGCCTGATGCGGATTAACCACGAACTGCGGCACAAGATGTCGGTGATCGACGCGCAGGGCAAGGGGCTGATCGAGCAGAAGGTGGAGCTGGAGACTACGCTGCAGACCAAGGAGCAGGAGATGGGGAACATGCGTGTGGAGATCGGAAAGCTGAGGGAGAGGTGCCGGGGGCAGCCCACGCACAATGGAGAACAGGGAGGGCAGGTGAGGCTGCGGAGTCGAGATCCAACACTGCCCCCACCCCACCTGTCCAGCAGTCCGAGAGGAGAGGTGTGATCGGCAGGACAGCAGATGTGAAGCCCTGGAGTTGTTTGACTCATTGTCTGACTTAAGGTAGGAACGCAGGGTCTGGGGTCAGAAAGGTGAGTGCAGGCTCTGAGAACCGTGACTGGAGGTTAGCTTTATCTGAGGATGTGCTAGGGGCAGCTCTAAATGTCATCACATTTCCAGCACCGACATAACATGCCCTAAATGGATCCTGTTTTTCCCATGGGGTGCTCCCAGTGGCAACCCTACTACAGGATGACGGCGGACACAGTTCCTGATGTCTGGTGACTCTGCCCCATGGGTGCCAAACAGATGTGGGGATTTGGGAGACGTTGGCACCCAGTGGTGTGTCCTGTATTCCGTCATTCTGCTGTGACAGTGAACCAGCCACTTGGCCCGCAGGTTAGAAACTAATCCCTCTCATTACAAAGTGAGAAAATCCTGACAAGTTACTGTGTGGAAAGAGGAAATGAGCTGGGTTTAGATTGTGGGGAAGAGGGTGGAGAGAACATCCCTGGGGTGAGGCCCGGGTTGCTGTGGAAAGTAAGTTGTGTATGAAGTTACTGGACTGACAAGTTAGAGGGGACTGTCCAGAAGACTATTAAGGCATGCAGAACTGTGAAAAAAGTCTTGGACACATGTATTTCGCTAGAGTGCCTAAGACTTTTGCATAGTTGAGTTGAGGCCTCCGTTGGTCAGGGTCAACTGAGGGTGTTGTGTCTTAGCTGTCTAGATACGCAAGCCTGGGCAGTACAGTATGGAGAGCAAGCTGCTGCCCATGTAGCAGACTTCCCCTCTTAATGCATCTGATGAACCCAAAGGGACGGCAGAGACCAGCACAGTTTGACACCAGGAGTTGCCAGTCAGCGTTGAGCTGCCTTAGGGACTCCAGCTTCAGCTTCTCCCTCAGGCTTAGCTCCCGAAGCCTCCCCCATGAGTGGGTGTAGCCACAAGGAGGTTTATGATCAGGGTTTTCCTTCTAGATCAGCTGCCAATCACAGCTGACGAGCCCATCTGTCCAGAGTGACTGGTTTTAAGGTGCCAGAAACCTGTCTTTGCCCCCCGCCCCTCCTGTCGGTAGAAACAGTTCCGCTGGGTTTAGTAGCTAAGCCACGCGTGAAGTCTATGAGTCTTGGTTCTCAGAGGCCATTTGAGATGCACACTACTGGGAACATTTTATAGGTAGTGGGAGCTTGTCCCCATTACTCTACCCCGAGATATGACAACCTCAAGGAACTTTTGCACAGTACTGTAGCAATTTTATGAAGTGCACTGTACTGCTGCCGCAGAAGGAGAACAAATTTCTTGACATGAGTGGTGATAAACCTAAGATTCTGATCTGGATCCCTGCTGTGGACTGAGAGTAGGAAGGGGGCAGGGAGAGGGGAATCATGTTTGGGTAAAGGGGAAGGGAGAGGAGAGGGAGTGGGAAGCACCTGAGGGACATTCTGTGATGATCAAAAAACCAATTGCTTGGAATTAAATGACCTTGCCTGGTGTCTCAGGGCTGGGTGTGTCTGTACCCACCCCTGCCACTCCCCCTCTGCCACCTGTCCCACACCTCTCCCTTGCTATTCCCAACATTCTTTGCTCTCACCGGATTTACAAACTCGTTCCCTGCCCCATGTTGACAAATACAGTACCGTGTAAAGGTCTTTAGCACCCTAGCTATTTATATGTGCAAAAGACTTCTGCACAGTACCGAAGGAGCTGAATCAGGCCATTCGGCCTGTTGAGTCTTTACAACCCTTCCATCATAGCTGATTATTATCCCTCTCAAACCTATTTTCCTGCTTCCACTGGATAATCTCCAATGCCATTCAGAGAGAGGTGACACACAAAGATCTGTGGGATCTGCCTCATTGGTCAGCTAGTGTCCCTGAAGACAGAGAACGTTACCAGTGGGCGACTGACAGTGGAAAGCTCTGGTTGTGATGGGGACAAAGAGCAAGTTTTCTGAAGTTGTCAAATTGTTAGAGTTGACATCACTTTGTTTTTTTAAACAAGTAGGAGGGGGCTGTTTGGCCTGTTGAATCACTGCTGGCCGTCAGAATTGCCTTCAGTCCCATTCCATGGGTACCATGGTGGTGTAGTGGTTAGCACAATGCTATTACAGCTCGGAGCGTGGAGTTTGGAGTTCAATCCCAGTGTCCTCAATAAGCAGTTTGTACATTGGGATGCGAGGGTTTCCTCCAGGTGCTCTGGTATCCTCCTACAGTCCAAAGATAAACCAAAGGTTAATTGGTCATTGTAAATTGTCCTGTCATTAGGTTAGAGTTAAGTTGGTGGTGGTACAGCTCAAAGAGCAGGGAGGGCCCGTTTCACACTATGCATAAAATAAATCTGACCCCCCCACCCCCCACCGGTAACTTGCTCCCTCCCTGGTACACTCGTTCCTTTGCTGTTTTTCTACACCCACACTGGTATAATCTACATTGGGATACTCACACATGGTTCAGATGTGGGAGGAAACTGGGAAACCCGCGTGATCACAGGGAGACCATGCAAACTCTACAGGGACAGCGCCCAGGGTCAGGACCATTGCAGCTTTGTGGATCCAGCAATGATTCTACCGTGTAATTCTCCACCCCCGCCCCCCCCAACACCTGCATCTGTCACAGTGCGTCCGAACACAAACCTGAGGAACGTCACCTCAGCAGCTCCCTGGGCTTCTGGATTTCATGTCAAACCTCTCAGACTCTGGGGACATCAGTTCTCCACCTGGACCCGAACTGGCCAATTCTGTGGTATGTCTCCTGCTGTGGGTTTTTTGTCTCCATTTGTCCAGCCTGACCATGTCTCACGGCCCTGCCCCTGACAACACATCATACAAAGAGGCACCATTACTCTAAATCTACCCTATTAACCCACATAGACCATAAGATATAGGAGCAGATTTTGGCTGTTTGGCCCATCGAGTCTGCTCCACCATTTTATCATGGCTGATCCAAGTTTTCACTCAGCCCCAATCTCTTGCCATCTCCCCATATCCCTTCATGCCCTGACCAATGAAGAATCTATCAACCTCTGCCTTAAAAAAACATAAAGACTTGGCCTCCACAGCTGCTGTGGCAAAGAATTCCACAGATTCACCACTCTCTGGCTAAAGAGATTCCTCCTCATTTCCATTCTAAAAGGGCGGCCCTCTATTCTGAGGCTGTGTCCTCTGATCTTAGACTCTCCCACCATAGGAAACATGCTGTCCACATCCACTCTATCAAGGCCTTTCACCATTAGATAGGTTTCAGTAAGGTCACCCCTCATTCTTCTGAATTCTAGTGAATACAAGCCCAGGTCCATCAAATGCTGTATATATGACAAGCCGCTTTATCGTGGATTCATTTTCATGAACCTCCTTTGGACCCTCTCCAGTTTCAGCACATCCTTTCTAAGACAATGGTCCAAAAACTGCTCACAGTACTCCAAATGAGGCCTCACTAATACCTTATAAAGCCTCAACATTACATCCTTGCTTTTATATTCCAATCCTCTTGAAATGAATGCTAACGCTGCATTGCCTTCCTCACCACAGCCTCAACCTGCAAATTAATCTTTAGGTAATCCTGCACAAAAATCCCTTTGCACCTCAGTTTTTTGTATTTTCTATTTAGAAAATAGTCAACCCTTTCAATTCTTCTACCAAAGTGCATGACCATATACATCCCAACACTGTTCCATCTGCCATTTCTTTGCCCATTCTCTTAATCTGTCTAAATCCTTCTGTAGCCTCTCTTTTCCCACTCTTTGCCTCCAGCCAATACTTTATCCATGCTAGAATCTTTCCTGTAATACTATAGGCTCGTGGCTTGTTAAGCAGCCTCATGTGGCATCTTGTCAAAGGCCTTCTGAAAATCAACCAATTCTTCTTTTACTATCCTGCTTGTTCAAAGAATTCCAACAGATTTGTCAGGCAAGATTTTCCCTTGAGAAAACCAAGCTGTCTACAACTTATTTTATCATGTGCCTCCTAGTACTCCAAAACTACATCTTCAACAATCGACTCCATCATCTTCCCATCCACTGAGGTCAGACTAACTGGCCTATAATTTCCTTTCTTCTGCCTCTATCTCTTCTGGAAAACTGGAGTGACATTTGCAATTTTCCAGTCTTCCTGAACCATTCCAGAATCTATTGATTCTTGAAAGATCATTACTAACGCCTTCACAATCTCTTCAACCACCTCTTTCAGAACCCTGGGGTGCACACCATCTGGTCCAGGTGACTTAACTACCTTCAGACCTTTCAGTTTCCGAAGAACCTTCTTTCCAGTTATAACTTCACACACTTCATGACCCTTGACACCTGGAATTTCCACCATACCACTGGTGTGTTCCACAGTGAAGACATGCAAGATACTTATTCAATTCATCCACTATTTCCATGTCCCCCATTACTACCTCTCCAACATTGTTTTCCAGCAGTATGATATCCACTCCCACCTTTCTTTTACACATTATGTATTTGAAGAAACTTTTGGTATCCTCTTTAATATTATTGGCTAGCTTACTTTTGTATTCCATCTTTACCCTTATGACTTTTTTGTTCCATTCTGTTGGTTTTTAAAAGTTTCCCAATCCTCTAACTTCCCATTAATTTTTGCTCTATTATATGCCCTCTCTTTGGCTTTTTTGTTGACTTTGACTTGTTAGCCATGGATGTGTCATCTTTCCTTTAGAATACTGAGATCCTGGGTGAGGAGGACATGCAGTCGGACAAGACGCCAACGGACCTGAATGACCCAAACCGCCCGCGTTTCACGCTGCAGGAACTGAGGGATGTTCTCCACGAACGCAACGAGCTAAAGGCCAAACTCTTCCTGCTGCAGGAGGAGATGGCATTCTACCGCAGGTCAGTGTGTCCGCGGCCCACAGGGAGAGGATGCGGTGCTGAGGAGATGTTATTCTACCGCAGGTCAGTGTGTTCGCGGCCCACGACCCACTGGGGGGACACAGTGCTGAGGAGAAGGTGTTCTACTGCAGCTCAACTTGTCCACAGCCCATGGGGGAGAACGTGGTACTGAGAAGATGGTTTCTACCTCGAGTTTGTATCTCCCCGGACTAAAGGGGTGGAACGGGGAAGAATGCAGTGCTGAGAAGATGGTATTCTACCACAGGTCTGTGTGTCCCTGGCCCATGGGGTGGGGGGGGGGCAGGAGGGAGGGAGTCGGTGCAGAGGAGATGGCATTCTACCGCAAGTGAGTGCACCCACACCCTACTGGTTTGGTGACCCACAGTTTCTGTCTCTGCCACTCCTGCCCCGTTAATTCTCAGTTTTGTCATTGTAGTGAGGAACAGGAGGAAAACACGGGCTCCTCGAACTCTGCGCCTACGCCCTCACCTCCGCCTCAGCCCAGGGCAGCCACCCATCCGGAATCTGGCATCCGCAGGCTGTGAGTATTCCAGTGGGGCAGCGCTCCGTCAGCGGGGAATGCCGGGGTTTGTGGCCTGGTGTCTGTCGGGAACACGTGTGTCTGGTGGGTTGGAGCAGTTCCCCACTCTCACTCTGTAACAGACCTGTCGTCACTTTGTGTTTCACTCTTCACTGAGCTCTCTCAGCCGACAGCCGCTGCACACCTCGTCACTGGAATAAATCCCCACCCTCTCTGGTTGTTCACATGGACAGGGCCCTCTGCGCCATGCCTCCCTCCTCAAGTGCCCCTCTTGTCCCTCCCAGGCCCACCCCTTTCCCCGCCCCTGCAGTTTTCCGCTCGCTCTGGCACTCTGTTGCTCTCTCTGTCCACAGTGGCACTGTGTGTGAGCCGGGAACCCTCCCGTACCATCTCATCTCAACCCCAACCGGAATCTCCACCGGCATCCTGTCCGGAAGTGGATCCCACTCGCTCGGCAACCTGCTGATGGTCAATGAGAACCGAGCCGTTGCTACGGCCACACGTGTTTCTGTGACCCCCCCCCCCCCCGCCCCACCACCACATTAAAGCTCAGTGTTGTTGAGACGTGAGTTAGAAGCTGTGAATCTCCACACTGTCATCTCACCTTCCTGTTTGGATGCTGCATGTTATTTGACAGTAACACCACCTCCTACAGGATTGCTACTGCAGTGTTGCTCTGTTTCCTGCGGTGTTGCATGCATCCCTAAGGTCTCCCTGCAGGGTTGTAAGCACCACTGTAGTTGTGCATGTTTTTTCACAGTGTCGCTGAACATTTCATGTACTTGGGCAGTAAAGACATTCCCTCTACCTTGCGCAGATCGGACTCTGCCTGTTTCTCCTGTGCTTTCCATTGTTATACTAAAGCCTCCTAAATCTGTGCAGTGTGTCAAGTCATTTCTGATCTCACCAGTACTAGGAGTTCACCACTCTGTACCCAGTGCTACCTGACACAGGACACCTGTACTGAAACCAGGCAGTCCTGCCTGTGAATCATCATCTGTGTGGCGTTGGCGTGGCGCATCTGCACTGTGCGGCGCTGGCGTGCTCATCTGTTTCCAGCTGTTTATTGTGTGTCTGTTGCTCTCTGCCCAGGATCTTTACTGCCATCATGCCGATGGTGGCCGCTGGTTTGATTCCAGACGATCCCACATTGCAGCCACTCAGAAGACTTGTTCCCCTAGTATGAACATTTTTATCATCTTCCCTGTTTTAGCTTTTGCATGAATCTGATTTCAATATGATTGGCTTGAAGGGTTAACAAATCATCCAATCAGAATAATGCATGATTTTGCATAATCAGCTATTTAATAGTTTGACTTGTCCCTTTCTGTCTGTTAACCTTTGACCTGTGCTTTACCCCCGACCTCTGGCTTGTGTTTTAACCAATGACCACCTTCTGTGTTGTGACGCTGGAGTATGCCCGATTTGGTTAATTTGTTTGAAGAGCAGCTCAGTTGAACGGTACCCGTCGCCACTTGCTGACGTTAGTCCTGTGGTTAGACTGAGTGATGGGGTCTGTTTGTCCGGATGCTGGAGATGGAGTGAATCCAGGTGCCCCACCCCCCCCCCACTGAAACCGTCACTAACTGTGACGCTGTTTTTCCTGACCTGTTGTTTCTCGTATGGGGAGTCAATCCAGACAGTTCATATTGCCATTAGTTGGGCGATGGGTGCACTCTGTGGTTTCTGTTGCTCAGTTTGGCAGAATGATGGTGCGGGGGGGTGGCACAGACTCTGTTAATGCCCGTTCACTGAAATGTCCCCCCCCCCCCCAACCAATTCCTTGCTGAAGATGTTCTCGGGTCTCCAGGCCCTGAAGTTGTACATCTGACATCCCCTGAAATTCCTCTTCCATCCTAGATCCCATCACTTCAGACTTCTCAAGATGGCTGTTGTATATCACAGGAACAGGACTTTCAGCCCATCTGATCGTGACAACAACCCAAATTAAACCCACCTGCCTGCAGGTGGCCCATATTTTTCAGTTTCCTATCCCCCACTGGCTCAGCCATCTCTCTAACAGCCTGTTAAACGTTGTCATATCTGTTTCTACTGGCTACTGGCTGCCACTATGTGTGAAATAAACCCTTGATTTCAACATCTCCTTTAAACTTTTCCCATCTCACCTTAAAACAGTATTTAACATACCCACCCTGGGAAGGACATTCCATCTACCCTGACAGGGCCTCTGATGATTTTGTAAACCTGTATGATCTTTCCTCAGCCTCTGCCGCTCCAGAGAAAACAGCCCAAGTTTGTCCAACCTCTCGTTATAGCGTACACCTCTGAGCCAGGCAGCATCCTGGTAAACCTCTCTGTCCCCTCTCCATCGCCTTCACATCCTGCCTGTTACGGGGGGATCAGAACTCCAGAGTGGGTTGCATTCCATAATTTGCAGGCAGATAATGGATTCACAAATTGCAAGTCTAAAATGTGATCAAACCCAGGTTCAGGACACCGGCTGATTTCTCTGATCAGTTGGGCACTGGAGCATGTGGCAGAACAGAGGGATCTGGGAATAGACCATAAGACATAGGAGCAGAATTAGGCCATTCGGCCCATCGAGTTTGCTCCGCCATTTCATCATGGCTGATCCATTTCCCTCTCAGCCCCAATCTCCTGCCTTTTTCCCATAACCCTTCGTGCCCTGGATAATCAAGAATCTATCAACCTCTGCCTTAAATATACCAAATGACTTGGTCTCCACAGCTGTCTGTAGCAACGAATTCCATAGATTCAACCACTTTTTGGCTAAAGAAATCCCTCTTCATCTCAGTTCTAAATTGACATCTCTGTGTTGTGAGACTGTGCCCTGTTGGTCCTAGACTTCCCCCACTATAGAAAATATCCTCTCCATATCCGCTGTAACTAAGCTTTCAACATACAATAGGTTATATTGAGATCACCCCCACTCTTCTAAATTC
Source organism: Mobula birostris (assembly GCF_030028105.1). Classification (NCBI taxonomy): domain Eukaryota; kingdom Metazoa; phylum Chordata; class Chondrichthyes; order Myliobatiformes; family Myliobatidae; genus Mobula; species Mobula birostris. The sequence continues at coordinate 52,115,515 of NC_092391.1, forward strand.
CAATGAGTACAGGCCCAGAGCCATCAAACACTCCTGATATGATAACCCTTTCATTCCCAGAATTATTTTCATGAACCCTCTGAATCCCGCATGGGAGGTTAGTTAGGAAAATTCAGTCGCTAGGTATACATGGAGAGGTGGTAAATTGGATTAGACATTGGCTCAGTGGAAGAAGCCAGAGAGTGGTGGTAGAGAATTGCTTCTCTGAGTGGAGGCCTGTGACTAGTGGTGTACCACAGGGATCAGTGCTGAGTCCATTGTTATTTGTCATCTATATCAATGATAATGTGGTAAATTGGATCAGCAAGTTTGCTGATGATACAAAGATTGGAGGTGTAGTAGACAGTGAGGAAGGTTTTCAGAGCCTGCAGAGGGACTTGGACCAGTTGGAAAAATGGGCTGAAAAATGGCAGATGCAGTTTAATACAGACAAGTGTGAGGTATTGCACGTTGGAAGGACAAACCAATGTAGAACATACAGGGTTAATGGTAAGGCACTGAGGAGTGCAGTGGAACAGAGGGATCTGGGAATACAGATACAAAATTCCCTAAAAGTGTCGTCACAGGTAGATAGGGTCATAAAGAGATCTTTTGGTACATTGGCCTTTATTAATCAAAGTATTGAGCATAAGAGCTGGAATGTTATGATGAGGTTGTATAAGGCATTGGTGAGGCCGAATCTGGAGTATTGTGTTCAGTTTTGGTCACCAAATTACAGGAAGGATATAAATAAGGTTGAAAGAGTGCAGAGAAGGTTTACAAGGATGTTGCCGGGACTTGAGAAACTCACTTAGAGAAAGGTTGAATAGGTTGGGACTTTATTCCCTGGAGCATAGAAGAATGAGGGGAGATTTGATAGAGGTATATAAAATTATGATGGGTATAGATAGAGTGAATGCAAGCAGGCTTTTTCCACTGAGGCAAGGGGAGAAAAAAACCAGAGGACATGGGTTTAGGGTGAGGGGGGAAAAGTTTAAAGGGAACATTAGTGGGGGCTTCTTCACACAGAGAGTGGTGGGAGTATGGAATGAGCTGCCAGACGAGGTGGTAAATGCGGGTTCTTTTTTAACATTTAAGAATAAATTGGACAGATACATGGATGGGAGGTGTATGGAGGGATATGGTCCGTGTGCAGGTCAGTGGGACTAGGCAGAAAATGGTTCGGCACAGCCAAGAAGGGCCAAAAGGCCTGTTTCTGTGCTGTAGTTTCTATGGAATCCTCTGCAGTACCAGCACATTCTTTCTTAAATAAGGGGCCCAAAGCTGTTCACAATACTCCACGTGGTGCCGCACCAGTGTTTTATACAACCTCAACATTACATCCTTGCTTTTGTACTCTAGTCCTCTTGAAATGAATGCTGACATTGCATTTGCAATCCTCACCACTGACTCAACCTGCAAATTAACCTTTCGAGAATCGTCCACAAGGACTTCCAAGTCCCCTTGCACCTCAGATTTTTGAATTTTCTCCCCTCTTAGGAAATAGTCAACACTTTCATTTCTTCTGCAAAAGTACACTTCCCAACTCCATCTGCCACTTTTGCCCATTCTGCAAATCTGAGTTCTTCTGTAGCCTCCCTGCTTCCTCAGCACTACCTGCCCTCCACCTTTCTTTGTACCATCCACAAACTTGGCCATAAAGCTATCAATTCCGTCATCCAAATCATTGACATATAACATAAAAAGAAGCCTTGTGGAACACAACTAGTCATCAGCAGCCAACCAGAAAAGGCTCCCTTTATTCCCATTCTGCCTCCAGCCAATCAGCTACTATTTATCCATCTTAGTATTTTTCCTGTAATACCGTGGGCTGTTAACATGTTAAGCAGTTTCATGTGTGGCACCTTGCCAAAGGCCTTCTGAAAATCCAAGTATACGCTATCAACTGATTCTCTCTTGTCTATCCTTGTTACTTCTTCAAAGAATTTCAACAGATTTGTCGGACAAAATTTTCTCTTAAGGAAAACATGCTGACTTTGTTAAGGATTAGATTTAGGGTATTTGGAAGCACGTGATAAAATGGGACAGTCGACTCCAACATCTTCCCAACCACTGAGGTCCGACTAACTGGTCTATAATTTCCTTTCTTCTGCCTTTCTCCCTTCTTGTAGAGTGATATTTGCAATTTTTCATTCCTCCAGAACCATGTCAGAATCTAGTGATTCTTGAAAGATCATTACTAATGCTTCCACAATCTCTTGAGCTACCTCTTTCAGAACCCTGGGGTGTTGTCCATCTGATCCAGTTGATTTATGTACCTTCTGACCTTTGTTTCCCAAGCATCTTCTCCCTTGTAATCGCAACTGCACTCATTCTGTCCCCTGACACACTCGAATTTCCAGCAGGCTGCTAGTGTCTTCAGCAGTGAAGACTGATGCAAAATACTTGTTCAGTTCATCTGCTATTTCCTTGTCCCCCATTACTACCTCTCCAGCAGTCCAATATCTGTTCTCTCCTGTTTTAATGTATCTGAAAACATTTTGGTAACCTCTTTAATGTTATTGGCTAGCTCACCTTATTTAATCTTTTTCCTCCCTTATGGCTTTTTTAAATTGCTTTCTGTTGGTTTTTAAAAGCTTCTCAATCCTCTAACTTCCTGCTGATTTTTGCTGTTATATACCCTCTCTTTTTTGCTTTTATGTTGGGTTTGACTTCCTTGTCAGACACTGTTGCATCATTTTGCCTTTAAAATACTACTTCGGGATGTATCTTTCTTGCCCTTTCTGAATCGTTCCCAGAAATTCCAGCCATTGCTGTTCTGCCATCATCCCTGCTGGTGTCCCCTTCCAATCAACTTTGGACAGCTCCTCTCTCATGCCTCCGCAATTCCCTTTACCCCACTGTAATACTGATACATCTGACTTTAGCTTCTCCCTCTCAAATTGCAGGGTGAAATCTACCATACTATGATTACTGTTTCCGAAGGGTTCCTTGCCCTTTACCTCCCTAATCAAATCCGGTTCATTACACAACACCCAATCAGATCCCCTGGAGGGCTAAACCACAAGCTGCTCTGAACATCTATCGTGCATTCTACAAATTCCCCCTCTTGGGATCCAGTGCCAACCTGATTTTCCCAAATCTACCTGCATATTGAAATCCCCTATGACTATTGCAACATTGCTCTTTTTACATGCCTTTTTTTTCCCTCCTGTTTTAATTTGTATCCCATATCCTGGCTATTGTTTGGAAGCCTGTATCTAACTCCCATCAGGGTATTTTTACCCTTTCAGTTTCATAACTCTACCCGCAAGGATTCTGCATCTTCTAATCCTATGTCACCTCTTTTTAAAGATTTGATTTAGAAGCATAGAAAACCTGCAGCACAATACAGTTGTGCCAAACATGTCCCTGCCTTAGAAATTATTAGGCTTACCTATAGCCCTCTATTTTACTAAGCTCCATGTACCTATCTAAATGTCTCTTAAAAGATCCTATCGTGTCAGCTTCCACCACCATTGCTGGCAGCCAATTCCATGCACTCACCACTCTCTGAGTAAAAAACTTACTCCTGACATCTCCTCTGTACCTACTTCCCGGCACCTTAAACCTGTGTCCTCTTGTGGCAACCATTTCAGCCCTGGGAAAAAAGCCCCTGACTATCCACACGATCAATGCCTCTCATCATCTTATACACCTCTATCAGGTCACCTCTCATCCTCCGTCGCTCCAAGGAGAAAAGGCCGAGATCACTCAACCTATTCTCATAAGGCATGTTCCCCAATGCAGACAACATCTTTGTTTCATCTTTTTAACAACAAAGCTACCCCACCCCCCTGCCAACCACCCTGTCCTTTTGATTCAATGTATATCCTTGGGTGTTAAGCTCCCATCTATGATCTTCTTTCAGCCACGACTCAGTGATGCCCTCAATGTCATACCTGCCTATCTCTATCTGCACTACAAGATCATCTACCTTTATTCTATGAATACAGATCATCATTTCTTGAAAGAGGTGTCACAGGTAGATAGGGTCATAAAGAGAGCTCTTAGCCCCGAGTTATAGGGAAGGGCCAAGGACTTTATTCCCTGGAGTGTAGGAGAATGAGGAAGAATTAATAAAGTTGAGTATAGAGAGGATAAATGCAAGCAAGCTTTTTGCACTGAGATTGGGACTGCAACTAGAGGTCATGGGTAAAGGGTGAAAGATGAAAAGTTTAAGGGGAGCATGAAGGGGAACTTCACTCGGAGGGCGGTGAGAGTGTGGAACGAGCTGCCAGCACAAGTGGTGCACGCAAGCCCAATTTCAACGTTTAAGAGAAGTTTGGATAGGTACGTAGATGGGAGGGGTTTGGAGGGCTATAATCTAGGTGCAGGTTGTTGGAACCGGGCAGAATAATAGTTTGGCATGGACTAGATGGGTCAAAGGGCCTGTTTCTGTGCTGTAGTGCCCAACACTCTAATGTTGCTTTCCCTTGTTGTCGAGTCAAACTTTAAAGTATTTATCAGTTCGCAGGGACTGCATTAAGCATCAGTAGAATGATGGAAATTGAGGAATTAGTTGGGCTGTTTGTGCAGTTCAGCCTGTTGGCATGCAGCGACTGAGAGGTGGTGGGGGCAGGCTTGTAGAGCTGGCACAGAAATCTGAATGGCCTTGTCCTGTCGCTGGCAACTCTGAATGGGAAGGCTCAGCTCACGTTTTCAGTGCAGCGGACAGTAGTGTGCAGTTGTGGGATTGAGGAGGGTTACTGAGTGGTCAGAGCGTGGTCATTGACAGGGTGCCACTGGTTGCAGACCGGCCTCCCCAACAGTCCTGTTCTTTGATTTGGGGGTGTTTGAGACAACGGGTTCTGCAGCTGGAGCTGCATGCCTCTAACGTCACCTGTTTCTTTGTGTCTTCCTCAGATTTAATTTATTTTCGCGGGACAAGCGGACAGAGAATCGCCTACGACAGGCTGGAACTTGGGGGATTTCTGAACAGGAAGGGATTCTCACGGAACAGGGCCAGGAGGCGCTGCAGCATCTATAAACATAACCCCAGATTCGTCAGGCGTGTATACCCCCCCCCCCCCGGCAGTTCAAAAAATCCAAAAGCCACTTTGCTTCATTTCAGTTTTGAGAAGAACTGATAACTGACTCTGTTCACACATCTAACCGAATGAGTGGTTGGAGACAACGTTCTGCGCCGGTGAACTGTTGTAATCTAATCTCTAACCTGTGTTGGGAAAAGGTTAATTAGTGTGATCTGATGGCATTGGAATTGTAACAATACTTTCTAATCTGCAGTGTTATATACCGAATCCAACAGCTTTTTACCTCTGAATTATACAGCTTCTGTCTTCTAACCATGTGATAGGTGAGGACTTGCACTGTCTGTCTTACATTACACATTGACATTTTGGAATCTCTACAAAGGGACTTCAGGGACGTGTCCAGAGTTCCTGGGTGATTAGGAGGAACGAAAATATAATTTTTCAGCAGTCTCTTCTGCCCTGGTCATTTGAATCAAAGTGAGGTTGTCGGCTGTCAGGGTTAACTCCGATTAGGAGAAGCTGGTCTTTGTAATACCCAGGATATCCTGTGCGTGCACCCAGTCAGCTGGTGTCTGCAGGCTGACGACTGAGAGAGAGGCCAGAGTGAATCCAGCAGATGAACCTGTGGAAAACCACACTGGCAGGCGGCAACTTGGGTCTCCAGCTGTCAGCTGCACTCTTCAGATTCAGATTAATTCAGCCTTTTCCACTGAGGTTGGGTGGGACTACAACCAGGCGTCATGGGTTAAGGGTGAAAGGTGAAAAGTTAAAGGGAACATGAGGGAAAACTTTTTCATTCAGAGGGTGGTGAGAGTGTGGTTCGAACTGCCAGCGCAAGTGTGCATGTGAGCTCAATTTCAACGTTGAAGAGAAGTTTGGATAGGTACATGGATGGTAGGGGTATGGAGGGCTATGGTCCCAGTAGGCAGTTTTGAATGGTTCAGCATGGACTAGATGGGCCAAAGGGTCTGTTTATGTCGTACTTTTCTGTGTACATTTCACTGTGCAGTGAAATGTATTATCTGTGTTCACAGCCAATAGAACTTCAGGATGTGCTGGGGGCAGCCCGCAAGTGTCACCACACATTCTGGCATCAGCACAGCATGCCCATGGTGCTCCATGGGAAACCTGAAGCAGGTTAAGGCAGTGGTTAGATTTCTCCCCATTAATTCTAGAGATAAAATGGCCCCTTTTCATGGTTTAGCATGCGATTCTTCATGCCCCTGAATAAAGTCAGCAAAATATTTGGTGCTGTAACTACGTTCTCGTGTGGTATTCCCTAACTGGAGAGCATCTTGAAGTGCGTCCCCCTTACACTGATTTTCTTTGGGTGTGTTCAGACAGTGACTGCAATACAGTGCTAATGTGTAGGACTTGAATCTCTCTGTCAAGCCAGGCTGTTCAGAGTTTGCATAGGTCTAGTTGGTGATAAAGATTGTCCATTCTGAGTGCCAAGTGGGCAAATTGTAAGCAGATATTTCTTCCTTTTCCCTTTCTCCCATGGTCCACTCTCCTCTCCTATCAGATTCCTTCTTCTCCAGCTATCACCTCCCAGCCTTTTACTTCAGCCCCCACCCACTGGCTTCACTTACCACCTTATAGTTTGTCCCCCTTCCCCTCACCCCACCACCTTATTCTGGCATCTTCCCCCTTCCTTTCCAGTCCTGATTAAGTGTCTTGGTCGGCCCGAAACATTGACTGTTTACGCGTTTCCAATGACGCTGCCTGACCTGCTGAGTTCCTGCGGTGTGTGTTGCTCTGGATTTCCAGAATCTGCAGAATCTCTTGTGTTTATTCCTGAGCACAACATTGATTTTGTACGCTTCTCTTCAGAGCACCATGTCTCTCTCTCTCTCTCTCTCTCCACAGAAGCTGCCTGACTAGCCGGCCGGACAATTCAATTCCTGTTTTCTTTCAGGTTTCCAACAAGTCGTTTTTTTTTTTTTTTGCTTTTCGATTAATGTATTCAAACCACTAACGTTTCACCATTTATTCATGAGAAAATGGAGGTCCTGAATTTCTGTCGCTGAACGTGGACAGATCTGACCTTCACTGGGTGGTTGTACATTTGCTAACTGCTTCATGAGCTCTAGGCTCTAATTTTGTGCCTTTAATGTTCCTTTTGATACAGCATGGAACCTATCTATCTATCTCTCCCTCTCCCGCGCTCCCTCTCCCTCCCTCTCTCGCGCGCTCTCCCTCCCTCTCTCGCGCGCTCTCCCTCCCTCTCTCGCGCGCTCTCCCTCCCTCTCTCGCGCGCTCTCCCTCCCTCTCTCGCGCTCCCTCTCCCTCCCTCTCTCGCGCTCCCTCTCCCTCCCTCTCGCGCTCCCTCTCCCTCCCTCTCTCGCGCGCTCTCCCTCCCTCTCTCGCGCGCTCTCCCTCCCTCTCTCGCGCGCTCTCCCTCCCTCTCTCGCGCGCTCTCCCTCCCTCTCTCGCGCTCCCTCTCCCTCCCTCTCTCGCGCTCCCTCTCCCTCCCTCTTGCGCTCCCTCTCCCTCCCTCTCTCGCGCTCCCTCTCCCTCCCTCTCTCGCGCGCTCTCCCTCCCTCTCTCGCGCGCTCTCCCTCCCTCTCTCGCGCGCTCTCCCTCCCTCTCTCGCGCGCTCTCCCTCCCTCTCTCGCGCGCTCTCCCTCCCTCTCTCGCGCTCCCTCTCCCTCCCTCTCTCGCGCGCTCTCCCTCCCTCTCTCTCTCCCTCTCCCGCGCTCCCTCTCCCTCCCTCTCTCGCGCGCTCTCCCTCCCTCTCTCGCGCTCCCTCTCCCTCCCTCTCTCGCGCGCTCTCCCTCCCTCTCTCGCGCGCTCTCCCTCCCTCTCTCGCGCGCTCTCCCTCCCTCTCTCTCGCGCTCTCCCTCCCTCTCTCCCTCCCTCTCCCTCCCTCTCTCGCGCGCTCTCCCTCCCTCTCTCGCGCGCTCTCCCTCCCTCTCCCTCCCTCTCTCGCGCGCTCTCCCTCCCTCTCTCCCTCCCTCTCTCCCTCCCTCTCTCGCGCGCTCTCCCTCCCTCTCTCGCGCGCGCACTTTCTCTTTTTGCCAAAGTAATTGTGAAGTATTAAGTAAAGACCGAGAGCTGAATAAAATTCAGTGTAACCTTTTTGTTTTATTCGGAGTGTTTCTCTGTCCAGTAAATATCCTGTGTTTCATTGGGCTCCTGTAATCCTGCCAAAGGAAGGCGCCTATACTGTATTGACCTTCTGAGTCAGCGTTATGTAAGGTGGCCATTAACGTTTGGGTTTAGGTTCGGGTATTTTATCCTCCACAATATTCCGCGTGGGAATTTAAACTGGGGGTGGCAGTGTTTTTTACGAGGTCAAGTTGCGAGCTCGATATCAACCCTTCATCTCTGGCCGGCAACTCCTTCACCACTTGTGGAATCAGCCGGGGCTTATCTCTTGGTAATCCTGAAATTTTTGTTTTAGAAACATTTCGCAAGTCAAGTAAACTGTTAAATCAAATATACAACCCTCAGATTCATTTTCTTGTGAGCATATATAATAAATATAGAATAATAACGAAAATATGTTTAACGAAAGACCGCCCAACTAGGGCGTTCAACCAGAGTGCAGAAGACAACGAGTTGCAAATACAAAAGAAAGAAATATAAATAATCAGTAAATATTGAGAACATGAGATGAGTCCTTAAGTGTGAGCCCATTGATTGTGGGAACGTTTCAATGGTGGGGTGAGTATAGTCATCCCCTTTTGTTCAGGAGCCTGATGGTTGAGGGGTAGTAACTGTTACGGAACCTGGTGGTGCGAGTCCCGAGGCTCTTGTACCTTCTACCTGACGGCAGCAGTGAGAAGCGAGCATATCCTGGGTGGTGAGGATCTCTGACGGTGGATGCTGCTTTCCTGCGAGAGCGTTTCATGTAGATCTGCTCAATGGTTGGGAGGGCTTTACCCGTGGTGTGCTGGACTGAATCCACTACCTTTTGTGGGATTTTCCGTTCAAAGGCATTGGTGCAGCCCATCCATGGACCCTCCACCGCAGGTCTACAGAAGTTTGTCAAAGCTTTCGATGTCATGTTCAATCTGCAGAGACTCCAAAGGAAGTAGAGGTGATGACTTCCGTGCTTTCTTCGCATGCTGGGTCCGGGACAGGGCTTCTGAAATAGTAACACCCAGGAATTTAAAGTTTTTGACCCTTAGGTGGGAGGGAATTGATGTTCCTTCACGTCTGGCTGGCAACCTCCCATCACTTGTGAAATCTGCCAGGCCTAATCCATGCATCTTCCCGTAATTTTTAACAATTCAAAGTACATTTATTATCAAAGTATAGATGCAGTACAGAACCCTGAGATTTGTCCTGCAGACAGCCACAGAACAGTGGGAGTGGGGGCGGGGCGGGGGGTGTTGATGTCCCTGAGCAGAGATCAGGGTCTCGCCGGGTACCGGTCTAGACGGTGATATGGTGCCTGACGGTTGACTGCAGTCCTGAGGGAGTGCTGCACCATCGGGAGGTGTCGCGTAAATCAAGGCTGAGGCGCCAAGCAGGCAGCTTCCCTCAGTGAACCGCTCAACTCCCATCTGCAGAAATAGTTGTACTGGTTACTCTCTGTGTGATAGTATAAATACAAAAATAAATAAATAATAAATAGGCAATAAATATTGAGACTGAGATGAAGAGACCTTAATTCCTGGGATGTTCGGACTGTCTTACGCAGAGAGGTTAGAGAGACTGGGCTTGTACACGCTGGAATTAAGGAGATTGAGGGGGGATCTGATTGAGACATATAAGATTATTAAGGGATTGGACAAGATAGAGGCAGGAAATATGTTCCAGATGCTGGGAGAGTCCAGTACCAGAGGGCATAGTTTAAGAATAAGGGGTAGGTCATTTAGGACAGACTTGAGGAGAAACTTCTTCTCCCAAAGAGTTGTGGAGGTGTGGAACGCGCTGCCTCAGAAGGCAGTGGAGGCCAATTCTCTGGATGCTTTCAAGAAGGAGCTAGATAGGTATCTTATGGATAGGGGAATCGAGGGTTATGGGGACAAGGCAGGAACCAGGTATTGATAGTAGATGATCAGCCATGATCTCAAAATGGCGGTGCAGGCTCGAAGGGCCAAATGGTCTACTTCTGCACCTATTGTCTATTATCTATTGGAAGTGAGTCCATAGGTTGTGGGAACATTCCAATGATGGGGCAAGTGAAGTTATTCCCTCTGGTTCAAGAGCCTGATTGTTGAGGGATAATAACTGAACCTGGTGATGTGGGTCTTGAGGCTCCTGTACCGCCTTCCCAATGGCAGCAGCGAGAAGAGAGCATGTCCTGGGTGGTGGGGTCCCTGATGATGGATGCTGCTTTCCTGCAACAATGCTCGTTGTAGATGTGCTAAGTGGTGGGGAGCATTTTACCCATGATAGGCTGGGCCGTATCCAGTACTTTCCTGCAACAATGTTCCATGTAGATGTGCTCAATGGTGGGGATAGCTTTACCTGTGATGGACTGTATCCACGACTTTTTGTAGGATTTTCCATCATAGGTACAGGTGTTGATACCTGAATTATATGAATTGTAAATAAGACAAGTTATTATGAGCCAGCCAATCCACTATTTATTCAACTAAACACTTTAAAATTAGTCATAGTCATACTTTATTGATCCCGTGGAAAATTGATTTTCGTTACAGTTGCTCCATAAATAATAGTAATAGAAATAGTAATAGTAATACTATTATTAGTAAATAGTTATAGTCATAGAAATAATAAATAGTAATAGTATAGTATTAGAAAATAGTAATAAATAGTTAGATAGTAATATGTAAATTATGCCAGTAAATTATGAAATAAGTCCAGGACCAGCCTATCGGCTCAGGGTGTCTGACCCTCCAAGGGAGGAGTTGTAAAGTTTGATGGCCACAGGCAGGAATGACTTCCTATGACGCTCTGTGTTGCATCTTGGAGGAATGAGTTTCTGGCTGAATGTACTCCTGTGCCCACCCAGTACATTATGTAGTGGATGGGAGACATTGACCAAGATGGCATGCAACTTAGACAGCATCCTCTTTTCAGACACCACCGTCAGAGAGTCCAGTTCCATCCCTGCAACATCACTGGCCTTACGAATGAGTTTGTTGATTCTGTTGGTGTCTGCTACCCTCAGCCCGCTACCCCAGCACACAACAGCAAACATGATAGCACTGGCTCCCACAGACTCGGCATCCTCAGCATCGTCGGGCAGATGTTAAAGGACCTCAGTCTCCTCAGGAAATAGAGACGGCTCTGACCCTTCTTGCAGACAGCCTCAGTGTTCTTAGACCAGTCCAGTTTATTGTTAATTCGTATCCCCAGGTATTTGTAATCCTCCACCATGTCCACCCTGACCCCCTGGATGGAAACAGGGGTCACCGGTACCTTAGCTCTCCGCAGGTCTACCACCAGCTCCTTAGTCTTCAGAGATTTGGTAGATTTTAAAATAATACAAATTATGTATAAAGTTAAAAAAATGGACAGCTACCACAAAGTATCCAAAGGTTGTTTAAAATGAGAGAAAGTCAACATGATTTGAGAGGAACATGTATATTTCAAAAACAAAGGATAAGAACAAATGTAAAAAGTCATTGTATTTCAGTCAGAGGGGTGAATCTATGGAACAGTTGTGAGAATTTAAAAACATGCACTGCACTTAATGAGTTTTAAAAAAACTATTTAAAAATAATTTAATGAACAAATATATAATACACGAATGGGAGTAAGGTAAATAAATGATATTTGGAATTGGATTTTATGTTAGAAGATTATGAAATTTTTTGTTTTTGATGTGACGATTGACGTCAAATAAGTTATTGTATAAGTAAGGGGGTAGGCGTAATAAGCTGTAGCTTCAGCCTACACCCTTTCGGTCTGTTTTAAAGAATATCTGTTTTTTTGTTATAATTTTGTCCTATGAAATCATCGTTATAAAAATAATCGTTAAAAATTATGCTTTTTGTTATGTTTGTACTGACCAAAATAAATTTCATTCATTCATACCAATATAACCACTAGGGGACATACGGAACTTGTAGCCACTCTACAGACTGTGACCACTAGGGAACATACTAAATGGTTACATGTATGTAAGAACTACTTAAAATACAAGTAGATGATTATTGTTAAAACTGCAAAGAAAATAACAATTAAACAGTTTAATCTAAGAATTAAAAAGTTGGATCCAACACTCCCATGTTACAACTGTGGAGACATTGGCTGTGATAGAGCACAGGAGCAGAGACTACATCCCACCCTGTCTGCACAGGCCCGGCAGTAAATAGTCCCCATCAGCCAGTACCTGGTGTGTGACAACATTGAGAAGGAATTGGAGTCCCAAAATGAAAAGTACTTGGAATATTGTCGTCAGTTCTGGAGATTTACCAGGATGCTGCCTGGATTAGAGAACATGTCTTCTGAGGAAAGGGCTTTTCTCTTTGGAGCTTAGTACAACAAGATGGTAAGAGGCATAGGTAGAGTGGACTGCCAGCATCTTTTTCCTCAGGTAGAAATGGCTCATACAAAGGGACATTTAGCATGACATCTAAAACTTTGACAAACTTCTACAGATGTGTATCAGAGAGTATATTGACTGTCTACATCACAGCCTGGTGTGGAAACACCAATGCCCTTGAATGGAAAATCCTATAGAATGTATTGGATACAGCCCAGTGCATCACAGGTAAAGCCCTCCCCACCACTGAGCACGTCTACATGAAGCATTGTCACAGAAAGGCAGCACCCAGCATCAGGGACCCCCAGCACCCAAGACATGCTCTCTTCGCTCTGCTGCCATCAGGGAGGAGGTACAGGAGCCTCATCTTCTTGATATTTATTGTTTATTTATTTATTATTTTTCTTTCTTTCTTTTTGTATTTGCACAGTTTGTTGTCTTTTGCACAGTGATTGGTGTGGTCTTTCATTGATTCTGTTATGGTTATTCTCCTATAGATTTACTGTGAGAAAATGAATCTCAGAGTTGTATATGTACTTTGATAATAAATCTACTTTGAACTTACGAACATAATTTCAATGTGGTTGTAGGAAAGTATAGGGAACACGTCAAAGGTAGGTACTCAGAGCAGTGGGTGGTGTAGAGATAGATATATGAGGGGTATTTCAGAGACATTTAGATAGGTACGTGGATGATAGAAAAATGGAGGATTATGCTGGGGGGGGAGAAAGTGTTTGATTAACCTTGGAGTAGGTCAATAGGTTGGCACAAGGGGTCTGTACCGTGTAGTATCAGGTTTCTCTTGTGATGCAGAGAAATTGCTGAACTGCAGTGTTGAGTTAGAAACAGTCCTGCTGCTGTTACCTACCTACACCTTCCCTCGACCTGTTGCCCAGCAACCAGAGTCAACAGTGAGGCAGCCGGAGGCGGGAACCTTCTGCTCAGGCGGACTGTTCGTTCAGAAGTGAAGTGAAGTGAGAATAACTGACTGATCTGTGAAGAGAGTTCAGTGAACGTTCTATCAGACAGTTGTCACCCCCTCATGTTTGTCACAAATCCTCAGCAGACACCAGAAGGTCTGCTTTGCCTCAGCTGGTGACAGGTGGGAGGAATGGCAGCTGGAGAACCTGGAGGCTGGCCAACCTTTGAGAAGAACCCCCTTGAACTCACCGTTGACGATGTCTATGAAATCTCCTACGATGTTGGTTGCCAATTCAGGGAAGTGAACGCCTCACGAAGTTCAAGGGCGGTTTCTGAGTTGAGTTTCAAGATACTGAGAGTTTTAGAAATGTTAGAAGCTCTCGTCAGTAAAGGACCGGTGACTCGAGAGGAACTGAAATTGGGGCGGGACCACCTGAAGGTCGAAGCAGAGAGACTCGTCAGAGCAATACAGGACAGAGAGACAGACACTGAGCACGAGGTATGGACAGACTTCAACCCCTGCCATACCTGAGCTTCAGCCGACCCCGTGTTTAAACCCATGTCACTGGCCAAGCTCTGTACTTGAGCAGCTCTTTGCAAAGTCTCTGAACCCTGAGAATTGGACAAATACCATAAGATTTATGAACAACAGCAGAATACAGCAGGTTTCCCTCTCTAACACAATAATGGAGTTCCAACAGTCATGCCTGTAAATCATAAAATCACTAGGGTTAGAGGATGTGCTATAACGAGAGGTTGGACAAACCTGTGTTGTTTCTCTGGAGTGGTGGAGACTGAAGGGAGATCTGATTGGGGCTTATAAGATTATGAGAGCCATAGATAGAATGGACAAGTAATATCTTTCTCCAAGGGTTGAAATGTCTAATCCCAGAGGGCATGCATTGACGGTGAAAAGGGGTAATTTCCAAGGAGATGTGGGGGTGTTTTTCACAGAGAGTGGTGGTACCTGGAATGCACTGCCTGAGGTGGTGATAGAGGCAGAAACATTAGAGAATTTGAAGAGACATTTAGATAGGCCCAGTCCATCACAGGAAGAGCCCTCTGCACCTTTGAGTAAATCTACATGAAAAGCTGGCACAGGAAAGATCTTGAACCAAAGGGGATAACATGACTTGCCCCATCATTGAAATATTCCCACAGCCAATGGATTCACTTTCCAGGACACTTCCTTTCATGTTCTTGATTATTTATTGCTTATTTATTTATTATTATTATTTCTTCCTGTTTGCATTTGCACAGTTTGTTGTCTTCTGCACTCTGTTTGAATGCCCAGGCTGATGCGGTCTTTCAATCCTGATGGCAGCAGCAAGAAGAGAACATGTCCTGGGTGGTGGGGGTTCCTGATGATGGATGCTGCTTTCCTGTGACAGAACTCCTTGTAGATGTGCTCAGTGATGAGGGAGGGCTTTACCTGTGATGGACTGGGCCATATCGACTACTTTTTGTAGGATTTTCCTTTCAAGGTCATAGGTGTTTCCATACCAGGCCATGATGTGGCCAGACAATATATTCTCCACCATACATCTATAGAAGTCTGTCAAAATTTTAGATTTCATGCTGATGCTTCCAAGAAAGTAGAGATGTTGCCATGATTTCTTCATAATTGCACTTATATGCTGGGCCCAGGACAGATTCTACGAAATAATAACACAGGGGAATTTAAAATTTCTGACTCTCCCACCTCTGATACCTCGATGAGGATTGGTTCAAGGACCTCCAGTTTCCTCCTCCTGAAGCCAATAATCAGCTCTTTGGTTTTGCTGGCATTGAGTGAAAGGTTGTTGTTGTTATGGCACCACTCAGCCAGATTCTCAATCTCCCTCCTAAATGCTGATTCATCACCATCTTTGATTTGGCCAATGGCAGTGGTGTTGTCAGCAAACTTAAATATAGCATTGGCGCCTCACAGTCAGAAGTATAAAGTGAGTAAAATGGGGGGGCTAAGCACACAGCCTTGTGGTAAATCTGTGCTGAGGGAGATTGTGGAGGAGATGTTGTTGCCAATCCGAACTGACTGGGGTCTGCAAGTGAGGAAATTCAGGATCCAATTGCACAAGGAGGTATTGGGGCCAAGGTCTTGAAGGTTAGTGATTAGTTTTGAGGAGATAGTATTGAATGCTGAGCTGTAATTGATAAAGAGCATCCTGATGTATACACCTTTGCTGTCCAGATGTTCTGGGGTTGAGTAACGAGCCAATGAAATGGTATCTGCTGTGGACCTGTTGTGCTGGTGGGCAAACTGGAGTGGATCCAATATGTTCCTCAGGCAGGAGTTGATATGTTTCATCACCGACCTCTCAAAAGACTTCATCACTGTAGATGTAAGTGCTACTGGACCATAGGCATTTGAATGAGCAAGGCACAGAGGGAGATGTCTTAATGCAGTCAGTGGGATTAGTGCAAATAGGCACAATGTTGGATCAGACATCATGGATTGGTTCAATAAAAGTGGAACCCATCTTAGCCCTGACTAGCCAATCTCCCTGGCCTTTCCCCAGAGTTCTTTGCAATGTCTTACAAATATTCATTCCTTTTTGAGGGTTTCTTTGCACAAACAGGTCCCTGTGTAAAACTTTCTCCTTCCCTCTGGTTCGTTTGCAACCCCTGTCCTCTGGTTTAAGACATGAACTGAGTTTCAGCTGCCTTGTCTGTGAAATCAGCAGCTCCCATCTACACTCTGCTGGCACAGGCTGCAGGGTCTGACAATCCATCCAGCAGGGACTGTGGGGGAAAGTACTTGTCTCACGTCAGAGGCCTCGCTGGACTCCACAGAAATCCCAACTACGGTCTGTGCTT
The DNA here is from genome assembly GCF_030028105.1 of Mobula birostris. Taxonomy (NCBI): domain Eukaryota; kingdom Metazoa; phylum Chordata; class Chondrichthyes; order Myliobatiformes; family Myliobatidae; genus Mobula; species Mobula birostris. Next base: position 52,131,637 of record NC_092391.1, read on the forward strand.
GGGATTCGGGTTTGGGCATTTGAGTTGACTGTGTAAGGGTCTTGTGTTCAAACAGTTTAAAGTAAATTTATTATTAAGTACATACTACCGTATATATGTCACCATATACAACCCTGAAATTCATTTTCTTGTGGGCATTCACAGCAAATAGAGAGAAACACAATAGAAAAACTGTGCACGACAGAGATGGCCAAACAACCCATGTGCAAAAAACAACAAACTGTGCAAATATAAAAAGAAAATAATAATTATAGAATGATAAAAATAGAAAAGTACAGCACAGAAACAGGCCCTTCAGCCCACCTAGCTCACACTGACCCATTTTAACTGCCTACTTCCATTGACCCGCACCACAGCCCTCCATACCCCTACATCCATGTACCTATCCAAACTTAAACGTTGAAATCAAATTCACACACACCATTCGAGCTGGCAGCTCGTTCCACACTCTCACAACCCTCTGAGTGAAGAAGTTTCCCCTCATGTTCCCCTTAAATGATTCACCTTTCACCCTTAACCCATGGCCTCTAGTTATACTCACACCCAACCTCCGTGGGGGAAATATCTACTTCCATTTACCCCTCATAATTTTGCACACCTCTATCAAATCTCCCCTCAATCTTCTACACTCCAGGGAATAAAGTCCGAACCTACTCAATCTTTCCTTATAACTCAGATCCTCCAGTCCTGGCAACATTCTTTAAAATTTTCTCTGTACTCTTTCAACCATATTTACATCTTTCCTGTAGGTAGATAACCAGAACTGCATGCAATACTCCAAATTTGGCCTCACCAATGTCTTATACAACTTCAACGTAACATCCTATCTCCTGTACTCAATAAGAAGAATAAGAATGTTATACAATATTAATTGGCCAATTACTTGTTTACAAATTATATATAAAATAGTAACATAATGCATCTCCCAGCTAAACACCACTCACTTGGATAACCAGATCAGGCTTACAGAAGAGCAGAAAGGATGCCATAGGGGTATGAAAGGATGTGAAGAACAACTGATGATAGATTCCATAATGCTAAATCAAGCCGGGTGGAAAAGCAGAGATAATTCATGTTGCTACATTCACTAGCAAAAGCCATTTGATTCTTCCCCACAGTCATGGTTAATAGAAGTTCTTAATATATATAAATTAACCCCAATACTTGTGAAATTCTTGCAACATCTGATGAAGCATTGGCATACTATAATCACTCACCAAAAGGAACAACTACCATTATCAAAATTAACCCAGGCATTTTCCAGGGCTACTCCCCAAACCCACTATGGTTTGTCTAGTTTTAAACCTGCACTCTAATTTACCTAATCTGATGAAAATGAGGTATCAAATCAGACAGCCAAATGAATTATACCTTGACACATCTTGTATACATGGACGATTTGAAATTATATGCTCCTTCATCTGTAAAGCCAAAGCAATTAATTGAAATAATAGAGCTATTATCTAAAGATATAAACATGAACTTTGGACTAGATAAGTGCAGAATGTTAAGCATAAATAAGGGTGCCATAGAGCTAGTAGAATACAAAGCAGAACAGCAGGATACAGTACAACCGATGGATGAATATGAAACATATAGGTATCTGGGATATCAACAAGCAAAGAAAATAGATCATAGTGCGATAAAGGAAAAACTTCCGACAGAATTTACTTCAAGGCTTAAGAAAATCTGCCGTATTCTTTTGGCAGAATATCTTGGTCCGAAACTGATCTGGAAAATTTATAAAGAAAAATAAGAACTGAAAAGACAAATTTTAGAAAACACAATGTACACTCGAACACACTTACATTAACACTGCCTAGAACAGAATGGGGAAGAGGAATAACAGGCATTTACAAATATTTACACAACAATGAGATAGAACTTCTAAGGATAGATTTTCATCAATAAAAACAGGATTCAGCACTCAACGTGAGCATATGCAACTCTGATAAGTACACACTGCTAAATGAAAACACGGCCCAGAAAAATGAAGAAATTATCCAGTAGTTAACCAATGGAAGAGCATGAGTCTCCATGGAAGACATCCCCACATTTCTCAGCAGACTAGATGTCGACGAGGACACGTCAAACGCCTGGCTCAGAGTTGGAGACCTCTTCCCAAAAACAGAGGTGTTCCATGTGGCAATACAGGACCAGGTGGTTAACACAAAAAAAATCAACAATACATAATAAAAGACAAACAAATTCATGATGATAAATGCAGAAAATGCCAAGGGAAATCAGAAACAATCCAACACATTACAGGGTCCTGTAGCAGTTTAACTCAATCTCATTACTTACACCTGGCACAATCAAGTAGCAAACTTCATTCACCAAAAACTTGCTTTAAAATACAACTCAATAAAGACACCATATCTTACCATAAATACAACCCTGATCCTGTTTTAAAGTCACAATCCTGCAAATTATATTATGACCCATCCATTATTACAGATAGAACAATCCATAATAACTATCCAGATATAATATTACAGGATTATCAAGCAAGAGCAATTTACTTAATAGATATAGCCAATCCAAACACACATAACATATAGAAATCAGTAAGTGTAAAACAACAGAAATATGCTGAATTAAAAAGACAAAACTGTATACTTTGATAATAAGACGAACCTTTGAATACCAAACACCACTGGAATAGTCTGAAAGTTCCTAGCAATTAAGAAATGAGTATGCTTGGCTATGCCCGTACCTCAGGTTTTAGACTATAAAACATAGGAGCAGAATTAGGTCATTTGGCCCATCGAGTCTGCTCCACCATTCAAACATGGCTGATCCTTTTTTCCCCTCCTCAGCCCCACTCCCGGCCTTCTCCCCGTAACCTTTGAGGCTGTAGCCCAACGGTCCCCAACCACCGGGCCGCGAGGAAACGCTATGAGTCAACTGCACCTTTCCTCATTCCCTGTCACGCCCACTGCTGAGCTTGAACGCACGCGAGGTCATTACCCACGTGTCATCCATGTCAGCACGGGAAGGAGATCAACTCCTCGAGCTTGCAAATGACGGCGGGCTGAAAAGTATGTTTGACATAACATCTCTGCTGGCATTCTGGATCAAAGTCAAGGCTAAATATCCTGAGATAGCCATGAAAGCACTGAAAACGTTGCTTCCATTTCCAACATATCTCTGCAATGAATGCAACGAAAACTAAACTGCCGTATAGACTGGACATAAGGAACCCCCTTCGAGTATCGCTGTCTCCCATCACCCCTCGATGGCATCGTCTTGTTGCAGGGAAATAAGTCCACGGCTCCCACTGATGCAGCGATATTGGTGTGTTGCAATGATTTTATATGTTCTGTCACGAACCCCGTGACGGGAATAAAGAACCAGCAGAGATGGAAAACACTTTGGAGTCCGGTATTGCTATTAACTAATGGTATTTATTAGTAACTATGCAATACAGTAATATAAATGCAGATAAATCAAACAGGTTAGCAATGATTATATATATAAGTAAGTATATCAGTAAGTGTGGAAATATGTGTATGTAAAACCAAGCTTCTTTAAGTCTCGGGGTAAAAAGATACAGTCTTACGATGATGAGTGAAGTGCAGTTCAGTTCGTGGTATTGAGTTGAGTGGCGATGGAGAGAGAGAGAGGGAGAGATTTGAGTCTTCAGGTGAGTTGACACCGTCGATCTTCTCGTTGTCCTTCGAAATCCTTTACAAGTCACCGACTGTGACTTTAACCAGGGGGACGGGTCTTCTTTGGTGGAGCGATCCCCCAGGCGAGGGTGGACACATGGACAACTGCCCACCAGTCAACCGCTTTTCCTTCCTTCCACTGTTCGAGCGATGGATCGATACGCCTGATCGATCCTCCAAAACCCACTTTCTCTGTGGGTACAACAAAGCTCATTCAGTGTCCAGATCGTGTGTCTGAGGTCTGTATCATCTGACCTCCTATTTATTTCACCAGGCTGGGTACCACCTGTCATTCAAATAACTCCTCCTTCCTCTCTGTGAAGAAATGCGCAAGCAGGCGAACTGTCCTTGAACAAGTATCAACGACCTGCCTTCGGTCACCATAGCAACTTTCCAGCTGCTCAGTGCTGTCTCCAACAAACTCAGTAGAAATCCAAAGTTACTTCCAGTGCCTTAAAGTGGCAGTCCAACCGTGAATCTTCATCTCTCTCTCTCTCTTTTACAAACAAGCTGTTAAATAACTCTCTCTCTCTCTGTACAAAAGCACAGTTCATAGGGGTACTTCAGGATCTCCTCACAGTTCATACTGGGAAAATATGCGCTGTGTGTTTAATATCCAAACGTTATTTAAAATCTTATGATGCTATTGACCTATAAGTGACTTATAATTGACTTATCACTATATTCATGCGAGGAAAATATGCGCTGTGTGTTTAATATTAAATTCGTTAGATAAACCCTTCTAGAAACGAAATTGAGTGTATTAGCCACTTATCACCTATTTTCCGGTTGTGATTAACACCCCCTCCGAACAGAATCGCCAAAAACGATTTGTAGCAAAAATCGGCACGTACACGCATGTGCGCTGGGGTGCTCGCGCAAGGCTTCATGGTCATGGTAGTCTTTCTTGGGGTAAACACAACGTATTTGAGTGCTACTCTAGTCCATTGGCAACCCTACCCTCCTCCCCCACCCCTCGGTTGGCCGGTCCGCAAGAATATTGTCAATAATAAACCGGTCCGCAGTGCAAAAAAGGTTGGGGACCCCTGCTGTAGCCAATCAAGAACCTATCAATCTCCGTCTTAAATATACATAATGACCTGGTCTCCACAGCTGCCTGTGGTAACAAATTCCACAAATTCACCACTTCAGGCTAAAGAAATTTCTCTGCATCTTTGTTTTAAATGGATGCCCCTCTATCCTGAGGCTGTGTCCTCTTGTCCTCGACTCTCCCACCATGGGAAACATCCTTCCATGCCTACTCTGTCTAGGCCTTTCAACCCTCCTCATCCTTCTAAGTTCCAGCGAGTACAGGCCCCTGAGCTATCAAATGTTCCTTGTATGATAACCCTTTTATTCCCGGAATCATCCTTGAAAACCTCCTCTGAACCCTGTCCAATGCCAGTACATCTTTTCTCTGATAAGGGGCCCAAAACCGTTCACAACATTCAAGGTGAGGCCTCACCAGTGCCTTATAAAGCCTCAGCATCACATCTCTGCTTTTGTATTCGAGACCTCTTGAAATGAATGCTAACATTGCATTTGCCTTCCTCACCACAGACTCTACCTGCAAGTTAGCTTTTAGGGTGTTCTGCACAAGGACTCCCAAGTTCCTTTGCATCTCAGAGTTTTGGATTTTCTCCCCATTCAGAAAATAGTCTGCACATTTACTTCTTCTACCAAAGTGCATGACAATTTATTTTCTTGCCCATTCTCCTAATCTGTCTAAGTCCTTCTGCAGCCTTCCTGTTTCCTCAACAGTACCTGCCCCTCCACCAATCTATCTCTCTATCAAGTTTCAAATTGAACTCAATGATATTATGATCACTTGCTTGTAAGTGTTCCTTTACCTTAAGCTCCCTAATCGCCTCTGGTTCATTACATAACACCCAACATAGCTGATCCCATTGTAGGCTCAACAACAAACTGCCCTAAAAAGCCATCTTGTAGGCATTCAACAAATTCATTCTCCTGAAATTCATTACCAACTTGATTTTCCCAATCTACCTGCATGTTAAAATCTCCCATGACTATCATAACATTGCCCTTTTGACACACCTTTTCTGTTTCCCATTGTAATCTGTAGTCCACATCCCAGCTACTGTTTGGAGGCCTGTATATAACTGCCATCAGGGTCCTTTTATCCTTATCGTTTCTGAACTGAAACCTCAAGGATTCAACCTCTTCCAATCCTGTGTCACATCTTTTTAACAAATTTATGCCATTCTTTACCAACAGAGCCACGACACTCCCTCTTTCTACCTTCCTATCCCTCCAATACAACGTGTAACCTTGGACATTCAGCTCCCAACTACAACCATCCTTCAGCCACGATTCAGTGATGGCCACAACATCATACCTGACAATCTGTAATAGTGCAGGCAGGTGGTCACGCCGGGGCCACGGGAGGCAGACAAGTGGGTCACGGTTAGGAGGGGGAAGGGGAAAAGTCAGGTAATAGGGAGTACCCCGGTGGCTGTGCCCCTTAACAACACGTACTCCTGTTTGAGTACTGTTGGGGGGGACAGCTTACCCAGGGGAAGCGACAGTGGCCGTGCCTCCGGCACAGAGTCTGGCCCTGTAGCTCAGAAGGGTAGGGCAAGGAAGAGGAGGGCAGTTGTGATAGGGGACTCGATAGTAAGGGGGTCAGATAGGCGATTCTGTGGACGCAGTCCAGAGACCCGGATGGTAGTTTGCCTCCCTGGTGCCAGGGTCCGGGATATTTCTGATCGTGTCCAAGATATCCTGAAGTGGGAGGGTGAGGAGCCAGAGGTCGTGGTACATATAGGTACCAATGACATAGGTAGGAAAAGGAATGAGGTCCTGAAAGGAGAATATAGGGAGCTAGGAAGGGAGTTGAGAAAAAGGACCGCAAAGGTAGTAATCTCGGGATTACTGCCTGTGCCACGCAACAGTGAGAGTAGGAATGCGATGAGGTGAAGGATAAATGCGTGGCTGAGGGATTGGAGCAGGGGGCAGGGATTCAAGTTTTTGGATCATTGGGACCTCTTTTGGCGCAGGCGTGACCTGTACAAAAAGGACAGGTTGCACTTGAATCCTAGGGGGACCAATATCCTGGCGGGGAGATTAGCGAGGGCTACTGAGGTGACTTTAAACTAGAATGGTTGGGGGGTGGGAATCAAATTAAAGAGGCTAGGCGTGAGGAGGTTAGTTCACAACAGGGGGATGGGAACCAGTGCAGAGAGACAGAGGGGTGTAAAGTGAGGGTAGAAGCAAAAAGTACTAAGGAGAAAAGTAAAAGTGGCAGGCCGACAAATCCAGGGCAAGCATTAAAAAGGGCCACTTTTCAGCATAATTGTATAAGGGCTAAGAGAGTTGTAAAAGAGCGCCTGAAGGCTTTGTGTGTCAATGCAAGGAGCATTTGTAATAAGGTGGATGAATTGAAAGTGCAGATTGTTATTAATGATTATGATATAGTTGGGATCACAGAGACATGGCTCCAGGGTGACCAGGGATGGGAGCTCAACTTTCAGGGATATTCAATATTCAGGAGGGATAGACATGAAGGAAGGGGAGGTGGGGTGGCGTTGCTGGTTAAAGAAGAGATTAACACAATAGAAAGGAAGGACATAAACCGGGAAGATGTGGAATCGATATGGGTAGAGCTGCATAACACTAGGGGGCAGAAGACGCTGGTGGGAGTTGTGTACAGGCCACCTAACAGTAGTAGTGAGGTCGGAGATGGTATTAAACAGGAAATTAGAAATGTGTGCAATAAAGGAACAGCAGTTATAATGGGTGACTTCAATCTACATGTAGATTGGGTGAACCAAATTGGTAAAGGAGCTGAGGAAGAGGATTTCTTGGAATGTATGCGGGATGGTTTTTTGAACCAACATGTCGAGGAACCAACTAGAGAGCAGGCTATTCTGGACTGGGTTTTGAGCAATGAGGAAGGGTTAATTAGCGATCTTGTCGTGAGAGGTCCCTTGGGTAAGAGTGACCATAATATGGTGGAATTCTTCATTAAGATGGAGAGTGACATAGTTAATTCAGAAACAAAGGTTCTGAACTTAAAGAGGGGTAACTTTGAAGGTATGAGACGTGAATTAGCTAAGATAGACTGGCAAATGACACTTAAAGGATTGACGGTGGATATGCAATGGCAAGCATTTAAAGGTTGCATGGATGAACTACAACAATTGTTCATCCCAGTTTGGCAAAAGAATAAATCAAGGAAGGTAGTGCACCCGTGGCTGACAAGAGAAATTAGGGATAGTATCAATTCCAAAGAAGAAGCATACAAATTAGCCAGAGAAAGTGGATCACCGGAGGACTGGGAGAAATTCAGAGTCCAGCAGAGGAGGACAAAGGGCTTAATTAGGAAGGGGAAAAAAGATTATGAGAGAAAACTGGCAGGCAACATAAAAACGGACTGTAAAAGCTTTTATAGGTATGTAAAAAGGAAAAGACTGGTAAAGACAAATGTAGGTCCCCTGCAGACAGAAACAGGTGAATTGATTATGGGGAGCAAGGACATGGCAGACCAATTGAATAATTACTTTGGTTCTGTCTTCACTAAGGAGGACATAAATAATCTTCCAGAAATAGTAGGGGACAGAGGGTCCAGTGAGATGGAGGAACTGAGCGAAATACATGTTAGTAGGGAAGTGGTGTTAGGTAAATTGAAGGGATTGAAGGCAGATAAATCCCCAGGGCCAAATGGTCTGCATCCCAGGGTGCTTAAGGAAGTAACCCAAGAAATAGTGGATGCATTAGTGATAATTTTTCAAAACTCGTTAGATTCTGGACTAGTTCCTGAGGATTGGAGGGTGGCTAATGTAACTCCACTTTTTAAAAAAGGAGGGAGAGAGAAACCAGGGAATTATAGACCGGTTAGCCTAACGTTGGTGGTGGGGAAACTGCTGGAGTCAGTTATCAAGGATGTGATAACAGCACATTTGGAAAGCGGTGAAATGATCAGACAAAGTCAGCATGGATTTGTGAAAGGAAAATCATGTGTGACAAATCTCATAGAATTTTTTGAGGATGTAACTAGTAGAGTGGATAGGGGAGAACCAGTGGATGTGGTATATTTGGATTTTCAGAAGGCTTTTGACAAGGTCCCACACAGGAGATTAGTGTGCAAACTTAAAGCACACGGTATTGGGGGTAAGGTATTGGTGTGGGTGGAGAGTTGGTTAGCAGACAGGAAGCAAAGAGTGGGAATAAACGGGACCTTTTCAGAATGGCAGGCGGTGACTAGTGGGGTACCACAAGGCTCAGTGCTGGGACCCCAGTTGTTTACAATATATATTAATGACTTGGATGAGGGAATTAAATGCAGCATCTCCAAGTTTGCGGATGACACGAAGCTGGGTGGCAGTGTTAGCTGTGAGGAGGATCCTAAGAGGATGCAGGGTGACTTGGATAGGTTGGGTGAGTGGGCAAATTCATGGCAGATGCAATTTAATGTGGATAAGTGTGAAGTTATCCACTTTGGTGGCAAAAATAGGAAAACAGATTATTATCTGAATGGTGGCCAATTAGGAAAAGGGGAGGTGCAACGAGACCTGGGTGTCATTATACACCGGTCATTGAAAGTGGGCATGCAGTTACAGCAGGCGGTGAAAAAGGTGAATGGTATGCTGGCATTTATAGCGAAAGGATTCGAGTACAGGAGCAGGGAGGTACTACTGCAGTTGTACAAGGCCTTGGTGAGACCACACCTGGAGTATTGTGTGCAGTTTTGGTCCCCTAATCTGAGGAAAGACATCCTTGCCATAGAAGGAGTACAAAGAAGGTTCACCAGATTGATTCCTGGGATGGCAGGACTTTCATATGAAGAAAGACTGGATGAACTGGGCTTGTACTCGTTGAAATTTAGAAGATTGAGGGGGGATCTGTTTGAAACGTATAAGATCCTAAAGGGATTGGACAGGCTAGATGCAGGAAGATTGTTCCCGATGTTGGGGAAGTCCAGAACGAAGGGTCACAGTTTGAGAATAGAGGGGAAGCCTTTTAGGACCGAGATTAGGAAAAACTTCTTCACACAGAGAGTGGTGAATCTGTGGAATTCTCTGCCACAGGAAACAGTTGAGGCCAGTTCATTGGCTATATTTAAGAGGGAGTTAGATATGGCCCTTGTGGCTACGGGGGTCAAGGGGTATGGAGGGAAGACTGGGGCGGGGTTCTGAGTTGGATGATCAGCCATGATCATAATAAATGGCGGTGCAGGCTCAAAGGGCCGAATGGCCTACTCCTGCACCTATTTTCTATGTTTCTATGTTTCTAAGATCATCCACCTTATTTCTTATACTCAGTGCATTGAGATATAACACTCTGAGTGCTGAATTTGCTACCCTTTTTGATTGTGCTTTCCTATCACATTGATACTCACCCTGCTGGCTGCAACTTTGTCCTATCATCTGCCTGCCCTTTCTGACAGTCTACTGCACACAATTTTTGTTTTGTTACCAACCATCCTATCCTGGAGTCCCTTCACTCCAGTTCCCATCCCTCTGCCAAATTAGCTTAAACCCTCCCCAACAGTCTTAACAAACCTGCCTGTGAGAATATTGACGCCCTCAGATTCAGGTGCAACCCGTCCCTTTTGTACAGGTCATACCTCCCCCCATGATCCAAGGACCTGAAGCCCTGCCCCCTGCACCAGCTTCTCAGCCACACATTTATCTACCATGTCATCTTGTTTCTACCCTCAATGGCACGTGGCCCAGGTAACAACCAAAAATTAATACCCTGGAGGTCCTGCTCCTCAGCTTTCTACCTAGCTCTCTAAATTTTCTCTTCAGGACCTCTTTGCTTTTCCTTCCTGTGTCATTGGTACCAATATGCACCAGGACATCTGGCTGCTCTCCCTCTCCCTCCAATGTGTGGACAGAATCTGAGACATCCCTGAAGCTGGTACCTGGGAGGCAACGTACCATCTAGATGTCCCATTGGCATCCACAGAATCTCCTGTCTGTTCTTAAGTTGCAGAACCTGGGCCTCTGTAAATCCTTCTGCAATTGGATCCTCAACTTCCAAACCGAAAGACCACAATCTGTGTGGATTGGTGATAACATATCCTCCTCATTGGCAATCAACACTGGTGCACCTCAGGGGTGTGTGCTTAGCCCACTGCTCTACTCTCTCTCTATACCCATGACTGTGGCTAGGCACAGCTCAAGTACCATCTGTAAATTTGATGACAATACAACCATTGTTGGCAGAATCTCAGGTGGTGATGATAGGGCATACAGGAGTGAGATATGCCAACTAGTGGAATGGTGCCACAGCAACAACCTGGCACTCAACATCAGTATGACGAAAGAACTGACTGTGGACTTCAGGAAGGGTAAGATGAAGGAACACATACCAATCCTCATAGAGGGATCAGAAGTGGAGAGAGTGAGCAGTTTCAAGATCACTGAGAATCTAACCTGGTCCCAACATATCGATGTAGTTATAAAGAAGGCAAGACAGTGACTATACTTCATTAAGAGTTTGAAGAGATTTGGTACGTCAACAAACACACTCAAAAACTTCTGTAGTTGTACCATGGAGAGCATTCTGACAGGCTGCATCACTGTCTGGTATGGAGCGGCTACTGCACAGGGCCAAAAGAAGCTGCAGAGGCTTGTAAATCTAGTCAGCTCCTTCTTGGGCACTAGCCTACAAAGTACCCAGGACACCTTCAGGGAGCGGTGTCTCAGAAAGGCAGCGTCCATTATTAAAGACCTCCAGCACCCAGGGCATGCCCTTTTCCCACTGTTACCATCAGGTAGGAGATACAGAAGCCTGAAGGCACACGCTCTGATTCAGGAACAGCTTCTTCCCCTCTGCCATCTGATTCCCAAATGGACATCGAACCCTTGGACACTACCTCACTTTTCTAATATACAGTATTTCTGTTTTTTTTTGCATGTTTTTAAAAATCTATTCAATATACAATACTGTAATTGATTTACTTGTTTATTTATTATTATTTTTTCTCTCTCTCTCTCTTCTAGATTATTATTGCATGGAACTGCTGCCTTCACCTCACGTGCTGGTGAAAATGAACCTGATTCTGATGATTGAGTCCCCTATCACCACCACTCCCCTCTTCTCCCTCTTTCCCTTCTGCACCACAGATCCATGCTCAGTACCAGTAACCTGGCTTCCGTACATTCCCCTTATCGGTCATCCCCCACAACAGTATCCAGAATGGTACATGTATTATTGAGGGGAATGGCCACAGGGGTGCTCTGTGCTAACTGTCTATTCACCTTCCCATTCCTTCCCCTGACAGTCACCCAGCTACCCGCCTTCTGCAACTTCGGGGTGACCACTTCCCTGTAACTCTGATCGATTATCTCCTCACTCTCCGGTACAAGCTGAAGGTCAGCCAGCTGCTGCTCTAGTTGCCTAACATGGTCTTCAAGGGGCTGCAGCTGGATGCACTTCACACAGATGCAGTTCCCTGGGAGACTCTGGGTCTCCCAGCACTCCAACATCCTGCATGAAGAACACACATTGGCCATTTAAACTACACGAAGTGCCCCCGACACAGCAAGGAAAAAGAGAAACTTGCCTGGACACTCACCCAGAGCCAAAGCCTCTTCTGAGCCAAAGCCTGACACTCCCACTCTCCCCACTGGCCCACTCCAACAGAGGCCGCTCCAGTTGTCCCTTCTGTATTTTTATTTACTCCCCTCTGCACTGTTCCAGCCACTGACTGGGCTGCCAGAATGACACCAAATGCCTGCAAAGCTCTCCTTTTAAGCAGCTTTACCAGCTTGAGCTGAGAAAAAAACAACAATAATAAATAAATACGCAATAAATGTCGAGAACACGAGTTGTAGAGTCCCTATGAGTGAGTTCATAGATTGTGGAATCAGTTCTGTGTCGGGGTGAGTGAAGTTGAGTGAAGTTATCCCTCTGGTTCCAGAGCCAGAATGGGACGGACACACCAGTAGTGGTCTCCTGTACCTTCTGGTTCCGTCACTCTTGATTTCGGTGTCTGGTTTCTCCCAGGAGATTCAGTATTCCACCATTGTGCTCTCTGTTTCACTTCTCGGAGATTGTTCGTCCATGGACTGCTTCACCCACTGAATGTTGTTTGGTTTCTGAAAACAGAACGGTGGAGTGGCCAAGAGCATCACAAGTGTAGAGGATCCGAATAGCCCACAGTTCACCTTCCAAGAACTGCGCGACGTGCTGGAGGATCGCAACAACCTTAAAGCTCAGCTTCTGACTACCCAAGCGGCCATCCAGGGTTATAGAAGGTGGGTCTAGTGAGGGAGATTTCCCTCCAGCTACACGATAGGCTCATGTAGACAAACCTCTGTTAGGAGTGTCTCCTGAAACGTCGACAACCCAAGAAGTTTCCCTCTCCACCATTTTTACTTCCGATATTGACATCTGCAGCATTTTAGCTCTGAGTCAGGCTCTGTGGAAGGGCCTGTGTTCCCATTACCAGGACTACATGTCCCAGTGAAAGGCCTGTGTTCCCATTACCAGGACCACGCGTCCCAGTGAAAGGCCTGTGTTCCCTTTAACAGGAGGGCGCGTCCCAGTGAAAGGCCTGTGTTCTCATTACCGGGACAGCGCGTCCCAGTGAAAGGTCCGTGTTCCCGTTATCGGGTCAGTGCGTCTCAGTGAAAGGCCTATGTTCCCGTTACCGGCGTGGCACGTTCCAGTGAAAGGCCTGTGTTCCCGTTACCGGGACAGCGCGTCCCAGTGAAAGGCCTGTGTTCCCGTTACCGGCGCTGCACGTTCCAGTGAAAGGCCTGTGTTCCCGTTACCGGGACAGCGTGTCTCAGTGAAAAGCCTGTGTTCCCGTTACCGGGGCGGCGTGTTTCAGTGAATTCACTCACAGGACGTGAGCCGAGCTGGGAACCGGGGCAGTGATTGGTGAAGGTGCCTGACGGGAGCAGTTCTAATTCTTGATCACTGCCACACAGTCACAGAGCTCAGAAAAAGGCCCTTTGGCCCATCCAAGTTAGTCCCATTTGCCCATGTTTGCCCTCCATCCCCCCCATATCTCTCGGAGTCTGTCCTATCCATATACCCGTTGAAATGTGAGACCATAAAGACTTAGATCAAGTTTTCTCCTATTTGATTGTGACTAATTTATTCCACCCCCCCCAACCCTATATTCGATAGGTTTGAATGAGATCCCCTCCAGCGAGTACGGTCCCAGAGCCGTCAAGTACTCCTCGTACGTTAACCCTTTCATTACCAGGATCGTGAAGCGGTGGGGTTGCGACAGGGAGACTGATCAATTGTCTTCCTCCTGAGGGGCAGAGTGGAGTGTTATTTGAACGTAGGATGTGACCAGAGAAGAAGCATGCCATGTAGCAGGAGACAGGCACCTCTGATCAGTAATGTAGAGCTGACGTGTTTCTGCCTCTTCCAGTGGAATCCCCATTCAGGAAGATCAGCACGAGGTGGAAACTGAAGACAGACCACGTCCATGAGCTGGAAGCAGCTAAGCTACATCCATAGAGTCATACAGCACAGAAACAGGCCCTTTGGCCCATCGTCTGTGCTCTAGCCACCGAGCATACATTTACACTAATGCCATTGTCCGACACACCACCTGGCACTTCATCTGAGTGACGTGAGGGTCACTCCCTCAGGCAGTGAGTTCCTGGCTTCAATCACCTTCTGCAGGGAAAAAATCCTTAAATCAGAATCGGTTTAATATCACTGGCATATGTCGTGAAATTTGTTGCATGCAGCAGCAGTACATTGCAATATATAGCACTAAAAACTGTGAATTACAGTGGTTAAATTAAATAAGTCATACAAAAATAGAAATAAAAAGTAGTGAGATGGTGTCCATGGGTTCAATGTCCATTCAGAAATCTGATGGCAGAGGGGAAGAAGCTGTTCCTGAATTGTTGAGTGTGTGGCTTCAGACTCCTGTACCTCCTTCCCGATGGTAGCAATGAGAACAAGGCATGACCAGGGTGATGGGGGTCCTTAATGATGAATTAGCCATGATGGAAATGCCAGAGAAGATTCGATGGGCCAAATGGCCTAATTTTGCTCCTATGTCTATGGATCAAAGGGCCTGTTTTCATGCTGTAAGACTATGATTCTTCATGTGGAGGATATATCGCCAGGGCAACTTCAATAAGCAAAAGACACAGCGGAAAGAAGTTCTGTGAATCTGCTCATCTTCTCCCCCACAAATGGGAGAGCTGCCTTTAGCTGGGAAATCATTTAATTTGCATTGAATGTGTATGGGTTTCACTTGTTTAAGACGAGTTGGCATAAAATCATTGTATAAATGTGGTAGGTGTGAGTTAATTTCAACAATTAATAATATATATTCAGAAAAAATAATATCTTGAAAATGGCTCATATAAAATAAAAACTGTACCTGCTTCAGGAAGAACTGCTTTTCTACAGAAACAGAGAAATTTCTGAATCTAAATTGGGGATTTCAGAGCAACACACTGTGGATAAAGATGGACGTGGATGAAGATGGGACATGGATGAAGATGGGATGTGGATGGAGATGGATTGTGGATGAAGATGAAACGTGGATAAAGATGGGATGTGGATGGAGATGGACATGGATGAAGATGGGATGTGGATGAAGATGGGATGTGGATAAAGATGGAATATGGATGAAGATGGGATGTGGATGGAGGCGGGATGTGGATGGAGGTGGGATGTGGATGGAGACAGGATGTGGATGGAGATGAACATGGATGAAGATGGGATGTGGATGGAGATGGACATGGATGAAGATGGGATGTGGATGAAGATGGGGTGTGGAGGAAGATGGGATGTGGAGGAAGATGGGATGTGGATGGAGATGGACATGGATGAAGATGGGATGTAGATGAAGATGGGATGTGGATGGAGATGGAATGTGGATGGAGATGGACATGGATGAATTTGGGATGTGGATGGAGATGGATGAGGATGAAGATGGGACATGGATAAAGATGGGATGTGGATAAAGATGGAATATGGATGAAGATGGGATGTGGATGGAGGCGGGATGTGGATGGAGGCGGGATGTGGATGGAGGCGGGATGTGGATGGAGACAGGATGTGGATGGAGATGAACATGGATGAAGATGGGATGTGGATGGAGATGGACATGGATGAAGATGGGATGTGGATGAAGATGGGGTGTGGAGGAAGATGGGATGTGGAGGAAGATGGGATGTGGATGGAGATGGACATGGATGAAGATGGGATGTAGATGAAGATGG
Organism: Mobula birostris; assembly: GCF_030028105.1. NCBI lineage: Eukaryota > Metazoa > Chordata > Chondrichthyes > Myliobatiformes > Myliobatidae > Mobula > Mobula birostris. Next base: position 52,147,490 of record NC_092391.1, read on the forward strand.
GATGTGGATGGAGATGGGATGTGGATGGAGATGGACATGGATGAATTTGGGATGTGGATGGAGATGGATGAGGATGAAGATGGGACATGGATGAAGATGGGATGTGGATGAAGATGGGATGTGGATGGAGACAGGATGTGGATGGAGATGAACATGGATGAAGATGGGATGTGGATGGAGATGGACATGGATGAAGATAGGATGTGGATGAAGATGGGACGTGGAGGAAGATGGGATGTGGATGGAGATGGACATGGATGAAGATGGGATGTGGATGAAGATGGGATGTGGATGGAAATGGGATGTAGATGGAGGTGGACATGGATGAAGTTGGGATGTGGATGGAGATGGATGAGGATGAAGATGGGACATGGATGAAGATGGGATGTGGATGGAGATGGATGTGGATGGAGATTGATGTGGATGGGGGTGGATGTGGATGAAGATGGGACGTGGATGAAGATGGACGTGGATGGAGAGGGACATGGATGAAGATGGGATGTCGATTAAGATGGATAAGGTCTGAGGAGGTACCACAACTGGTCAGGACATAAGACTGTTTATACTTTCTGCATCAACCTCCCCAGCATAGAAACCATTCACATCCATCCACATTCACAGCGGTAGATGTCACTGACGAAGATATTAATAGTCCTTTATACAGAGACTTTTTCCAGGGCTACTATGTATTACAAAAAGCATGCACTTTGGTAGAAGAAATAAAAGTGTGGACAATTTTCTAAATGGAGAGAAAATTCAAATATCAGAGGTGCAAAAGGACTTGGGAGTCCTTGTGCAGGATTCCCTAAAGATTAATTTGCAGGTTGAGTCGGTGGTGAGGAAGGCAAAGGCAATGTTAGCATTCATTTCTAGAGGACCAGAATATAAAAGCAAGTATGTAATGCTGAGGTCTTATAAGGCACTCATAAGGCCTCACTTGGAGTATTGTGAGCAGTTTTATGCTCCTTTCTAAGAAGGAAGGTGCTGACATGGGAGAGGTTTCAAAGGAGGTTCAAGAAAGTGATTCCAGGAACAAGAGGACCGATTTATGGCTCTGGGCCTGTACTCACTAGAATCAAAAGAATAATGGGGGAGGCTCTCATTAAAACCTATCGAATGTAGAAAGGCCTTGATAGAGTGGATGTTTTCTATGGTGGGGGAGTCTAGAACCAGAGGGCACAGCCTCAGAAAATGAGATTTATAACAGAGATGAGAGGAATTTCCTTAGCCAGAGAGTGGAGAATCTGTGGAATTCATTGCCACATGGCTGTGGAGGTCAAGTCCTCATTTAATTTAGCATATTTCTGGTATTTTTCACTTACCGATTTCTGTAAGTTGTGTGTGTTTGGAATAGCTATATCTATTAAATAAGTTGTCCTTGCTTGCTTATCCTGTAATATTATATCCAGATGGTTATTATGGATTGTCCTATCTGTCACAACTGATTGGTCATAATATAATTTGTGGTATTCTGACTCTAAAACTGGATCAGGCTTGTATTTATAGTAAGGTGTGATTTCATTTATGAGTTTGTATTTTAAAGCAAGATTTTGGTGAGTGTTGTTTGCCACTTGATTGTGTCTGTGTAAGTAATCAGATTGAGTTAAACTGCTGCAGGATCCAGTAATGTGTTGGATTGTTTCTGGTTTCTCTTGGCATTTTCTGCTTTTATCATCTTGAATTTGTTGTTCTTTAATTATGTACTTTTGATAATATTTTGATGTTATTCACCTGATCCCGTATTGCCACAAGGAACCCTTCTGTTCTGGGAAGTGTCTCCAACTCTGAGCCAGGCATTTGATGCTTCCTTATCAGCATCTAGTTTACTAGAAGTCTTCCATGGAGAGTTATGCTCTTCCACTGGTTAACTTTTTGTTCTATGGTGATAATTTCTTCACTTTTCTGGATTGTTGTCTCATTCAAGCTTAGTGGTGTACTTCTTATCAGAATTGCATGGAGAGCTGATTCCAGTTTCCGATGATGAAAGCATATCCTTAGAAGTTTTATTAGACTGTTATGTAGATTTTTAGTCTGATATTCTTCTTCCCCTTTCTATCCTAGGTAGTGTTAATCTAAGCACATTCAAATATACATAATGTTTTCTGAAATTTGTCACTTCAGTTCTTATTCTTTGTAAATTTTCCAGATCAGTATCAGACCAAGATATTATGCTGAAAGAATACATTAATATGGGTGTAGCAAAAGTGTTTATTGCCTTTGTTATACTTTCACTGTTGAGCTCTGTTTAGCAACTTTTTTTAAAGCCTTGAAGTAAATTCTGTTATAAGTTTTATTATTATTACTTTTTGTATTTGCACAGTTCGTCATCTTTTGAACACAAGTTGATTGCCCAAGGTGTGGTCTCTCATTGATTCTGTTATAGTTTTTACTTTTCTATAGGTTTATTGAGTATGCCCACAATTAATCTCAGGGTTGTAGATGGTGACATATGGAGTTTGATAATAAATTTACTTTGAACCTTGATTGACATGATGAGTTGGGCTGAAGAGACAGTTTATGTGCTATAGAGCTCTACAAGTCTATATTCTCCAAGGACAGGGTGCTAGCAGAGTACAAGGAATATTCTAGAACAAATTGCATTTAACGCTTTCTCAACCTTGCCTGTATTCTCAGTGTCATTTGGTCCATCTCCTCCCCCTCAACGCGATGGCCATCGTCACCATCTACTTGCCCTGCACTCTAACTGTAAATGCAACACAGGACTCTGCATTGTTTTCTTTTTTCTACCTCAATACAAGTACGTACCACAGGCTCAGTAAAAGCTGCAGGAAGTTGCAAATTCTGCCAGCTTATTCATTGACACTAACCTCCCCTGCATCAAGGAGATCTTCAAATGGCGATGCCTCAAAAAGATGGCATCCATCATGAAGAACCCCTATCACCCAGGACATGGCCTCTTCTCATCGCTACCGTCAAGGAGGCAGTACAGGAGCCTGAAGATGCACACTCAACGATTCAGGAACAGCTTCTTCCACTCTGCCAGATTTCTGAATGGACAGTGAACCCATGAACACTACCTCAATATTTTTTCTTCTTTTTGCACTATTTGTTTTTAAATGTCTTATTGTAATTTATATATTATTATATTTCATAATATACTACTACCACATAACAAATCTCACAACATATGCCTGTGATATTAAACCTGATTCAGATGGCACGCAGAATGCTTTTCACTGTATCTCTGTATGTGTGACAATAACAAAACAATTCCAGTCACCTCTCACTCACTTCCTCTGACAGAAGTCTATGCTGATACACAGTACTGAGTACAGTGGAACACCACAGCAGATCAGTCCTAACCCACTACTGAGCACATCTCCATGGAGTGCCATTGCAGGAAAGCAGCATTTATCATCAGGGATCTCCACCACTCAGGAAATGCCCTCTCCTCCTTAAATTGCAGGCTGAATTTGATCACATGGCTCCTGAGGGTTCCTTTACCTTAAACTCCCTAATCAAATCTAGTTCATATCACAACACCCAATCCAGAATAGCTGACTGCCTAGTGAGCTCAACCACAAGCTGCTCTAAAAAGCCATCTTCTAGGTATTCTACAAATTCTCTCTCTTGGAAACCATATCAGCACTAACCTGATTTTCCCCAATATATCTGCATATTGGAATGCCCCATGACTGTCATAACTTTGCCCCTTTAACATGCATTTTCTGTTTCCTGTTGTAATTTGTATTCAGAGGCCTGTATACAGCTCCCAGAGTCTTCTTACCCTTGCAGTTCCTTAACTCTGCCACACGGTTCCATACCTTCTGATTCCATGTCACCTCTTTTGAAGGATTTGATTTCATGTTTACCAACAAAGCCACTCCTGCCTGTCATTTCAACACAAGGTGTATCCTTGGATGTTAAGATCCCAACAATACTCTTCTTTCTGTCACAACTCAGTGATTCCCAAGTCATACCCACCAATCTTTAACTGCGCACAGTCTCAAGGCTGTAATTGCATCTACTCAATATTGATTTGAAAGCGGCCGGGGGGGGGGGGGTGAATACTGTGCAATCAATTATATTGTGTTTCATATTTGTATTCAAAAATCTTTTTTTGATGATCAGTGTCAAAAAAGTCAAATTAAATCCACTGTGATTCGATGTTATAAAACAATAAAACATGAAAATGCCCAAGGGGGAGGGGGAGATGAATACTTTTTAAATATTTTTAAACATTGTACAACACTTTCAGTCCTGCGTTCGTCACGGCCATGTTAAACACCACATCAGATCTGCTGCTGTGCTTGTGTTGGCATTTGTTCATTCCCTTTGGAGACAGTGAATCAGCTCTGCCAGATCCTCTTTACATTTCTACTTCCTCTTCCAGTGTCTACACCAGCTCCTAGCACAGCTCTGACAGGAAGCAATCTGGAGTTATGTGGATATTAATTCAAAAAAAGAGGCAGTCTTCACTTCTCAATGTAAATGTAAACAAGTTCAGTACACTTGCAATTAGCTTTCATTTTTCATTGTTTAATTCAATTTACAGCTTGCAATTTACAATGTCACTGTAACCATTGAAATTGTATTGAATCACCTGCTGTTGTTAACTTTATCTTAAGGGTGTAAAAGATGTGCTACACCTTGGGTTTGTGAGCCTCTCCTGACAGTCTCCAGAATGATGCCTGCTTGCTATGATGAATAAATACTTTTATATCATTAGCTTCAATGTCTCTCTGATCACAGTCACAAGCACCATCTCCCCCATTCTCACCTGCATACCCACTTACCATTCACCTACACAGAATCTGCCATTTAAATACCAGCGTACGTTTTTGGGATGTGGGAGGGAATTGGAGCATTTGAAGATCCCAGGGAGAACATGCAAACTCCACACAGAAAAGGGGGTTGGTATTGGGTACAGGAGGCCAGCACTGAATCTGTTGCTCCCACAGGCCAGCTCGACTTGCTGCTCTGGAACCATTCTTCAAATTGGTCTATTCCAAAGCCTGAAGGGCAAAGCCAGACGTCCAAGTGCAGAGCTCAGAGATTCCAGGGGCAGGAAGCCTGAAGACCGGTCAGCAAGTCTGGAGGCAAAGTCTGCGACACTGGAGGTTGCCAAGTTCCACCGTCTGCTGGTTTGAGGGGCCAGAGTCAAAGACTGGAGGCCTGTAGGCAGCCTGCCAGGGGTTGGAGGCAGGTCTGTGTGAGCGAGGGAGAGGGTGGAAAAGGGGCTCGAGTTGTTCTGCTGAACACTCTGGGCACGCTATGTTGGTAATGGAATGTGTGGCAACACTTGTGGGCTTACCCCCAACAGTCCTCAGGAGTGTTAGTTAAGGCAAACAGCACACTTCACTGTATGTTTTGAGGTGCACACAACTAAATCTGAATCAACAGTTGCTCATTTGACCACAAGACAGAGCAGAATTAAGCCACTCGGTCTGCTTTGTCATTCCATCATGCATGATCATCCCTCCAAAATTCTCCCTCCTCCTTCACATAACCTTTGATGCAATAACTAACCATGAACCTGTCAACCTTCACTAAGACCGTAAAACACTGAGTGTGTTCCTTCAGGTTCCTGTACCTCCAACAAGCCCCCACTGCCCAGTTACACCCCTGGGACAAATTAACCTCCAGTACCAACCCGTACAGTTTTGGACTGTGGGAGGAAATCCACACAGTCACGGAGAGAATGTACAAACTCATTACAGACTGCAGCGGGAATTGAACCCCAGGTTGCTGGCTACTGTGGAACCCAGTGCCTGTGAAAGGCTCATTAAGTTTCCCCACGTACAACAGTTAACTGTGGCCTTTGGTTCCCCCCCCCCCCCAACCAAAGGGTGTCAGAAGTTTAAAAAAAAAAATGGCCTGGGTATAAGATGTGGCTGACTCAGATTTACTGTACAGGAGGAGTTGGGGGTTTTGCGTGTGTGAGGTGCAGGGGTACAGAGGGATTGCACTGAGAGCAGGACCCTCTCCCTGGGGTAGTACAGAAGGGTACCACTGAGTTTGAGGCCTCTGTTGGTTGCCAGTACACAACCCTAATTGTCAGAGGCTATTTGAGGTAATAAATTGTGTTAAAAAGTTGAAGTCTGTCCCAAGCCTTGTGGTCCAGTTTCTGTGGCGTGAAGCAACTGAGGGTACAAGACTGCCCCCCCGGATAGGACGCCAGTCTATCGCGAGGTTAACCCCAGCATTTGCCGGTACTCATTCTCAGCTGGGTGGACTGGAGCATTGTGTGGTTAAGTGCCTTACTCAAAGACACAACACACTGCCCTGGCTGAGACTCCAACCCATGACCTTCAGATCGTGAGCCAACGCCCTAACCACTTGGCCATGCGCCACACCAATAAGTAGTGTAAGGAGCCATTATTAAGGAACCATCACTGAGGAATCTTTCCAAAACCCTTGAATAGAGGAGGGAAGACAGTCAGAAATGTTGCAGTGACACATCCGGCTTCCTACCCATGGGGTAAGACCATAAGAGATAGGAACAGAATTAGGCCATTCAGCCCAAGTCTGTTCTGCCATTTCATCATGGCTGATCCATTTCCCCCTCAGCCCCAATCTCCTGCCTTCTCCCCATATCCTTTCATGCCCTGACCAATCAAGAACCTCTCAACCTCTTCTTTAAATGCACCCAATGACCTGACCTCCACAGCCACCTGTGGCAATGAATTCCACAGATTCACCACTATGGCTGAAGAAATTCCTCCTCATTTCAGTTCTAAATCAGCATCCCTCTATTTTGCCCTCTGGTCTTAGACTCTTTCCCCACCCTCCCCATAGAAAAAAAAATCTTCCTTCACATCCACTCTATCTAGGCATTTCAACATTCAATAGGTTTCAATGTAGTCCCCCTTCACTCTTCTAAATTTCAGCAAGTGCGGGCCCAGAACCATCATTTGATGCTCACGTGCCCCGTCATTCCCAAAATCATTTACATGAAGCTCCTCTGGATCCTCTCCAATGTCAGCACATCCTTTCTTAGATAAGGGCCCTAAAACTGCTCACCAGTGCCTCCATCTTGTTACTTCATGCTCTTGTTATTTGTTGCTATTTTATTTATAGCTGCATTTCAACAGTTCACCATCTTCGATGCTCTTGCTTTCATTGATCCTGTTTACAGTTACTATTCTATAGATTTGCTGAGTATGCCCACAGGAAAAAGAATCTCAGGGGATGTGTGAGGTGATGTGTTATGTACTCTGATAACAAATTTAACTGTGAACAGAACTCTTCTCGTTGGAGTCTCCTGCAACACAACTGGCTTCGCTATGACTAGGTCACAGAGTTTATTTAAATATTCTTCAACATGAAGCTTCTGTACACAAACTTTAAATATCCATTTACAGCCGGGGATCAGGCACGTAACGCAGAGACCAGCTTTAAAAATGCATTTCAGTGAAAGTAATCAAGCGCTCATTGGAAACGTCCAACTGCATCTCCTAGACAGAAGGGACATTGAATTCAGCACCCGGCACACACTGAGGCCTTCTAAAATTGGTTCATTACTTTAGAAGTGAGACCATTCAATATCACAGTTTCTTATGCAGAGCACGAAAGCCGGCCTCAGCTGCTACTGTACAAAGGAAATAGTTTATATAAAATACCAAATCTGCTTTATGGCAGCAAGACACTAAAGCACACCTGTGTGCAAGGTTTATAAAGCATTAAGATCTAAGTGTTCCTAAGATGCAAGACCAGCTCCATGGTACTCAATGAAACGATGCTTCAATGCCCGATAGAAGGTTCAGACAGCTTGAAATCCTAAAAGTAAATCCCGCCTGCCTCACTGCTTCAGCCAGGGGTGTGCTGCAATTGATGCCTTGCTCCTGTCTCCGTAATCATAAAGCAACTCCTCGCCGTCTTTGATGTCCCGAGAGGCAACTAGTATAAGGTGGGGCTTCCCGTCCACATCGTGTAACTTGGTCTGGCAGTTCCCATTCTTACTGTGATTGATCAGACGGCCCAGGCGTGTTGTTTCCTTTGTCGCATCCACACTGAAAACCAATTACGAAACACGAGAATTAGAGGGACAGTTTCTAAATGGATGAAGCAGACATTTCAGTTGGATTCAGTACTAGTTTTATGGGAGAAGTCACTGAGTGGTAAATGGTTGACTCCCTGACGACAGACAGGTAACTCCAGGAGATTATATTATCCTCAACTAGACAGCCGACATGCAAAATGGCTGTGACGGGTTCCCAACGTGGGATTCATGGACCCCTCAGTTAATGGTAGGGGTCCATGGCATAAAAAGAGGTTAAGAACCCAATCCACAAGACATAGGAGCAGAATTTGGCCATTTGGCTCGGAGTCTGCTTCACCATTCCATCATGGCTGATATATTGTTGCTCTCAATCCCATTCTCCTGCCTGCTCTCCGTAAACTTTGATACCCTTAAGAAGTACCTATCAACCTCAATATACCCAATGACTTGGCCTCCTCATCTGTTCTAAACGTATGTCCTCCTGTTCGGAGGCTGTGCTCTCTGGCGAGAGGCCTGTCATTTGGCACAGGGGCAGCTCTCCCAGCGCAGGGCAGAGACTCGAGCCTCTGACTGTGGATGAAATTAGGCACACCATTCTCAGGTTCTGAGGAAGGATCAGACTGGAACTGTTAACTCTCTCTTTCCACAGATTCCATTTGACCTGCTGTGTCCACAGATGTTTTTTGGGGAAAAAAAAAACCCACTGATGCTGAAATCCTCTGCACCAGGGAGCTTCAGAGTCAACACCTCATCGACGATCGTCATCAGAGAAAACATTACAGACCCTTCCGCCCACCACGTGCCCACACTTCTAATCTACTCCAAGATCAATCCAAACATTTCCTCCCACATGACCCTCAACTTTTCTATCATCCACGTGCCTACAAGTTTCTTAAGTGCCCTTAATGTATCTGCATCTACCACCACCCCTGGCAGGGCGTCCCACACACCCACCTCTGACGACCTCCTGATACTTTCATCAAACTCCTTAAGGTTAACCCCCCTCCTTGAATAAGCCATTTCCATCCTGGGAAAAAGTCTCTGGCTGTCCACTTGATCTATGCCTCTTGTCTTGTACACCTCTATCAATTCACCCCTCATCCCCCTTCACTCCGAGTATCAGACTTGAAGAACACTTCTTCTACACAGAGGGGTATGTCAATTATCAGTATGACACTGATGTGCAAAACCGTCACATTGCATCGTGGAGTTTTAGACTGTCAGCGGCTACAGTGACAGCACGTCGTACACAAACACGGAGCCACGAGGGGCAGGTTCACTGGGAGGGCCGGCCAGCTGGAGGGAGGGGCTTACCAGTAAGTTTTACTGAGGTACTGGAAATAATACATGTAGCAGCCAGTGGAGGGGTCCTGTGCGTACTCAGCCTCGCGGCTCTTGGCATCGGCAAATTCGATGAGGTCCCCGTGGTATTCCACCACAAACTCGCCGCGCCGGAAAGGCTTTGTGGCCATCACACCGCGACCCTTCCCGTCAATTATACTAACCTGAAAGAACAGGTCTAGTTAGGTAAATCACTGTTGACTAGAAGTATTGGGTGATCATAGGCAAGCTTCACAGAAAGCATCACACGTACTAATACATCAGTTAATGTTATGCATTTGTATTCATTATAACTCTTCAAGTTCAACTTAAATTCATTGACATTCAACCATACACATGTAAACTACCAAACAAAACCATGTTCCTCCAGACCAGTACGTATAACCCACATACATAACACAAAGTAACGAGACAGAGAGAACTAGGGTGCCTAAGATTTTTATGCAGGACTGTGGTACTTTTACATATTGCACTGTACAGCTGACATACAAAAAAATTCATGACATATGCAAGTGATGATTAATCCGATTCTGACATTGTGGACTGAGGGTGGGAAGGGGGCAGGGAAAGATAAAATATAGGAGCAGAATTAGGCCATTTGGCCCATCAAATCTGCTCCTTCATTTCATCACAGCTGAACCATTTCCCTCTTAGCCCCAATATCCTGCCTTCTCCCCGTATCCCTTCATGCCCCGACCAATCAAGAATCTATCAATCTCTTGAAGCCCAGTTCTTGTGTATATTTAAGGCAGTTGCCTGAGGCAACAAATTCACAACTCTCTGGCTAAAGAAGTTCCTACTCATCTCCTTTATAAATGGACCCCCCCCCCCCCCCCCCCCACCATTCTGAGGCTGTCCCCTCTGGTCTTAGACACTCACCATAGGAAACATCTTCTCCACATCCACTCTATCAAGGCCTTAAACCATTCAATGGATTTCAATGTCACTCCTTATTCTTCTGAATTCCAGTGAATACAGGCCCACAGCCAAACACTCCTCATATGAAGCCACAGTCAGGTTGGAGGAACAACACCTTATATTCCATCTGGGTAGCCTCCAACCTGATGGCATGAATATTGACTTCTCTAACTTCCATTAATGCCCCTCCTCCCCTTCACACCCCATCCCTTATTTATTTAATTTTTAAAAATATATTTTAATTTTTTCCCCTTTATTCCCTTTTTTTTCTCTCCCTCTGTCCCCCTCACTATAACTCCTTGCCTGCTCTCCACCCTCCAGCCTCCCCTCCCCCCTTCTCTCTCTCTCTCCCCCACCCCCCAGGCTTCCCATCCCATGATCCTCCCCCTTCTCCAGCCTGGTATCCCTTTTTCCAATCAACTTTCCAGCTCTTAGATCCACCCCTCCCCTCCTGTCTTCTCCTATCATTTCAAAGCTCCCCCTCCCCCTCTCAAATCTCTTACTATCTCTTTTTTCAGTTAGTCCTGACGAAGGGTCTCGGCCTGAAACGTCGACGGTACCTCTTCCTAGAGATGCTGCCTGGCCTGCTGCGTTCACCAGCGTTTTTTGTGTGTGTTGCTTGACTCTTCACGTGAGAATCTGTTTAATCCTGGATTCATTTTCATGAATGTCCTTTGAACCCTCTCCAGTTTCAGCACATCCCTTCTAAGATCAGGGGCACAAAACTGCTCACAATACTCTAAGTGAGGCAATTACATTAACATCAAAATTACATCCTTGCTTTTATAGTCGAGTCCTCTTGAAATGAATACTAACATTGCATTTGTCTTCCTCACCACAGACTCAACCAGCAAATTAACCTTCAGGGAATTCAGCACAAGGACTCCCAAGTCGTTCAGTGCCTCAGATTTTGTTTCCCCCCCCCCCCATTTAGAAAATAGTCTACCCTTTAATTTCTTCTACTAAAATGTATGAACCTACATTGCTAGACACTATATTCTATTTGCCACTTCTTTGCCCATTCTCCTAATCCAAGTCCTTCTGTAGCTTCTCTACTTCCTCAGAACTCCCTGCCCCTCCATCTATCTTCACATCGTCTGCAAACCTTGACTCAAAGCTATCAATTCCATCATCCAAATCATTAACATGTAACGTAAAAAGAATCAATCCCAACACAGACCCCTGTGGAACATCACTGTTCACTGGCAGCTAAGCAGAAAAGGCTCCCTTTATTCTCACTCTTTGCCTCCTGCCAACCAGCCACTGCTTTATCCATAGAAACCATAGAAACTACAGCACAGGAACAGGCCCTCTGGCCCTTCTTGGCTGTGCCGAACCATTTTCTGCCTAGTCCCACTGACCTGCACACGGACCATATCCCTCCATACACCTCCCATCCATGTATCTGTCCAATTTATTCTTAAATGTTAAAAAAGAATTCGCATTTACCACCTCGTCTGGCAGCTCATTCCATACTCCCACCACTCTGTGTGAAGAAGCCCCCACTAATGTTCCCTTTAAACTTTTCCCCCCTCACCCTTAACCCATGTTCTCTGGTTTTTTTTCCTCCCCTTGCCTCAGTGGAAAAAGCCTGCTTGCATTCACTCTATCCATACCCATCATAATTTTATATACCTCTATCAAATCTCCCCTCATTCTTCTACGCTCCAGGGAATAAAGTCCTAACCTATTCAACCTTTCTCTGTAAGTGAGTTTCTCAAGTCCCGGCAACATCCTTGTAAACCTTCTCTGCACTCTTTCAACCTTATTTATATCCTTCCTGTAATTTGGTGACCAAAACTGAACACAATACTCCAGATTCGGCCTCACCAATGCCTTATACAACCTCCTCATAACATTCCAGCTCTTATGCTCAATACTTCGATTAATAAAGGCCAAAATACCAAAAGCTCTCTTTACGACCCTATCTACCTGTGACGACACTTTTAGGGAATTTTGTATCTGTATTCCCAGATTCCTCTGTTCCATTGCACTCCTCAGTGCCTTACCATTAACCCTGTATGTTCTACATTGGTTTGTCCTTCCAACATGCAATACCTCACACTTGTCAGTATTAAACTCCATCTGCCATTTTTCAGCCCATTTTTCCAACTGGTCCAAGTCCCTCTGCAGGCTCTGAAAACCTTCCTCACTGTCTACTACACCTCCAATCTTTGTATCATCAGCAAACTTGTTGATCCAATTTACCACATTATCATCCAGGTCATTGATATAGATGACAAATAACAATGGACCCAGCACTGATCCCTGTGGCACACCACTAGTCACAGGCCTCCACTCAGAGAAGCAATTCTCTACCACCACTCTCTGGCTTCTTCCATCGAGCCAATGTCTAATCCAATTTACCATCTCTCCATGTATACCTAGCGACTGAATTTTCCTAACTAACCTCCCATGCGGGACCTTGTCAAAAGCCTTTCTGAAGTCCATGTAGACAACATCCACTGCCTTCCCTTCATCCACTTTCCTGGTAACCTCCTCGAAAAACTCTAACAGATTGGTCAAACATGACCTACCACGCACAAAGCCATGTTGACTCTCCCTAATAAGCCCCTGTCTATCCAAATGCTTGTAGATTCTGTCTCTTAGTACTCCCTCCAATAACTTACCTACTACTGACATTAAACTCACCGGCCTATAATTTCCCGGATTACTTTTCGATCCTTTTTTAAACAATGGAACAACATGAGCCACTCTCCAATCCTCTGGCACTTCACCCGTAGACAGCGACATTTAAAATATTTCTGCCAGGGCCCCCGCAATTTCAACACTAGTCTCCTTCAAGGTCCGAGAGAACACTCTGTCAGGTCCCGGGGATTTATCCACTTTAATTTTCCTCAAGGCATGCTAGAATCTTTCCTGTAACACCATGGGCTCGTAGCTTTTTAAAGCAGCTTCATGTGTGGCACCTTGTCAAAGGCCTCCTGAAAATCCAAATACACATCAACTGATTCTCCTTTGTCTATCCTGCTTGTTATTTCTTCAAAGAATTCCAACTGATTTGTCAGGAAAGATGTTTCCTTGAGGAAACCATGCTGGCTATGGCCCATTTTATCATGTACCCTAAACCATATCCTTAACAATTGACTCCATCTTCCCAAACACTGGCCTATAATTTCCTTTCTTCTGCCTCTCTCCCTTCTTGAAGGGTGGAGTGACATTTGCAGTTTTCCAGTCTTCCAGAACCATTCCAGAACCTAGTGATTCTTGAAAGATTATTACTAATGTCTCCACAATTTCTTCAGCCATCTCTTTCAGAATCCTGGGGTGTACACCGTCTGGTCCAGGTGATGTATTTACCTTCAGATCTTTCAGTTTCCCAAGCACCTTCTCCTTAATAATGGTAACTACTCTCATGTGTGAAGCCAAGCAGAGCTGCAGAACGGATGATGCTAATGAGAGAGATAACGAAAGACAATGGAGAAACATTCAAAATGCTAATAAGAGAGAAGAGAGAGATTAACGAGTAAGAGACACAATTCAGATGTTGGCATCTGCCACAGACCGTTTGCTTTGAACCTGAACTGTTTGAAGTTTGATGGACAGGTGATACCCCATCAGGGGGATAAAAATAGTGGGTTTGCTAAGGCACGACACACACATGCCACGAGACCCTGGAAAGAGCAGCGTGCCCCACAAGTTGGTGGGAGTTTGGAGGACCGGTTCGCGGGAGTTGGTCAGAGGCTCACAGGGTGTAAAGGTACAATTGGTGGGAACCCGGTGTGTGTTCGCCCTTGCCTGGGTGCCAGGTTCACCATGGAAGAACGATCGCATCCGGAATGGAGGGGTCACAGTCGGTGACCACAGCTGGATCAGAAGGCATCGAAAGGTTTGCCTGAAACCAACTGCATCTCTCACTCTCTCCCCCCCAAATGGTACAACAACAGCGATTGCTTCGAACTGCACTAGACTAAACTGAACTCTGCTTCACCTTAAGACTGATCATTTTACCCCCAGACTGTGATAGAGGTTGGGTGATTCCTATTAACCTATTTCTGTGTATATGTGTATACCATCATTGCTAACCTGTTACATTTATATCCTTGCAGTTAGTGTACTGTATTACCTATTTCTTTAATAAAATTTTATTAGTTCCTAGTAATCTCAGAGTGTTCCATTTCTGCTGGTTTGGCAACCCAGTTACGGGGTACGTAACACTACACAGTTCATGACACCTGGAACTTCCACCATACTGCTTGTGTCTTCTACAGTGAAAACTGATGCAAAATACTTGCTCAGTTCATCCACCAATCCCTTGTTCCCCACTTCTACCACTCCAGCATCTTTTTCCAGTTACCGATATCCATTCTTGCCCCTCTTTTACACTTTATGCATCTGAAGAAACTTTTGGCATCCTCTAATATAATTGGCTAGCTTACTTTTGTATTCCATCTTAACCTTCTGAATGACTTTTTTTAATTGCCTTCTGCTGGTTTTTAAAAGCTTTCCAATCCTCCAACTTCCCACTAAATTGGCTTTTATGTTGGCTTTGACTTCTCGTCAGCCATGGTTGTCTCATCTTTCCTTTAGAATACTTCTTCCTCTTTGGGATGTATATATCCTGTGCCTTCTGAATTGCTTCCAGAAATTCCAGACATTGCTGTTCTGCCATCATCTCTGCCAGTATTCTTTTCCAATCAATTCTGGTCCATTGCACGACACCCAATTCAGAATAGTGGATCCCCTACTGGGCTCAATCACGAGCTGCTCTAAAAAGCCATCTCATAGGCATTCTAGAAATTCCCCCTCCTGGAATCCAGCACCAACCTGATTTTCCCAATCTACCTGCATATTGAAATCCCCCATGACTATTGTAATATTACCCTTCTGAAATGATTTTTCTATCTCCCATTGTAATTTGTAAGGCCACATCCTTGCAACTATTTGGGAATCTGCATACATCTCTTACCCTTTTACTCTTGCAGTTTCTTCGCTCTATCTGCAATGACTCCACAGCCTTCCAACCCTATGTCACCTCTTTCCAGTGATTTAATTTTATTTTTTTTGAGCCAACAGAGCAATGTTGCTGCCTCTACCCTCTTGCCTGTCCTTTCAATACAATGTGTATCCTTGGACATTAATCTCCCAGCTGTAATCTTTCAGCTATGATTCAGTGAAGCCTATATCATACATATCAACCTGTAACTGTGCTACAAGATCATTTACCTTGTACCATATACTGTGCGCAATCAAATATAACACCTTCAGTGCTGTATGCATCCTTTGCAATTTTGTCTGGGCTGTAGGAAGTCTGGGAGATCTCCAGACAGAGTACAGAACACTGCCCCTGGAGACATTCTTACTGAATGATTATGTCCTAATAGTTGAGGAATGAACAAAGGTACAGAGAGAGAGCAACTTACAAGACAAGTTACCTCACTCAGGCCCAAGCTCGATGAGCCAAAGCCAATCTAAAGACTGGCACACTCCAAGACAATGGCCGCTCCAAGAACCATGGTTGAGAAAAGGGGAAGAGAGCAGGAAGCATGAGAGACACACATTCTGTAATGATTGATAAACCAATTGTTTGTAATCAAATGACCTTCCCCGGTGTCTCAGGGCTGGTTGTGTCCGGACCTTTACCATCCCTTGCCCCAGCACTCCTCTGCCACCTGTCCCACAGCCCTCCTGTGGCACTCCACCCTCACCATTCCCAACATACTTTGCTCCTGCCAGATTTACAAACTCACTCTCCGCTCCATGTTGACAAATACAGTACCGTGCAACAGCCTTAGGCATTGTAGCTATATACATGTGCCCAAGACTTTTGCATAGTACCGCACAGTACGAGTCAAAAGGTAAACAGTATGATGCCTCTGGTGTTTCATAAGTGATCAGACCCGGATGATGGCAGTGAGTTCAGTAGTCTCACGGCCTGGGGGAAGCTGTTTCCCATCCTAACAGTTCTTGTCCTAATGCTATGATACCTCCTGTCTGATAGTGGGGCGGGGGTGGCCTTAAAGAAATTGTTGGATGGATGGGGGGGGGGGGGGGGGAAATCACTGACAATGCTAAGGGCCCTGCATATGCAGCACTCTGGATAAATCTCAGATAAGTGTAATAGGTACTCTCAGCAGTCCTCGCAACCTTTTGTAGGGTCTTGCGGTCAGATGCCTTGCAATTCCTGTACCAGATGGTGATACAACTGGTCAGGACACTCTTAACCATGCTTCTGTAAAATTTAGTGGGGGAGAGAATGCCTTGCTCACCTCAATCTCTTCAAGAAGTGCTTTCTTGACAACAGGCAGTATTGAGGGGCAGGGTGAGATTGTCCGTTACGTACACAACACTCCTGATAAATATCTCCAATGGGTGGAAGACAGACCTCACCATTTCCCATCCCAACAGTCCTACGGTACCTCCTGCCTGATGGTAGGGGGTCAAAGAGTTTGTTATTCCTTACACTTGTGTTTTTTAGGGCTGCATCAGATCTGGAGTAACGATTATTTTGCTCTTTACACCTTTGTACTGGAAACGACATTACACAACCTTGACAAATAACTCCTGCCACCCAAAACAATCTGGTCTCCAACTCCGCAATAAAAAAAAATATAAACTGTGTCAGGGGATGAGATTGCTCCCATTCCTGTCCACCGCCAGTGTGGAGATCCCAGCCCTGACTGGCTCAAACAACTGAACCCAGATGTGAAGCCCAGCCCAGCACGTCAAGATTAACATAATACCTTCATTCCTTCTTCCTTCCCAGTCCGAATCAATTCATCAATTACTTTCTTTTCTTCTGACTGTTGGCAGAATAGAAGTGAATAAGTCAACAGGTCGCTGGAGGATTATGGGCCTCCTGGCCAGCAACCAGTGAGAGAAACACTCAATCTCACTGGGCATGCTCCTCTTCCCTTCAGTACTTTACCTCTTCCACCCATCCCTTCTCCCCCAACCTGGTCTCAACCGTCACCTTAAGGCTCATTTATACTTGTGCGTGCTAGGTTACACCGCAGCCTACCCAAGTGGGCGACGCTGTCGTGAGCATTTATACTTGTGAGTTGGTGTGTCTGCGTCACTGCCAAAACGCTAGTTGGTGAAGGGGTTTCTATGCCACTGTGTTGAGTTTCTTCATGTTGAAACTCAACACGAAGAAACTCAAACTTCAAACAATGGCGACTGAAACTGAAGGAAGGTGAATTTTCTGTGCCTGTCCGGCCACAGAGACATGGACGAGGAAAAGCATTTCAAATATTCTCGGATGACGGCAGGTAGATTTGACAATTTGGTTCATCGTCTCCAACCATTTATTTCGCATCAGTGTACGCACAGTATACTCAGAGACTGGCAGTCACCATTCGAGTTTTAGCTTCAGGTGGAAGTCAACAGACTGTAGCAGCCAGCTACAAACTGGCGTCAAGCACAGGGCCCTCCATAATTTCGGAGGTCTGTAAAGTTTTATGGAAAGCATTGCAGCCAGAGTTCCTTCCCTGCCCTTCAGTTGCCCAATGGGAAGCGATTGCAGCGTAGGAGGAAGTGCGATGTTACCAAGCAGACCAATCATAGTTGTTCGGTCTGCGTCGCCGCGACACGTAGTTACATTTTGGGAGAGGTGCACGTTAGGCTACAGCATAGGGTTCATGGCTACGCCATACCTACGGCGTACATTTGACGCACAAGTATAAATCAGCCTTTAGAGTAACCCCATCCCTCCCCCCACCCTTCTTATTCTGGCCTCTTCCCCCTTTCCAGTCCCGATAAAGGGTTGCAGTCTGAAACTTCAACTGTTTATTCATTTCCATAGATGCTGCCTGACATTAAAGAAAGCTTTTGGCACATTGGCCTTCATAAATCATGTATTGAGTACAGGAGATGGGATGTTAAGTGCGTGGTGATAAACTGCGAGATGCAGGTTATAATTTCATATGTAGTTTGTAAGTAAGAGGACCATTAATGTAGTATTTTTATTCTTATTGAGTACAGGAGATGGGATATTATATTGAATTTGCATAAGACATTGGTGAGGCCCAATTTGTCTGTGCACCAACCTACAGAAAAGACGTGAACATGGCTG
The DNA here is from genome assembly GCF_030028105.1 of Mobula birostris. Taxonomy (NCBI): domain Eukaryota; kingdom Metazoa; phylum Chordata; class Chondrichthyes; order Myliobatiformes; family Myliobatidae; genus Mobula; species Mobula birostris. The sequence continues at coordinate 52,165,747 of NC_092391.1, forward strand.
AAAGAGTACAGAAAAGAAGGTACAAGGATGTTGCTGGGCCTGGAGGACCTGGGTTATGAGGAAAGATTGAAAACGTTAGGACTTTATGCAAGGTTTTTTCCACTGACACTGGGTGGGACTACAATGAGAAGTCATGGTTTAAGAGTGAAAGGTGAAAGGTTTTAAGGGGAATATGAGGGGAAACTTCTTCAATCAGAGGGTGGTGAGAGAGTGGAACGAGCTGCCAGTGTGAGTGGTGCATGCGAGCTCCATTTCAATGCTAACAGAAGCTTAGACAGGGGTATGGATGGTAGGGGTATGGAGGGCTATGGTCCCGGTGCAGGTCGATGAGAGTAGGCAGTGTAAATGGTTCTGCATGGACTAGATGGGCTGAAGGGCCTGTTTCTGTGCTGGACTTTTCTACGACTTTATAACCTGCCGAGTTCCTCCTGCATTGTGGGTGTGGGTGTGGGGTGGGGGGTGTGTGTGTTGCTTTGGGCAGATGCTGGAAATCCAATCTTGGCTTACCTTCAGCTGCCCTTCACACTTCCTATGGCTCCTCCGGATTGGGAAGTAATCAGTGACCTTGCGGTACTTGCTCCCTGGGCTTTTCACACTGGGAGAGACAGGGGAGAGCATTCAATCCCAAAGCAGCAACAACTCCGGTGCAGAGAGTAATCAGTAAATTTTAATATCAAAGTACATGTGCGTCACCATACACAACCCTGAGATTCATTTTCTCACAGGCATACTCAATAAATCCAATAACCACAGAATCAGTGGAAGACCACACCAACAGGGTGCACAACTAGTCTGCAAAAGACAACAAACTCTGCAAATACAGAACAGAAAACATAATAAGCAATAAATAGAGAACTTGAGATGATGAGAATTTGAAGGTGAGCCCATAAGTTGTGGGGACAGTTCAGTGACGGGGTGGGGGGGGGGGGGCGGAAGAGAAGAAATTAAGTTGAGTGAAATTATCCCCTTAGGTTCAAGAACCTGATGGTTGAGGGGTAGTAACTGTTCCTGAACCTGGGGGTGAGAGCCCTGAGGCTCCTGTACCTCCTTCCTGATGCAGCAGTGAGAAGAGAGCATGGCCTGGGTGATGGGGGTCTCCGGTGATGAATGCTGCTTTCCTGCGACAACGTTTCATGTAGATGTACTCAAAGATGGGGTGGGCTTTACCCATGTTGGACTGGGCCATATCCACTACTTTTTGTAGGATTTTCCATTCAAGGGCATTGGTGTTTCCATACCAGGCTGTGATACAGTCAATATACTCTCCACCACAGTGCAGATGTTTCAGTCCTGCCTCCCTCAGCCATAGCAGCAACGACCAGAGCCAGTTCAGTTCAGCCAGTCAGACAGATGGCACATTACCTGACTATTCCATGTTATTTTCATTAAACCCACAACCCACTTTCAATTCAAGATGTTACACTGTATCACAATAAATTGTCCCAGGAGCAGGTGGGGGGGGGGGCCATGAGACTGGGGCCATTACCTTCAGAATCAGAGGCTAAGCTATCACTTTCGAGTCCAGGGGTTCCCAGTCTGGGGTCCACTGACCCCTCCGTTAATGGTCGGAGTTCAATGCATCTGAAAGGTTGGGAGCCCTGGGTTTAGACCACAAGACACAGGAGCAGAATTATGAAATTTAGCCCATCAAGGCTGATCTGCCATTCCATCACGGACAATTTATTATCCCTCTCAGCCCAATTCTCCCCATAACCTCTGACACCCTGACTAATCTAGAACCTATCAACCTTCACTTTAAATATACCCAATGACTTGGCATCCACAGCCAAAATTCACCACTCTCTGGCAAAAGAAGTTGCTCCTGGTCTCTGTTCTAAAGGGTCGCCCTGTATTCTGAGGCTGTGTCCTCTGGTCCTAGACTACCCAATGATAGGAAATATCCTCTTCATGAATATTCTATCGTGGCCTTCCAATATCCGACAGGTTTCAATGAGAAAGGGGATGTCAGAGGCAAGTTCTTCACACAGAGCGATGGGTGTGTGGAACACACTGCCGGGTGGAGGGTAGAGACAGATACCACACATTCAGGACATTTAAGACAGTCGAGGCACACGGATGGCAGAAAAATGAACGACTACGTGGAAGAGAAGGGTCAGGTTGACCTTAGAGTAGTTTAAAAGGTTGGCACAACACATGGGCTGAAAAGCCTGCACCGTGCTGCAGCTGGACACATTATCCAAGTTTTACTCTGCAACACGGGAATGTGAGAGCCCACTCTGGGGGAAAATAAGTGGACCAGACAGAGCACCAAGGGCTACAGGCCGAATACTGGTAAATGGGTGAGCAGAGATGGAATATGGGTCACCGTGGATAGGTGGGCTGTGCTATGATTATGAAAACACAAGTTACTTAAAAAGAGAACGAGACAAACTGTTGAGTAGAAAAATACCCTGGTACATTAGAAAAACAGGAAGGACATCACAAAGAGCAGGGAGATTACAATCCAACATTAGAGGCACTGGAGAGATCACGCTCAATAATGTGCACTGTTTTGGTCCCATATTTAAGGATATTGTTATACTTAAGACGGTTGTGCAAAGCGACCCATGCAGTCCTGTGGATCACTGGAACGGAAGAGAAGTGTTGAACCCACCGTCAACTGTAGAGACATGGGGAATTGACAAGGTGGTGTTCCCCCTAATGGGGGTATCTGATACCAGGGCACCGTTTCAGCTTAAAAGGGTGCCCATTTCAGAATGAAGAGGAATTTCGTCACTGAGATTTGTGACTCTACCAGAGAGCTTTGCGGGTGAAATCATTTGAGAGCTCAAGTGACTGGAAATTTTGAACTGCAGAGTGTCAAGGGGCATGGGGAGAGAATGGTGATACTGATGCCAAGGTCAGTCTCGATGGTACTGACCAGCAGAACAGGCTTGATGGGATGAAGAATATTGTCCCACTGCTCTTTGTGATACGGTCCCTTTAGCCATGATATTGTCCTGACCCTTCAACCGACTCTGAGCTCAATCTAACCCTTCCCTTCCCCCTTAAACTTTTATTTTTTCCTTCCATAACAAACCTTAATCCAAATGATCAGAAACCTACTCGGTGAGGAGGAAGAGCCCAGGCACAACTGAGGTGCAGAATCACAGGGTGATGTAGTGGTTAGCCAATGACGCAGGTTCAATCCCCACCATTGTCTGTAAGGAGTCCGTACATTTTCCCCGTGGCCGTGTGGGTTTCCTCCCACACTCCAAAAGACCTACGGGTTAGTAGGCTGATTGGGCAGCGCAGGCTCATTCAGGAAGGGCCTGTTACCGACCTATACCTCCGAAACAAAAATACATAACAAAATCAATGTGCAGAGTTTAACTTACGGCGTGCGTTTCCGAGGCTTCCCGATACACTTCGTTGGGACACATTTTGCATTTGTTTTTGTGCTTTTGCTCCTCCCGGGAGGTTGGGCAGCAGGCTTGCTCTTTTTCAGGGATTTGCCCCCAGCGAACGAGGCAGTCGCTGCAGCCTCTGCTCTTTCCTCACCGGCACTTTGCTCCCTGCTCGTCTCTTTAGCAGACTTTGTGGAATCTCCAGCAGTGGGTATACAAATCTTTTCTTCACCTGCAGTAACAGGGTATTTAAATACAAACATGCACTGTCTTTAAACTGTCAAACAAGGGTTTTCTCCATAAGTACAAGAGAACAAAACTAGACCAGTTGCAGTTGCCTGTAGGATATGAAGAAACGATTGATTACAGAGATTCAATCATGAATTTCTGTAGATGTACCATGTAACTGGCTGCCTCACTGTCTGGTGTGAGGTGGGGCAGGGCACTGCACAGGATCATAAAAAAGCTGCAGAGAGTTGTAAACTCAGTCAGCATCGTCACGAGCTCTGTTCTTCCCAGTATTCAGGACCCCTTCAAGGAGCAGTGCCTCAAAAAGGTGGCATCCATCATTAAGGACCCCCATCACCCAGGTCATGCCTTGTTCTGATTGCTTCCATCAGGAAGGAGATAAAGGAGCCTAAAGGCCCACACTCAGTGACTCAGGAACAGCCTCTGCCAGATTTCGGAATGGACACTGAATTCATGAACACTACCATACTATTTTCCCCTCTTATTTATACACACACAATGCAAGACATAATAAAAACTGTAAATTACATTAAATATATAAATATGTACACAGACACTTACTGTAATTTAGTTTTATGTATTGTAATGTACTGCTGCCACAAAACAACAAATTTCACGACATATACCAGTGATATTAAACTAGATTCTGATTGGTTCCGCTGAAGAGCCGAAAAGACACGCTGGGCCGATGGGCAGCTACTGAGGTAATCAGATTCAATAAATTTAAACATTTGTACAAACGCAACTATCCTCTTGTGGATCCAACATGAAACCAACAGGCAAAATCTCAAACTGTTGTTCAGAGTTAGGTCACTCAATAGTTGTTGGTTTGAGCAGAGATGTGAAACAATTACAGGCACAAAAAACAGAAGTGGACAGGCTGGAGGCGGGGGGGTGGGGGGGGTGGGGGGGTGGAGGTGAGAATTATTTTACTTTGCAAAGATTCAAAACAAGATTTCTCAGACCAAATCAGTTACTTCACTTGCAGTGAGTAACAAAGTTTCAGCAGTCATTATTACTGTCTTTGCGGGATCACATAGTCAAGCTAATACAAGTCAGTGCACTGCCCAAGGCCCAAGCAGGAGTGTCAGCCTGCTTCTGCATAGTTTCCCTGCAGGAGGTTAGGCCACTGTTTTTACTCATCAATCACTAACTAAACACTAATTAGCAGTTTGCAGAGATTTGGCATGACATTGAAAACTTTGACAAGCTTCTATAGATGTGTAGAGGAACGTATATTGACTGGTTGCATCACAGCCTGGTGTGGGAACGCCAATGCCCTTGAAGGGAAAATCCTACAAAAAGTAGTGAATACGGCCCAGTCCATCGCGGGTAAAGCCCACCCGACCACTGAGCACATTTACACAAAACACTGTCACAGGAAAGCAGCATCCATCATCAGGGACCCCCACCATCCAGGCCAAGCTCTCTTCTCGCTGCTGCCATCGGGAAAAAGGTACAGGAGCCTCAGGACTCACACCATCAGGTTCAGGAACAGCTATTATCCCTCAACCATCCGGCTCTTGAACCAGAGGGGATAACTTCACTCGCCCCATTATTGAAATGTTCCCATAACCTATGTGGGAACATAGTCTTTATGTTCTTGATATTTATTTATTTTTTGTATTAGCACAGTTTGCTGATTTCTGTACTCTGGTTGAACGCCCTAGCTGGACATCCTGATTGGTCCTGTTATGGTTATTATTCTATCGATTTATTGAGTATGCCCACAGGAAAATGAATCTCAGCATTATACATGGTGACAGATAAGCACTTTGATAATAAATTTACTTTGAACTTTAATGAGCTGGAAATTGGATGAATGAATGTACTATCAATTGCTACAGAGCTGTTTCGAGGAACATGGCTGGGGTAACTGATTGTAAAGTGCGTTAGCTGGTTGGGGAATGTGTGAAATAGACCTCTGTTCGAAGTGGCAATGTTTCACTGCGCCAGTGGAGGTAGAACTGTGATCATTGCTCCAGGTTCAACCCTGCCATCCGTCACTGTGTTGTGTGTTACTCCTGTGACCATGCATGTGTTAAACACAAGATTCTGCAGACGCTGCAAATCCAGCACAACGCACAAGTCCCTCTGTTCACTACTATTTACTGGGCATGTCCTCGCCCCAGTTGACTCCCCAGATTCTACAGATGTTGGAAATCTTGAGCAAATCTGCTAAATTCCTCCAGCATTGTGTGCATATTTCCCAAAATACATCTCCTCCTACTTGACAGAATTAAACCAGTCTTCAAATTCACACATCACAATCCAGATCTTTGAAATGACAAAGGGATTTCATGAAATACAGACACTATTTCTCCCAATAAACCGGATTAAAAAGATTAAGGCGTCAAGGCTGAAGGCGAAGGACGAACCAGTGTTCTGCTTACTACTCCGCGAACCTTTACTTGCCTCAGTGCTGAACTGTCTGTTAGAGACTCTGCGGTTCACATTGTGTGCAATTTGCTTAGTTACTTTCTAAAAAAAAATTGTTTGCACGATTTGTTCTTTCTTTGCACATTGGACGTATGACTGTTTGTGGCATCGTGATTTCTATTGAGATTCTTTGTTTTTTGCCTGCCTTCAAGGCGGCAGATGGATGGATCTCTCACCATCCCCCCAACTTGCACCCCTTCCCCTGTCTCTTCCCACCCCCCCGCCAACCTCACAGTCTCCTCCAGGATCTGCCAGCCCCTACCTGCCATCTTCCCTTTGCAGTTCCTTGACCCAGAAATCACAGCACTGCTGACCCACTGAGTTCCTCCAGCAACTTGTCTCTTGCTCTCAATTCTGGTGGTCTGCTGTCACGGAGTTATAGCTTGCATATCTAATTATACCCAATGCCTGCCCTGGCAGGTGAAATCAGCTCTGGCAGACTAGGAGGTCAGACCCAGCAGCAGGAGGGTGGTTCTGCAACGCTCCGTGGAGAGCGAAAGGCACGATAAGGCGCGTAGACATCCACTGCAACCAAGACCCCAGTTTGCGATGGCTACTTGTACCACTGGATCCGGACTTCAGAGTTCGAGGGAGTGCAGCTGTCTGCAGTCCATCGTTTTGCCCTCTTTAAAAACTCTCCCGCCCAGGTTTCTTGTCATCATCGGATACGACGGACACCCACTATCGAATTATCTAAAACATCAGAGACCGAACCTGCTTGTGAAAGATGCACAGGTGAAGACTTCACATACCTCCTTTCTGCCTCTGAGTTTCACATTTAACAGTGTACTTCACTTGGACCTTCATTTGATTCGAAGTTGCAGAGTTTTCATCTTGCAGTGGGACACGTTTAGAACGGGTTCGCATGGAGGTGAGGCACAGGGTCTTTAGTTTATCGGGTGCAGGCAAAGGAGAGGAAAAGAAACACTTATTAATCATTTCACTGGGATATTGCAAAGTGCCATGCCATCAATTGTCTCTTAATAATTTTAATGTAGATTACAGATTTAAATCTACATTAAAGATCAGCTTTTATGGTTTACAATTTGCAAACAGGAGTCACACCTTCACAGTAATAGTGTAAATGAGTTGCATGCCTGAACAGCTGCAGATTGGTGGTCATGAATGGAGCACAGTGAGGTCAGAGGTCACACTACACATACAAAAACTTTCAGAATGAGGTTTAAATTGTATGGTCAAGCATTCTGATGGACGAAATGAAAGTGCAGACTACTTTCTAAATGGAGACAGAATTCAACAATCTGAGGTGCAAAGGGACTTGGGAGTCCTCGTGCAGGATTCCCTGAAGATTAATTTGCAGGTTGAGTCGGTGGTGAGGAATGCAAATATGATCCTAGCATTTATTTCGAGAAGACTAGAATATAAAAGGATGTAATATTGAGACTTTATGAAGTATTGGTGAGTCCTCACTTCGGAGTATCGTGAGCAGTTTTGGGCCCTTTGTCTCAGAAAGGACGCGCTAACACTGGAGAGGGTTCAAAGGGGGTTCACAAAAATGATTTAGGGGTTGAAAGGCCTGTCATACAAGGAGTGAGTGATGGCTCTGGTCCTCTACTCTCTCTCTGGAATTCACGAGAATGGTTGGGGGGGGGGGGGAAGGGGTCTCATTGAAATCTATCATGTGTTGAAAGGCCTTGATAGAGTGGATGTGGAGAGGGTGTTTCCTATGGTGGGGGAGTCTAGGACCAGAGGACAGCCTCACAATAGAGGGACGTCCATTTAGAATGGACATGATGAAGAATTTCCTTAGCCAGAAAGTGGTGAATCTGTGGAATTTGTTGCCACAGGCAGCTGTGAAGGTCAAGTCATTGGGTATGTTTAAGGCAGAGGATGATAGATTCTTGATTAGTCAGGGCATGAAGGGATACAGGGAGAAGGCAGGAGATTGGGGCTGAGGGAAATGGGTCAGCCATAATGAAATGGCAGAGCAGACTCGATGGGTTAATTGACCTAATTCTGTTCCATATCTTATGGTGATACCCTAATGAGTGGCTTTTGTATGCCAAAGTTAGGAAGTTAGGGTCCCACGATAGGTCACAGCATAACTATCAAGAACTAAACCAGATGTGCATGAGGGTCAAACAGTAAGCAGCTTGCTAAAGTCATTTTGCCTAAATGTCAGCTTCCATTTTTTGTGGGGAGCACCAAACCAAGACACAGACACTTGGAACTTTATTGATTATATTCAAAGATCCAAGGTACATTTACTATCAAAATATGTATGCAGCAGTATACAACCCTGAGACTCATCTTCCCCACAGACAGCCACAAAACGAAGAAAACCAACTGTTCAAAGAATATTAAACTCTTCCCCCACTGAACATGCAAAAAAAAGCAACAAAACACAGTATAAAAACACAAAATCAAGAGAGTCCAGATATATTCAGTTTATTGTAGTTCTAGTGTTGTTATGCACCATCGCCCTGACCAACACACCACGGCAATTTGCTAATACATGTAAATGTATCTGGCAAATAAAGATGATCCTTAATAATTATTCTGAAGATCCTAGAATAATTGTTTCAATGAGATCTTTTTTTCAACTCCAATCAGCACAGACACAACCTGCTCAACTTTTCCCTTATGTCAACACTTTTACTTCAGGAATCAACCTGGTCTCTTCACCACCTCCAAAACAGGTCAGAGTTCTAACTAGCAGTTTCAGTAACATCCTGTCATTGCACATCATCTAAAACTTCAAACTTCTATAGATGCACAGTGGACATTATCCTGACTGGCTGCATCATTGCCTGGTTATGTAAATATCAATGCCAAGAACAGAAAAGCCTACAAAAAGCAGTGGATACAACCCAATGCATCATATGAAAAGCCCTCTCCACCATTAAGCACATCTCCAATGAGCACTGCCACAAGAAAGCAACATCCATCATTAAGGACTCCCGTCATCCAGGGGACCATGCTCTCTTCTCGCTGCTGTCATTGGGAAGGACTTGGGTCCCACACTATAAAGTTCAGGTACAAATATTACCCCTCTACCATCCGGTTCTTGAACTGGTGTGGATAGCTTCACTCAGCTGGTCACTGGACTCACTTTCAAGGACTCCACAACTCACGTTCTCAGTATTATTTATTTTCTCTTTTTCTGCTTGTCCAGTTTGTTGTCTCTACGCATTGGCAGTTTGTCAGTATTTGTGTACAGTTGCTCAAAGGAAATTTATTATCAGAGTACATAGACATCACCTTTTCTTGTGGGCATACTCAATAAACTCTATAGAATAACAACCATAAGAATCAATGAAAGAACGCCCTTCTAGGGTGTTTAACCAGAGTGCAGAAGACAACAAACGGTGCAAATCCAAATAATAACAGATAAGCATCAAATATCCAGAACGTGAGATAAAGAGTCCTTGAAACTGAGCCCATTGGCTGTGGGAACAGTTCAATGATGGGCAAGTGAAGTTACATAAGAAACGAGTGAAGTTATCCCCTTTGTTCAAAAACCTGATGGTTAAGAGGTAATAACTGTCCCTGAACCTGGTGTTGAGAGTCCTGAGGTTTCTGTACCACCTTCCTGATGGTTGCGGAGTAATAACTGCCCCTGAACCTGATGGTGGGGTCCTGAGGCTCCTGTACCACACTCCTGATGGCAGCAGCAAGAAGAGAGCATGTCCTGGATGGTGGGGGTCCCTGATGATGGATGCTGCTTTCTTGTGAAAGTTCATGTCAAAATGCTCAATGGTGAGGAGGGCTTTACCCATGATAGTTTTTCCACCGATTGTATTGTATTCCTTTGTTTTTACTGTGAACGACCACAAGAAAATTAATCTCAGGTGACGTAATAAATTTACTCTGATCTTTGTAAGGTTGCTTCAAACCTTCCTTCAGTATTCCACAACCCTTGTATTATATTAGACTTAATTATATGTCAGCTGTACCACAGGTCAACCCACCGGGCTTCACACAATAGGCCTTCCAGATTCCTAGGTACCAGAGCAGCTTTCATGTAGTGCGTACTGTTCCTTGAACTTACACAGGCTTTGCTGGAACAGTGGAGGAGACCAGACCAGAAGTAGGATGGGAATTAAAAAAACATTAGGAAAAGCTCAGGGTTAGTATCTTTCCAATGAGCAGCAGCCCTCAGTTGCTTACTTGAGGAACATCTCTATCTTACAATCAGATAATATTAGCTTTTACTTGTGCATTGAAACATTGTGAAATACATTGCCTGCACTGTATCAGCCAGGACTGCGCTGGGCAGCTGGCAAGTGTTGCCAAGTTTCTGGCACCAATAGAGCTGCTCACGACTCATGGACCCGACAGAGTACATCTCCAAAAGGTGGGAGGAAACCCAAGTTGTCAGGGATGAGCATACAAACTCCTTACAGACAGCGAGGAGAATTGACTCCCGATCTTACAGCTACACTAACCACTTGGCTGCCGCGTCACCCTCTACCTTATGTCTGGGTATATTGCCGCCCTTGGATTTCTACGCTGAATTTGACCAGGATAGTGGTGAATACTGGTAACTCGGGTTGAGGCATTTGCCGAGCTTGACAATGGCTTGCAGGTGACATCCTCAGGGTGAAGTTGTTGGTGTTTCTGTCTGGGAATGCTGACATTTATTTGCACCTCTCCCCCCAATTCACTCGCTCCAGTCCCGATTCAGTTAACCTTTGCCAAAATAAAAAGAAAGTTGATAGAATTCAAAAATCCCAGTTTGCATTAGGACTGGTCAGCTGTGTACCATCAATCTGGCCAATGTTCTCTGACCTGACCACCACTCTTTAATCTCACATTACCTTCAGCTGCTGGGTTCTGCGTCTCCAAGCTATGGTACATTCTCTGCCTCATGTGAACTCCAGAAAGATCAGATTAATTACAGCACTCATTTCGGCCTCTTTAATGTAACTTAAAGCAAAGGTATCACCTGGGCAACCTTAGTCTCTACACCGTCACAGACACACCCAGTGTTGTCTTCACTGACATCTTACAACTTGCTCAAGCTGTGACATGAATTCTCACTTACCCAATTCTGACAGAGGTGACTGAACTGAAACATCAACTTTATTACTCACTCCACAGGGGCTGCCTGACCCAAGCACCACCCAGCATTCTGGTTTATTTTATTTCAGATTTCCAGGGCTTTTTAAATTGGTCTTTGCTGCTATTTGAGTCTCACTGTCCAAAATTCATCCAGAAGATATTAATTAGTGGATATAGATTAAATGTAAGCCATCACATGGGCCCAGACCTATCAAAGAAACAATTGCTTATGCTGGTAAGAAAAAAATATTAATGACAAAACTTCACTGTATCAATCATTTGTACATCACATCAAATGAACTGAAGAACAAAGAGATCCCAACCATATAACTATGGAAACAGGCCATCTTGGCCCTTCTAGTCTGTGCCGAACGCTTACTCTCACCTAGTCCCACTGACTTGCACTCAGCCCATAACCCTCCATTCCTTTCCTGTCCATATACCTATCCGATATTTTTTAAAAGACAAAATTGAACCTGCCTCTACCACTTCTACTGGAAGCTCATTTCACACAGCTACCACTCTCTGAGTACCACTCCTCTGGGATAAAAACTGAGGCAATGCATGCCCCAACTGAGACCATTACCCCGACGCACCATTAATTCAGTGGACTAGCAAAGCATCAACCACCTCGGCTACAGAACCATACTGGCACTAAATACCTCTGCATGGTAGGCCAGGGCTGCCTAACAGTCAAATGTTCACCAACATACTAAAAAAAAAAAAAATTATATATATATATATAGGCAACTGTTTTAGAATTGTTAATTTTACTAATATTTCCTAATGATGAAACTTTTGTGTTTAATGGGATTTCTCATTTTGAGTGCAATTTTACCACACTGAAAAAGTCAGTGTCTGGACAGATCCAATAAGAGCTCACCAGCCTAATTTGACCTTGCTGCACGAACCAAGGGCGGGAGAGAGAAAGCAGAGAAACAGAGCGCTTAGCCTGACAGCAGACTTTATGAAAACACCACAAAAGAAATGAAAACAGGACAACTAGAGGATAATAATGGAATTGGGCAGAGTTAACATGAATTTAGGACCTTGGAGGATAATAAAAGCCACTGAGAGGATCACCAGGATCTCCCTCTTCCCCATTTGTGACATTTACCGGGATTGTTCTATATGAACGGCACGAAGCATTGCTGAGAATCCCTACCCACCATTCATAATCTCTTAGACCCACTACTGCCTGGGAGGTGATACAGGAGTAGCAGGACTAGAACTACCAGAGGTAACAGCTTCTTTCCTTAGGCTGAGGGAGGAATGATCACCCTGCCACCATCGAGATCTCATCACTAGGACAGTGAGTGGCTTACTGGTTATCCGTGCTGGGCACTTCATATCCATTTTGAATATTTTACTAGCTTATTTGTGGTAATATTTTGTTTCACGTGCTGTGTGGGTGCACTGTAGTCCAGAGGAACGTTGCTTCGTTTGTTAGTATATTATGTACAGTCAGATAATGAACTTGAACTTTGAATGAAAACTGGTTACACAGTTAGAAACATGGGTCCTCGTCAGGCTAGAAACGTGGAACTCGTGGAATATCCAGGAATCTGTTCATGGCTTTCAATTGTTTGCTAATTACATTAATGACTAGGAGTCTGCAGAGATTTGGCATGACGTCTATAACTTCGACAAACCTCCAAAGATGTACGGAGGAGCGAGTATTGACTACCTTCAGCACAGCCTGGTTTGGATGCCCTTTAGTGGAAAATGCTACAAAAAGTAGTGCGATACGGCCTAGTCCGTCACGGGGAAAACCCTCCCAACCGTTGTGTATATCAGGGGTTAGCAACCTCTTTGCCTCTGTGGGCCGGATCGCGTATTAATGAGCAGACGGTGGGCCAGATAAATACCATTAAAAAAAAACTTGAAATATGGGGAATTATCCATTTAAATATATCTAGTTATGTTTTGTCTCAAATTAATGAATAACGCATGCTAGAAAATAGTTTGTGCTTAAGGCTGCCTACCCTTGGTGTATATCTAATCACATGAAAAAAGTTTGTCAACCTTTGAAATTACTTGGTTTTCTGCATTAACTACTCAAAACATGGTCTGATCTTATCTAACTCAATAGATAAACACAACTTGTCTAAACTAATAACACAAAACACAATTGTACTTTTCATGTCTTTACTGAACATATTGTTTAATCATTCACAGTCCGGGCTGGAAGTAGTAAGTAAGCCCTTGAATTTAGTAACTGGTAGAACCTCCTTTAGCAGCAATAACCTCCACCGAACCTCTCCTGCAGCTGCTAATCAAACTTGCACATGGCGAGGAGGAATTTTAGACCATTTCTCTATACAAAACTGTTTCAGTTCATCAGTATTTCTGGGATACCTTGCGTGAACATCCCTCTTCAGGTCAGGCCACAGCATCTCAATTGGGTTAAGATCTGGGCTCTTGACTTTGCCATTCCAAAACACAAGTTTTCTTCTTTTTAAACCATTCTGTTGTTGATTTACTCATGTTTTGATTCATTGTCTTGTTGCATCATCCAACTTCTATTAAGCTTCAGGTAATAGACCACCACCCTGACATTCTCCTGTAAAACGTCTTAATACAATTTTGAATTGATCGTTCACTCAACAACTGCAAGCTGTCCAGGCCCTGAGGCAGCAAAGCAGCCCCAAACCATGACACTCCTTCCACAATGGGATGAGGTTTTGACGTTGGTGTGTAGTGTCCTTTATCATTTCTGCCAAAAAGTTCAACTTTTTGTCTCATCTGTCCACAGAACATTGTCCCAGAAGAGTTGTGGAACATCCAGGTGGTCTTTTGCAAACTTGAAATGTGCAGCAATGTATTTTGTTGGAGAGCAGTAGTTTCCTTGGTGGTGTCCTTCCACAGACACTATTCTTATTCAGTGTTTTTCTTATAATGGACACATGAACAGAAACTTCAAGTTCTAGAGATTTCTGCCATTCTTTTCCTGTTACCCTGGGGTTCTTTTTCCCCTCTCTCAGCATTGTATGTCATGCTCTTAGTGATCTTTGCAGGATGCCCACTCTTACTATTTTCTCTTACTATGGACTGATGAACACTCATTTAGAAATGCTCTTGTAGCCTTTTCCAGCTTCATGCCTCTATAATTCTTCTTCTAAGGTCCTCACAAAGTTGTTTTGATCAAGACATGGTGACATAAACAGATCTTTCTTGAGAAAAGCAGGCTCTGTCAGCAACCTGACTTTGTGCGTCTTTTTGAAAAAACTATAGGGCAGGGCACGTCTACAACCCACACCTCCAATCTCATCTCACTGATTGGAAGACTTGACTCCAAATAGCTTTTGTAGAAGGTATTACCCCAGAGGCTCACCGTGTTTTGAACCAAGACTGATTGTTTAAATGATGTACTCAGTTATGACAATTGTTTGTGTGCTATTAGCTTCGGCAGATTGTGTTTGGTTATTATTGTGACTTAGATGAAAATCAGACCACACCTTATGAGTAATTAATACAGAAAACCAGATAATTGCAAAGGGTTCATAAACTTTTTCTTGCAACTCTACATGAAACTGTGTCACAGGAAAGCAGCATCCATCAAGGACCCCCACCACCCAGGTCGTGCTCTCTTCTCACTGCTGCCATCAGGTAGAAGGTACAGAAGCCTCAGGATTCACCATTAGGTTCAAGAACAGTTACTATCCCACAACCACAGGGCTCTTGAGTAAAAGAGGATAACTGCAGTCACTTGCCCCATCACTGAAATGTTCCCACAACCAACGATCTCACTTTAGGGCACCTTTATCTTATTTATTGCTATATGTTATATTTGCATTTGCACAGGCTGTTGTCTTCTGCACTCTGGTTGATCTGCCATTGGACCTGTTGCAGTTACTATCTATAGATTTGCCAAGTATGCCTGCAGGAAAATGAATCTCACGTGTTGCATATGGTGACATATGTACTTTGATAATTAAAACTTGATTGAACTTTGGAACGTGAGGTTTCCAAGTTTGCTGATGAGATGAAAATCTTGGAAGAGCACGTTGTGATGAGAACATCATGACTGTGGAAGTGGATACAGGTAGTGACTGAGCAAGAAAATGGCAAACGGGAGTCAGAATCAGACTCATTATCGCTGAATTATGTTGGGAAATTTGCTGCTCTGCAGCAGCAGTACAGTGCAAAGACAAAAATACTAACTAAATAGAGCAGAACAGGATCAAGTAGCTTTCGTGGACCATTCCAAAATTGATGGCATAGGGGAAAGAAGCCATTTCCTGAATCTTTGAGTCTGGGTTCTCAGGCTCCTGTACCTCCTCCCTGATGGCAGTAGTAAGAAGAGGTCATACCCCAGGTGGTGATGGGTGATGGATGATGCCCTCTTGAGGCATTGCTTCTTCAAGATGTCCTGTCTGGTGGGGACGGCTGTGCCCGAGGTGGAGCTGACTGAGTCCACTTCTTGTGATCCTGTGCACTGGAGTGTACAAACTAGGCTGTGATCCAACTTCAGCTGCATTCCGCTAAAGATCAACGCAAGTTTATCATCCACGTACATTCACATCACCATACTCAACCCTGAGATTCACTTTCTTGTGGGCATACTCAAAAATGTACAGAAGAGTAACCATAACAAAAAGTCAATGAAAAACTGCCCAACTTGGACACAACCGGAATGCAGAAGACAACAAACTGTAAACAAAATGAAAAATAAATAAAGCAATAAATATTGTGAACACGAGACGAAGAGTCCTTGAAAGTAAGTGCATTAGGCTGTGGGAACAGTTCAGTGTTGGGGTAAGTGAAGTTATCCCCTCTGGTTCAAGAGCCTGATGGTTGAGAGGCATTAACTATTCTTGAACCTGCTGGTGTGGATCCCGAGGCTCCTGTACCTTCTTCCTGAAGGGAGCCTGGCCTGAGTGGTGGGGGTCCGTGATGATGAATGCCATTTTCCTGCAACAGCATTTCATGTACATGTGCACAATGGCTGGGAGGTTTTCCCTGTGATGGACTAGGCCAAATTCGCTACTTTTTTTTCCCCCCTATAAATCTATAGAAATTTGCTAGTCTTTGGTGACCCACCAAATCTCTTGAAATTCTAAGTGAAGAACTTAACACATCAGCCTTTAGTAAGTCAGTTTTCTTTCTCAGCATCACTTTCTTGTAAGAACTGAAAACTTCCAGTTTCTCCAGCTTGCACACTTAGTCAGAGAATTCCCAGGATTAACCACAATGAGTGAATGGAAATTCCTCTTCAAGCCTTGTTTTCAAGGAATGAAATCTTCAAATTTGCTGACTATTGTTGTTACCAAACCACAGGTGGTGATGAACCAGCTGACTGAAGCGTGACAAGTCACCTAGTCGAGTGGTGCTACAATGACAACTTCTTGCTCAGTGTCAGCAAAATTAAAGAGCTGATTGTTAACTTCAGGAAGGGGAAGGAGGGCAAACGTGTGCAAAGCTACACTGAGAGTTTAAAAAAAAATCAGCAGAGGAGGGAGACAGCTGCTTTCAATTCCTGAGCACCAACATATCACTGACCTGCCCCAGATGTAACCATACAAGGTTAAGGAGGCTTGGCTTGTCATTGAACAAACAGACTTCTACAGATGTATTGTATAACCTAGCCCTTCCCATTCCTTCTTGCTGATCCTTGCCTGCATTGGATATCCATCTCCCCTTGGACTTAAAAAAAACTTTTTGCTCTAATTGTTCATGTTTGATTAATGCGTTTCTTGTGAATGATGCTCATCAGATGCTCTGCACCTGTGATACTGTGACCAGTAAGTTTTCATTGCACCTGTGCACGTGTGGATATGGGCAGGTGACAATAAACTCCACCGTATCGTTTGGTTCCAGACATCATGGACTGAGCAGATGAGATGTTATATTGAAGTTGTATCAGACATTGGCGAGGCCTAATTTGGAGTATTGTGTCAGTTTTGGCAACCTATCTACAGTAAAGGTGCAAATAAGGTTGAAAGAGTACAGAGAAAATTTTCCAAGGATATTGCTGGGTCTGGAGGACCCGAGTTTAAGGAAAGATTGAATAGGTTAGGACTGTACTCTTTAAAACACAGAAGATTGAGAGGGGATTTGATAGAGGTATACAAAATTATGAGGGATATAGATAGAATAAATGCAAGCAGGCTTTTCCCATTGAGCTTGGGTGGGATACAACCAGAGGTCATGGGTTATAGGTGAAAGGCAAAATGCTCAAGAGAACAGAGGGGAAACTTCTTCATGGAGGGTCATGTGAGTGTGGAACCAGCTGCCAGTGCAAGCTGTACTTGTGATTTCGATTTCAACTTTCAGGAGAAATTTGGATGGGAGGGTTACGGTCCAGGTGAAGGCCAATGGGAGTAGGCAGTTTAAATGGATCAATACAGACAAGATGGGCCAAAGTTCCTGAGCTGTAGTTTTCTACGAC
Source organism: Mobula birostris (assembly GCF_030028105.1). NCBI lineage: Eukaryota > Metazoa > Chordata > Chondrichthyes > Myliobatiformes > Myliobatidae > Mobula > Mobula birostris. The sequence goes on from NC_092391.1 coordinate 52,183,198, forward strand.
CACGGTATCCTGAGGGGAAGCAAAATTTCAACAACCATTCTGTCACACTCCACAGAAACTTTCTATGGCTTCCTCTACATGATTATCTTTCATTCTTCCAAACTCAATGGTGGGCCAGCTAGCCCAGCGGGACACAGCACAAAGCCAGCCTCCACCACTCAGGGTGGGGCGGAGAGAAAAAAAAAACACACACAGATCTAATCATGGCTCTAGATACACTTCCCTCTTGACCTTAGAATTGCTTTGAACTTGGAATATCTTTTGAATGGCTCAGCCTTTGCAGCTGAAAGGTACACCTTCAAAAGACGATGCCTCAAAAAGGCTGCATCCATTACGAGGGACCCCCATCACCCAGGAAATGCCTCTTCTCGTTGTTACCTTCAGGTGGGAGATACAACAGCCTGAAGGCACACTCAGCAATCCAGGAACAGCTTCTTCCCCTCTGCCATTAGAATGGACAGCGAACCCATGATCACATCCTCACTATATTTCTCCCTCTTTTTGCACAACTGATTTAGACCGTAAGACATAGGAGCAGAATCAAGCCATTTGGCTTATCAAGAATCAGGCCATTTGCCTTTGACAAGGTCCCGCATGGGAGGTTAGCTCGGAAAATTCAGTCGCTAGGTATACATGGAGAGGTGGTAAATTGGATTAGACATTGGCTCGATGGAAGAAGCCAGAGAGTGGTGGTAGAGAATTGCTTCGCCGAGTGGAGGCCTGTGACTAGTGGTGTGCCACAGGGATCAGTGCTGGGTCCATTGTTATTTGTCATCTATATCAATGATCTGGATGATAATGTGGTAAATTGGATCAGCAAGTTTGCTGATGATACAAAGATTGGAGGTGTAGTAGACAGTGAGGAAGGTTTTCAGAGCCTGCAGAGGGACTTGGACCAGCTGGAAAAATGGGCTGAAAATTGGCAGATGGAGTTTAATACAGACAAGTGTGAGGTATTGCACGTTGGAAGGACAAACCAAGGTAGAACATACAGGGTTAATGGTAAGGCACTGAGGAGTGCAGTGGAACAGAGGGATCGGGGAATACAGATACAAAATTCCCTAAAAGTGGCGTCACAGGTAGATAGGGTCGTAAAGAGAGCTTTTGTACATTGGCCTTTATTAATCAAAGTATTGAGTATAAGAGCTGGAATGTTATGATGAGGTTGTATAAGGCATTGGTGAGGCCGAATCTGGAGTATTGTGTTCAGTTTTGGTCACCAAATTACAGGAAGGATATAAATAAGGTTGAAAGAGTGCAGAGAGGGTTTACAAGGATGTTGCCAGGACTTGAGAAACTCAGTTACAGAGAAAGGTTGAATAGGTTAGGACTTTATTCCCTGGAGCGTAGAAGAATGAGGGGAGATTTGATAGAGGTATATAAAATTATGATGGGTATGGATAGAGTGAATGCAAGCAGGCTTTTTCCACTGAGGCAAGGGGAGAAAAAAAACCAGAGGACATGGGTTAAGGGTGAGAGGGGAAAAGTTTAAAGGGAACATTAGGGGGGGCTTCTTCACACAGAGAGTGGTGGTGGGAGTATGGAATGAGTTGCCAGACGAGGTGGTAAATGCAGGTTCTTTTTTTACATTTAAAAATAAATTGGACAGATACATGGATGGGAGGTGTATGGAGGGATATGGTCCGTGTGCAGGTCAGTGGGACTAGGCAGAAAATGGTTCGGCACAGCCAAGAAGGGCCAAAAGGCCTGTTTCTGTGCTGTAGTTTTCTATGGTTCTAAGTCTGCTCTGCCATATCATGGCTAATCCATCTCCCTCTCAGCCCCAATCTCCTGCATATTTAAATAGACATACTGCACACTAATACACTTATTCTAATTTTTAAACCTTGTATTGCAACACACCTCTGCTACAAAACAACAAATTTGATGACATATGCCAGTAATATTAAATCCAATTCTGAATTTATATTCGTGATCTTTGAATGAGTTCCTCTCGTTGCCTTTTGGACACACCACACCCTATTCTGACTCTGTACTTCCTATTCCTAGAACTCCCCTCAGGGACTTTCTCCCGGTAGGATGCTGGCTGCCGATCAGTCTTTAAAAAAAAGGAAACACAGTTCAAACTCCTCCAAGAGACACCAGCTCCTGCAGCTACGATTTTGCAATGTGGAAAAGCCCCCGCAGTGTTCCAGGGTCCTACACATTTACAGGGTGGGCATTTGAAGGTCTGAGCTGTGCAGACATCCTCCGTCTCTCATCACACTTCAACCACATGAAATGCTGTCGCAGGCAAGTAGCATCCATCATCAGGGATCCCCAACACCCGGGTCATGCACTTCTCGCTGCTGCTGCCTTCTGGTAGAAGGTACAAAAACCTCAGGACTCGCACCACCAAGGAAGAGTTATATTACCCCATAACCATCAGGTGACTGAACCAAGGGGATAACTTCACTTCCCCATCATTGAAATGTTTCCACAACCTCTGGACTCGCTCTCAAGGATTCATCATCTCATGTTCAATATTTGCTGCTTAGAATTTATATTTGCACAGTTCGTCATCTTTTGCACTCTGGTTGATCTTTCACGGATTCTGTTATGGTTACTATTCTGTAGATTTGCAGAGAACACCCACAGAAAAATGAATCCCAGAGTTGTATATGGTGACATACATGTATTTTGATAAATTTAATTTGAACTAAAGGGATAATTAAGCGTCAATCACATTACTGGCCCTGAATTACTGAGGTGGTGGCGGCTAGGCAAGGATGACTGATCCCTTTCCTTCAATTGCATTAGTAAATAAAACAAATTTTGCAGCATCCCAAAAGCTTCCATCAATGATTACTGATGACTGCTTTTGAATTCAGACATTTGCTATTCCTTGGATTTAAGCTGTCGAATTTACAATGCTGAGATTTGTTGTACATGAACACCAAGAGCAAGGGTTTCCAACCTTTACTATGCCAAGGACCAAAACCATTACCACTTTATGGTGGCAGAGGCAAATTCATTAGAGGATTCTAAGACATTCGGACAGGTTCGAGTGTGAGGAAGATGGAGGGATATAGGCATGGTGTAGGTGGGAGGGATTAGAGTTTGCGTGTTAGCTGGTTCGGTACATCATTGTAGGCCAAAAGGCCTGTTCCTGTACTGTTCTATAAATTCCCGGTACCTGTCATTACTTGAATTTAAATTGTCCAACGACAGTCAGATTTGGTGTATATACACACACACACATCAACATTCACCTAGAGCAGGGGTCCCATCCTTTTATTAAAGCTATGAGGCCTTTAATGCCTGATATGGGGGCAGAGGCAAATACATCGTAGGCTTTAAAGAGATGTTGAGAAAGGTGCATAAATAAGCGGAAGATGGATGGATATGGACATTGTGCAGGTAGCAGGGATTAAATTTTAAAAAAAAATACTTTTTAAGCTGTACTATTCTATGCCTATGTCATTAACTGAGGGATCCGTGGACCGTAGCTTTAGAAACTCTCAATGTCCGCTCACTGATTTTTCCCTTCAACTGCAGTTCAGTTCTCCAACAGCTTATGATTACCGATGACCGCTTTCGGATTCCAGCTACCTATCAGTACTTGCATTAAAATTCTCCAACTACAGTGCCGCGACATGGTGAAAACACCGATATTCTCTCGATGCCCACGAACTTCGCCAATGGACCACCCAACCCTTTCACACCACCGTAAGGAAGCAGCTTGAAACTAAACCGTGTGAGAGCAGCTTGAAAACCAGAGGCAAGGGGGTGAATAATGGGTCTCCGAGCGAGGAGAGGCCACCGCCCAATCCCACGTACCTTGTTCATGGCTGACTGCAGATGCTGTTGCCTCTGGTTCTCCTTCACCGCCGCGGCCAGGCCTCTGGCCGGTGCTTTCGCTTTCCCTGAGGATTAGAACACATCAAAAGCAAACTCAAGCGTGCTGTGGGCGAGGCGGGCTGGGCCGGGCCGGGCCGGGCCGGGCCGGAGACTGATCGGAGCTTGGCTAACAGCGGGCCACATTCGCCATCTTCTCTACCGTATTCACTGTAAACACGCACCACTCTAACATCAACACCAATTACCAAATAGGAATTAAATACATTACCCATTTTATTGAAAGCCAATCCAATAAATGCACAAAATATATAAATTAAAAACACAGCTTTTAACTACAGGCCAACCAACTTTTAAACCAATCCTCTCAGCCAAACTTCTGTCAATAATTGTGCGATGCATCCCCCTAATTTTGATTGGCACTAATTTATCGTCAACCGGGCTGCCTTTGTACGCTTTCAACGTCTATTGGATTAGGAAGCTGCCAATCAAAACACTCCGGCTATCAAGTTAGGGTGATTCCACCGCGGGGCCCCAGGGATTTTAAATTACGCACTCGCTTTCTATTGGCCGTTCTGACGTCGGCACGGCCGCCAATTGGCTGGCCGGCGATGATGTTTGTCCTACGGGAAGGAGGCAGGGTATAGGTCACGTGACACGGACTCTTCTTCCCCCCCCCGGAGATTTGGGGATTTTAAAAAAAAACCGCAAATTCAATAAAATGATGCTAGATTTTCTACTTGTTTACGGCCTGGTCTGATTCTGGTGGTGAGCGGGAATCGGTCGTCAGGCAGTTGGAGGAGGCCCTCGGCCCGGGGTCACGTGACGGGAGATGGCGACGGGGGCCTGACATGGCGGCGACTAGTTAGCGAGCCGAGTGCCGCGCCTCTGGTTCTTCCCTTCGTCTCAGTGCAGCGGTGAGTATGCGAACGCAGTAAACCCGCCCGTCGGCCTCTGCTCCTGATGCCCCTCCATCCCACCGGCTGCCCCTCTCTCGGTTACCGTCCGCCTGAGGTAAAATTTCCCGGGAAAACAAAGGCCGATTTCTACAGCAGCCTCTCCTGGGAGCCCGGGGCGCATCGTGTCCGGCAGTGTATTTCTTTTAAATCCATCTCTTATTTAGGTATATTTTGAGTTTGATTTCAATGTTTAAGCGAAGTTTGGATAGGTACATGGATGCTAGAGGAATGGAGGTCTATGGTCCCGATACAGGTCGATGGGACTAGGCAGTTCAAATGGTTCGGCACGGACTAGATGGGCCGAAGGATACATTTCTGTGCTGTTCTTTTTTACAGCTCTATAAGGAACTATAGAGAGAGACGGTTTTGTGTGGACCAGTCAGGCGCCGGGATCGGACAGGGTCTGGGCCTCCCCGGTGCCTGAGTGTGGGAGCAGCAGCAACCGAGGGATTTTGTTTTATTTCGGTTTCTCTTTCTCCTCTGCCTTGCAGATCTTAGTTGTTTTCGTTCACACTTGTCATCAAGCCACCATTACGCAGCCATATAATAACCCGGAAGTTTCTTTCTTAACTGAGCACGTGTTCCAACCAGAAGGTTAAGGTTTCACTCGCTTTAAACCACCCCTTCCTCTCTCCCTGCGTTTTATTTTCCTCCCGTTCTGGCCATCTCAGTGTAGGTTAAATTATTTCCCTTTCCTTCAATTAGCCGTTCTGAGAATCTCTCTGTCTTTGTATTAAAGTCTTGGGTTCCAGAATCAGGCAGCCGCTGGTGTTGTGGCAGGGCATGGGGGGGGGGGAATGCTTTGAAGGCCAAAGTGTAAAGTTTAAAGTAAATTTTTATTATCAAAGTGCATATACGTCACCATATACGACCCTGGGATTCATTATCCTCTGGGCATACTCAGCATCCATAGAGTAGCAACTATAGCAAGATCAATGAACGATCACCCAGAGTGCAAAAGACAACAAACAGTGCAAATACAATTATAAGTAAATATCAATAATTAATGAGAACGTGGTATAGAGTCCTCAAAGTGAGATCATTGGTTGTGGGAACATTTTAATGATGGGGCAAGCTAGTATAGTTATCCCCTTTTGTTCAAGATCCTGATGGTCGAGGGGTAGCAACTGTTTTTGAAGCTGGAGGTGTGAGTCCTGAGAAGCCTAAAATGCTTAATTTCTTTCTGGTAGTTAGATGAAGATCCCTTTTGCAACTCAGTTTAGAATTGTCAATGCATTTCCGTGCTAGTTTTCACCTCATCTTGCACCCTGGCAAAGAAAATGCACTATCTAGCTGTAAAATGGCTTTTGGAAAGAAATGGGGGGAAGAAATTTCAAGGAAGGTCTGAATTTTGACAGCTTGGGCTTTGTTCACTTTAAACAGCATTTTCACTTCTGTGCCTTTGACCTTTGGAAGGTATGAAACAATGTGCTTCACAGAATATTGTAACAAACCAAGTTATTGAAGATCTTGTACTCAACATCGAGACCACATATTGTAATTGATTTGCTCTTTTCACAGAGTTACTTTATCTGTGATCAGCTGGGCACTGGTTAATTTCAGTCCTTTTAAGTGATCAAGAGCCGGCAAGCTTTAATTGCAGTGGAGATGTTTTCTCCAGACAATAACTTAAGTTGCTGTTCCATCAATTACCTTTTGTTATTCTTTTGCTTTGGTGATTCTACATCAGCTAATCTTTTTAGTTTTGTTTAATTTCTCTTCCCCGTTCCAAAACTTAAATGTCATTTTGTTTTAGAAAAGGCAATTCAGCCAATAACACTTTGATTTGTGAGGGATGTATTTGATTTCGATGCAAAGTTTACAGCTGTTTGAGATTGGTGACAGCCTGGGGTCAAGGGGAATTAGAATTAGGTTTAATATCACCGGCAGATGTTGCCAAATTTGTTGTTGTGAGGCAGCGGTATATTGCAATACAATAGCATAATAATTGCAGTATGTGTATGTATAGTTAAGTAGTGCTAAGATAAAAGTAAAAGAAGTGAGATAGCATTCATGGGTTCAATGTCCATTCAGAAATCTGATGTCAGCGGAGAGGAAGCTTTTCCTGAATTACTGAGTGTGTGCCTTCAGGCTTCTGTACCTCCTCCCTAATGGTAGCAATGGGAACAAGGATTGTCCTGGGTAATTGAGGTCCTTTATGATGGACGTCGCCTTTTTGAGGCATTGCTCCTTGAAGATGTCCTGGATACCACAGAAGCTTGTGCCCATGATGGAACTGACTAAGTTTACAACTCTCTGCAGCTTATTTCGATGCTGTGCAGTAGACCACCGCCCCCCCCCCCCCAACCCAGACAGTGTTGCAGCCAGTTGGAATACTCTTCACGGTATGTCTGTAAAAATTTGTGTCTTTGGTGATGTACCAAATATCCTCAAACTCATGAAATATAGTCGCTGATGTGCCTTTGTAGCAAACTTAAGTCATCCTGATATTTTGGTGTGCGTTCTGCCATTTCCATTGTTGAGTTTCTGCCACAGCTGGTGTGGATTTAAAATGGTGTCGGTACACAATATTTGATCAGTCAATCTCGTGGATTGATGGGGTGATTCTTACTGTGGCTGGTTTTATTTGAGTTGGGCTTACAGTGTTTATATTTAAGTAAAAGTCAATTCATTGTTAAAATTCGCTCTGGGTGTTCCCTGGGGCTCAATGTTCAGTCCATTACTATTTCTATCAATGATTTTGATCAATTTGTATTGGGAATAGATGGTAAGTTTGGGGATGACAACTGTAACTTGATAGAGATGTACAAGAGGAAAGAGTGGACAGCCAGAGATTTTTCTCCAGGGTGGAAATGGCCAATACCAGCGGGGATAATTTCCTGGTGTGGCCTTCTCTACACTGATGAAACCTGTCGTAAATTAGAGGCTGTTTCGTTGAGCGCCCCCACGTCTTCCGCCACAAGTGGGACTTCCCAGTGGCCAAACATTTTAATACCCGTTCCCAGTTGGACATGTCATTCTATGGCCTTCTCTTGAGCCAAGATGAGGCCACCCTCAGGAGGGAAGAGAAGCACTTTATATTCTGTCTGGGTAGCCTCTGGCCTGACAGCATGATATCAATTTCTCCTTCCGGTAAACTACACCCTCACCACCCCCCCCCCACCCCCATTCCCCACTCTAACTTTTTGCCTCCTCTTGCCTTCCTATTACTTTACCTTGGGTCTTCTCCTCCTTCCCTTTCTCCTATTGTCCACTCTCCTGTCCTATCAGATTCCTTCTTCTCCAGCCCTTGGCCTTTCCCACCCATCTGGCTTCACCTATCACCTTCCAGCCAGCCTCTCTAGTCTCTTTGCCCTCCCCTATCTTCTTATTCTGGCTTCTTCCACCTTCCTTCTCAGCCCTGAAGAAGGGCCTTAGCCCAAAACGCCGACCATTCATTCATTTCCAGAATTAGGTTTATTATCACCAGCATGTGTCGTGAAATTTGTTCCATAGATGCTGCCTGACTAGCTGAGTTCCTCCAACATTTTGTGTGCGTGTTGCTCTGGGTTTCCAACACCTACAGACTTCCTCGTGTTATAATTGAAAGATGTTTGGAGGAAACTATAGGGGGGATATTCTTTACACAGACAGTGGTGAATGCCACTGGAACACCCTGCATTAGGAACATCTAAGAGACTCTTGTGCACATGAATGAAAAATGAAGGGCTGTGTGGGAAGGAAGGGTGAGATTGATCTTTAGGTTAAATGTTTGGCACAAAATTGTAGACTAAAGGGTATATAGCATTCTATGATGCTAAAATATAGGACTAGATGGGCCAAAGGGCCTGTTCCTGTGCTATACTTTTCTACAACAGGTAAGTGGTGTTTTAGACAGTGAAGAGAGTTTTCAGGGATTACCGTGGAATCTCGATCAGTTGAGTAAGTGAGCCGAGGAGTAGCAAGTGGAGTTTAATTTGGAGAGATGCGAATATTTCATTTTGGGAAGACAAATCCGCAAGGTCCTGAGTTGTGTGTTGTCGAACAGAGGGATCTTGGAGCACAAAAATTCCCTAAAGTGGTGTCGCAGGTGAAGCTGGAAAGAGTACAGATGAGATTTCTGAGGATGTTGGCAGGACTCAGATGACTGGGTTATGGAAAGATGGTCAATAGGTTGGAACTTCCTTCATTGGAGCGTAGGTGATTGATGATCTTATGAAAATATATAATATCATGAGGTGCAAAGATAGGCTGTGTGCAATGCACACAGTTGTTTTTCCCCTCAGGGTAGGGGAATGTAGAACTAGAGGACATAGGTTTAGGAGGGGCAATGTTTTCACCCGGATGGAATGAACTGCAAGAGGAAATGATTGAGGCAGGTACATTTAACAAAATTTAAGACGTTTAGACAGTTGCGTGAAAATTACAGCACAGGAACAGGCCCTTCAGCCCATCATGTCCATACCAAACCAAATATATCTTAAACATTGAAATTGAGCTCGCCCTAACACTTGTGCTTGCAGCCACCCTCTGAGTGTATAAGTTTCCCCTCATGTTTCCTTTGTTTCACTTTTCACCCATAACCTCTGTTGTAGTCCCATCAGACCTCAGTGGAAAAAGCCTGTTTGCAGCTACCCTATCTGCACTCCTCATAATTTTGTATACCTCTATTAAATCTCCCCTTAAAATTTTATGTTCCAAGGATAACCTATTCAACCTTTCCCTCTAACTCAGGTCCTCCAGGCTCAGCAAATTTCTTGTATATTTTCTCCGTACTCTTTCATCTTATTGACATTTTTCCTGTAGGTGGATGGCCAAACCTGCACACAATCCTCCAAATTAGGTTCACCAATGTCTTACACAACTTCAACAAGGCATCCCATGTCTTGTGCTTAATACTTTGCTTTGTGAAGGCCAATGTGCTAAAACCTTTCTCCATGGTCTTATCTACCTGTGATGTCACTTTCGATGAAATAGGGACCTGTATTCCTATATCTCTTTGTCCTACCTCACACCTTGGTGTCCTGCTGTTCACCGTGTAAGTACAGGGGTCCAAGGCATAAAAAAGGTTGGGAACCCCTGGTTTAGAGTGATATGGGCCAATGCAGGTAAATGGAACTTTAACAGATGGGGGTCTTAGTCATCATAGTCATAGTCATACTTTATTGATCCTGGGAGAAATTGCTTTTCGTTACAGTTGCACTGTAAATAATAAATAGTAATAAAACCATAAAGTTAAATAGTAATATGTAAATTATGCCAGGAAATAAGTCCAGGACCAGCCTATTGGCTCAGGGTGTCTGACCCTCCAATGGAGGAGTTGTAAAGTTTGATGGCCACAGGCAGGAAATACTTCCTATGACGCTCTGTGCTGCATCTCAGTGGAATGAGTCTCTGGCTGAATGTATTCCTGTGCCCACCCAGTAGATTATATAGTGGATGGGAGACATTGTCCAAGATGGCATGCAACTTGGACAGCATCTTCTTTTCAGACACCACCGTCAGAGAGTCCAGTTCCATCCCCACAACATCACTGGCCTTACGAATGAGTTTGTTGATTCTGTTGGTGTCTGCTACCCTCAGCCTGCTGCCCCAGCGCACAACAGCAAACATGATAGCACTGGCCACCACAGACTCATAGAACATCCTCAGCATCATCCGACAGATGTTAAAGGACCTCAGTCTCCTCAGGAAATAGAGACGCCTCTGACCCTTCTTGTAGACAGCCTCAGTGTTCTTTGACCAGTCCAGTTTATTGTCAATTCGTATCCCTAGGTATTTGTAATCCTCCACCATGTCCACTCTGACCCCCTGGATGGAAACAGGGGTCACTAGTACCTTAGCTCTCCGCAGGTCTACCACCAGCTCCTTAGTCTTTTTCACATTAAGCTGCAGATAATTCTGCTCACACCATGTGACAAAGTTTCCTATCGTAACCCTGTACTCAGCCTCATCTCCCTTGCTGATGCATCCAACTATGGCAGAGTCATCAGAAAACTTCTGAAGATGACAAGACTCTGTGCAGTAGTTGAAGTCCAAGGTGTAAATGGTGAAGAGAAAGGGAGACAAGACAGTCCCCTGTGGAGCCCCAGTGCTGCTGATCACTCTGTAGGGCACACAGTGTTGCAACATCGTTGATCAGTTGTACCGCAGGGTTTGTGTCTTTGATGTATAACTCACCAAAAGGATTGGAGAGGACAGGGCTGTAGATATGGACAACATCAAGGCATTTGACAAGATCTTGCAAGGTAAGATCCTGACTTAGAATGTGAGATCACAGAGGATCCAGGGTGAGTAGCCAACTGGACACACAATACACTTGATGCAAATAGTCAGATAGTTGTTTATTATTCAGATTGTAAGCCTGGGATTGGAACTGGCTCCTCTGTTGTTGTGTTTGAGATGTAGTATGCTGCTATCACCACAAAAATCTGCATTTTCATGCTCAATGGGTATGCGTGTTGTAAACATAACTTTGCTGGGTCAAATAACGACAGCACAAAAAGATTGTTACTTATCTTTTCACCCGTTTATTTCTTCGAGCTCAGCCGGGGAGTGAACTTGGACCCGACATCAGGGAGAGACCCTTTCTCATCTCCCTGGCAGTTCTACTGCCTGATGTCAGAATTGTCAGAAGTTATAAGGCCACCGATACAAAAGAACAATCAATTTGATAACCATTCCGGCCAAGTCAATGGACGATTGATACAAAGAACAGTCAATTTGTTAGACACTCCAGCCACCTTAATTAAAGAAAAGAATGTCCTACCTGGTTTGCTGGAGCCACAACTTAATTACAAAGATAAAAATATCCGTCAAATTTATGCTTTAAATGAAAAGGAATGTTCTGTCTAATTTCCACCAGGTACTGCTTTTTGTCAAAATCAACAGGTGTGAAAAGCCCAGAGACATCTTATGTGGATCTGGGTGAACTTCAACCCTCATCTTGCTCCAAAGAAGGCAGCTGTGAGACATTATTCAAACACACTGCAGTCACAGACATAGTCAGTACTGAATCCATTGTTTACAGGAATCTGAGAATCCCCCATTCCCTTAAACTTTATCAGTGTCTATGACAATAAACTGGTTGTGTGTCATATATTTCATAATTTGAATGAGAATGAATTGTGGATGACACCAAAATTGGTGTTGGGTGGAATGTTATCTCAGACTGCAACGAGATCCAAATCAACACAGAAAATGAGCTAAGGGATAGTAGATGGAATTTCACATAGGCAAGTGTGAAGAGATAGGAAATGAAGCCAGGACAGCACATAGATGGTGAATGACGGGGCTCGGCGGAGTGTTCCAGAAGAGAGACACTGAGGGTTATACTGAAAGAGGCAACACTGCAGGTAAACTGGTGAAGAAGGCACATGGACAGTGAATGACAGGGCTCTGGGGAGTGTTCCAGAACAGAAAGAGAGATCTATGGTTATACTGTAGTTCCCTGAAGGAGACACCACTGAGGTAAGCTGGTGAAGAAGGCACTTGGCATTCTTTGCCTTCATTGGATGGGCATTGTGGCCAAGAGTTGGGTTGTCATGTTACAGCTGTGCAAGATGTTGGTGAGACCACATCCAGTATTTTGTGTGCATTTCTGGCCTTTGGGTTGTGAATAATTAGAGTGAGTGCAGGAATGATTGACATGGATGTTGCTGTGATTGAGGCCTTCAGTTATTAGGACATTTCTCTGTAGTGAGGAAGGTTGAGTGGTGACTTGTCAAACTTTTGAAAAGTAAGAAAAATAAGATATATTGTCAGTCTTTTCCCCATGGATAGTGGGATCTGAAACTAGATGACATACATGGGTTTAAGGTGTGAGGGGGAAGATTTGATGGGGGGCTGACAAGTAAGTTTTTTGCACAGAAATTGGCCATATGGAACAAGTTGCCAGAGGAAGAGGTGGAGACAGGTGCGATTATGATGTTTGAAAGATATTTGGACAGGTATATTGACAGCAAAAGTTAATCTTTGTTTATGCTACGAACCCCTGCCGTTAACCAAGGTTGGACCATGGACCCCAGGTTGGGAACCAATGGTGTAGAGGGATATTTATTGTGGGACAGTTGACTTGGGTGGTGAAACTTCTTGAAATTTAAAATTAATAAGGAAAGCAACATAGTTGTGATTCAAAGCTTGGGCTGATGATTTAGTGTTTTGTTTACATTATTGTTTGGATGGGCTCATTGCCTTGAGAAAGTCGGGTTTAGTAAGTTGGTTTGTTATTGTGACTTGTACTGAAGTACAGTTTAAAAAAAAGTTTGTTTTGCATGTTGTCGATACAGATCCTTTCATCACATCAGTGCATTGAGAGTACCAGGGAAAACTGTAACAAAATGCAGAATAAAGAGTTACAGATACTAGATGAAGTGCAATGTAGGCAAATTAATAAGGTGCAAGGATATAAGAAGGTAGATTGTGAGATCAAGAGTCCATCTTGTACTAGGAGATCATTCAATAGCTTTATCAATGAGACATAATCTCTCTCAGCCTGGTGATATGTACTGTCAGGCTTTTGGTGGTTGATGGGAGGAAAGAGAAGGGAGAATGTGCATGATGAGTGAGGGTCTTTGATTAACTTTCAGTGGGGCAGCAATTAAATATTGGTGAGGGCCAAAAGGAGCATGCCAAATTTCTTTAGCCTCCTCAGGAAGTAAAGGTGATGGTGAAGTTTCTTGGCGTGGTGTTTTTGTGGTTGGCCCAGGATAGACTGTTACTGACATTCATTCCTAGGAATTAGAGGCTCTCAACCTTCTTGAGCTTAAGACCATTGATGTAAAACAGGACCATGAGTGCTGACACCTCCCCACTTTCCTGTACTCTAACATCATTATTAGAGATTCAGTCCACTATGGTGGTATCAACTGGAAGCTTACTAATGAGTTGGAGCTGAATCTGACCATGCAGTTGTGAGTAGAGTCAATGGCTGAGGACACAACTTTGTGGTTCACTGGTGTTGAGGATAATCCTGGTGGAAGTGTTCTTGCCTAGCTTTACCGATAACGGTCTGTTGGTCAGCAAGTCAAGGATTCAGTCACCAAGGGAAGTGTTGAGTTTCAGGTGTGGGATCCCTTCTGCAGGTATCTTACATTACTCCTTGATCTGCTTATCCCTCGCTACTCACTCCTTGACCCTGTCCCCTGCAAATGCAGCAGGTGCAGAACTTGTTCTTGCCCTTGCTTCCTTGCCACCACCCAGGGCCTTGAACAATCCTTCTTACTCCAGTCCCAGTCTGATCTGTCCGCCTCTGAATTGTGGAGACATGCGCAGACCAGGTGACCAATTTGCAGAGACCTACCTACCCCTGGTCTACAATGGCCATGTTGAGGTTGAGCTCCCTGTTGCGTGCCACTTCAATTCCCCTTCCCTTTCCCTTTCCCACATTGACTTTGGGTTTCTCTGATGCCAGGCTGGGGTCCAACACAAACCTGAAGAACTACATTTCGTAGTCAGTCTACTACCCACCTCCCCCACCCACTTCTATAACTCAGTTTTGTTCCCGTCCACCTATTCCATTCACGTACTGGTGCACATTTCTTCTGCAGAAGCTGCCTATTTGCCCTCACAGGTTCCCTAATAGTTCCCATGATCACTTTACTGATTGAATTCCAACATTTGTAGTCTGTGTTTCACCAATTATTGTCCTACAAACTGACAGCACTTTTTCTCTTACCTGACTTCATCTGTCAGGCCTCCTCCTTCTGACTTCAGTCTTATCATCTCCTGGCCCCTGATGCAATCTTCACTCTCCCCTCCTTCCCTCTCCATTCTCAGTCTTGATACAAGGTCTCTCTCAGCCCAAAACATTGACAGAGTTTTTCTACCCATGATATTCCTTGTCCCATTAAGTTATTCCTATAGTTTGTGTGCCTTTTTTTTGCCAATCATACTGTATCTTATCATAATCAAATATCTATCATTGCCGGCACTTGTCTATGTCAGAGGTTCAAATATTCATCTACATACTGTTTAAATTTTGTGGAAGTGCTGTCTCCGTCAAAGTTCAAGGTACATTTATTATCAAAGTACATACACATAAGAAGTGATAGACAGGAGCTACAGAGAGGTAGTCACCCCGAGGTTGCAGGACAGATAACTGAGTGACTGTCATGAGAACGGGGGGAAATGCACAGCCAGTGCAGAGTACACCTGTGGCCGTTCCCCTCAATAATAAGATATACAACTTTAGATACTGTTCAGGGATATAACCTACCATGGGGGAGCCACAGTGAGTGGGTCTCAGGCACTGTCTGGTGCTGTGGCTCAAAAGAGCAGAGAGGTGAAGAGGACTGCAATTTTGACAGGAGATTCCTCAGTCAGAGGTGCAGAGATGAGGTTCTGTGGGTGCGACAGAGACCTACAGATAGATGGCATGTTGCTTCTCTGGTGCCATGATAGGGATGTCTTGGATTGAGTCCATGGCATTCTCAAGGATGGGGGTGAGCACCCAGAAGATTTGGTGCATATTGGCACCAATGACGGGTAGAAAAGGTGCAGAGGTCCTGAAGAGAGATTTTAGGGAGCTAGGTAGAAAGCTGAGAAATGAGACTTCAGGGTAGTTATCTCTGATTGCTGTCTGTGCCACACGCCATCGAAGGTAGGAATAGGATAATTTGGTAGGTGAATGCGTGGCTGAGGAACTGGTGCAGGGAGCAGGGGTTCAGATTTATGGATCTTCTGGAGAAGGTATGACCTTCACAAAAGGGACAGTTTACACATGAATCTGAGGGGGTCCAATATCCTTGTGGGCAGGTTATCCAGAGTTGTTCAGGAGGGTTTAAACTAATTTGGCAGGAGGATGGGAACTAGAATGATAGTGCTAAAGATAAGGTAGTTAGTTTACAAACAGAGGCGATGTGTAGTGAGACTCTTAGCAAGGAGAGGCCGAAGATAGGGCAAATTGCAGTCAACAGGATGAGTTGCAACATAAAAGGGATAAAATTGAAAAGAGTGAATATATGACTGAAGGTGTTATGTTAGAATGTGTGCAATATATGGAATGAAATCAACGAACTTGTAGCGCAGTTACAGATTGTCAGGTATTGTTCACAACAGGGGGATGGGAACCAGTGCAGAGAGACAGAGGGGTGTAAAATGAGAGTAGAAGCAAAAAGTATTAAGGTGAAAAGTAAAAGTGGCAGGCCGGCAAATCCAGGGCAAAAATCAAAAAGGGCCACTTTTCAACATAATTGTATAAGGGCTAAGAGTGTTGTAAAAGTGAGCCTGAATGCTTTGTGAGTCAGTGCAAGGAGCATTCGTAACAAGGTGGATGAATTAAAAGTGCAGATTGTTATTAATGAATATGATATAGTTGGGATCACAGAGACATGGCTCCAGGGTGACCAAGGATGGGAGTTCAACATTCGGGGTTATTCAATATTCAGGAGGGATAGACGTGAAAGAAAAGGAGGTGGGGTAGCATTGCTAGGTAGAGAGGAGATTAACGCAATAGAAAGGAAGGACATTAGCTGGGAGGATGTGGAATCGATATGGGTAGAGCTACATAACACTAAGAGGCAGAAAACGCTGATGGGAGTTGTGTACAGGCCACCTAACAGTAGTAAGGTTGGGGATGGTATTCAACAGGAAATTAGACATGTGTGCAATAAAGGAACAGCAGTTATAATGGGTGACTTCAATCTACATATAGATTGGGTGAACCAAATTGGTAAAGGTGCTGAGGAAGAGGATTTCTTGGAATGTATGCGGGATGGTTTTTTGAACCAACATGTCAAGGAACCAACTAGAGAGCAGGCTATTCTAGACTGGGTATTGAGCAATGAGGAAGGGTTAATTAACAATCTTGTCGTGAGAGGCCCCTTGGGTAAGAGTGACCATAATACGGTGGAATTCTTCATTAAGATGGGGAGTGACATAGTTAATTCAGAAACAAAGGTTCTGAACTTAAAGAAGGGTAACTTTGAAGGTATGAGACGTGAATTAGCTAAGATAGACTGGCAAATGACACTTAAAGGGTTGATGGTGGATATGCAATGGCAAGCATTTAAAGATCGCATGGATGAACTACAACAATTGTTCATTCCAGTTTGGCAAAAGAATAAATCAAGGAAGGTAGTGCACCTGTGGCTGACAAGGGAAATTAGGGATAGTATCAATTCCAAAGAAGAAGCATACAAATTAGCCGGAAAAAGTGGCTCACCTGAGGACTGGGAGAAATTCAAAGTCCAGCACAGGAGATTAGTGTGCAAACTTAAAGCACACGGTATTGGGGGTAAGGTATTGATGTGGATAGAGAATTGGTTAGCAGACAGGAAGCAGAGTGGGAATAAACGGGACCTTTTCAGAATGGCAGGCAGTGTCTAGTGGGGTACCGCAAGACTCAGTGCTGGGACCCCAGTTGTTTACAATA
Source organism: Mobula birostris (assembly GCF_030028105.1). Taxonomy (NCBI): domain Eukaryota; kingdom Metazoa; phylum Chordata; class Chondrichthyes; order Myliobatiformes; family Myliobatidae; genus Mobula; species Mobula birostris. The sequence continues at coordinate 52,200,268 of NC_092391.1, forward strand.
TATATTAATGACTTGGATGAGGGAATTAAATGCTGCATCTCCAAGTTTGCGGATGACACGAAGCTGGGTGGCAGTGTTAGCTGTGAGGAGGATGCTAAGAGGATGCAGGGTGACTTGGATAGGTTAGGTGAGTGGGCAAATTCATGACAGATGCAATTTAATGTGGATAAATGTGAGGTTATCCACTTTGGCGGCAAAAACAAGAAAACAGATTATTATCTAAATGGTGGCCGATTAGGAAAAGGGGAGGTGCAATGAGACCTGGGTGTCATTATACACCAGTCATTGAAAGTGGGCATGCAGGTACAGCAAGCAGTGATAAAGGCGAATGGTATGCTGGCATTCATAGCAAGAGGATTCAAGTACAGGAGCAGGGAGGTACTACTGCAGTTGTACAAGGCCTTGGTGAGACCACACCTGGAGTATTGTGTGCAGTTTTGGTCCCCTAATCTGAGGAAAGACATCCTTGCCATAGAGGGAGTACAAAGAAGGTTCACCAGATTGATTCCTGGGGTGGCAGGACTTTCACTAGGCTTATACTCATTGGAATTTAGAAGATTGAGGGGGGATCTTATTGAAACGTATAAAATCATAAAGGGATTGGACAGGCTAGATGCAGGAAGATTGTTCCCGATGTTGGGGAAGTCGAGAGCAAGGGGTCACAGTTTGAGGATAAGGGGGAAGCCTTTTAGGACCGAGATTAGGAAAAACTTCTTCACACAGAGAGTGATGAATCTGTGGAATTCTCTGCCACAGGAAACAGTTGAGGCCAGTGCATTGGTTATATTTAAGAAGGAGTAAGATATGGCCCTTGTGGCTAAAGAGATCAGGGGGTATGGAGGGAAGGCTGGTACGGGGTTCTGAGTTGGATGATCAGCCATGATCATACTGAATGGCGGTGCAGGCTCGAAGGGCTGAATGGCCTACTCCTGCACCTATTTTCTATGTTTCTATGTTGTAGGCATCACTGAAACATGGCTGAAAGAAGATTATAGCTGGGAGCTTAATGTCCAAGGATACACGTAGTATCAAAAACTCCGACAGGAAGGGAGAGGCGGCAGCATTGCTCTTTTGGTTATAAAATAAAACTAAATCATGAAAGGTGACAGGATCAGAAGGCTGTGGAGTCATTCTGGATAGAACTAAGAAGCTGCAAGGGTAAAAGACCCTGATGGGAGATGTATACAAATCCCCAAGCAGTTGTAAGGATGTGGCCTACAAATTACAACGGGAGATAGAAAATGCATTCCAAAAGGGCACAGTAATGGAAGATTTCAATATGCAGGTAAATTGGGAAAATCAGGTTGGTGCTGAATTCCAAGGGGGGCATTTCTAGAATGCCTGTGAGATGACTTTTCAGAAAAGCTTGTGATTGAGCCTACTAGGGGATCAGCTAGTCTGGATTGTGCATTGAACCAGAATTGATGAGAGCTTAAAGTAAAAGAACCAGAGGGGCAAGTGACCATAATATGATCGAATTCACCCTGCAATTTGAGATGGAGAAGCTTGTCAGATGTATCAATATTATTGTGGAGTAAAAGAGAGAAGTTGGCCAGAATTGATTGGAAAAGAACACTGGCAGGGTTGACAGCAGAGCGGTAATGGCTGGAAGTTCTGGAAGCAATTTGGAAGGCACAGGATATATACATCCCAAAGAGGAAGTAGTATTCTTAAGGCAATATGACACAACTGTGGCAAGCAAGCAAAGTCAAAACCAAAGAGAGTGCATATAATAGAGCAAAAATTAGTGGGAAGTTAAAGCATTGGGAAGCTTTTAAGTACCTGCAGAAGGCAACTAGAAAAGTCATTAAGAAGGTAAAGGTGGAATACGAAAGTAAGTTAGCCAATAACATGAAAGATGATACTGAAAGTTTCTTCAGGTATGTAACATGCAAAGGAGAGGTGAAAGTGAGTATTGGACCGCTAGAAAAAAATGCTGGATACGTAGTGATGGGGACAAGGAAATGGCAGATGAACTGAAGAAAGCATTAGTAATGATCTATCAGAATCACTAGATTCTGGAATGGTTTGGAAGACTGGAAAATTGCAAATGTCCCTCCGCTGTTCAAGAAAGGAGAGAGGCAGAAAAAGGGAAATTATAAGCCTGACCTTGGGTTCAGAAAATGTTGGAGTTGATTGTTAAGAATGTGGTTTCAGGGTACTTGGAGATACATGATAAAATAGGCCGTAGTTAGCATGGTTTTCTCTGGACCTGTATTCACCAGAATTCAGAGGAATGAGGGGTGACTTCATTGAAACCTATCAAATGGTTAAAAGCCTTGACAGAGTGGATGTGAAGAGGATGCTTTCTATGGTGGGGGTATTTAAGATCAGAGGACACAGCCTCAGAATAGAGGGGTGTCCTTTAATAACAGATGAGGGATTTCTTCAGCCAGAGAGTGGTAAATCTGTAGAATTCATTGTCACAGGCAGTTCCGGAGGCCAAGTCTTTATGTATTTTTAGATAGCTAGATACTTTATTGATCCAAAAAGAAATTATAGGCAGAGGTTGTAGATTCTTAATTGGTCAGGGCATGAAGGGATGCGGAGAGAAGGCAGGAGATTGAGGCTGATTGATCAGTTGGGATGAAGTGGTGGAGCAGACTTGGTGGGCCAAATGGCCTAATTCTGTTCCTATATTTTATGGTCTTGTACAACCTTGAGATTCTTTCCTAACAGATAGCCAGAAAACAAAGAAAACCCGAAAGAACCCATCAAAAATAAAAATTGTCAAGCATCCAATTAAAAGGGGGAAAAAAAGCCTTGCAAGTAATGGACACAAGCAAATAGCATTCTGAACTGAAGTCCACAAAGAGAATCCATCCACAGACCCTTGGGTCAGCGCAGAACGAAGCAGTGAGCCAAACTGGCCGGTCCTTGACCTTTCCAATTTGGCTGGGCACGTAAATCATCATCCAAACATCAGGTTCAGTAACTTCTGTACGCTCTGGGACCTGGACCCCCGCCTCCTCGATTCAGCGGTACCTGACCTTTCCAATTCAGCCCGGTGACTTGGCAACGGACTCGCTGCCTCACCTCAGTCTGGCACATCAGATTCCCTCTCCAGTCCAAAAGGAAGTTACAGACTATTGCTTGCGATGATTGTTTACCAGAAAACAAGCGGTTATTAAAGTAATTAGTTGTTTTCCTTGTTTCATTGGCCACCAGCTTGAAGTTGCTGAGATTCACCGGCGCTATCTTAAACCATCTTACACCCACTCAGGCATGTGTTCTGGATAAGTGATGAGAAATTCTTGTTCAGATCCCCCCCAAACCTCTTTTTCCACTTGCCTAAACCTCTGGGCTTTAGTTTTACGGATCTCTGTTGTGGGAGAAGAGTTTCCTCCCATGTGTGAAACCAAGGTTGCTTATAATTCTGTGTACCTCTGCCAGGTCCATTTCAGCCTCTGCTTCAAGGAAAACAGATCTAGTTCCATATTGTTATTATATCTAATCTCCAACTTCTTTGTATATCTAGTTTTTCCAGGATGCTGCCTTTGCTTTTCACTTTGCACATTGACCTTAAACTCTTGCTGTTTCATTTTTAAAGACTCCCACTTGTCAGATGTGGACTTGCGTGCAAGTAGCTTCAATTGGTCAACTTTAGCAGGTCCTGTCTTATTTTGAAATTGGGCTTCACCTCTTCCAAATCTGGACATTGGACCATCCTTATTCCTTTCCATAATTACCTTTAAGCCTGTAGAAATACACACAAAATGCTGGAGGAATTGGTCAGTTCAGGCAGCATCAGGTGGGATGGTACGGTAGCATAGTCGTTGGCATAATGCTTTACAGTACCAGCGACCCAGATTCAGTTTGCGTATTCTCCCTGTGACTGTGTGAGTGCTCTAGCTTCCTATGACAGTCCAAAGATGTACAGGTCAGTTGGTTAATTGCTCGTTGTAAATTGTCCAGTTTTTAGGCTAGATTTAAATCAGCGGTTGCTGAGCAGCGTGGTCTGAAGGGCCTATTCCGCATTGTATCTCAATAAATTTTTTAAAAAATCTGTGGAGAGGAATAAACAGTCAATGTTTTGGGTCAAGACTCTTCATCAGGAAAGGTCCTCCAGCATTTTGTGTGTGTCAGTCTAGATTTCAAGTATCTGAAGAATCTCTTGTGTTTGTGATTTGAAACCTATAGAGCTTTGCCCAGAAGCCTGTCTGCTGCCCACACAAACAACTTCTTTGTTTTACCATCAGCAGCTCCCTTCATTTAAATCATTGATGTGGATTTGTATTGGTGGTGAGCAACCTCTTTGAACTGCAGTCCGTGTGCTGAAGATACTTGTATGATGCTCTTAGAGAGGAAATTGCATTAATTAGACCCACCAATAATGAATGAACGATGATGTGCAGTGGATTCTGGTTAATTGGGCCATCAGTTTATCGGGGCAGGTGCTTATTTAGGACAACTCTTGAAAGAACAAGAACAAATGGAGAAAGTAGCTGGGATTCCCTTCGTTTATTTGGAACACTATTCCACTTAATTGCGACAGGTAGCTGTTGCCAAACAGTTTCTAACTATCTTCAGTCATGTGGCTGCTGGACACTACCACGTTTAGAGTGAACAATAGTAAAAAGTAGCAACTTTTGTCATTGATGGTTGGTAAGTAATAAGCAGTAAGACAATTCAAGCTACACACATCAAAGTTGCTGGTGAACGCAGCAGGCCAGGCAGCATCTCCAGAAAGAGGTACAGTTGACGTTTCGGGCCGAGACCCTTCGTCAGGACTAACTGAAAGAAGAGCTAGTAAGAGATTTGAAAGTGGGAGGGGAAGGAGGAGATCCAAAATGATAGGAGAAGACAGGAGGGGGAGGGATGGAGCCAAGAGCTAGACAGTTGATTGGTAAAAGGGATATGAGAGGATCATGGGACAGGAGGCCTAAGGAGAAAGAAAAGGGGGAGGGGGGGAAACCCAGAGTATGGGCAAGGGGTATAGTGAGAAGGACAGAGGGAGAAAAATGAGAGAGAGAAAGAAAGAATGTGTGTATATAAATAACGGATGGGGTACGAGGGGGAGGTGGGGCGGAAGTTTGAGAAGTCGATGTTCATGCCATCAGGTTGGAGGCTACCCAGACAGACTATAAGGTGTTGTTCCGCCAACCTGAGTGTGGCTTCATCTTTAGTCTGGAAGATTGTTTCGCTGAACACCGACGCTGTGTCCGCCAGAGAAAGCAGAATCTCCCAGTGGCCACACATTTTAATTCCACGTCCCATTCCCATTCTGATATGTCTGTCCATGGCCTCCTCTACTGTAAAGATGAAGCCACACTCAGGTTGGAGGAACAACACCTTATATTGCGTCTGGGTAGCCTCCAACCTGATGGCATGAACATTGACTACTCAAACTTCGGCTAATACCCCACCTCCCCCTCGTACCCCGCCCGTTATTTATTTATTTATATACACACATATTCCCCCTTCTCCCCCCTCCCCCTCCTCCCCCCTCTCCCCCTCAAATTTTTCTACAGAAGTGGTTTGTCATTGCCTTCTCCTGGGCAGTGCCTTTACAAAGATTGGCGACCCCAGCCATTATCAGTAGTCTGCAGAGATTGTCTGCCTGGTGTCAGTGGTCGCATAACTAGGACTCACGAGTATGAGGGGTGACCTAATTGAAACCTACTGAATGTTGAAAGGCCTTGATAGGGGGTTTGGAGAGGATGTTTCCAATGGTGAGGGAGTCTAAGACCAGAGGGCACAGCCTCAGGATAGGGGGAGGTCCATTTAGAATGGAGATGAGTAATTTCTTAAGCCAGAGAGTGGTGAATCTATGGAATTCATTGCTACAGGTGCCTGTGGAGGCCAAGTCATTGGGTCTATTTAAAGCAGAGGTTGATAGGTTCTTGATTAGTCAGGGTATGAAGGGATATGCACGGAAGGCAGGAGATTGAGACTGAGAGGAAAATGGATCAGCCATGATGAAATGGCAGAGCAGACTCGATGGGCCAAATGGCATAATTCTGTTCCTATATCATATGGTCTTACATGGTCTTTTTCTACAGAAATAGTTTGCCATTGCCGCCTTCTGGGCAGTGTCTTTACAAGAGCCAATTATCAGTACTCTTCGGAGATTGCCTGGTGTTGGTGGCCACATCACCAGGACTTGTGAATGTACCAGCTGCTCATATGACCTTTCACCACCTGCTCCCACCGCTTCACGTGACGGTGATCCGGGATGGCGGGAGGAGGTGGGTTACTAAGCTGGTGCGACACCTTGCTCAAGAGTGACCTGCAGGCTACCGGAGGGAAGGAGCACCTCCCACCTCCTTTGGTTGAGATGCATCTCCACCTCGCCACCTAAATAACTACTACCTCTTTACATCATGCCTGATACGTTCTGAGTTTATGGCAGTGCATATGAGAATAGAACCATGCGTAATGGAGGTGGAGAGAGTCATGGATAGAAATGATTTCACAGTGGTCATTCCTGGCAACCTTGTTATGGACAGGTGCATGTTCGGCAGGTGGCCTGCACTATTTGCTGCAGACCCAGTATAGCATTTGTGTTTAAATTGTTAGTTACTGTAAGTAGATGTATTGAAACAGTTACGTATACTGCAAAAATATTGAGTAGAGAACTGAAAAGTAGCTTGGTGAGGCAAAGCCTTTTCTCAAATTTCCCTAAACTTCACTTAGAAGCTTTGGAGAGGGTTCAAGATGCTTAGCAGGGTGTTGCCTGGATTAGTGGGCACGTGTTATGAAGAGAGGCTGGACGAACTCTGTTCTCTTTGAAGTGACAAACGCTGAGCGGAGACCTGATGGAAATTTATAAAACTCAGAGGAGTCGATAAACTGGTATCTTTCTCCCAGTTCTGATGTCTAATACTAGAGGGCGTGCATGAGTTGGAGGTAAGTTTTGTTTTTCCACAGCAGGTCTTGGGTGCTTGGCATGCATTGCTAGGGGTGGCAGTGAAGACAAGTATAGAACTGTTTGAGGGGATTTTAGGTAGGCACACAAATGTGCAGAGAACTGAAAGAATATGTACATTGTGTAGGTGCATGGGAGCAGTTATGTTTCTCATAGAACATAGCACAGAAACAGCTCGTAATGTTGTGCATTAATTAAATGCCCAACTGAAATACTTAATAATCAAATCCCCAACTAGATTCACTTACAGCATCTTCCAGAAGAAGATGGTGCCAGCGAACAACGGAGACAAGGGCAACATCCACCAGTTGGTCAAGAAACTACTACTTTTTCATTCAAATATGGTTCTGCTACTGTTGGAGCCTAACCATCACCGACAATTTAGCGGTATGTTTCCCGGGCCAACTGAGCAATCTGGCGCTTTGCTCTCTCTGAAGATGTTTAGTGCAAAATGCGAGATCTCAAGGCCAAGAAGCCTGGAGATGGGGCTCGAGCTCATGATTGAATCCATTTCTCGCCAATCTCACCACTTAAAGCGCCGAGAAAGATTGCAATCATCAAGGTAGTTGTGGAAGGTGAGCGGGTGTTCAGCGCTGTCTTCCAGCCTTTTAATTGATGCTGTGGGAGGAAGATGTCTGCATGTGATGTCTCTCTCTCCTTCTCGCTTGCTGCTCCTGTGGAAAGTCCCTGCGTTCGAATAATCGCTCTGTCCCTCGTTGTTTTTGGAGGATGGTGCAGGAATCCTAGATTTAATCGACACAGTTTGTGGATTGGACTCGAGTTCATTTATGATGTGTGTCTGATTTCTGGTTGCTCCTTTTTTTTTGCGGTTTTAGGTGATTTTTGAATCAGGGCGGCCTGCAGATAATGAACACTAAGCTGAAATGTATATGCTTGGACACTTGATTCTGTGTTTTGCGTTTTTTTTTCGTGTTGCCGTTTGCTCGATTTGGTTTTTGTGTGTGTGTGTGGCGGTGGGGGGTGGTGATTCATGTTTATTCTTTGAACGGGTTCCATGGTTTTCTTTGTTTTGTGGCTGTCTGTGGGAATATGAATCTCAGGGTTGTTTACTGCATACATACTTTGATAATAAAAGTACTTTGAATCATCGAAACTAACCCCCTCTACCTACATGATCTCCAAATCCTCCCATTTCATCATGCACATTCCTGTGCCTATCAAAGAGTTTTTTGAACATCTCTGACATACTTACTTTGAATGTTATCCCTGGAAGCACATTCCAGGCATCCAGCACTCTGTGAAAACAACAAACTTGTCCTGCACATCTCCTTTAAACCTGTCCCTTTCACTGTAAATGTGTACTCATTTAATTAATTTGGCACATCATGGGTGGGCCCGTTCTTGTGCTCTATTGCTTCTTCATGGTTTGTCATCTGTGATTATAGTATTGTTCACTCATTATGTACTGTGTTGTATGACGTGGCACAACGTGGTCTTTCCATGAAAATGATTGCTCTTGGCAAATTTTTTCAAATTTTTCTACAGAAGTAGTTTGCCATTCCCTTCTACTGGGCAGTGTCTTGACAAGACAGGTGACCCCAGCCATGATCAATTTCCTTTAGAGATTGTCTGCCTGGTCTCTGGTCACATGACCAGTACTGTGATATAACACCATAAGATATAGGAAATGAGAGCAAGGCCATTTAACACATCGTGTCACATGGCTGATCCAATTTTGCCCTCAGCACCAATCTCCTTCCTTCTCCCCGTATCCCTTCATGCCTTAACCAATCAAGAATTTATCAACCTCTGCCTCATATATACGTAACAACTTGGCCTCCACATCTGCCTACGGCAAAGAATTCTTCGGATTCACCACTCTCTGGCTAAAGAAATGCCTCTTCATCTCTGTTCTAACAGGATGCCCCTCTATTCTGAGGCCGTGTTTTCTGGATTTAGACTCTCCCACCATAGGAAACATCCTCTCCACATCCACTCTATCAAGACCTTTCACCATTTGATAGGTTTTCATGAGGCCACCCTTCATTCTTCTGAATTCCAATGAATACAGGCCCAGAGTCATCAAATGCTCTTCATGTGACAAGCCGTTCAATCTTGGAATCATTTTCACGAACCTCCTTTGTACTCTCTCTTTATAGTACTTGCAAATCTTGCTCAATTCCCGCTGCTGCTTGTAAGGAGTTTGTATGTTCTCCCCGTTACTGCATGGGTTTTCTCACATAGTTGAAAGATGGTAGGCTAATTGGTCATTGTAAACAGTCCCGTGATTAGTTTAGGATTAAATTGGGGGATTGCTGGGGGCCACGGCTTGAAGGGCCAGAAAGACCTATTCCGCATCTCAATAAGTAAAAACACCCTGCAGTAAAAGCAACTTGCTACCATATTCTCAAGGGCAGTTGGAGTTGTGAGTTACATGTTTTCTGCTCACACATAGATTTAGAAAGTCACTTTGGTGTAAAGCAGACTGGTTGATCGTGCTTGCTTCCTGATACTGGATGCAGTGTTGAAGGGGTAAAATTCTTTTCAGATGAGATTTTACTAGAGACGTGATGCTGGTTCTGGGCTTGGGCAGTTATTCCCCAGAACATGTCAAGAAATGTGAAGTGATTTAATGTCTTGGATTGGTTATGTTCTGATGGAGGTTGGGGCTGCAGCAAACAACCATTTATTTCCTCTTCCTCATTTTAAGAGAAGAGGAAACAAATTACAATATCCTCATTCAAAGAAAGCTGTGAGGTGGGTCTACATTACATACAAATGAGGCATAAATGTCAATTCATGGATACTTACAGACGGAGAGACCAGTAAATACCCAAATCTTGGTTGCAAAAAGTTCAGACTCCCAGCAATTAACCAAACCGTCATTCAGAAAATATGCAAAAGCCAAAAATCGAATCTTAGCTGCTGTTCTGTGTTTCATTTTCACTTGTCTCATCAATAAGTTCGCAAAGTCTTAATAATGTGTTTTGTTAATCTCTAGATGACAGACCCAGGCCAAGATCTTCTGCTTGCTGCTTTGAGCGAAAGTGGAATTAGCCCTAATGACCTTTTTGATGCAGATCCACTTGACACTGGCTTGATGTCGCCTTTGTCGTCCAGTGGCAGCTTGCAGCAGGTAAGATGGTTTTTCTTGTTTTATAATTTATATTCCTTTCTCTACCTTGAATGTGACTCTTTGCAATCTAATGTTTAGATTGTAATGTGACTTTTTACTGTAATGTATGTAATGGAAGTTAGGGTTGCATATATTCAGATTGAATGTTGCCTCTGATTACTGTGGACAACAAGCATTTTTGAAAATGTGGCTTCCTCGGAATTTTTGTTTGTTTATTGATAGACCACAAATATAATTTCAGACTACTTGTATAATGTAGGAATTTGCAGGAAACAAGAAATTAACCTTTATTGAACATAATGTATTTAATTGCATAACAGTGCAATTGCTTAAGCAAAAATGTTTTGTTGGTGATTTTTGTTTATACTCAATGTCTGAAACAATAATCAGCATTGATGGATCCCAGTTGCCCTGATACTGTTTCTCCATAACCACAAATGTCCTGGGGAAACCTTCCACCATGCTCTTCACTGGTGGTGCCAAGATTTGCAGGGAAGAAGTCTAAATGGGAATGCAGAAAATGAATCTTTAGTGACATGTTGCACTTGTGTTGGGCACGTGGCCAAGTGGTTAAGGCATTTGTCTAGTGATCTAAAGGTCGCTAGTTTGAGCCTCAGCTGTGGCAGCATGTTTGTGTCCTTGAGCAAGGCACTTAACCACACATTGCTCTAGTGTCTGTGTGAGGAGTGGCGCCCCACACAGACTTCCAATCTGCGCCTTGTAAGGCATGAAAATGCCCAAACACAAGCCTCTCATGGACTGAGTTGACGTTCCCCCTCCCCCCTGCACTTCATGGTTTTGTATACTTGAAGCATGTTGTCAACCAGCTGTACATAGCTGGACATGAACATTTTCTGCAACATTCTTGAATGCGATTTTCTCCAGTCCCACTAGAAGTTCTTCGAATTGCCTGTCGTTGATGTCCTGTTTGTTTTGTGGATTGAAAAAAAAGCCTTAGTTATGGCATCAGTAATTCTGACTTGTGAATTGAATTGTCAATTGAACTACAAAGTATAGATGATTTCAAATAAATGATGTGTGATAGGGAAATTTCACGGTAATTTTCATGATCATTAGCCCAAAATCCATAAGATACCCCCAGAAGTATTCAGGAAGGAAAATCTTTGTTGTCCAGTGATATTGACACAGGATTCTTAAGCTTATGGTGCAGAAGTGTTTTAGTGCAAAGTTGGGCTAAATTGTCTCAAACTTTAATGTTTTGTGTATTTCTTAGATTATGCTGCTCTTTGTGTGGTTGCATTCTAAGGTTAAGTTTATGGGATTGAGCTTTTTATAGTTTGCTTCATATCAAGATTACTTTATATCAAGTGTTCCCAACCTTTTTTCTTTAATGCCATGGAGCCCTACCATTACCTGAGGGGTCTGTGGACCCTAAGTTGCAAACCTCTGCTTTAGACATAGCTGTGGTTTCAAGTCAAGTTAAGTGAAGTTTATTGTCAGTTAACTACATACATGTATATAACATGTATAACCATATAACGTATATAGAAACGAGGCAACATTTCTCTGAACCAGGAGATAAAGTACTACTACACATGGCACACATAACACAAGATAACTTATGAAGGTAAGGATAAAATCTACAGATGAATCATACATAAATAACAAACTGAAGTGCATAAACTAAATATTGTAAGGTACGGAACAGATTAACCAGTGATACTTCGAAGGGGGTGCGACAGGGAGTTCAGAAGCCTGTTGGCCTGAGTGAAGAAACTGTTTCCCATTCTGACTGTAACACACATCAAGGTTGCTGGTGAACACAGCAGGCCAGGCAGCATCTCTAGGAAAAGGTACAGTTGACGTTTCGGGCTGAGACCCTTTGTCAGGACTAACTGAAGGAAGAGCTAGTAAGAGATTTGAAAGTGGGAGGGGGAGGGGGAGATCCAAAATGATAGGAGAAGACAGGAGGGGGAGGGATGGAGCCAAGAGCTGGACAGGTGATTGGCAAAAGGGATATGAGAGGATCATGGGATAAGGACGAGGGAGATGTCCTCCTTTTTTAAAGAAAGGGGCTTCCCTTCCTCCACCTTCAACTCTGCTCTCAAACACATCTCCCCCATTTCATGCACATCTGCTCTCACTCCATCCTCCTGTCACCCCACTACGAATAGGGTTCCCCTGGTCCTCACCCACCACCCCACCAGCCTCTGGGTCCAACATATTATTCTCCGTAACTACCGCCACCTCCAATGGGATCCCACCACTAAGCAGATCTTTCCCTCCCTCCCCCCCCCCCCCGCTTTCCGCAGGGATCGCTCCCTACGCAACTCCCTTGTCCATTTGTTTCTCCCCCCCACTCCCCATCCCTCCCCACTGATCTCCTTCCTGGCACTTATCCTTGTAAGCGGAACAAGTGCTACACGTGCCCTTATACTTCCTCCCTTACCACCATTCAGGGCCCCAGACAGTCCTTCCAGGTGAGGCGACACTTCACCTGTGAGTCGGCTGGGGTGATATACTGCGTCCGGTGCTCCCGATGTGGCCTTCTATATATTGGCGAGACCCAACACAGACTGGGAGATAGTTTTGCTGAACACCTACGCTCTGTGCGCCAGAGAAAGCAGGATCTCCCAGTGGCCACACATTTTAGTTCCATGTCCCATTCCCATTCTGATATGTCTATCCACGGCCTCCTCTACTGTAAAGATGAAACCACACTCAGGTTGGGGGAACAACACCTTATATTCCGTCTGGGTAGCCTCCTGATGGCACGAACATTGACTTCTCTAACTTCTGCTAATGCCCCACCTCCCCCTCGTACCCCATCCATTATTTATATACACACATTCTTTCTCTCTCTCTCTCCTTTTTCTCCCTTTGTTCCTCTGACTATAACCCTTGCCCATCCTCTGGGTTTTTTTTTCCCCTCCCCCTTTTCCTTCTCCCTGGGCCTCCTGTCCCATGATCCTCTCATATCCCTTTTACCAATCACCTGTCCAGCTCTTGGCTCCATCCCTCCCCCTCCTGTCTTCTCCTATCATTTTGGATCTCCCCCTCCCCCTCCCACTTTCAAATCTCTTACTAGCTCTTCCTTCAGTTAGTCCTGACGAAGGGTCTCGGCCCGAAACGTCAACTGTACCTCTTCCTAGAGATGCTGCCTGTCCTGCTGCGTTTACTTGATGTGTGTTGCTTGACTTTCCAGCATCTGCAGAATTCCTCGTGTTTACCCATTCTGACTGTTCTTATTTTTATGCATTAGAGTCTCCTGCCTAATGTTAGAAAGTCGAAGGGGATGCTGGATGGATGGGTGGGATCCTTGATAAAACTAAAGGCCCTGCATGTGCAGCGCTACTGATCAATGTCTCCGATGGGAGGTAGGGAGACCCCTATGATCCTCTCAGCTGCTCTCACAGTCCTTTTTTCTGGACTTCCGGTCCGATGCTCGACTACTCCCATACCAAGTGGAGATGCAGCTTGTTAGGACACCCTCAGTGCTACTTCTGTAAAATGCAGTTAAGATGGGGTGGGGGTGGGGGGGCCTTGCTTGCCTTCATCTCCTTAGAAAGTGCAGGCACTGATTATCTTTATTTGTCACATGTACATTGAAAGATACAGTGAAATATCTTTGTGTTAACAACCAATAGAGGCCGAAGATGTGTTGGGGCAGCTTGCTGGTATTGTCACGCTTCAACGTAGCATGCCTCAACTTATTAACCCTATCCTGTATGTCTTTGTAATGTGGGAGGAAACCAGAGCAACAGAGTAATCCCATGTGGTCACGTGGAGAATGTACAAACTCTGTACAGGCAGTAGCAGGAATTGAACCCCAATCGGAGTTGAAGGTACTTTAGAGTTTTAGATTAATTGAATGACAATTCAAGTGCATATTTTTTTTTAAAAGCTGCAAGTACTGATTGGGTTCAGCAAGGAGCACGGTTGCATAGCATAATGGTTTACAGCACCAACTGTAAGATCCGGGTTTAAATCTCACAGCTGCTGCTCTAAACTGTTATGCTATATAACTGTGCTCCTCGCTGAACCCATTCAGAACTTGCAGCTTTTTTAAAAAAAAATCTGCATTTGTATTGTAATTTCCTGCAACCTTCAATTGAGCCAGAACTCTACAATTTCTTCAGCTCTGTCCTCCAGAGAGTCTCCAGCTTTCTTAGATTGTGAGACTGTGTGAGTTGTAAGGTCTGTAATTTTGTACTAATGGAGGGTTTCAGTGTCCAAAATATACAAACGTTTGTAGATTGGAATTGCAACAGCACTGGAAGAAGAGAGGGGGTGATTGTCATCAGGAGGATCTTCCTGATCAGTGTGCTTATGGCCAACTAAGTAAGGTGGTATTACTGGACTTTATTGTGGGAAATGATCTGGGTCAAATAGAGCAAGTATTAGTGGGAAACAACCAAGGAACAGAAATGATAATATCAAGTGGTTTGAAATAGCAGTAGAAAGGACAGAGACAAATCCAGAACCACTGAGAAAGAGGCAGTTTCATTGGCTTGGGAACAGATCTGGCCTTTGTGGAATCAGAGCTTAACATGCAAAAGCGATTAAGCATTAGGAGGACTTTAAAATGGAGATAATTTTAGATATTGTGAGGCCTCCGTTGGTCAGGGTCAACCATGGATGTTGCTTCCTACTCATTTACATAGTTGACATGTAAAGCAGGGCAATACGATATGGAGAGCGACCTGTTACCCATACAGCTGGCTCCCCTTCTCCGTGCAGCTGATGACTCCGAAGGAACAGCAGAGACTGATACAGTTTGCCACCAGCGCCACCGCAGGAGCTGCCAGTCAGGTTCACCTCAGGGAATCCAGCTCCTGATTTTTCCCTCAGGGTTTACTCCCAAAGCCTTCTCCGTGAATGGGTATAGCCACAAGGGAGCGGAGGTTTGAGATCAGAGTTTTCCTTCTAGATGACTTGCCAACCACGGCTGATGAAACCCAACTGTATGAACTTTAGATACATTCTAGCTGTATTCCCATGAGGAATGAGAATAGGGAATTAAAGGTGGGCTCCCTAGATAACCAAAATTGAGAAAAATGGAAGAAGGGGAATAAAAGAGAGGTTGGTGTTGGGGGGGGGGAGGGGGGAGTGTTAACGCAAATCAGACCCAGACTGATTTACGGAAAGGAAAATGAGATGAAGAATGAGCATGAGAAAAAACAAAAAAAGGAATCAATTTTGAAATGTGAAGATGAAATGATTGTAAGGGATAGGGGCTGAGATTTAGGACTGGAAAATCTATTTATTCATTGAGATACAGCATGGAATAGGCCCTTCCAGCCCTTCAAGCAGCACCACCCAGCAACTTACCCCAAGCCTAATCACAGGACAATTTACAATGACCAATTAAGCAACCAACTGGTAGATCCTTGGTCTGTGGGAGGAAAACAGAGCACTTGGAGGAAAACCCACATGATTACGGGGAGGTAGTACAAACTCCTTAAAGGCAGTGGCAGGAAAATTGCTAACATTATACCTGTTGGTGTGGGCATAAATCTGGATGTGACCCACTCAATCAATTTAACCTTGATAGTGGAGTAGTCCTAGAAACAACTGGGGACAAGATAAGCAGTCACTGAGTCAAGAATGAATTTATTAAAGTAAAATAAAAATTGGAGGAAATTTATAAGTTATCAGAATGTTGAGGTTGAAGGACTTGTTCCTATGCTGTACTAAATTCTAACCAGCATCTATTTGTTAAAAGCCAATCATATTTAATTTAATTAGAATGCAGCACAGAATAGACCCTTCCAGCACTGAGCCATGCTTCCCAGCAACCCCCAATTTAACCCTAGATGAATCACCGGGCAATTTACAATGACCAATGAACCTACTAACCGGTACATCTTTGGACTGTGGGAGGAAACCGGAGCACCTGGATGAAACCCTCAAAGTCGCGAGGGAGAATGTATGAGCTCCTTACAGACAGCGGTGAGTTTGAGGAAAGAAATTATTTGTCAGTGATTTGGATGATGGACTTCGTGGCTTTGTTGCAAAGTTTGCAGGCGATATGAAGATAGATGGAAGGGCAGTTAGTCTTGAGGATGTAGAGGGGCTACAGAAGGATTTAGATAGATCAGGAGAATGGACAAAGATATGGCAGCTGAAATACAGTATCAGGATGTATATGGTCATGCACTTTGGTAGAAGAAATGAAAGGGTTGTCTCAATGGGGAGAAAATACAAAAAGCTGAGGTGCAAAGGGATTTTGGAGTCATTGTGCAGGATTCCCTGAAAGTTAACTTGCAGGTCAAGTCTGTGGTGAGGAAGGCAGATGCAATGTTTGCATTCATTTCAAGGGTATTAGAATGTAAAAGCAAGGATGTAATGTTGAGACTTTATGAAGCACTGGTGAGGCCTCACTTGGAGCACCGTGAACAGTTTTGTGACCCTTATCTTAGAAAGGACATGCTGAAACTGGAGAAGGTTCAGAGGAGGGTCACGGAAATGATTCCGGTATCTTGAATAGCTTGTTATATAAAGAGCTTTTGATGGTTCTGGGCCTCTACTCACTAGAATTCAGAAGAATGATGAGTAACTTCATTGAAACCTATTGAATGATGGAGTGATAGAGTGGATTTGGAGAGGATGTTTCTTATGGTGGGAGACTCTCAGTCCAGAGGACATAGCCTCAGAATAGAGGGGCATCCTTTTAGAACGGAGATGAAGAATTTCTTTAGCCAAAGTGTGGTTAATCTGTGGATTTTCTTCGTCAGAGGTAGCTGTGGTGGCCAAGTCTTTTTGTATATTTAATGCAGAGGTTGATAGATTTTTGATTAGTCAGGACGTGAAGAGTCAGGGGGAGAAGGCAGGAGATTGGGGCTGAGAGAAAAATTGGATCAGCCATGATGAAATGGCAGAGCAGACTCGATGGGCCAAATGGCCTAATTCTGCTCCTGTATCTTATGGTTTTATGGAATGCAGGTTGATGCAATATGCAATATATTGACTTATAAAAGACATTTGCTGAGGTGCCAAATTCGTCATCAAGATGGATGACTCTGGAATAAAAGTGGCTGTTGTAGTTTTAATCAAAAACTAGTTAAATACTAGGGATCTAGTCAAAGTGGAAGGTAGCTATTTCATACTGATGGAAAGTTTACAGTGGAGACCCTCAAGGAATGAAATTGTGAGTTATTGTTCCTAAAATGAACTTGAAAATTTTCTAGAGCTGCAGTGACATCGGGGTGGGGGTGGGGAAATGAATGATAAGAATAGTGACAAACTATTCAAGGCGATAAGGCAGCTTGGCCAATAGATGCAGAGGAAATATGACATTGAGAAATGTGAGGTGTTACATTTGAGTAGGAAGAGATGGTTTAACTAGAGTATTGTAACACACACAAAACGCTGGAGGTACTCAGGCTGGGCAGCACCTATGGAAATCAGTAAACAGTCAACGTTCTGTGCCGAGACCCTTCGCCGGTACTACAAGACTGGGGTATTGTTCCAATTTTGGCTACAGGATGTTAGGCTAGATGTGAAAACTGAAGTGCATATATAGAATAGGTTCATAAGTTACTCTGAGCATGTTGAACTTCAGTTATGTGGATAGAAACTTGAATTCCTCTCCCTAGAGCAAAGATTTTTCAACCTTTTTTATGCCATGGACTACTACCATCAAGCAAGGTGTCCATGGATCCCAGGCTGGGAACCACTGCCTTCGAGTCATTTGGAAGGAGGTATGAAGGCAATTGCCAATGGACAGAGGTAGTTTCCATTGGCACAGAATGGAGGTGATTGGCAAAGTACTCCATTGAACGTGAGCAAAAACATTGATACTTTTTGGGTGTTTGAGGTCTTGAATCTATACCCAGGTAAATATGAGAGTTTCTACAGATGCTGGAAAACCAGATTGTTGTGTATTTCAATCACAAACAAGAGAAAATCTACAGATGCTGGAAAGCCTTCTGAGTTCCTCCAGCATTTTGTGTGTGTCGTTGTGTATTTAATTTTTCAGTAATATTTGAGTAATCTTGTAGTATGTATATTGATTAACCATTCTTGTTCATTTAAATAATTATGGATTATATGTAAGAAAATATGTGAATTACATTATGTCATCACGCTACCATGTGACATGTGCACACCTTGCTTAAAGTAAACACGAGTTTAGAATCACATTCCAGACTCTTGTGTCCTCCTTTGAATTAGTTTAATGTTTTGAAGTTACAGAACATGGCATAGAATACCACACAAAATGCTGGAGGAACTCGGCAGGTCAGGCAACATCTATGGAGAGGAATAAAGAGTTGACATTTTGGCTGAGACCCTTTATCAGGACAGCCAGGGATAGTATTGAGTCATAGTATTGTGTAACAGAGAAAAAAAAACATTTGACCCAAATCACCCATGCTCACCATAACCTGCAAATGCTAGCCTCATTTCTCTGCTATAGGCTACATGTCCTTCCTATAGTGAGGTGACTCCAAGTTCAGTCTAACTATTGTTCTTGTGTCAAGGTGACTCCAAATGCAGCCTATCCATCATTCCTGTGTTGAGGTGATTCCAAATGCACTCTAACCAGCATTTTATAGAGCTGCAACATGACGCACTAAACTTATTCTCAATGCCTTGGCTTATGAAATTAAGCACACTGCTCCTAAGGTTCCTACCATTGCTTCTAGATGTCCTACCAGAATGTGATTCAGTTTTATTGTACAAAAAAAACATCTGGACAAGGATGTAGAGGAGCATCACCTTTACATTCACTGTAGGTAGCCTCAAGCATGATACCATGAATATCAATTTCTCTTTCTGGTAAACAAATTTCTCCCCTCCCCTCCATTCCCACTCTGATCTTTTATCTCTTCTCATTTGCCTATCACTTGCAATTCTCATGTGGTCCACTATCCTCTCCTATCAGATTCCTTCTTCTCCAGCCTTGACCTTTCCCACCCACCTGGCATCACCTATCACCTTCCAGCTAGCCTCCTTCCCCTCCCTCCACCTTCTTATTGTGGCGCCTTCCCCATTCCATTCCAGTCCTGACGAAGGGTCTCAACCTAAAACGTGAACTATCTATCCATCTCCAAAGATGCTGAATTGCTCCAGTGTTTTGTGTCTGTTGGTCTGGATAAGGATCTTGATCTGTAAGAAATTTGGGTTACTATAGAGAGTGGGAAGGGGTATGCTGCCACCAAGATTGCTCTTGTACAGAACTGATACAGACTTATCGGGCCAAATTGTTTCTGATTCTACTGTAATCGTTGTCAGTTCCCTCCTTTTATCATCCACCTCTGCCCTTTTTAAAGCTTCTGTTTAAGACTTCTGCAGCCTTTAGTGAACCCAATGGGGGCAGCACGGTAGCATAGCGGTTCCAGCACTATGACAGCACCAGCGACCCGGGTTCAGTTCCCGCCGCTGTCTGTAAGTATGTTCTCCATGGGTTTCCTCCAGGCGATCCAGTTTCTGACCAGATTCCAAAGATGTCTAGGTTAGTAGGTTAGTTCGTTGCATGGGTGTAATTGGGTGGTGTGGGCACGTTGGCCAAGAGGGCTTTTACTGTGCTGTACCTCTACATCTAAAATCTAAAAACTTAAAGCAATTGCTTTCATGTTAGTGTTTAACCGTGAAGCACCTTGCTGATTTTATTGTGAATATTCTCTATAAATGTAGCCACCATTTTGATTTAATTTTTTTACTATGATTCATAACTCCATGAACTTATTTCAAACTTATCATTCCAACATGAGCTCTGACAGAGAAGTTGACAGATATTCTGAAGTTGTTATTTCAATGAGCTGCATGTATTTTTGTTTTTCTCCAAGAGGAACAACTGACAAGCAGTAACTTTCCTCTCTGCAGTGTTCAGTGCTACGAAATCTTAATCAGGGATGTTTGTTTTGCTGGGGAAATGGTGTGGGAGAATATATTCATGGAAATATAGAACCACTTGTTTGATGAGCTCTACATTTAATAGCCTGTTATTACTTGACTTTGAGGTAATTTTAGTCTCGAGTGGTATAATTTTGATGAATACAGCTTATTTCCACATATTATTTCTCGGACTGGCATGATTTTAACTTCTATACATTGGAAAAATGCGCTTTTTTAAATTTTGTGGTTCTGTAACTTCAATATCAATCTGAAGTATGGTAACGCATTTGGATTTTTTTTGTATTTGCATACTTTGTGATTATTCCAGTGCATTATTATCTTGGTACAGAAAATTTGTGCTTTCTCTTGAAATATAATACCTTGACATTTTCCTCTTATTGATTTTAGCTCAGAGTATTGATTGTAGTGATGCTTGATCTGTTATTTTTAATAATTGCAGAAATTGAGCATGTTTCCCATTCTCCCTTTTAAGTGACAGTGAAGCATAAATCAGACAGGAATTGTTTGTAGGTGTGCCATTAAGTTTTTAATGGCGATGACCATTAACCATGAAGCCATGGCGTGAGTTGCAAGAGCCAAGAAATTTTTCTATGTGGGGTTTTCATTTCAAAGGTAGCTTGTCATATTGAGCACTCCAAGTCTTAGAATGGTTATAGTAAGATTGTCGACCATCGGCATCTGTTCCGACTGTTTGCTCGTCACACTCCCTGGATCTGGAACTTATTTCCTTATTAGGTAATTATCCACCTCCCGTTTGATGACTGAAATTGAAACCGCCTTCATTACTTTTCCTACTCTTTGGAACCAAACCATTGAGAACAAAGTGTTTCATAAACCCACTTAGAGTAATATGGCACAGTTTAATTTATTATTAGAATATTTATTCAATGCTTATCATTCCTAGTATAGCAGCTTTTTCTTTTCCCTTCAGACTTGTAGGTTTTTAAAGCTGTTCATTAATAACTGCGTGGCGGGATGGAGATGTACTTCTACCAAAGGACTTCTAAGGGCTCCTTCCTCCACGAGCCTGCAGGACATCCTTGGGCAAGATGTAGCATCTGCTCTGCCCCCAATCAGGGTCACGTGAAGCCATGGGAGCAGGTGGTGGATGGTCGTTTGAGCAACTGGTACATGTCACAAGTCCTGGTTATGCGACCACTGGCTGACAGTCTCTGAAGAGTAGTGATAATGGCTGGGGTTACCCATCTTGTAAAGATGCTGCCCAGAAGAAGGCAATGGCAAACCACTTCTGTAGAAAAACTTCTCAAAAAAAAAACAATCCTGGTCATGGAAAGGCCATGGTTGCATATACGTCATACAACATGGCACATAATAAACAAGTGAATTAGTAACTAAACTGTGCTAATTGGTTTACTGATACTAGGTGGGCATTGACTTGCGTGCAGGTAACAAGCATGAATTATGATAACAAAGAAGCTTGACACTGATCTTATAGGAATAATTATGATGATGTTCAGTGATCTTTTTTGGAAGAGTAAATAAGGAGAAACTGTTTCCAGTGGCTGATGGTGAGATACATTCCAGGATACACTGGGGCACATCAGACACCCTCGCCCAGGCAACCCAGCCAGGGTTGATCAGTTGTCGGCTTGTGTCCCAGCAGAGCTGGTCCATGGGTCACACCTGTTGATCCATAGCCACCTGGATGCTTGCTCAACAGCCTCTGTGACAGTCTGGTTGGCTCTTTTCTTTGCAGCCCCCATAATGTCAAGGAGAGAGCAGGTTCTGCACAGTGAGCAGCCAGCAAAACCGCTACACCCCACCTCTATAGGCTCACATCATGCCCTCCAACTCTGTCTCTGGCCTGGCACTGCTCTCCCAGCTCCTGGGATTTGGCTTTCTTATGCTCAAATGCCTCCTCAGTCCAATCTTCCCAAAGAACTGTCAGTCCTACCATGACCAACTGCTTCAAGGTTTCTGATAGAATGACCATGTCAGGCCTTGGACAATGATGCAAGGAAGTTGGGGACTTCCGC
Organism: Mobula birostris; assembly: GCF_030028105.1. NCBI lineage: Eukaryota > Metazoa > Chordata > Chondrichthyes > Myliobatiformes > Myliobatidae > Mobula > Mobula birostris. The sequence continues at coordinate 52,222,052 of NC_092391.1, forward strand.
TACTTGTCAAGATTGACTTTCAGTTGCCAGTCAGCAGAATTAGTGGTACAAAGTCACATAGTCACATAGACTAAAGAATCAGTAAGGAGACAAGAGAAGCTGATGGGTGACATGAGGTATTATTTCCAAAGTATCGCGGTCTGGAATACATTATTGATTAATAACAGACTGAAACGGAACTGGATAATTATGTCATTTTGGGAAGGAATCAGGCTTTTAAGGGTAGTGGATTCAAAGAACTAGTCTGGGTGTGAAGGGCCAAGTCATTGGTGAGGTTGCACTGAGAGTACAGTGTACAGTTTTGGTCACCCAGTTATAGAAAAGATGTGGTTCACTTGCCCCATCATTGAAATGTTCCCACAGCTAATGATCTCACTTTAAGAACGCTCTATCTCATCTCATGTTCTTGTTATTCTCATTTCTCTCTGCATTATTCTTGAGCTGTTGATATATAACCAAGTTTGCTTGTAGCTGGCCTTTGATAGTTCAGGTGTCCATGCCCACCATTGAGCTACTGGATTTCTCTGGTAGCGAAGAGCAACTCCAAACAAAATTTGATGCTGCTATTCTTGTGGTCTGTTTAAGGAAAATTGCAAATGCATTGCAACCACTAAGAATTGTGAGATTAATATCTGGAACTGGTGCAAGCACGTGACTGGTTGGCTTTGTGTCTGCTGAAGCCTCATCAAAGGAGAAGTAATGTAACTTGGGACAGGCCAATCAGCCTACCATGTTTTGCCAATCTTGATGCTGCTGATTCCTGAGCAGTCCTGATAACATGGCTATGAAGACGATCTTACATTTTATATGAGAAACTAAAACTAGTTTCACACAGAAGCACGACACTGCAGATACAGGAACCTGGAGCAGATACAAACTGCTGGAGAGACTTGGTCAGGCAGCGTGGTTAATGTTTTGTGTGGGGCTTCCTCTATCAAGACCTGAATCCTGGTGGAGTGTCGATCATCCCTTTGCCTCCCCAAACGCTGTTTGACCCACTGATTCTAAATTCAAGATTGTTATTCAACCATTCACATGAATACAGCCAAATGAAACAACGTTCCTCTGAGCCAAGGTGTAAAACACATTACTAATAGCACACAGTATATGTAACACATATAATCACAGGAGCATAATTCCTTAAGCCTGTTATAGCCTGCGGGGGAGCAGGGGGGGTTCGTGGGGATAAATTACCAGTACCTATTAAATGCTTCCAATGGCGCACACCTCAAAAAGCCTCTGACAGCCAAGTCTAGCTCCTGGCCTTCATGTGTGACTTAGTTACTAAACCTGGTAGAACCATTTCTACTGACAGTAGAAGGGGCAAAAGCAGGATACTGGTGCCTTAAAACTAGTTGCTTTTGGGTAGATGGGGCTTGTCAGCTGTGGATGGCAGCTCATCTTGGAGAAGAAAAACTGATCTCAGCCTCCACTGCCGTGCAGCTATATTCACTCAGGACAGCTTTGGAAGTAAACCACAAAGGAAGAATCCAGAGCTGGAGTCCCTAAGGCAGTCTTATGTTGAGTTCAATGCTGATACGTAACTCCTGTGATGCTGCTGGTGCCAAATTGTATCCGTCTCCTGTTCCTTTGGCGTCATCAGCTGTGTTGAGATGGGAGTCTGCAACTTGGAACAGCTCGCTCTCCATATCTTACTGCCCTGCCTTGCCTATCTAGACGGCTGGGGCACAACAAACATGATCGACACCAAACGACTGATGCCTCGCTAAGTAGTTACAAAAAAATATTCTGGAACGGTATGTTTAGATCAAGAAGGCTTTTAAAAGTATTGAGTTACCCACTTAAGGCAAATGACATGATGTTTTTTCTCAGACAAGGTTGATAATTTGGAATTCTCTAAGGATGGCAGAATTAGCTTAGAAGATTTTGTACGTGTGTATGGATAGGTTTTTGATAAGGAGGTAAGGCAGTATTTGGGGTTCAGTAGCAGGAGGCCACAGACTTGAGGGTCCAGTAGCCTCCTGCAAATTTGTTTGTATGCTTCTGCATTTCAGTTTTGAGTTCCTTCCTCTGGATAGGTTGCCATCAGTCCCAGTGCTGATGATTTACAAAGTATACACTCTTCATTTCCTGAACTGTGGTTCATATTCTATAAAATACAGCTATGTGCAACTCAACTATTGATCTCCCTGCACTGCTGAAAGTGTTATCTACAGCGCTGACGTTTACAAGGTCAAATTCAATGTGAACGCGCTGTTTTTAGGATCCCATGCTCCATCTGCTCAAACTTGTAAATGCAATGTGTTGAAATGTTGGCTCAGAGGTAGACATTTGAATTCAGTTGAGTTGTTTGACATATGTGTACACTCTTACACTCACTCACACTCATACTCTTACTCAGAGTCCGATCAGAACCAGATTTTACTTATCGCAATCTTATGATGTGAACAGGTGGCGAATGGAGATGCGCTTTTACCAAAGGAGGTGTAAGGTGCTCCTTCCTTCCGCCCGCCTTCAGGTCACCCTTGGGTGAGGTGTAGCACCTGCTTAGTCCCCGATCAGGGTCGTGTGAAGCCATAGAAGCAGGTGGTTGATGGCTATATGAGCAGCTGGTGCATATCGCGTCCTGGTTATGTGACCACTGACGCCAGATGGGACAATCTCTGAAAAGTTTTGATAATGGCTGGGGTCAGCCGTCTTGTAAAGACACTGCCCAGAAGGTGGCAATGGCAAACCACTTCTGTAAAAAAAAATTTGCCAGGAGCAGTCATGGTCATGGAAAGACCATGATCACCCACGTCATACAACCAAGGCATATTATGGTGATGTGAAGTTTGCTTTCGGCAACAGTGGGGTAACATAAAATTACTATAAATTACAAAATAAATAATACAGTGAAAGGTATTAGGTTCTGTTCATGGAAAATTTAGAAATTTGATGGAGGAGAGAAGAAACTGTTTCTGAAACATTGAGTACGGGTCTTTAGGAGTGGAGTGTTATCCCCAAGCTTCCCCTTCCTGAAGCCCACAATCAGTTTTCTAGTTTTGCTGATTGTTGCTGCGATACCACTCAACCAGTTGATCCATATTGTTCCTGTATGCCTCCACATCGCAATCTTGAAATGTTACCAACTGTGACTTTATGGGTAGTATTTGAGCTGTGCTTCGCAGCACTGTCATGAGTGTTGAGAGAGAGTGAGTACAGCAGTGGGTTAAGCATGCATTCTTGAGGTGCACCTGTGTTGAGTGTCAGCAGAGAGATGTTTTCACCAATTGCTGCTAACTGTGGTCTTGCAATAAGACAAATAGCATCAGATACAGGACATTAAGGAAAACACAAATTTCACATTTTTTTTTACAAGAAAGAACATGATTAGAACAAAAAGATCACTGTATTGCAGATTGGTCAAAGTGGTCATAGTGTTGCGATACTGAAGTAGTGATTAAGGTTTTGCTGTTTGGTTCAACAACCAAGTGCTTGGATGTAGAGATCAAAGTCCTATGATTGGGGAGTCCTGGGAGCCAAAGCCAGAGGTCAGTGAGGCTTGGAGACTAATGTCTAGAGATTGATGAGTCCAGAGGCCAAAGACCAAAATTGGCGAGTCCGGAGGTCAAGATCCAAAGATTGAAGCCCCTGGGTTGATGTGGAGGTCTGATGTCTGCAAGTTTGGGCCAGGGACTAGAGGTTGAAAGCTAGATGTTTAGAGTGTGAGAGTCCAGGGCTAATGACTGGACGTGGGAGGTGGAAGTCCTAGGGTTGGATGGCTGTCTGTGTGTGAATGGGAGGATAGGAAAGGACTTGTCTTATTGTGTTGTTCTGCAGTTTGAGAGGGAGACAATCAAGTCAGATGTATGAGTATTAGAGAGGAGTAAAGGAAATTACAGAAGCACGAGAGAGGAGCTGGCCAAAGTTGATTGGAGGGGATGACAACAGAACAGAAATGGCTGGAGTTTCTTGAGCAGTAGTTTTCCAAAGGGAGGATGAGGCAACTATGGCTGACAAGGGAAGTCAAAGACAGCGTTAAAGCAAAGGAGAGGGCATAAAATATAGCAAAAATTGGTGGGAAACTAGAGTCACCTCTCATCATTGGTCATTCCAAGGAAAAAAGGCCAAGTTCACTCAACCTATTCTCATGAGACATGCTCCCCAATCCAGGCAACATCCTTGTAAATCTCCTCTGCACCCTTTCTATAGATGTGGTGGCATTGGAAAGGGCCCAGAGGATGTTCTTGAGAATGATTCTGGGAATGAAATGGTTAACATATAAGGAGAGTTTGATGGCTCTGGGAGTGTACTTGGAGTTTAGACCAGAAGACCATGTGATGCATTTCACTATATGTTTCGACGTACATGCGATAAATGAATCTGAATATTAGTGTGGGTCTTTGAGCTTCTGTGCATGGTAGCTGTGTAAAGGTGGCATAGCCCTGGGATGATAGTGGGATTCTTTGATAGATGTCGCCTTGCTGAGACAACACTGTGTGTGGATATCATCAGTTTTGATGAGGGAAGTGCATGTCATGTTTTGGGCTGAGTCTCTTACTCTCTGGGACTTCTGCTTCCAAATGTATCCCATAGTTCTCCTCAATATTGTTATTCTGCTCAGTTCCTTCATTAGTGGTTTGGGATCTTTCTGCCCAATGATGGTTTTATTTGTTTCCCTCTGCCAGGCTGTCCTTGATCAGAAAGGATGTGACTTATTGCTATCATGGCTATGAGAGATGCTTTCTGCTGTGTTCCTGATGTTCACCTGAACTAATTGAGTCTATTGGATGGCTTGAGCCATTGCAAATGAACTAGATGCTTGCTGGTTTTTGATTTGCAACAGGAGGGTTAGCAAACGCTACATTTCTTAGAGCATATTACAATGCAAATGTAATCCAGTCTGAAATTGGGACTTATCATGAGAAACTAGATTAACATGTTCTCAGGTGCTTTATTACTTTGATCTGTGTTCAGTAGTTTTGTTCTCATTCATGAAAAATGCATTTCAGTTGTGAATTGAAAAGAAAATTCATTAATTGCATCTTAAGAACTCTGAATTAAGTATACTTAAATACAGCAACACAAACAAAATGCTGGAAGAACTCAGCAGGTCTGGCAATGTCTACGGAAATAAATAAACGTCGATGTTTCGGGCTGAGATTCTTCTTCAGGACAACTTAAGTAAAGTGTCGTCACTGTTGTAATGTAATTAAATTATGACCAGGGTTTTAAAGGCATTGAACGTTGGAGAACTCTTGGCTCAGATCATCGAGGCATGCTATGCTGGCGTCAGACTGTGTGGCAATGCTTTTGGGAGGCAAGTTGTGTTGGTTGTTAACGCAAACAACAAATTTCACTGTCCTTCAATGTACATGTGAAAAATCTGAAGTTGAAACAAAAATCTCCAATGTTCTTTGAATAGGGCCATGGTAACTTTTACAAGGTTGTCATGTTATTCAAAATACAGCATCATACTGTTGAGATCCAAATACCTGACCTCTGCACCACTGAGTGAAAAGTGGCATGGTGGTACTGCAGGTATTGCAGCTAGTTCGCACCTCCAGCTGTTCTCTTTCTGTGTTGTGTGTGTGCATGGAGTTTGCACATTCTCCCAGTGGCTGTCTGGGATTTCAGTTCCCCTAGCTACTCTAAATTTACTCTTAACTGCCAGCATTGAAAAACTGTAGTCTCCAGGGTGTTGGTATACCCACAAAACTGTTCCAAAAGGTTCCAGAGTTTTGACTCAGTGACTGTGAAGGCATGGAGATATTTCCAGGTCAGGATGGTATGTAGCTTGAAGGACAACTTCCAGCTGGTGGTGTTCCCCGTGCTTTTCTGCCCTTGTCCTTCTACCTGGTCGAGGTTGAGGATTTGGATGATCATGTCGAAGTCTTAATGGTTACTTCAGGGCATCCTATGGACACTCCATCTGGGATGGGGTGAGTGAGTGGTTGTAGATGGAATGTCTATCAAGCTGACTCTACTGTATATTGGTGGTGGAGTGAGTTGTGGTTGGAGATGGAGTGCCTATCAGGTTGACTTGACAAGGTGGTGTGCTTCTTGAGTGTGCTTGAATCTGCTCTTTTTCAGCTATCTCGATGTAGCTTGGTTATTCTAATGGATCAATACAAATGTAATTTTGTATGCCTGTTTTAGTTCTAGTATCAGGCAATCCATTTCCAGTATACAACCCTGCGAGCAGAAAAACTCGAGTTACAAAAAAATTAAAACAAATAATAATTTTGCCCATGCCCCTGAGCATCATGGCCTGTAGATCGAAGATGCATGGATGTTGTCCTGGAGCCACGTTTCTGTAAGAACAAGCCCACAGCAGTTTTTTGTATCATTTGATGCACTGTACAATTTTCAATTAATGAATGATTTTGAAACTATAATTCAATTTGTGTGGGGTTAGAATGAAGCCTTAGGAATAAATTAGTGTGATGTTGAGCTGTTAACCTATCTTAAAGTATTCCTTTAATGAAGCCCGCTACCTCTTGATAATTTAAGTGCTTCTTGGCCGAGGTACATGGGCCAAACCCGATGAAGCAGTAGCAGAGGAACACTTGGTCTTTGTGGAATTTCCTTTCAGCATCATTGTTTTAAGTGTCTCAGATGCTTGTTCAAATGTTATTAGCTTTATTTGTTGTAATGCAAGTCCTTCATGCTAAATGCAATGTATGATGTCACTCTAGTACAGATTTCATTTTCCACAAGTGAAAATTGGTTTTACTTGGGCCCAGCATAAACAGAGGTGGAATAACACTGGGCAATAAAGATTTTGCTTCCTGAATACATTTGTATCTGATGAATTTTGGCCTGCTGATCGTGAAACTCGCCATGAAATATTTCTATCAAGCACCATTTTTTTAAATCACTTACTTGTTATTTCAATTCATAATTCAAGCCTGAATAACTGATGCCAAGATTAAGGAAGGCATTTTTATTGGTCCACATATCAAACAGGTCATCAATGACAGGCAATTCAAAAAACTTATATTGGGACCAGAGAAAATCGCATGGAAAGCATTCAAGGCTTTCGAAAATTTTCTTGGCAACTACAGAGTACTAAACTACTGCAGCTGGTTGACAACATGCTTCAAGCACACAAAACCATGAAGTGCAACATGTCACTAAAGATTCATTTTCTGCATTCCCATTTAGACTTCCCTGCAAATCTGGGTGCTGTCAGTGACAAGCATGGTGAAAGGTTTCACCAGGACATTGTGGTTATGGAGGGAAGGGTGTCAGAGCAACTGGAATTCATCAATGCTGGCTGATTATTGTTTGAGGCGAGAAGCCTCAGACACTGAGTACAAACAAAAATGATCAACGAAACATTTTTAGCTTAGTTGAACTATTGCAAAGCATCAGCACCATTATGCAATTAGCAACAATCACAACACGCTGGAGGAACTCAGCAGGTCAGGCAGCATCCGTGGAAATGATCAGTCAACGTTTCGGGCTGGAACCGTTTGTCAGGACTGAAGAGGGAAGGGGCAGAGGCCCTATAAAGAAGGTGGGGGGAGGGTGAGAAGGAGAAGGCTGGTAGGTGCCAGGTGAAAAACCAGTAAGGGGAAAGATCAAGGGGTGGGGGAGGGGATAGGTAGGAAAGGTGGAGAAGGAACAGGGAACAGTAGAAGGAGGCGGAACCATGAGGGAGGTGATAGGCAGCTGGGGGAGGGGGTTGCTCCTCCAACCTGAGTTTAGCCTCATCATGGCAGTAGAGTATGGACATGTATGGACACATCCGAATGGGAACGTGAAGCGGAGTTGAAGTTGGTGGTAACCTGGAGATCTTGTCCGTTGTGCCGGATGGAGCGGAGGTGCTCGACGAAGCGATCTCCCAATCTGCGTCGGGTTTCACTGGGAGCCCAGAGGAGGCCGCACTGGGAGCACTGGATGCAATAGATGACCCCAACAGACTCACAAGTGAAGTGTTTCCTCACCTGAAAGGACTGTTTGGGGCCCTGAATGGTGGCAAGAGAGGAGGTGTAGGGACAGGTGTAGCACTTGCGCTTACAGGGATAAGTGCCGGGTGGAGATCCGTGGGGAGGGACGTGTGGACCAGGGAGTTGTGGAGGGAATGATCCCTGCGGAAAGTGGAGAGGGGTGGAGAGGGAAAGATGTGTTTAGTGGTGGGGTCCTGTTGAAGGTGGCAGAAGTTGTGAAGGATAACGTGCTGGATTCGGAGGCTGGTGGGGTGGTAGGTAAGGACAAGGGGAACTCTGTCCCTGTTGTGGTGATGGGAGGATGGGGTGAGGGCAGAAGTGTAGGAAATGGAGGAGATGCGGGTAAGGGCATCATTGATGACAGCAGAAGGGAAACCACAATCCTTAAAGAAAGAGGACATTTGAGATGTCCTGGAACGGAAAGCCTCATCCTGGGAGCAGATGCGGCGGAGAAGGAGGAACTGGGAATAGGGAATGGCATTTTTGCATGTGGCAGGGTGGGAAGAGGTATAGTCGAGGTAGTTATGAGAGTCAGTGGGCTTATAGAAGATGCCAGTGGACAGTCTGCCTCCAGAGATGGAGACTGAGAGATCCAGAAAGAGGAGAGAAGTGTCCGAGATGGGCCAAGTGAATCTGAGGGCTGGGTGGAAGTTAGAAACAAAGTCGATGAAATTGACGAGCTCAGCATGGGTGCAGGAAGCAGCAGCAATGTAGTCGTCAATGTAGCGAAGGAAAAGTTGGGAAACAGTACCAGTACGGAATAACAGCATTTTGGCATGAACATTGACTTCTCTAATTTCTGTTAATGCCTCTCCTCCCCTGCTTACCCCATCCTTATTTATTTATTATTTCCTTTTTTCTCTTTCTCTCTTTTTTCTCTCTCTGTCCCTCTCACAATAACTCCTTGTCTGCTGTCCATCTTTCTCTGGTGCTCCCCTCCTCCTTTCTTTCTCCCTAGGCCTCCCGTCCCATGATCCTTTCCCTTCTCCAGCCTTGTATCCCTTTTGCCAATCAACTTCCCAGCTCTTAGATCCATCCCTCCCCCTCCTTTCTCCTATCATCTCAGATCTCCCCCTCCCCCTCCCACTTTCAAATTTCTTACTATCTCTTCTTTCAGTTTGTCCTGACGAAGGGTCTCGGCCCGAAATGTCAACTGTGCTTCTTCCTATGGATGCTGTCTGGCCTGCTGCATTCCACCAGCATTTTGTGTGTGTCGCTTGAATTTCCAGCATCTGCAGATTTCCTCGAGTTTGTGTTGATTCCAAACAATTGGTTTATTAGTCATTACAGAATATCTCTCTGGTGTTTCCTGCTCCCTCCCCTCTCCTTTCCCCCTTTCTTAATCATGATTCCCCTTTCCTTACTACAGTGCAATGCATAAAATTATTGCAGTACTGTGCAAAAAGTCTTAGGCACCCTAGTTACATAATGTACCTCAGCCTTTTGCACAGTACTCTACCCCTCTGTGTTTAAATTAAAGTCAACATAATGACAACATTCAAGTCCAGCAAATTAATCATTAATTTAAGTATTCAAGTTGCTTTTTGTTGTATATACAGGCATTGCTCCACTTTGCATTTGATTAATATGGCTTGAATTTCAAGCTTGTGGAAAGGTTTTTGTCCACCAGTGTTTGAAAACACTTATGTAAAATGCCTTTCCTAGCAATAATGGTCCAAGTTCTGTGGAAGATGGGGTATTACTCTGGACAACAAATTTTTTCGAGTGTTGCTTCCTCAAATTTTCTTTTTTGGTATATGATAGACTGCTTGAAGCTGAACACAAATATGATTTCAGACTACTTGTTTCATGTAGGAATTTGGAAAAACAAGAAATTAACTTATTGAATCTAATTCATTTATTTAATTGCAGAACGGTGCTGACACTTTGCAGTAGTTCAACAAAGATAAAAAAATGTTTTGATGATTCTCATTTGTACTCAGTGCCTGAGTCTTCTGTCTTAAGTGTCAAACAATAATTAGCCAGTTGTCCTCATACCGTTTCTTCATGACTATGATGTTCTGGTCAAACTTGCACCAGGCTTGTCACTGACAGTGCCAAGATTTGCAGGGAAGAAGTCTAAATGGGAATGTAGAAAATGAATCTTTAGTGACATTTTGTACTTCATAGTTTTGTGTGCTTGAAACATGGTGTCATTCAGCTGCATGTACTCTGGTGCTCTGCAGTTGCCAAGAAAATTTTCAACCGCCTTGAATGCCTTCCATGCGATTTTCTCTGGTCCCAATAGAAGTTCTTTGAATTTCCTGTCATTGATTACCTGTATGATATGTGGACCAACAAAAATGCCTTCCCTAATCTTGGCATCAATTATTTTGGCTTGAATTATGAATTGAAATAACAAATGTTGGTGTTTTTTTTTGAAAAGGTGCTTGATTGGGAAATTTCATGGTGAATTTCATGATCAGCCCAAAATCCATAAGCTACACCTAAAAGTATTCAAGAAGCAAAATCTTTATTGTCCAGTGTTATCTGCTTTCTCTTAATGCTCCTTAATGTTTTTTATATGGGATTCATTCAACTGGCTTTTAGCAAAACATAGTTTGCGTACAGTTTATTGACAAGGATTATATTTGGTTTTGGGCATTGTAATATTGCACTGAATTTGGGCACCTGAATAATTGTTTGCGAAATTTTATTTTCTATACTTTTTTTTTCTTGACAGCCGCCTGCAGCTACCACCTTTGTGTTAAATCAGCTGAATCAGCTGCCAAACCTTGGAACGACATTAATTGTGACAAAAGCACCTGTAAATGCAGTCTCTCGTCCCACAGTTACTGTCGCCAAGGTTGTGCAGAGCAGCTCAATAGCTCTGACCTCTACCGCTGCCCCAGCAGCGGCCACAGCTTCAACCAAGGACCAGATCCAGCTGAAGGACTTATTGAAAAGCAACAGCTTATCGGAACTGATGAAGATGAAGCCACCGTCCAATATTGTTCAGCCCATTTCAACAGCAGCCAGTAAGTCGTTTTCATTTAAAACCATTTTGTTTGAATTTGCGAATTTCATCTAGTTTTAGGAATATTCAAACCAATAGTAAACACTGATGTCTCAAAAAAGTTGATGTTTCTGCACTTAAAAAATGAACATATGATATGGGAGCAGAATTAAGCTATTTAGCCCATTGAGTCTGCCTGCCATTGGCTGATTTATTATTCTTGTCAACCCCATTCTCCTGCCTTCTTCCTTAATTTTTGACATCTTAATCAAGAACCTATTTAAATATACCCAGTGACCTGGCCTCCTCAGCCATCTGTGGCAGTGAATTCCATAGAATCACCAGCTTTGGCTAAAGAAATTCCTCTTCAACTCTGTTCTAAATGGACGTCCCTCTATTCCAAGGCTGTGCCCTCTGTTCCGAGACTCGCCCACGATAGGAAATATCCTATCCACCTCCACTCTATCTAGACCATTCAATGTTCCATAGGTTTTGATGAGATTTCTTCTCCCCACCCCCACCATTCTTCTAAACTCTCCTCATACATTAACCCTTTCATTCATGGGACTGTTCTCATGAACCTCCTCTTTTCAGCCCATCTTTTCTAAGATTAGGGACCCACAACTGCTCATAATAATCAGAGTGTAGACTGACCAATGTCTTATAAAGCCTCAGCATCACATCCTTGCCTTTATATTTTAGTCCTCTCGAAGTGAATGCTAACATTGCATTTGGCTTCCTGAGCACCGACTCAACATGCAAGTTAACCTTTTGGGGATTCTGCACAAGGACTCACAAGTCCCTTTGCACCTTTGTTATGGTCTCTGCATTTGCATCATTTAGATGTTGTTTTGGAAAACTTTGATCATTGTAATGAGTTGTTCAGTTGAACTTGGATTCATGTTGGTACTATTTGCTTCTATCGACAATCTAAACATGGAACAGTTGTATGTGTATTTTGTTGAAACCTCAAGGAATGTGTGTATGATTTACTGAAAATCAATGGTGCAGGAATATAAAAGCTTAAATTCTAAACCAGTTTTAAAAAAAGCAGGAAGAAATCATTCAGCAACCCTTCCTCCATTTCTGTCACTGCCTTTCAATAAGTTCTTTGTAAATCCTTTACCTGCACTTTCCCCTCATCTCTCAATTCATTTCAAGGTCAAGTGCAAGCTTAATTGTCATTCCAGCATACACATGAATACAGCCAAATGAAACAATGTTCCTCTGTGGCCACAGTACAACAGTCACACACAGCACTAGTAATTACAATAGCAGAAAAACATAGTTACAAAAAAAAACCAAAATAATATAGCCCACTTGCCTGAGTGTCATGGCCTGCAAATTGGTGTTATCTTGAGCCATATTTCTGCAAGAACAAGCCTGCAGCAGTTGCTCATTTCATGCAATGCAACTTGTGAACACTGTCCGAGTGAACATTGGAGAGCAGCACCGACAGATGGGGCCAGCACGGCATCCAGCCTGCTCTGGCATCTCCTTTGCCAACGGCCGCAACAGGCAGCCTGAGATTGAGCCTCCACAGCCCTTTTGTGTGGAGAATCCCAGTGATACAGTTCCTGAAGATTTTCTCCTCATTGGTCCCAAATGGCCAGCTCTTTTGGGTATGGGGCTACTGTATTTGGTACTCCAGCCAGCGATGTCATAGTCTCTACCTTCTCTCCATATGTTGCAATGTCGCCTATTTTGTTTACTCTCTTCAAAACACATTCCTCATTTCAGGAGCTGTGTGCAAGTGTTGTTGCACTCCCTTGATTGTAAGCATATCCTTGCAGCAAGTGAGAATATTGCAGGTTCTGCTGAATCAAGACATCTCTGCTCTTGTGCTCAAATACCATTGCATTAAAGACCAATGTATTTATTACCTTCCAGGGATTTAAGCAAAAACACCCAGTTATCTCTGGATGTTGACAGTAGCACTCACATAATGCCAGAGGAACTCAGCAGGGTCAGGCAGCTTCGTGGAAGTGAATAGATAGTCGGCATTTCAAGCCAAAACCCTTCTCCAGAAGAAAAAGGTGGCAGGAGGAGAAGAAGGCTATCTGTGATAAGTGAAGCTAAGTGGGTGGGAAAGGTAGAAGAATGGACAGGAAGGAATCTGATAGGAGAGAGAGTGGACCATAAGAGAAAGGGAAGGAGGAGGGGACTCAGTGGGAGCATTGACTTTGTTTGGTCTACCACCATTTAAAATGTACTGTAATTTTTTTCAGCTCAGTGGCTCAGCTCACATTTTCCCACAATCTTTATTTTCTAGTTGCTGTGTTCTTCACACCAGATTCTCGTTGAGATAGTTCTGAATTCTTCTCACAACCACATAGTTACTTTGTTTTGTCTCATCATCAAATTTGGATATTTTGAACTTGGTCCCCTTATCTAAATGATTGATAGAGAATGTGAACAGATGGGGCCCCAGCATGATTTCCTGCAGCATCCAGAAGTTCCAATTGGAGCATAAATCCTTTTATGTTATTTTCCTGATGCAAGCTTTTGGTCCAAAAATGATGATGATCTTCCCGCTGTAGACACACAGACACAGAGTTCCTTCAGCAGATTGTCTTTAACTCATTTATCCTGCTATTTCACCAATTTGTGAATAAATCTATTCTACCAAAGCCAGTTCCAGCATTTAGACTTAGTTGCAATTTAATAAGATGATTTCTGACTGAGCTAAAACACTAAAACACTTTCAGTCTTTCTGTAGAATCACATGGCTGTCCACCACAAGCAGGACTTCCTGGTGACCAAGCACTTTAATTCTGATTCCCATTCCCATTCTGACATGTCAGCCCATGGCCCCACCTTGTGCCAAGATGGAATTGTTTATAACAATTTTGATTCCTCTTATTAGACGCAATTAGTTCGGAAAAAAATATTTGGAAAGATATTAGCAGAAAATAATTTGAAACGTTGATTGCAGAGTTTTAATGTTAACTCTTTGATGTTCATGATGCAAGGAAATTGAGAGACTTTCTTAAATGCTCTGGAACCCTTCTCCCCCCCCCCACCCCACCCCCACACAATTAACTTCCTGACAGAAATGATACTACTCAGTTCTAAGATGTCAAATAAAGCAGGTAAGTTGGTAATATCATCAAACCGGAAGAAATCAACAGAGTGGAGGCACGTGGTGGAGGAATGACTAAATATGATCGTGCAACATTTCTTGAAAGTTGATTTATTTTGAAATTTGGCCCAGCACATCCTCTGGTGTTCATTGTGGGGGCACTTTAGCTAAAGATCTCATATTAGAGGTTAGAATTATTTACCATTCCTCATACTGGCGGTCTTATGCATGGAACGATGTTGCACTGTTGGTAAATTTTCTCTGTATTTCATCTCTGGGTATCACTTTCTTATTTAGTGCTTGAGCATCTTGTACAGCATGTGTTTGCATGTTGGTGTGTGGGTGAGGTACATTTTTTCAAATTAGTTTTACAGAATTATATGGTATTTATTCCCAGCAACATGTTTTACACACCCCAGTAACCTGGAAAGAAACTGCATTGTTTCATTTCAAGCAGCACCGATGCTGGAGTATGGAACACACTACCAATAGTGAATAAAACTGCAACTCTACTTTTAAACTCAAAATCAAAGTCAGGTTTAGTGTCACTGGCGTTATGTCATGAAATTTGTTGTTTTGCAATACATAATAATACTAAAAAACTATTTTACAATAAGTGTGTATGTATTACAGGAAAGATCCTAGCATGGATAAAGCAGTGGCTGACTGACAGGAGGCAAAGAGTGGGAATAAAGTGGGAGCCTTTTCTAGTTGACTCCTCGTGACTAGTAGTGTTCCACAGCGGTCTGTGTTGAGACTGATTCTTTTTACGCTATATGTCAATGATTTGGATGATGGAATTGATGGCCTTGAGTCAAAGTTTGCAGATGATATGAAGATAGGTGGAAGGGCAGGTAGATCTTGCAGAAGTAAAGAGGCTACAGAAGGACTTAGACAGATTAGGAGAACAGGCAAAGAAATGGCAGATGGAATATAGTGGCAGGAAGTGTTACGGTCATGCGCTTTGGTAGGAGAGATTAAAGTAAAGACTGTTTTCTAAATGGAGAGGAAATACGAGATTTGGGAGTCCTTGTGCAGGATTCACTAAAGGTTAATTTGCAGGTTGAGTCTGTGATGAGGAAGGCAAATGTGATATTAGCATTCATTTCAAGAGGACTAGAATATAACAGCAAGGATGTAATGTTGAGATTTTATAAAGCACTGGTGAGGCCTCACTTGGAATATTGAGAGCAGTTTAGAGCCCTTTATCTTAGAAAGGATGTGCTGAAACTAGAGGGGGTACAAAGGTGGTTCACAAAAATGATTCCAGGATTGAACAGCTTGTCATATGAACGACATTTGATGACACTGGGCCTGTATTCACTGGAGTTCAGAAGAATAAGGGGTGATGTAATTGAAACCTATCAAATGGTGAAGGGCCTTGACAGAGTGGACATGGAGAGGATGTAGGAGTGTTCAGAGGATACAGCCTTAGAATAAGGGACGGCCTTTCAGAAGAGATGAGGGGGAATTTCTTGAACCTGAGAGTGGTGAATCTGGAATTTATCTGTAGAACTAATTAAGTTGTTAAAGGGAAATATTTGTAAGGTAATGGTGGGTGACAAGTCATCCTTGTAGGATTAGGACTCTTGTGAATAAATACCATCAGACTCGGCTGGTTGATGCTCTACTTACCATACATTCTACGTCCTCTGTATAATTTGCACTATCTTTGACCCTGTCTGGATACAGTGAGTAAGAATTGCCAACATTAAAAATACCATTTTGATTTAAATGTCCCATTTACATTCCATCTGAAATTATAACTTTGAAATTGTCCTAATGGTAAATTAAATTTTAGCTTTGAGTGCTAAGATGAAACCATAGAAACATTACAGCACAGAAACAGGCCTTTTGGCCCTCCTTGGCTGTGCCGAACTATTTTTCTGCCTAATCCCACTGACCTGCACCTGGACCATATCCCTCCGTACTCCTCTCGTCCATGTACCTGTCCAAGTTTTACTTAAATGTTAAAAGTGAGCCCGCATTTACCACTTTATCTGGCAGCTGATTCCACACTCCCACCACTCTCTGTGTGAAGAAGCTCCCCTAATGTTCCCTTTAAACTTTTCCCCCTTCACCCTTAACCCATGTCCTGTTTTTTTTTCTGCCCTAACCTCAGTGGAAAAAGCCTGCTTGTATTCACACTATCTATACCCATCATAATTTTATACTCTATCAAATCTCCCCTCATTCTTCTACGCTCCCGGGAATAAAGTCCTAACCTATTCAACCGTTCTCTGTAACTCAGTTTCTCAAGTCCCGGCAACATCCTTGTAAACCTTCTCTGCACTCTTTCAACCTTATTAATATCCTTTCTGTAATTACGTGACGAAAACTGCACACAACACTCTAAATTCGGCCTCACCAATGTCTTATACAACCTCACCATAACATTCCAACTCTTATACTCAATACTTTGATTTATAAAGGCCAATGTACCAAAAGCTCTCTTTACGACCCTATCTACCTGTGACACCACTTTTAGGGAATTTTGTATCTGTATTCCCAGATCCCTCTGTTCTACTGCACTCCTCAGTGCCTTGCCATTAACCCTGTATGTTCTACCTTGGTTTGTCCTTCCTCACACTTGTCTATATTAAACTCCATCTGCCTTTTTTCAGCCCATTTTTCCAGCTGGTCCAAATCCCTCTGCAAGCTTTGAAAACCTTCCTCACTGTTCACTACTCCTCCAATCTTTGTATCAGCAGCAAATTTGCTGATCCAATTTACCACATTATCATCCAGATCATTGATATAGATGACAAATAACAATGGACCCAGCACTGATCCCTGTGGCACACCACTAGTAACAGGCATCCACTCAGAGAAGCAGTTCTCCACTACCACTCTCTGGCTTCTCCTGTTGAGCCAATGTCTAATCCAATTTACTACCTCACCATGTATACCTAGCAACTGAATCTTCCTAATTAACCTCCCATGCAGGACCTTGTCAGAGGCCTTACTGAAATCCATATAGACAACATCCACTGCCTTCCCTACATCCACTTTCCTGGTAACCTCCTTGAAAAACTCTAATAGATTTGTTAAACATGACCTACCATGCACAAAGCCATGTTGACTCTCCCTAATAAGTCCCTGTCTATCCAAGTACTTGTAGATCCTATCTCTTGGTACTCCTTCCAATAATTTATCTACTACCGATGTCAAATTTACCAGCCTATAATTTCCTGGATTACTTTTTGAACCTTTTTTTAAACAAGGGAACAACATGAGCTATCCTCCAATCCTCCGGCACTTCACCCGTGGATACCGACATTGTAAATATATCTGCCAGGGCCCCTGCAATTTCAACACTAGTCTCCTTCAAGGTCCAAGGGAATACCCTGTCAGGTCCTGGGGATTTATCTACTCTGATTTGCCTCAAGATAGCAAGCACCTCCTCCCTCTTCAATTTGTATAGGTTCCATGACCTCACTACTTGTTTGCCTTGTTTCTGTTGAGTCCATGCCAGTTTTCTTAGTAAATACAGACGCAAAAAACCAATTTAAGATCTCCCCCATTTCTTTTGGTTCCATACATAGCCGACCACTCTGATCTTCAAGAGGACCAATTTTATCCCTTACTATCCTTTTGCTCTTAGTATACCTGTAGAAGCTCTTTGGATTATCCTTTACCTTCACTGCCAAAGCAACCTCATGTCTTCTTTTAGTTCTCCTGATTTCTTTCTTAAGTATTTTTTTGCACTTTTTATATTCCTCAAGCACCTTATTCTATACATGTTATACATCTCTCTCTTCTTCTTCATCAGAGTTCCAATATCCCTCGAGAAACAAGGTTCCTTGTTCTTACTCACTTTGCCTTTAATCCTGACAGGAGCATACAAACTCTGCACTCTCAAAATTTCTCGTTTGGAGGCCTCCCACTTACCAATCACATCCTTGCCGGAGAACAACCTGTCCCAATCCATGCTTTTAAGATGCTTTCTCATTTCTTCAAATTTGGCCTTTTTCCAGTTTAGAACCTCAACTCTGAGTTAAAATCAGTGTGTTGGTTAATTCTGATCTATGTGGAGTGTGGATAACATTTTCCATGAATGCCCCGGAACAGAAACCGAAGAGAAGGTGTTGAACATTCCTGTGGGCAATTCCATCGTAGAGAATGGACGTTTTAAATCTATCTTGGCAGGAAACTGTACAGGTATAGGGATTGGATGCCATTAGTTTAAATGGTTCAGCACCCCATTGTGTGCATTAGGGTTGAATGCATTGAGCCTGTTTAGAGTCAGAAGCACCATAGCACAGAAACTGGTAAACTGTTCTGTTTCTTTGTTGAATTATTGAATGTTTTATAAATTAATGTTGAGATCTTTGCTGGAGACACTAACTAACTTTGGATAATGATTGCCCATGTTCTGCTGAGCTCTGCTTTGAACATGTCTGTGGGTGCTTCCAGGAACATCAATAGAATACTATTTAGTCTGTGGGTGAATGCACTGTGTGATCAAAGAATCTTGGTTAACCTTGCCCTCATCAACCTCAACTTTGAGGGTTGAAATATCTAATACCAGCGGGCATTTATTGAATGTGAGAGGGGGTAGGTTCAAAGGGGATCGGAGGGGAAGTTTTTTTTACTCAGAGTGGTGAATGCCTGGAATGTGCTCCCTGGTGAGGTGGTAGAGGCAAATACATTGCTAGCTTTTAAGAGGCATTTAGATAGGCATATGAATATGAGGACATTGTGTAGGTAAGAGGGATAAGTTTTGGGGGTTTTTGATTTACTGTTTAGCTAGTTTGGCACAACATTGTGTGCCGAAGGGCCTGTTCCTGCGCTGCACTGTTCTGTGTACTATGAAAACTTCTAGTGGGCAGTGCAGAAGTTTTATAGATCATTAGCTTTCTATCTTGTACGTTTACAAGAGGGCACAGCCTCAGAACAGTCTATCTCTATCTATTTAGAACAGAGATGAGGAGAAATTTCTTTAACCGGGGGTTAGTGAATCTGGAATTCATTGCCACATATGGCTGTGGCCAAGTCATTGGGTATATTTAAATTGAAGCTTGATAGATTCTTGATTAGTCAGGGCATCATCAAAAGTTGCAGAGAGAAGGCAGGAGGTTGGGGTTGAGGGGCATAATAAATCAGCCGTGGTGAAATGGTGGAACAGACTTGATGTGCTGAAAGGCCTAGTTCTGCTCTTGTATCTTATGGTCCTTAAAATGGAGGTTCGAAAACAAATAATCATATTGATTATTATAAACCTTGTATAGATTTGAAAAGTTTATTTTTACATGGAAAGACACTTGTTTTGATAGCTCTGTTTGTAAAATAGCTCAATTATTGCAGTGTGGTGAAGTAGAAAATAATAAGCCAAATGGGTGTGGTAAATTTGCATCAATAAGCTTTCATGCTAATAGAACCATGTTACTAGAAAACCAAAATTAAATGCACAATGCCAGGTTGGTCAGGCAGCATCTCCAGAGAGCGAATTAATGTCTCGTAGCTGTCAATGCATTAGAAATGTTGTTTTTAAAGCGGAGGTCTGAAATGCTAACTGATTTACTCTCCACAGATTCCCTCTCTGACCCCACGGTTTGCTTCTCGTATTCTCTAATTTTTGTTTGTCAACATTTCCAGCCTGAACACATTAAGAGCTGCTGTGCAATTTTCCTGAGCATAATCACGAAAATGGGTTATGTTGCTTCATTAACTTGGACCATAAGACATAGGAGCAGAATTAGGCCATTTGGCCCAACAAATCTGCTCCACCAGTTCATTATGGCTAATCCAGTTACCCTCTCAGCCCCAATCTCTTGCCTTTTCCCCGTATCCTTTCATGCCCTGAGTAATCAAGAATCTATCAACATCTGCCTTATATATACCCAATGACTCAGCCTCCTCAGCAGCCTATGGCAACGAATTCCACAGTTTTACCAGTCTCTGGCTAAAGAAGTTCCCCCTCATCTCCACTCTAAAAGGACGCTCCTCTATTCTGAGGCTGTGTCTTTTGGCCTCAGACTCCGCCACCTTAAGAAACATCCTCCCTGAATTCACTCTATCGAGGCCTTTCAACATTCGATAGGTTTCAGTGAGGTCACCTCTCATTCTTCTGAACTTAGCCCAAGAACTTCCTGATTACTGCACGTGTGTCATTCTGTCGCCACCCCAATGAATAGAATTGACCCCTTTGTTGCTAATCAGTACATTATTGCTACCTAAAAATTCAGACATAACGAAACATTTAGAAATTAATCTTACTTCCTTTATTTGCAGCTGACCTTAACAATGGTGTTGTGAAGAAGGAATCCTTGAGTAAAGAGGTAACTCGAATATGGGTCAATGAAGACATCAAAGTGCGGAGCTTTTCTCCCACACCAGTAAGTACATGTTATCCTGGAGCTTTACATTTCTCACCCTGTTGTCAATAGAAACCTGATCTTTTTGGGCATGTGCTATTGACAGTTCCTTTCAAGACCTACCTGCACTTGTACAGTAATTATGTGCTTAGTAGTCCAATATTGCTTGCGTCGAGATCCTTCCTCGGCCTAGCCAAATAACTAATAAATATCTGGTTAAGTTGATGCTGCTTCTCCATCTCCGAGCACCTCAGAAGCAGATTTGCCAGATTCGTCCAGATTTTAGCCACCCACTGAGTGGGAGAATGTCCGTCCTCAGAACCCAGCTCCACGGTAGCGAAGTGGTGAGCGTGACACTGTTACAGGCCAGGGCATCTGAGTGCGGAGTTCAGTACTGACGTCCTCTGTAAGGAGTTTGTACCTTCCTTCCAGTGTGCCCATGGGTTTCCTCCAGATTCTGGGTGCTCCAGTTTCCAAAGACGCACTGTTGTAAATTGTTCTGGTTTATTTTAGGTCAGGATTAAGTCGGTGGGTTACTGGTGAATTGGCTTGTTGGGTCAGAAGGGCCTGTTCGGTGCTGTATTGCTAGATAAAATAAATAAATAAACCCTTCCAAACCATTTGCCTGTGCACTCGAGTCTTAGGTACCTTACATGGTAAAAGCTCCGCCTGATCATGCAGCACGATAGTGTAGTGGCTAGCATAACACTCTGCAGCACCAGCAACCTGGGCTCAATTCCGTTTGCTGTCTGTGAGGAGTTCCTCCCCGTGGCCACGTGAGTTTTCTCCGGGTGCTCCAGTTTCCTCCCACAGTCTAAAGACCTACCGGTTGGTAAGTTAATTGGTCATTGCAAATTGTCCCATGATTAGTCTAGGATCAAATCGGGGGATTGCTGTGCAGTGTGGCTCGAAGGGCCTATTCCACGCTGTAGCTCATTAAATTATAATTTTGTATACCTATGTTGTACATCTTTAGCTACCCCCACTCCAAAGAAAGAAGATTAGGCCTATCCTCTAGGTCTATCCTCTAAACTGAAGAACTCTTGCCAAGGCAACATCCCGGTGAATCTCATCTACTCCCTTTCCAGTGCAATCTGTCCTTCCCAGAGCGTGGCAACCAGAACTGCATTCATCTGCCAAACTATAGAATCATTTTTCCATCAACGTAGTCTTCCACACAACCTTGCGCTCTCCATCATTCCCCTTCACCCCATTGCAGAAAGTTTCTTAGAATTTTTGATGGTGACTGTTATAATATGATGCTTACTAATAGAGAAAGGTCATGTACAAGTGGTATTGGACAGGACACTGGAGGAACTCGGCAGATCAAGCAGCATCTGTCTATGGAAATCAATAAACTGTGGACATATCGGGCAGAGACCACCATCAGGACTAGAAGGGAAGGGGGAGGAATCAGAATCAGATTGAATATCACTGGCATATGTCATAAAATTTGTCTCTGCAGCAGCAGTACAATGCAATATATAATAATAGAGAAAAACATTAATTACAATAAGTACATGTATGTTAAATAGCTAAATTAAATTAGTAGTGCAAAAAATAGAAATAAAAAAAGCAGTGAGGTAGTCTTCATGGGTTCAGTGTACATTCAGAAATCAGATGGCAGAGGGGAAGAAGCTGTTCCTGAATCACTGAGTGTGTGCCTTCATGCTGCTGTACCTCCTCCCTGATGGCATGCCCTGGGTAATGGGGGTCTTTAATGATGGGCACTGCCCTTTTGAGGCTTCACTCCTTGAAGATATCCTGGATGATGAGGAGGCTAGTGCCCGTGATAGAGCTGAGTCTATAACTCTCTGCAGCTTATTTCGATCCTGTGCAGTAACCCCACCACCTCCCATACCAGACAGTGATGCAGCTAGTTAGCATGCTCTCCAGAGTACATTTGTACAAATTCCATATTCTGTAAGATTTTCCATAATGGACATTCTTTATGGAACAGGTGTTCCTTAATAAATGCTTCTGGTATTTCCTTCCTCAAATTAAACTAGAATGTTAGATTTAAATCAAAACAGAGTATTTATTATTGAAGTTAAAACTCCCCCTTTTTTCTGGTATCAAATAAAAACTGTCTGTGACTTTTGTTAATCAATAATGCATGCCAATCTTTGTGAAAACTATTTGAAAGCTTCCTTTAGAAGTTATACGGTGTGGTTTATAGTAGATGATGAGTGAACAATGCAGGAGACTGCAAATCCAGAATCTGGAGCAGTGCTGGAGGAGCTCAATAGGTCGAGCAGCATCTGGTGGTCGTGGGGGTGGGGTGGTATGACCCATAAAGTTTCTCAACCTGAGATTCAACTGCACTCTCCTCCTCTCCATAAGTGCTTCTTCCTTCAACAGTTTGTTTAGAGTTCTACCTGTCTTTTGGCTAATAAAACTTAAGTTGCTTTTTTTTTCATTTTTTAATCCAAATTTCTGTTTTGTAATATTTGATAGAAATTGCCTCTGAAGGATGAAGAGGAAGCTGAAGAGGAGGACGATGAGGAATTGGGACATGCAGACACATATGCTGAATATATGCCAATGAAATGTAAGCTTTTTCTTCAAAGTCCCCAGCTTCTTTGTCTGCTTCTACATTTCCTTTCTGTTTTCATTTAGGAATTGGTCCTTTATGAAACAAATTCTTGTCCTTCTAGTTCAATGCTAATTCTATTGAGTTGCATTATGTGTACAAACAAATAATAAGAATTTAGAATCTAGGAATAAATTTACAATAAGTTTTCCATCACAGTGCACTTTCATGGCCACCTTTTATGACAGCTCTGATTTTTTTTTCCCTAACTTAAATACAATAGGAATGATGTAAATAAGTTTAAAAGAGTGCAGAGAAAATTTACAAAGATGTTGCAGAGACTGGAGGACCTGAGTAATAGGGAAAGGTTGAATAGGTTTATTCCCTAGAATGTAGAAGACTAGGGTCATCAAGGGAATGGTGGCGTAAGGAAAAGGTCTCTCGACAAAAAAGAAGGTAAACTGCCCCATAATCAAATTTAGACAAATACTTAATATTGCATAACTATATTAATAAAAGGGGCAAGGATGATGTCTAAGAACAAGGTTAAAAAGTCCGCTCCGAAGGCTGATAAACATAAAGAGACGCAGCAAGGCGACGGGCCTAGCTCCCCCACGGCAAGCCAGGACGGAGATAATGAGGGGGAATCGGTGACTCTGTCCTTGATTCTCGGAGAGATTCGCGAGTTCCGACAAGATAACAGCAAACAGCTGGAAGATATTAAAGGAGAAATAGTAAAAACTAACTCGTGGATAGATGAAGCCGAAGCGAGGATTGTTGGAATTGAAGAGAAGCTACAAAACGCAGAGGAGGTGATAGCAGAAATGCTGAAGCTGCAAGACCAGCTCCAGTGGAAACTAATAGATCAAGAAGGCCGCTCGAGAAGGGAAAATGTAAGGATTTACGGAGTTCCCGAAGAACTGAAGGTAAACCGGGATTGATGATTCCCTCCGTGGAGAAGCTACTTAGAGAGAACCTTGATATATCGGCCGCAAAAGACCTACAGATAGAAAGGGCTCACCGCGCGTTGGCACCACAGCCCCCGGCAGGCGCCCAGCCCAGATTGATTCTGGTCAGATTTCTCAGTTACAAAACGAAGGAAGAGGTGCTTAAAAGGGCATGGCAAAAGAAAGGTTTCATGTGGAACAACTGTAAAATCAGTTTAGACCACGACTACGCACCGGGGATTCTTGCCAGACGGAAGGAATATATGGAAACACGGAGAGTCCTGAGGGCAGACATCATCAAATTCCAGACCCTGTATCCAGCTCGGCTGAGAGTCTTTTACGACGAAGGGACAAAAACTTACGCTACGGTGGAGGAAGCAACGTTGGACCTGGCGGACCGGGGACTACCTATTAAAGTTATCACCCAACCGGAGTCGCTACTGGAGAGGATTCGGCAGAAGTCGTGGCAGTTAGTGGGGCGAGGATGCTCCACTCGAACCAGAGTGTCAAACTACAAGGAAAAGCTGCAAATATCCAGACGCGAATGTACAGAGAATACAGATTAATTAAGAGAAATGACTGAAAAGAGTAAATTGGGCTTAAAGATAAAATGAAAACTGGTAACTGAAAATAAACTAGGCGGAATAACTTGAATGATAGCAATATGGTCAAGACATAAATAGGAGAAAATTCTCTATGATTATTCAAACTGCTGAGGGCCCTCTAACACAGGGTGAAGATAGAGGTTATCCCTCTGAACTGAGGCGGGTCGGTGCTCAGGCCTTACTGTGGGAAGTTGGGAAAAGTTTTCAAATGTTACACGTTCAAAAATGTCTAGGGTGTGGTTATATGTCTTGGTTTACTGTTGAGAAGGGATTGCTTACTGTTTGGTTAGAAAAGGAGAGTTTTTTTTTCTACTAGAGAAAAATGCAAACTGATTTGGTAAAAATAATTTCCTATAATGTTAATGGGGTTTTGAATCCAATTAAAAGAAATAAGATCATGTCTAAATTGAAAAAGAGAGGGCACAAATAGCTTTCCTCCAGGAAACACATATGAGCCAATCTGAACATGGAAAATTAAAAAGAATGGGCTTTAAGCATGTATTTTATTCATCATATAAATTGAGTCACAAAAGAGGGGTAGCTACTTTAATATCAAGTACTCTTAATTATGAACATATTTCAGAGACTAGAGACAAAGAAGGACGGTTCGTAAAAATCACAGGAAGAATAGAAGGTACAGAAATAACATTGCTGAATGTTTATGCTCCTCCAGGTTGTGAATGGTCATTTTATAGACACATTTTTGACCTAATGGTCAGTTCTCAAGGGGTAGTAATTTGTGGAGGGGATTTTAATATTAGATTAAATCCTATATTAGATTCTTCAAGAATAGTTACTCAGAATAAACCTCTGACTCGGAAAGTGAATTCATTGATGGAGAAGTTGGGAATTATAGATGTCTGGAGGGAATTACACCCTACTAGTAAAGATTATACATATTACTCTTTCCCTCATTCAGCCTATTCAAGGATAGACTATTTCTTTATCTTTAATACAGATAGACTCAGGATAAAAAACTGTAATATTGCAACAATTGATCTGTCGGATCATAGCCCAGTCTCTATGTCTCTAATCCTGGAAAGGAAAATGAGGAAAACACTATGGAGGCTAAACTCACATATACTCAATAACCCGAAAGTAATGGAGAGATTAAGGGGAGAAATCAAAGAATATCTAGACCTTAATGACACGGGAGAAACATCACCAGTGATCTTATGGGATACATTGAAAGCTGTACCGAGAGGGAAAATTATTTCCATTACCACTCACATGAAAAAAATCAATGCACAAAAATTAGCAGACCTTCAAGGAAAATTAAAACAACTTCAAGTTGTAGATAGCAACAAAAGTAATTCAAATCGAAAACAGGAAATTAGGAAATTGCAAAGTGAAATTGACGATATTTATACATTGGAAACTCAAAGAAATTTTCTTTACCTGAGACAAAAAAATTATGAAGTAGGAGGTAAATCAGCTAGATTATTAGCATATAAATTACGAAAACAACAAGCAGACAATGCAATTCATAAAATAAAGAATCCAAAGACAAAGCTTGTGGAGAGTACGTTAGGGAAAATTCAAGAGAGTTTTGAAACATATTATCGAGAGCTGTACTCCCAACCCCGGGCCCCCAATGAGCCCTATATAGACAGTGTATTGAATTTTTTAGATCTACCTAAACTTACAGATTTACAAAATGAAAGTTTATTAGAACCAGTAACTGTCAAAGAACTGAACGTGGCCATCTCTAGGTTAAAGGCTGGAAAGTCCCCGGGTTCTGATGGGTTTACCTCAGAGTGGTACAAGTCCCTGAAGACACAGTTAGCCGACACCTTTAATTGGATCTTGCAGAGAGGAGAAACTCCACCTTCCTGGAGAGAAGCGATTATTTCAGTTATTCCTAAAGAGGGTAAAGATAAACTAGAATGTGGCAATTATCGGCCAATTAGTGTTCTTAATTTAGATTACAAACTATTTACATCTATATTAGCGCGCAGATTGGAAAAGCTTTTACCTGGCCTAATCCACTTAGACCAGACTGGATTTATTCAACAAAGACAAACACAGGACAACATAAGGAGAACTCTGCACATATTAGAACAGGTTAATAAGAACGAGACAGAGACAATGGTAGTAGGATTGGACGCTGAGAAAGCTTTTGATTCGGTTAGTTGGACATTCCTATACAGAGTGTTAGGAAGATTCGGCTTTCAAGAAAAGTTTATTAAAGTAATTCAGAGACAGCCCTACAGCCCGAATTAAGATAAATGGGGACCTCTCTGACTCCTTCAGCTTAGAGAGAGGCACTAGACAGGGATGCCCAATTTCTCCTCTCCTTTTTGCGCTATATATTGAACCACTTGCCCAACTAATAAGACAGAGCGAAATCGTAAAAGGTATCAAGGTGGCAGGGATTGAACAGAAAGTGGCGTTATTCGCAGATGATGTTTTGGTCTATCTGAGTGAACCAGAAAAATCACTTATAGGATTGTTTACACTGTTGGATGACTTTGGGAAAATATCAGGTTATAAAATAAATGTAAAGAAAACGCAGGTTATGTCCCTAAATTATACACCATCCAAAAAATTTCAGGATACATATGATCTTAAGTGGGAAGCTAAATCATTAAAATATTTTGGAATAACCCTGCCGAAGGATCTTTCAACACTGTCACAGGTAAATTATGGGCCATTAATCTCAGAGATAAAAGCAGATATGCATAGATGGAATCTTATCCCCTTTTTAAGTTTAAATTCAAGGATAAATACTATAAAAATGAATATTCTTCCTCGGTTATTGTATCTTTTCCGTACTTTACCAGTGGAGGTGGATGATAATCAATTCAGGGAATGGGACAAATGGATTTCCCGCTTCATTTGGCAAGGAAAGAAACCTAGAATTCGATATAACACCTTACAGTTAGGGAAGGAAGGAGGAGGTGTGGTTCTTCCTTGCCTGAGAAATTATTTTTATGCCTCACAGATAACCCCTCTGTTATATTGGTGTAATAGGGAATATAAGGCTAGATGGAAGGAATAGAATTTGGATTAGTTGACAGTTTTCCTCTTCAGGCCTCAATAGCTGACAAAGGATTGATGGCCCAGTTGGAAAAATTTAAAAACGCTTGGATAAATCTTACGTTAAAAGTATGGCAGAAGGTGGTTAATTCATGTGGAATTAATAACATGTTAAAACTCTTTAGATGGTG
The DNA here is from genome assembly GCF_030028105.1 of Mobula birostris. NCBI lineage: Eukaryota > Metazoa > Chordata > Chondrichthyes > Myliobatiformes > Myliobatidae > Mobula > Mobula birostris. The sequence continues at coordinate 52,249,560 of NC_092391.1, forward strand.
TGCATATGATACCGAATTCCTTCCCAACAGAGGAGATAAAAGATTTGAGCTATGGATAAAGAAAGGTCTTACAACCTACCTCTCATTTATAGATAAAAGAGTATTACAAAGTTTCCAAATCCTGCAGGACATACATGGCCTAGAACATAATGACTTTTTTAGGTACCTTCAAGTACGAAACTATGTTAACCAGAGTTGTAGATATACAGACCGACCAACAGTAGAATTAGAATTTTTCAAGATTCTGAATTCGGCTTGCAGTTCAATACCTAGTAAATCAGTTTCTCGATTATATAATGCACTCTCCCATGCTAAAAATGTAAATACACTGTATATTAAAGAGAAGTGGGAGAAAGAAGCGGGGTTGGTACTTTCAGAGGAGGCTTGGGGGAAAATCTGCAGCTTTCAATGGTCCTCGACTAATTCTTTGACTTGGAGAGAACATTGTTGGAAAAACATTATAAGATACTTCAAGACCTCATATCAGGAAAAATATAAAGATACAAATGTGATGTGTTGGAGAAGGTGCGGCTCCAAGGAGGCAAATCATTTTCCTATTTTTTGGGATTGCCCTAAATTAAGTCTATTTTGGGAAGGTATTCATAGAACATTAGTTAAGGTACTTAGGTCCCAGATACCTCTGAACTTTGAGACGCTCTATTTGGGGCATGTATTGTTTCTTGAACAGAAGTAAGATATAAAGTTGCTGCAGGCCCTCTTAGCGGCAAGTAAGAGATCAATCACTAGAAAATGGCTAAATCCAACACCACCTACATTAGAAGATTGGTACGAAATTATCTTGGAAATATTTAAAATGGAAAAGTTGACTTACTCCCTGAGAACTCAAAAAGAAAAACTTTTATCAAATCTGGAATAAATGGATTGAATATATAACCCCAATGCGAGCAGACTTTAGATGACTCTCCTAATGATTTATACTGCTCTTCTCATCAACACAGTAATATTGCTAACGTAAGCACCCCTAGTCTAAATGTTTGTTTTTTTTTTGTTTTCTTTTGGAAAATAGAGAATTAACACAAGTAAAGGGAAAGATTTGGGAAAGGGATAAAAAAATGAAAAAATTAAGTAAATAAGTACATAGGGATTGGATAATTATGTCTGCGGGCAGGAGCAAGCGTGAACAAATTAGGATATAAACACCTACAATGGTTGATACATAGGCTTATATACAACATTTTGGACCAGTGGAAATGGTCCAGAAGGGTTATATGGAAACTATTATTACCATTTTTCTTAACAACTAATTCCATTACTTAGCCTAATAGGTTAGATTTACCACAGTACATAATTATCTATTTAAATGTTTATTTTACTTTTATATCATTTCAATGTGTACTTAAGAATGTATAAATAATTGTAGTTTTATACATATAAAAAAATGGAAAAGGTTATATGTGTGAAAAAAGTACATGATAGTTGTGAATTCCTTATCCAAATAAAAATAAAATTAAAAAAAAAGAATGTAGAAGACTGAGGGGAGATTTGATGGAAGTTTTCAAAATTATGGATAGGATAAAAGCAAGCAGGCCTTTTCCACTCTGGTTGGGTGAAACTACAACTAGATTTCATGAATTGAGGATAAAAGGTGAAATGTTTAAGGGGACCATGAGAGGGGAAACCTTCATTCAGAGAATGGTGAGAGTGTAGAAAGAGATGCCAGCACAAATGGTGGATGCAATTTTGATTTCAATGTTAAGCGAGGTTTCGAAAGGTACATGGATGGCAGGGTTATGGAGGGCTATGGTTCGGGTGCAGGTCGATGGGAGTAGTAGTTTAGATGGTTTGGCAGGGACTGGGTGGATGGAAGGGCCTGTTTCTGTTCTGTACTTTTCCATGACACAATGACAAGTACAAAGCACCTGTGTGCTCTGGTCCTACAGATTGTGTTCTGAAGTAAGCAAACTTTGTAAATTGTCCATGACACAAAGTTACAAACTATAATGTCCTCAGTTGCTGATTAAGACCATAACATGTAGGAGCAGAACTAGGCCATTTGGCTCATTGAGCCTTCACCATTTCATCATGACTGATCCAATTTCCCTGTCAGCCCCAATCTCCTGCCTTCTCCTTGTATCCCTTCATGCCCTGACCAATCAAGAATCTTATCAACTTCTGCCTTAAATATACATAAAGGCTTGTCCTCCACAGCTGCCTGTGTTAACGAATTCCACAGATTTACCTCTCGCTGGCTAAAGTAATTCTTCATCTCCATTCTAAAAGGATGCCCCTCTATTCTGAGGCTGTGTCCTGTGGTTTTTTGACTCCCCCACCATTGGAAGCATCCACTGCTCATCCACTCTATCAAGGTCTTTCACCATTTTATAGGTTTCAATGAGGTCACCCCTCATTCTTCTGAACTCCAGTGAATACAGGCCCAGAACCATCAAACACGCTGCCTTTTACGATGTATGTCAGTGATTTGGACAATGGGATTAATGGATTTGTGGCTAAATTTGCTGATGATACAAAGATAGGTGGAGGAGTGGGTAGTGTTGAGGACACAGAGAGTCTGCAGAGAGACTTAGATAGTTTAGGGGAATGGGCAAAGAAATGGCAAATGAAATACAATGTTGGAAAGTGAATGGTCATTTGAATTGGTGTAAGAAATAAACGGGCAGACTATTATTTAGATGGGGAGAGAATTCAAAATGCAGAGGTGCAAAGGGACTTGGGAGTCTTTGTGTAGGATACCCTAAAGGTTAACTTCCAGGTTCACTTGGTGGTGAAGAAGGCAAATGCAATGTTGGCATTTGTTTCTAGAGGTATAGAATATAAGGGCAGGGATGTGATGTTGAGGCTCTATAAGGCAATCGTGAGACCACACTTGGAGTATTGCGTGCAGTTTTGGGCTCCTTATTTTAGAAAGAATATACTGACTTTGGAAAGGGTTCAGAGAAGATTCACCAGAATGATTCCAGGAATGAAAGAGTTACCATATGAGAAATGTCTGGCAGCTCTTGGGCTGTATTCCTTGGAGTTCAGGAGAATGAGGGGGGATCTCATAGAAACATTCTGAATGTTAAGAGGCCTGAACAGATTAGATATGGCAAAGTTATTTCCCATGGTAGGGGATTCCAGGACAAGAGGGCACGACTTCAAGATTGAAGGACGTCCATTTAGAACAGAGATGCAGAGAAATTACTTTAGTCAGAGGGTGGTAAATCTGTGGAATTTGTTGCCATGAGCAGTTGTGGAGGCCAAGTCATTGGGTGCATTTAAGGCAGAGATAGATTGGTTCTTGATTAGCCAGGGCATCAAAGGGTATGGGGAGAAGGCAGGGGAGTGGGGATAACTGGAAGAATTGGATCAGCCCATGATTGAATGGTGGAGCAGACTCAATGGGCCAAATGGCCTATCTCTACTATATTTTGTGGTCTTATGGGCTAAACGCTCTTCTTATGACAGTCCATTTAATTCTGGAATTATGTTCATGAAACTCATTTGAACCCTCTCCGGTTTCTAAGATAAGGGGCCCAAAACTGCTCACAATACTCCAAGTGAGGCCTCACGTTTTTTTTTAATAAAGTCTCATCATTACATCCTTGCTTTTATATTCCAATCCTCTTGAAATGAATGCTAACATTGCATTTGCCCTCCTCACTACAGATTCAACCTGCAAGTTAACCTTCGTGGAATCCTGCACAAGGACTCCCAAGTCCCTTGGCACCTCTTTTTTTCTGTACTTTCTCTCCATTTAGAAAATAGTTAATCCTCTCAGTTCTACCAGAATACATGACCATACACTTCCCAATATTGTATTCAGTCTGTCTAAGTCCTTCTGTAGCCTCTCCACTTCCTCAAAACTACCTACCCCTCCAGCTATCTCATCTTGTCTGTAAACTTTGCAACAAAACCATTGATTCCGTCATCAAACTCATTGACCTATAATGTAAAAAGAATCGGTCCCAACACAGACACCTGTGGAACACCACTCGTCACCAGCAGCTAACCAGAAAATGTTCCCTTTATTCCCACTCTTTGCCTCCTGCCAATCAGCCACTGCTTTATCCATGTTAGAATCTTTCCTGTAATATCATGGGCTTGTAGCTTGTTAAGCAGCCTCATGTGTGGCACCTTGTCAAAAGCTTTCTGAAAATCCAAGTTCATGTCAACAGGTTATAGAACATAGAAATCTACAGCACATTACAGACCTTTCAGCCTGCGATGTTTCAAAGGTGTATTTAATGTCAGAGAAATGTATACAATATACATCCTGAAATGCTTTTTTACTTCGCAACCATCCACGTAAACAGAGGAGTGCCCCCAAAGAATGAATGACAGTCAAATGTTAGAACCCCAAAGTCTCCCCCTCCCCGCTTCCCTCCATCCCGTGTATAAGCTACAGCAAGCAACAATCCTCCTCCCTCCACCAGCAAGAAAAAAATATTGGCACCTGCCATCGAGCACTCAAGCGTGCAAAGCGACAGCAAAGACACAGACTTGCAGTACTTCAAAGACTGTTCACCCGGTATTCGACATACCACAGACTCTCTCCCTAATAAGGGAGAAAGAGGTGTCTCCGTTTCACTTTGAGAGGGGAAACATAATAAACAACTCACTAGCTTATGATTAAAGTCCGCTGCATCGCTTTTTCTGAGCTCTGTACCCAAAGATCTCGGGTCCCTAGGCAACAGCCTTAAATCTTCCATTTCCCATGACACACTGATCCCCCCACCCCGTCTCCAGAGCCACAAAATCTCAAACCTCCGAAGGCAAGCAAAGCTCTTAGGCTGCGCCCTTGGCATGTCAAATAATGGCCAGTTGTGAAACCCTGTTCCCAAAAAGAACTGTAGTCAGCATGTAACTCCAGATCAGGGTCTTCAAAAGAACAATGTTGTGTCAACCATGTAGTCTACTCTAGAAACTGCCTAGAATTTCCCTAGCGCATAGCCCTCCATCTTTCTAAGCTCCATGTACCTATCTAAGAGGCTCTTAAAAGACCCTATTATATCCGCTTCTACCACCACCACCGGCAATGCAATCCATGCACCCACCACTCTCTGTGTGGAAAAACTTACTCCTGACATCCCTTCGGTACTTATTTCCAAGCATCTTAAAAATATGCCCCCTTATGTTAGCCATTTCAGGCCTGGGAAAAAGCATCTGGCTATCCCCCCCATCAAAGCCTCTCACCATCTTATACACCTCTATCAGGTCACCTCTACTCAGGCAACATCTTTGAAAATCTCCTCTGCACTCTCTCGATAGTATCCACATCCTTCCTGTGGTGTGGTGACCAGAATTGAACACAGTACTCTAAGTGGGGTCTGACCAAGGTGTTATATAGCTGTAACATTACCTCACGGCTCTTGAACTCAATCCCACGGTTGATGAAAGCCAACACACCATATGCTTTCTTAACAACACTTTCAACCTGTGCAGTACCTTTGAGTGTCCTACAGACATGGACCCCAAGATCGCTCTGACCCTCCAAGAGTCTTACCATTAATATTATATTCTGTCTTAAGATTTGACCTACCAGAATGAACCACTTCACACTTATTTGGGTTGAAGTCCATCTGCCGCTTAGCACAGTTCTCCTTTGTCTATCCTGCTTGGTATTTTCTCAACGAATTCCTACAGATTGTCAGGCAAGATTTTGCCTTGAGGGACCCATGCTGACAATGGCCTGCTTTATCATGTGCCCTTAAGTATCCTGAGACCACATCCTGAACAATGGACTCCAACATCTTCCCAGCTACTGAGGTCAAACTAACTGGCCCATAGTTTCCCATCTTTTGTCTCTCTCCTGACTTGAATAGTGGTGTGACATTTGCAGTCTTCCAGAAGTATTCCAGAATCTAGTGCTTCTTGAAATATCATTATTAATGCCCCCATGATCTCTTCATCTTCTTCTTTCAGAACCCTGGGGCGTACACCATCTGGTCCAGGTGACTTTATCTGTCTTTTGACCTTTCAGTTTCCTAAGAACCTTCTCTCTAGTTATGGTAACTTTATACACCTCATAACCTCTGACACCTGGAGCTTCCACCATATTGCTAGTGTCTTCCACAATGAAGTCTGACACAAAATACTTATTCAGTTCGTCCAACATTTTGTTGTCACCCATGACTCCCTCTCCAGCATTGTGTTCCAGTCTGATATCCACTCTCGCCTCTCTTTTACTCTTCGTGTATCTGAAGATCTTGGTATCTTCCTTAATGTTATTGGCTAGCTTACTTTAGTATTTCATCTTTACCTTTATGGCTTTTTTGTTGCCTTCTGTGGGTTTTTAAAAGCTTCCCAATCCTCTAACTTCCCATTAATTTTTGCTCTATTACAGTATATGCCCCTCCCTTTGGCTTTTATGTTGCCTTTGACTTCTCATCACCCGCAGTTGTGTCATTCTGCCTTTAGAATGCTCTTCCTCTTTGGGATGCAGATATCCTGCTCCCAGAAATTCCGGCCGTTGGTGCTCCGCCGTCATCCCTGCCAATGTTCTTTTCCAATCAATTCTGGCTAACTCCTCTCTCATGCCTCTATAATTCCCTTTACTCCACTGTAATACTAATACATCCTATTTTAGCTTCTTTTCAAATTTCAGCATGAATTCGATCATATTTTGATCATTTCCCCTAAGGGTTCCTTTACCTTAAGCTCTCTAATCAATTTTACACAACACCTAATCCAGAATAGCTGATCCCATCATGGGCTCAACCACGAGCTGCTCTAAAAAGCCGTCTTGTCGGCACTCCACCAACTCCGCCCCCTGAATCTAGCACCAACCTGATTTTCCCAATCTACTTGCATATTGAAGTCCCCCATGACTATTGTAACGTTGCCTTTTGGCATGCATTTTCTATCTCCCATTGTAATTTCTAGGCCACATCCTTACTACCGTTTGGGGGTCTATACAACTCCCATGAGGGTAAATTTACCCCCTTGCAGTTACTTAGCTCTATATACAATGATGCAACTCCTTACAACCCTATTTTGCCTCTTTCTAATGATTTGATTTCATTTTTTAACCAACAGAACAATGCCGCCCCACTGTCTTCCTGCCTGTCCTTTTGATACAGTGTGTATCCTTGGACATCAAACTCCCAGCTATAATCTTCTTTCAGCCATGATTCAGTAATGCCTACAGCATCATACCTACCAATTTGCAATTATGCTGCAAGTTCATCTACCTTATTCTGTATACTGCGTGCATTCAAATATAACACCTACGGTTCTTTATTCAGACTTTCCAATTTTGTCCAACTTTTACGTCACAGCTCGTCCTGTTGACTGCAATTTTGCCCTATCAGCAGCTTCTCTTCACCACACATTGCCTCTGTTTGTAAACCAGCTACCTCATCTTCAGAACTATTTTCCACCTTTCCTATGATATTTCTTACATTGAAATATATGCAGCTGAGCACACTAGGCGCAACAAGTTCAACCTTTTGAATCCTAACTTTGAGGTCTTACCATCATCTGCCTCCACAACCTCTCCATTAATCCATTTTAATTTCTGGTAGGTTGCAAGAGATTCATCTTTTGTATTGAGAATTTTTCTGCCAATTGCCTAGTAGAGAGCACTTCAGTGGTTTAAAAAAAAAAGAGTTCCCTTCATTTAAATCTTGCAGTGTTCCTCACGTTGGGATCATGGTCCACTCTGGTGGCAGATAGCAGAATCAGGTTTAATATCATCGGCATATGTTGTGAAATTTTTATATAAGTAGTGTAAAAAGGGAGAAAAAATATTAAGGTAGTGTTTATGGGTTCATTGTCCATCAGCAAATTGATGGTGGAAGGAAAGAATCTGTTCCTGAATCGTTGCATGTGTGTCTTCAGGCTCCTGTACCTTACCTCTAATGGTAGCAAGAAGGGGGCATGTCCTGGGTGTTAGGGTTCCTCGATGAAGGATGCTACCTTTTTGATGCCTCACCTTTTGAAGATGTCCTCAGACTAATGCCCATGATGGAGTTGGATGAGTTTACAACTTTCTGCAGCTCTTTCCAATCCTGTGCAAGGTCCCCTCTGTACCAGCTCTTCACATTATGAGCATTGTGACATTGAAGGGGGCCATTTTTCTCATTAAGTCCTATTAGCTTTTTGTACTTAAACATTTCATCCTGTTATCCTGCAAATTACTCTCCCTGGTGCTCATTCAATTCCTTTCTGAAACCCCTGAGCTTTGTTCACACCATTTCTGTGAAAGAACTGAATTGGATAGTCTGTATTCACCTGAATTCAGAAGAGTGCGAGATGATTTCATTGTGGCAGACTAGATTCTGACGGATTGAGAAGATAGATGTTCAAAGAAAATTTATTATCGAAGTATTTATTTGTCTATCTATCAATCTATCCAACTAACCCTAACCCTCCTGCAATAGGCCTTTCTGGCCCTTTGAGCCACGCCAGCCGGCAATCCCCTGACTTAGCCCTAACCTAAATACGGGACAATTGACAATGATCAATTAACCTCCCGACTGGTATGACTTTGGACTATAGGACGAAACCAGAGTACCAGGAGTCACAGGGAGAACATACAGACAGCAGCAGGAATTGGTCCCAGATCACTGGTACTGTAAAGCAATGTGCTACCCCATATATGTCACCATTTTCAACCCTGATGTAGTGATCACTTGAAAACAAGCCACAACTGCTGAAAGACTGAGAAGGGTAGTTGACACTGTATGACTCACTTCCAAATACTGAGCTCCAAGTCACTACTTCATTATGAAACCAGCAAAGGCTAAAATAGCAATATAATGTAAAAAATGGTCAACAAAAAAAATCTCCCCCCCCCCTTCAATTAGATTAAACTGAGCAAAGCATGAATACATAACTATATTCATTTGCTTCTGCCACCCCCACCCCCAATTCATGTGACAAATTATCCATAATAAACTCACAACACAAAATACAGTACAATCAGACAGAAAATAGGTACGTGGCTCCTATACCTGAGATTCATTTTCTTGCGGAGATTCACAGTAAATACAAGAAATACAATAAAATCAGTGAAAGACTGCGCCCAAAAAGACGTGATGTGCAAATACAAAAGAAAGAGGAAAAAAAGGAATGATAATCAGAATAAATATAGAGAATGTGAGATGAAGAGCCCTTCATCTTACCGGGACGGCCTGCAGATAACGAACACTGTGCTGAACCGAATAAGCCTGGTGTCTTTCAATTTTGTGTTTTCGGTCATGGGGTGAGTGAAGTTGAGGCAGTTTCCTCAATGTCGACAGTGATGAAGCATCAAGGTATGATGGTTAATTGTTCAGAACTGAGATAAGAAATTTGTTCATCCACATTGTTGTAAGTTTAAGGATGTGATCATTAAGCTTTTGAATTCTGTCAGCATCAGGTGGGGAGATAGAATTACTGCATGGACCTTTACAGGTGGAAGCACCAGGAACTAATCTCAACTGTTTCTTGGGTTCATGTATTTTGTGTCTGTAAAAATTAACTTTCTGAAATCTACTAGATCTGGATTATCATGGTTACTAAAGCAGAGTTCAATACATTATGTCTACCAGTAAATGTTTTGTGTAATTCTGTTCACAGTGAAAGTTGGATTGCGCCATCCCGACCCAGTGGTGGAGACCAGTTCCTTATCCAGTGTGACACCTCCTGAAGTTTGGTATCGATTGACTGTACCAGAGGAGACCGTTGACAGTGGGTGGCTATCTGCTCTGCAGCTGGAAGCAATCACCTACGCTGCTCAGGTACTGAGTTTTTTTAAAGCTACTTGGGAAGACATTCAGACCCTTTGCTCATATCTTTCATGGTGCATAGCTGTTACTAGATCAGGTACATTCTTTGTTACTTTGATCCACAGCAACATGAAACATTCCTCCCCAATGGGGATCGTGCCGCCTTCCTGATAGGGGACGGGGCTGGTGTGGGTAAAGGACGAACCATTGCTGGCATCATCTTTGAAAACTACCTTCTCGGTAGAAAAAGATCACTATGGTAAGTGGAAATTGAATATTAACCCAAATAATCGAATGGATATTTAATGTCATTGGCTTCCGCTAACATTCTCTGCTTAATTCCAGGTTTAGTGTATCCAATGATTTGAAGTATGATGCTGAAAGGGATCTGAGAGATATTGGAGCAAAGAATATCCAGGTCCATGCACTGAATAAGGTACAGTAATGAACTTTTCTTATTTCTGAGCAGGTATCTTTTTGTTGGATGCAAGCCAGTCCGTTTTTGTATCAGAATCAGGTTTAATATCACTTTCATATACAGTGAAATGTGTTGTCTTGTGGCAGCAGTACAGTGCAATACATAATAAGAGGAAAAGAGAAAAGCTGAAGTACTGTGTGTGTGTGTCTATCTATGTGTGTGAAGAAGCTGTTCCTGAATCATTGAATGCCTCTCTCCAGGCTTGATGAGAAGAGGGCATGTCCTGGCTGATAGTAGAGATATTTAAAACATCCTTAGCTACAGCAGTGGTGCTAGAGGACTGAAAGATAGCCAGTGTTCCACTGTTTAAAAAGGCTCTAAACAGAAACCAGAAAATTATAGGCTGGTGAGTCTGACATCAGTTGTGGGAAAGTTGTTAGAAGGAATTCTAGCGGACCTGAGACATAAGTATTTGGATAGTTCTGGACAGATTAAGGATTATCAGTATGGCTTCGCACATGGTAGGTCATGTCTAACCAATCTTATAGAGATTATCCACTAATGTTACCTGGAAAGTGGATGAAGACAAGGCAGTGGATGTTGTCTACATGGACATTTGACAAGGGCCCACATGGGAGGCTGGTCATGAAGGTTCAGTCGCTCAGCATTCAGGGTGAGGTCGTAAATTGGATTATGCATTTGGCTTTGTGGAAGAATCCGTAAGATCATTAGATATAGGAGCAGTCTTGGGCCATTTGGCCCATCGAGTCTGCTCCGCTGTTTTTCATGGCTGATCCAATTTTCCTCTCAGCCCCAATCTCCTGCCTTCTCCTCGTATCCTTTCATGTCCTGACAAATCAAGAATCTATCAACCTCCGCCTTAAATATACATAAAGGTTTGACCTCTAAGCTGCCTGTGGCAAAGAATTCCGCAGATTCACCATTCTCTGGCTAAAGAAATTCCTCCTCATCTCCGTTCTAAAAGGACCGCCCTCTGTTCTGAGGCTGTGTCCTTTGGTCCTAGACTCTCCCGCCACAGGAAACATCCTCTCCACATCCACTCTATCAAGCCCTTTCACCATTAGATTGTTTTCAATGACATCACCTCTCATTCTTTTGAATTCTAGTGAATATGGGCCAAGAGCCATCAAATGCTCTTCATATCACAAACCATTCAATCTTGGAATCATTTTCATGAACCTGCTTTGAACCCTCTCCAGTTTTAGCACAGGGTGGTAAAGGCGACTGACTAGTGGTGTGCCCAGGGATTGGTTCTGGTTGATACTGTTGTTAACTGGATCAGCAAATTTGTGGATGACATCGAGATTGGAGTTGTAGTGGAAAGTTGTCATTGCTTGCAGAAGGATATGCATCAGCTAGAAAAATGGACTATGGGCTGAAAAATGGCAGATGGAATTTAATGCAGATGAGTGCAAGGTTTTGCACTTCAGTAGGACCAACCAGGGTGGGTCTTACACAGTGAATGGTAAGGCACTGAGCTCTGTGGTAGAACCGAGGGGTCCATAATTTGTTTCAACTGGCATCACAGATAGATTAGGGTTGTAAAGAAAGCTTTTGATGCATTGGCCTTCACAAAACAATGTATTGAGTAGAGAAGATGGGATGTTGTGTTGAAGTTGTATAAGACATTTGTGAGGCCTAATTTGGAATATTGGTCAGGCAATTGAATACAGAACCAGGGAGTTGTGCTCCAACTTTAGAAAAACCTCAGTTGCATTCTGTGTGCAGTTCTGGTCAGCATTCTACAGGAAGGATGTGGTTCTTTGTTCTTTGTTAACTTTGCAAACCTAAATAGTAACAACTGTGGGTTTTGGAGTCATCCCATCTGAATCCAGTCAGTGTTTGAAATCACAGTTTTTGAACATCAGAGAGGATCATTATTAGCCAGCAGGAACCCTTGCGATCTTTTTCATTTAGCGAGCCTGGGAAGCTGAGACCAGCTGTTAGATTAGTTGGTCTGTTCAAGGCCTAGAATCAACCCCTTGTTCTTGCAGCGCTCATGAATCGTTTCCAAACACACTTTGTTTGTGTACATGATAGTCTGATGTGTTTGTGATGTTGCTGTGGCTGAACGGTATCCAAACGCTCAGTTTGAATAGACAGTGGTCTGATGTGCCTGTGATGTTGCTGTGGCTGAACAGTATCCAAACACTCAGTTTGAATAGACAGTGGTCTGATGTGCCTGTGATGTTGCTGTGACAGAACAGTTTCCAAACACACTGTTTGAGTAGATGATGGTCTGATGTACCTGTGATTTTGCTGTTTCTGAACCATATCCAAACACACTCTGAGTAGACGATGGTATGTGCCAGTGATGCAGAATGATTTAAAAAGAAGAAAATTTGTGTTTTGGAATGACCAAGTCAGAATCCAGACCTTAACCCAATTGAAGTGCTGTGGCATGAACTGAAGACGGCTGTTCATGCAAGGTATCCCAGAAATATTGATGATCTGAAATAGTTTTGAATGGAGGAGTGGTCTAAAATTCTTCCTCACCCTTGTGCAAGTCTGATCAGCAGCTACAGGAAACATTTGGTGGAGGTTATTTCTGCTAAAGGATGTCTACCAGTTACTGAATATAAGGGTTCACATAATTTTTCCAGCCTGGACTGTGAATGATTGAACAATGTATTCAATAAAGACATGAAAAGTACAATTGTTTGTGTGTTTTTAGTTTAGACAGATTGTGTTTGTCTGTTATTAAGATAAAGATCAGACCACATTTTATGAGTAATTAATGCAGGAAGCCAGGTAATTGCAAAGGGTTCACAAGCTTTCTTTTTGTAATTGTATATATAGCTAAGGTGCCTAAGACATTTGCTCAGTACTGTAATAATTTTATGTATTGCACTGTACTACCACAAAAATAAAAAATTTCATGATATATGTGAGTGATGCTAAACCTGATTCTGATATGGGTCTCTATTGCAGACGAGAGTGGGAAGGGAAAGGGAGACAGGATGGAGCGGAGAGCACCAAGAGGCATTCCGTAATGTTAAATAAAACAATTGTTTGGAATCAAATGACATCGCCTGGTGACTCAGGACTGGGTGTGTCTGCACCTGTGCCACCTCATCACCCCTGGCATTCCTTTGCCACCTGCTCCACACCCCTCCCGTGGTGCTCCATCATCACCATTCCCAACATCATTTGCTCCTGCCAGATTTATAAGCTTGCTCTATGCTCCACATTGACAAATACAGTACTGTGCAGAAGTCTTAGGCATCCCAGCTATACATGCCTGAAACATTTGCATGGTACTGACTCTCGAATCGCTGATGGAATGGAAGCTGGTGCCACAAAGGGCCCTTTTTATGGTAGGCGAGGAAATTAGACTAGAAACAGATCTTGTAAAGACACTGCACAGAAGAAGGCAATGGCAAACAACTTCTGTAGAAATATTTACCAAGAACAATCATGATCATTGAAAGACCATGATCGCCCACACCATACAACATGGCACAGAATGATAATGATGATGAGTTAAAGTTGGTTTTGAATGCGCTGGCAACACATGTTAAACTTGCTGGTGAACGCAGCAGGCCAGGCAGCATCTCTAGGAAGAGGTACAGTCGACGTTTCGGGCTGAGACCCTTCGCCAGGACTCTAGTCCTGATGAAGGGTCTCAGCCCAAAACGTCGACTGTACCTCTTCCTAGAGATGCTGCCTGGCCTGCTGCGTTCACCAGCAAATTTAACGTGTGTTGCTTGAATTTCCAGCATCTGCAGAATTCCTTGTGTTTGAATGCTCTGAGTTGATTTGATCGGAGACATTTCTCTCGCCATTATTTGAATGAATTATGCATTGACCTTGGTGCTTGTATAACATGTTCATGTTTGTAGCCCTTCACACTACTTGGGTCTTGGTAACCAGTTCTGGAAATGTGTAGGTTAATAATGTCACCATAGTCAGCGGAAGGCTACAGTGAGAGTTTTTGATCATAATCACTTTTCAAATGTTAACAATATGGCTTATTGTTTTACAGTTCAAATATGGAAAAATATCTTCCAAACAAAATGGAAGTGTGAAGAAAGGCGTCATTTTTGCAACCTACTCTTCACTAATTGGTGAAAGTCAATCAGGTGGAAAGTATAAAACCAGGTTAAAGCAGCTCTTGCACTGGTGTGGGGAAGACTTCGATGGAGTGGTATCCTTTTTTGTTAGTACAGAAATAGAAGTATTAATGTAGCAGGTTCCGTTTCTATGGTTCCATTTAATATCGGAGAATGTATACTGTACACAACCTGAAATTCTTACTCTTTGCAGACATCCATGAAACAGAAGAAAAGCCCCAAAGAGTGAATGACAGAAAACTTTAGAACCCCAAAGCCCCCTCCCTCTCCCATGCACAAGCAGAAGCAAAGTATCAACCCTCCCCTGCCCTTCCCCCCACTTATTCCAAAGAATCGTCAGCCCCCCCACAACCATGCAAGTAGTAGCAAAGCCCCCAAAGAGACCATGATCTAGAGTCGATCAAAAACTACAGTCCATAACCCAGCACTTTGACATGCCCCAGGGTCTCTCTCTCACTGACAAAGGAGGGAGATATCACTCCTTCCATAGCAAGAGAGAGACCAACAGCTCACTGTCTGGATGTTACAGTCTGCAGCATCACTTTAATTCAAGTTCCCCAATTCGAGAATTAGTAGCAAATTCCCCTTCCTCCACCACCATTGTGTGAGAGAGAGAGTGATCACTCATGTGCGGAGGCCTCCAAAAGCCGCACCCACTGTCTTGATGTTCCAATCTCCCGCAACGCTTCAGTTGGCGACACCAGTGAGGAATCAGGCCCCAAAGGTGCACGTCTTCCAGGCCACTCCTGGAGCTAATGAAAATGCTAGGCCACTCAGCAAGCTCTAAGACCCACCACCATGAAGAACCACAGTTTGAATTCAGCTGTGAATCCTTCCCTTCTGCAAGTCACAAAATCAAAATTAATCGCCAAGCAATTACATCACAAATTACGAGTGATTTCCGCAGTTACCTGCTTCACGAGTACTTTGTTTAACAATGTAGTGTGATTATTTTTGTCTGTGGCAGAGCTTTTTTCTTTTGATACACGTTTAAGGACTTTAATGTGACATTACTCTCTGTAGTCTGGTGAACCTGCCCGTGTCCAGTTCTATTTTTGCCTACCCGACTGTAATCAAAGGCCTTTCTTGTTATTCTTCTTTTGGCTATGGTACGCCCCAAGGATTCCTCATTGCAGCATTTCAGTGTAATATTTATTTGTTCATTGAGATAGTGTGGAATGAGATGTTCCGCCCAACTTCAGGCACTGCACAGCAGCCCCAGTTTAGTCCTAGCCTAATCATGGGATAATTTACAATGACCAATTAACCTACCATCTGATACATCGTCGGACTGTGGGAGGAAACTAGAGTACCCATAGGAAACCCATGTGGTCACGGGATGAACATACAAACTCCTTATAGACAGGGTGGGACTTGAACCCAGGTCACCAGTACAGTAAAGCATTGTGCTCACCACTATGCTATCGTACCACACTGAAAGTGGTAATGGTTCTTGGTCATGGAGCTAGGAGTGAACTTGAGTATATACCTTCAGATTGGTCCACCATCTACTTCATTAAACCATCATTTGGCTTATACCAGAAGGTTCAAAGTACATTTATCATCATAGTATGTATACCATTTACAACCTTGAGATTCATGTTCTGGCAGGCACACCATGGCTCCAAGTTAATATCTCTTTATGGTTTAGAGAACCTCTATTACCATCATCTTGTGACTCAGATTCCTTCTGTGGCTCCCTCCTGCCTTCTGCTACTGGGGTCTAGTCTCTGGAATTCTTTCAGCATGTCTGGAGATTTATGGAAAAGCCTTTGATCCACTAACGTAAAATTTTTGCCATTGTCGGTTTCATAGTTATAAAGCAATACACCATGGAAACAGGCCCTTTGGCCCAGCTGGACCACAGCGTCCTCTCTGCTAGTCCCAGTTGCCATTGTTCAGCCTATCTCTCTCCAAGTCCCCCCTCTATGTACCTGTCCAAATGCCTCTTAAATGTTGCAGTTGTTGCTGCCAAGACCACTTGCTCTAGCACCTCATTTCCAGGTACTCATTACCCTCTCTGTAGAGAAGTTACCTTTCACCTCTCTTTTAAATCTCTCTCCCCTCTTATCTTGTATCTGTGCCTTCTAGTTTTGTCTCCCCAACCCTGGGGGAAAGACTGCTCAGTACACATTCATAGCTCTCAGAATGTTATCAGCTTTGAGGTTACCTATTTTCCTGTGCTCCAGGGGAATAAAGATTCCATTGTGCCTTGCATTTATGCACCTATGCTGTACAGAACCAATGACCCGGGTTCACTTCCAACAGGTGTCTGTATGGATTTTGTACAGTCTTCCTGTGACTGCGTGGGTTTCCCCTCTCAGTCCAAAGACATACTGGTTGGTTTGGTTAACTGGCCATTGTAAATTGTCCTGTGGTTAGGCTCAGGTTAAATAGGTTGCTGGGCAGTGCAGCTCTAAGGGCTGGAAGGGCCTGTTTCACGCATGTATCTCAATAAATAAATAAATCTCTCCCCTCTTATCTTGTATCTGTGCACCCTAGTTTTGGACTCACCAACAGAGGGGAAAGACTGCCCTTTATGCAGTCTTAAATGAGTTTATTAAAAAGTACAAATGATTAAAATACAACTTTTTTTTACAATAGTGGTTTCCAACACCCCTGTCTGTGGGCATTTTATGCACTCATTTGCAGTTCATTTGCATGTTTTATGGCACATTCAATGAAGATTGGAAGCTTTTGATGTAACCTCACTTAAGCATAGAATTATCATTGTAGTATGCTGGAGCTACTGTACATAAGACTAGCACTAATAAATACTTACCCAGTTCTGCTTTGTACAAATCAGATTTAAAACTAGAGGTGTATAGTTGATGCTGTTCCTGAGGCTCTCCATTTGGTCAGGGTCGACCATGGATATTGCATCCCAGATGTCTATGTAATATGCAGCTAGTACACAATCAAGCCAGGGCAGTACAATATGGAGAGCAAGCTGTTATCCCTGCAGCAGGCTCCCCATTGCTACACAGCTGACGAACCCAAAGGTACAGCAGAGACCAATGTAGTTTAGCACTAATGGCGTCGCAGGAGTTGGCAGTCAGCATTTGAACTCAATGTAGGACTGCCTTAGGGACTCCAGCTCCAGATTCTTCCTTGGGGTTTACTCCTACAGCCTTCCCCATGAGTGGGTATAGCTGCAAGGCAGCGGAGGTTTGAGATCAGAGATTTCCTTCTAGCTGAGCTGCCAGCCACGACTGATAAGCTCTATCTACCCTGTCCATGCCTTTCATAATGTTACATACCTCCTCAGCCTCCTTCACATACAGGGCCACAAACCTGGCTTCTCGAATTTCTTCAACCCAGGTAACAGCATGGTGAATCTCCTCTGCATTCTCTCCAGTGTAGCCACATTCCACCAATACTGTACATAAGACTAGCATTAATAAACACTTAACTACTTCTTTGTTCAAATCAGATTGCAATGCTATTTACAAAAGATGTATTTAAAAATATTCTTAACTGGTTTATTGAAGATAGTATTTGATGAATGCCACAAAGCCAAAAATTTGTCCCCTGTTGGTTCCTCAAAACCCACGAAAACTGGACTAGCAGTATTGGAGCTGCAGAACAAATTGCCAAAGGCTAGGGTAGTGTACGCCAGTGCTACAGGTATGCAAAATCCTTTATTTGGTTAAATGATGGAAGTTTAATTTTTTTTGTGATCACTGAATTAAATTTACTCTCTTGTGGGTTGGGGGGAACCTTGATCAAGTGATTGTAAAGTAAAATCCGCAAATGTGGAAATGCGAAATAAAAAAACGGAAAATGTTAGAAATGTGAATCAGATTCGGCAGCAACAGTGAAGAAGTAAACAGTTAAACGTTCAGGTTAATGACTTTTCATCTTTCTTACTAACTTTGTCCAGTCTTTTCCCATATAAATTTGTCACACTTGTGATGCTCTCCATTTCTTTCACAGTCTCTGCTTTCTTGGTACCAAATGACCCATCTTCCGCATAGCGTTAAAATTCCTCTGACACCAATGCATTCTGAGGACTCTTTGTTCCTTCCTTGAACAGAGCCCCAACCAGTTGCTCACCCTTGTTCTCATACACCTGGCTGAAGTCATTCTAATACTGCGCAGCCTCTCTGTCAAACTTATAACCATAAGACATAGGAGCAGAATTGGGCCATTTGGTCCATCGAGTAAGCTCTGCCATTCCATCATGGCTGATTAATTATCCCTCTCAACCCCGTTCTTCTGCCTTTTCCTTGTAACCTTTGACATCCCTGACTAATCAAGAATCTTATCAACCTCTGCTTTAAAAAAAAATGCCAATGATTTGCCCTCGACAGCTGCCTGTGGCGATGAATTCCATGGAGTCACTACCCTCGGGCTGAAGAAATTCTACCTTGTCTCTGTCCTAAATGGACATCCTTGTATTCTGAGGCTGTGCCCAATAGTCTTAGATTTCCCTGCTGTAGGAAACGTCCACTCTATTCAGGTCCCTCAATATTTGATGGGTTTCAATGAGATCTCCTCTCATTCTTCTAAACTTCAGTGAGTATGCTTGAGTGACAATTGAGCTTGAATCTGAAATTCGCCTTGAACTTGAGTACAAGCCCAGAGCCGACAAATGCTCCTGATACATCAGTGATCTGTCATAACCTAATGGACTGACAAAACAGGGTGAAGGAACTTTAATGTGCTAATTATTCAAAGGTTTCAGTCAATTAATGTACAGGTCCTTTTGTTTTTCCATATACGTCAAAGGTTTTAACTTAAAACTACTAAATCCTTTAAGGCTGATAGTGGAAGGGGGATTTGGATGACTTTTGATGACTTATTCTTCCATTACACTAACACTGTCATCCAGGTGCGTCAGAACCTCGCAATATGGCTTATATGAATCGGCTTGGAATCTGGGGAGAAGGTACACCCTTCAAAGAGTTCAGTGATTTCATTCAGGCTGTCGAGAGGAGGTAAGTTATAATCCGAACACTGAAATATAATGGTAACAATATGTGTGCTGAAATTAGATGTCCTTTAATTCCTTATACTCGTGTCTTAGCATATGACTGTCAATTGCTAGAAGTGTAACTCGTGATTTTGTTTCTTTGAAACAGAGGTGTTGGCGCAATGGAAATTGTTGCCATGGATATGAAGCTCAGGGGCATGTACATAGCAAGACAACTGAGCTTTTCTGGAGTAACCTTCAAAATTGAAGAAGTTCCCCTCAGTCAAGATTATATAAAGATGTATAATAGAGCAGTTAAGCTGGTAAGTTTGGCAAGCTTTCAATCTTTTCAGCGTATTGATGTGAGGGTACACCACCCTGGGATTCATACACACCACTGTGTTCACATGAGGTTCCTTAGCTCTTGTTAGAATTGAAGATTAAACAATCATAATGTTGGATTTGAGCTTTGAGGTCCTTCATTTTCATATCTTAACTGTGGGCTGATAAATCCATCAGACCAAAAGCTTTGTATAATTTCAAGTCTTCCAACAACATATCGATGCAGCTACAAAGAAGGCATGACAGTGGTTATATTTCATTTGGAGTTTGAGGAGACTTGGTCTGTCACCAAAACACTTGCAAAATTTCTACAGATATACCATGGAGAGTATTCTAACTGGCTGCATCACCGTCTGGTATGGGGATGGGGGCTACTGCATGGGATCGAAGTAAGCTGCAGAGAGTTGTTAACTTAGTCAGCTCCTTCTTGGGCATCAGCCTCTAGTGTCCAGGACGTCTTCAAGAACTGATGCCTCGGTAACGTGGCATCCATCATTAAGGACCCCCAGGTCATGCCTTGCCCTCGTTGCTACCATCAGGGAGGAGGTACAGAAACCTGAAGGAACAGGTTCTTCCCCTCTGCCATCCAATTCTGAATGGACATGGAACCCATGAACACTACCTCACTACTTTTTTTTCTATTTTTGCACTACTTGTTTAATTTAGCTACTTAATGTATAAGCTTGCTGTAATTCATGTTTTTTCTATTATTATGTATTGCATTGTACTGCTGCCACAAAGACAACAAATTTCCTGACATACAGTTTGAAAAAGTTGTGAACCTTTTGCAATTACCTGGTTTTCTGCATTAATTACTCATAAAATGTGGTCTGATCTTCATCTAAGTCACAATAATAGACAAACACAATCTGCTTAAGTTAATGACACACAACAATTGTACTTTAGATGTCTTTAATGAACACGTTGTTTAATCATTCACAGTCCAGGCTGGAAAAAGTATGTGAACCCTTGTATTTAGTAACTGGAAGAACCTTCTTTAGCAGCAATAACCTCCACAAAATATTTCCTGTAGCTGCTGACCAGATTTGCACAAAGGCGAGAAGGAATCTTAGACCATTCCTCCACTCTCTGACATCCTCCCGTAAAATGTCTTGACACAATTTTGAATTCATTGTTCCCTCAACGGTTGCAAGCTGTCCAGTCCCTGAGACATCAATGCAACCCCAAACCATGATGCCTGTCCTTCCACCATGCTTCGCAATTGGGATGAGGTTTCAGTGTTGGTGTGCGGTGCTCTTTTACATCCAAACATAGACATGTGCATTTCTGTCTCACCAGTCCACAGAACGTAGTTCCAAAAACATTGTGGAATGTCAAGTGGTCTTTTGCAAACTTCAGACGTGCAGCAACGATTTTTTTTTAGAGAGCATTGGTTTCCTCCATGAACACCATTCTTGTTCAGTGATTTTCTTATAGTGGACACATGAACAGCGACTTCAGCAAGTTCTAGAGATTTCTACAGCTCTTTGGCTATTAGCACATTCAGTATTGCACATTGTGCTCTTGGTGTGATCATTGCAGGAGGCCCATTCCTTGCAAGGGTAGCAACAGTACTGAATTTCCTCCATTTGTAGACAATTTATCTTGCTGTGGACTGATGAACACTTGGGTCTTTACAAATACTTTTCTAGCCTTTTCCAGCTTCATTTATCTCACCAATTCTTCTTTTAAGGTCCTCTGAAAGTTATTTTGTTCAAGGCATGGTGTGCATAAACAGATCTATCTTGAGAAGAGCAGGCTCTGTCAGTAAGCTAACTTTGTGTGTCTTTTTTATAGGACAGGGCACCCTACAGCCCACACCTCCAATCTCATCTCATTGATTGGAACACCTGACTCCAAATAGCTTTTGTAGAAAACATTACCCCAGAGGTTCACATACTGTTTTAAACCTAGACTGTGATTGTTTAAATGGTGTACTCAGTAATGACAAGGAATACAATTGTTTATTTATTATGAGTTTAGGCAGATTGTGTTTGTCTATCATTGTGACTTAGATAAAGATCAGGCCACATTGTATTGGTAGTTAATGCAGAAAACCAGGTAACTGCAAAAGGTTCACAAACTTTTTTTGCAACTGTATGCTGCGAAGGTTAAACCTGATTTTGGTTTAGATTCTGACAATATGATCATTTGAGTTGTTTATGCAAAGAAAAGCATGATATAGGTATTGCTTGATGCTGAATCTTGGAGCAAATCAGTTTCCCCGAATACCAACAACATAAATGTACTCTACACCTGATTCTGAGGTAGTAGTGGTAAGCTTCCCAGAGCTGCTGGTCTTGGAATTGCAAGCAGATAATTGTAGAGCTGTTTGTGGAACAGGATTAATCCCAATATTTTGCATGTTGGACGTGTACGTGGATTTGGTGCTCCAGTGAACGAACAAAAAATGAAGAAATGTGTAATCGAGGTGCTTGATTAGAACTACAAGCTCAAATAAACATTATTTTTAAACATTATATTTATGTCTTTTCAGTTCAACCGTGCATTTAGTGAAGTGAGAGCTTAGATGAGCATTGCAGAGAACATTCACTCTAATTCTGTTTAACAGCTGCACAGACCAACCATTGCTCTGAGCATAGCCTGAAAACTGTGTCGCACTTTAACTGTTTTTTATATAATATGCACATCAAACAAACACAAACCACAACTCAACACAAGTAAACAATGTCAGGCAGTCAAAACAATTGAATGGCACTAGGGAAAAAATGAAATGTTTTGACTAGATGGCAACACTGTTGTGTTTATTGTTACAAAATTGGTGTATAACTTGAAACATTGACAATGTAAATAAGTTGAAACTCTAAAATCGTTCTAAGTTAAGATTGTGGTATGTTTATAATTTAGAAAATGTACGAATTATAGTCATTAACACATTAATTGTAAAGTACTTCACAATTAACATAGATTTCTAAATTATGTCAGCCTAATTTCAAAATTATATAAAAGGAAGTTCCTGCTGCGAGGCAACAAAGAAGCATTTCAGTTACTGCACGGCCATGCACCCGCACAGCTTAAAGGGAGCAGTGATTACAAGTCAGCATTTTTGGCTATGTTTAATTTTTGGTTTGGATTTGGTTATCTGACATTTCACTTGGGCATAGTTGACATGCTACAGCTGCCACTGATGTTCCCAAGGTGGTGAGTGGGACCACTGTAGCAGAAATGTGAATGAAATTTAATCTTGGTAATGAAGCCCCATTGGTCAGGACCAGGGTACTAATATCTCAGAATCAGGTTTATTCTAGCTAGCATATATTGTGAAATTTGTTATTTTGTGGCAGCTGTACATGTGTGTTAAACAAGTAGTCAAAAAAGAGTGGGGGGGGGGAAAAGAAATCTGATGACTGAGTGGAAGCAGCTCTTCCTGAAACTTTGAGTGTGTCTCTTCAGGCTCTTTGATGGTAGCACGTGGATTTACCTTTAGGAGCACAGAAAATTAATGAAAATATCTGGCTCATTCTTGTCCCCACACCCATGCAAGAGTCCAGGTGATAATTAAATCTGTTTTTTTAGAGGGGTCGGTAACTGGAATCCTTCACAGGTGTGCAGATTGAGAGGAAGTATACTTAAAATGAATCTGAGAATCTCTAGCCTTGTAGTTTGTGCCAGACGGAGCAAGCAAGGAAAAGGGAAGTCAGGACCCGAAAGAGAGAGACGGGTGGAAACTGGCAGCAGAAGTGACAGCATTTTCATGTTCTCAGTGAATGGAGGAAGCAGTGGCAGTCTGGTCATCAGCAGACTGGGAGAGTGACTAGTACTGAAACTGTTCCACATAATCCACAAAATGACAGATGTAGGAACTGGTTTAGTATTGTTACACATACCAAGGAACAGTGAAAAACTTTCGCACGCCCACAGTTATCATTTCATCATATAAGTACAAGAGAAAATAGTAACGGAATCCAGGAATAATAAGGTTCCCACAGCTCTGTCTTGAATCTAATGAATATGACTTGTTGAAGGTTTTTGTGTGTGCATTAGCACAGCTAGCCGATATGAGTAGACTGACCTTCAGGGGAAAAAAGGCAATCACATTAAAACATACGATTTGCAGGGTCAGTGTTTCCCCTGTCTGGGCTATTCAGGATGGTGGCAGTAAGAATCTCTTCACCTCAGTGTTTGGTATTCTCTGTCCACGAAGACTGTAAAAGGCATGGTCACTCAGTATATTCATGAAAGATGTTGAGAGACTTTAGGATGTTAAGAGAGTCAAAGGTTATAACAGGGAGAGTCAGTCCTGATGTGCTTCAATGTGACCACAGAAGCAGGTTTATTATTGAGGAATCTGTTGTTTTGTGGCAGCAGTATAAAATATACTGTAAATTATAATAAGAAATGTACATTTAATAAAAGGTTAAGTACGTAATGCAAAAAATAGTGAAGTTTGTTCCATTCAGAAATCTGATGGAGGATGGGAAGAACTTGTTAATAAAACATGGAGTGTATGTCTTCAGGGTTCCTGACCCTCCTCACTGATGGTAGTAACGAGGAGAGGGGGCATCCTGGGTGATGAGGCTTAAGACAGCACAGTACAGGCCATTTGACCCTCGATATTGTGCTGACCTTTCAACCTACACTAAGATCACATCCCTCCCAAAAGCCTAAAACCCTCCATTTTTCTTTCATCCATGTGCCTATCTAAGAGTTTCTTCAATGCCCCTAATGTACCTTCCTCTACCACCAGCTGTGGCAGTGTCAGACACACACCACACTCTGCGTACATTTAAAAAAAACTTCTGACATCCCCTTGTACTTTCATCCAGTCACCTTAAAATTATGCCTTTTTGTATTAGTCATTGCCACCCTGGGGAAAAAGTCTTTGGCTATCCGCTCTGTCTATTCCTCTTGCCTTGTCCACCTCATTTCCTTCTCCCGTGCTCCAAAGAAAAAAGCCCTAGCTCGCTCAACCTATCAAGGTACTAAATGGCATGCTCCCATTTATGGTCTTATTAAAGGTGGTTCATTCTGTGGTCAAATAACTTGAGGTTATTTGTTTAAAGATTTTATGTATGGTTTAAAATCATAACAGTATCAAGAGCATTACTGCAGCACAGATAGAGTTAGCATTTTCCTTTCCCATGAAGCGTAAAATAGCTTTGAATTGTTTCTTTAAAAAAATTGATTTTTGTATGTTGACTTTTTAAAAATCTTTTCAGTGGGTGGAGGCCAGGGAGAAATTTCAAATGTCAGCAGAGCTGATTGATGCGGAGCAGCGAATGAAGAAGTCCATGTGGGGACAGTTCTGGTCAGCACATCAGCGTTTCTTTAAATACCTCTGCATAGCTTCCAAAGTTAAAAGGATTGTGCAACTTGCCCGTGAAGAGATCAAAAATGGAAAGGTAATGATTGATAAACAGCTTCTTTAAATGGGATGATTCATGTGTGGGGCCATTACTAAATGTGATAGAGTAGCCCCTTTATCCTGAGCTGGTTTGAATGTGGGATTCACTGCTACAGAATGTGGCTGAGCCAAATTCATTGAGATCGCTGTGTGCTAGACTGAGGCCATCGGAATTGGCATCTGTGGATTTCTGAATGGGCTGCAGTAATGTCTGCTGTTGTGAACTTTGGTTTTGAATGCTTTTTGCTTACTTTATTATTTGCATGATCTTTTTTCTCTCTCTGCACATTGAGTGTTTGATGGTCTTTTGTTTTTAATGGGTTCCAATGAGTTTCTTTGTTTTATGGCTGCCTCTAAGGAGATGAATCTCAAGGTTGTACATACTTTGATAATAAATGTCCTTCAAACTTTGAAAATAACAAGTGGGCCATGAAAAGTTGTAGAATGTAATTCTGCTTGGATGATAGTGGGAAGGGTCTCATAAGGGTTAAAATGGTCTAGGTGGGTTTGGATTGTTCATTTTTGTAGTGTGTACAAGGTAACTGAAAAGCATAGTCAAAGTTCTGTATTTTGAGAAACAGAGCCAGTAGTAGATGGAATTAAAGGCAAGTTAAAATAAGTATATTGTTCTCATTAGGATTTATTTTTATTTTCAAAAAGAGGAGGGACAGACTGAGAGCTGAAAGGGTATGAGAGCAAGCCAGAAGTGTTGAACAGCAGTATCACCCATTAGTAGCTCAAGCAATACTTCAATACTCCAGTGATGCCCACTATTAACGACAGCATCAGTTGGTTTATTAAATTCAATATTGCCGACAGCCTTTTGAACCGTTGCTTACAACAGCCAATGCGCGCACTACAAAGGGTCTAGCAAGTCGTTTGCTGGGGTAGATTTAAAATAGGCTTAAATTTGGTTCAGAGATACAAATATTTGTGCAAAGTTGATGCTATGCTGCTTAATTGGGACTTCTGAACAGTTCCTAACTAGCGTCAGTTACGTGCACTTGTGTGGCCATTAGTTAGACACTACTCGGTGCTTGAGCGACCAACTTTTAAATGGCATCAGTTGCATGTGTTTGTGTTCAAAAAGACAGTGATTTTAGTCGCTGGTAGTTGGTGAGAAATAAGCAGTAAGGCAATTCAGAACTGTTTTGCTCACTGCAGTTTCAAGCATTCGAGCTTGGAGATGCCAGAAACAGCCGGGAGTGAAAATAAAGCAATTTCACTGCTTCAACAAGTTAGGAATTAAGAAGAATTTGGAGGTACCAAAAGTCATCTTGTATGTTACAATGACACTGAAGATTTGGAGGATGCAGTCGTTGAAAGCATTGTGTGAAGGCAGTCCATTATTTGCACTAGGTGTCTGCGTTGATTTTGTTCATCTGCATTGATTTTGTTCATCTACAGTCAATCAAAAAGAACACAGCATACTAGTACACAGTTTTATACTACTGTAGTAGTATTAGTTGTGTTCTAATGTGTTCTGTATTTCAAGTAAATAGAAATTTGTTACTCAGTTAAGTAGTTGTTTGTCTTTGTTATATCTTTTAACTATTTCCATGAACTTCGACTAATTGGGCCAAAATGTTATTGGGTCTCGATGTGTCGCAGTTATCCAGAATCCACCGTACTTTATTAATGAAATGTTATCTGCTTTTTAAGCTCTAGACTTCAGATATATAAGGGATATTGTTGGTACTTGAATGGACAGGAAGAAGGAGATTTCATGGAAAGGCTCTGGGTAAAGGGAAATTTTCTTTTAAGAAGAGTTATTAAAAATAGAGGTCAGGAATTTTTCTTTGAAAGCTTTGTGAGATCGTAACTTAGCTTGCCACAGATGTTGGGAAATGAACAAATGTTCTTTTATGAGATAATTGTGTGAATAGTGAAGTGGAAAATTTGCAGGGCTGCGAGGAGTGAACTTGTCTCCAGCAAGTGCCAATAGAGATGGTTATCTATGAGTCATCAATGTGCCCCTAAGTCTTTGTGGTTTTTCACACTTCAACATGCTCATAATTGCCCACAATAAATTTATGTTCAGATGGGGTTAGGGACCTTTGTGTGACCATGTATTTTCTTTTGATGTCTCCAGATCTGGTTGTGAAGTTTTCATTGTAATGGTTTCACTAACCTTAACAATTGGGTCATTCAGTGACTGCAGTGTGATTTGTGTCAACAGTGATGAGATTAGTGTGATCTGTGCTTTTAATGAAGGTGCGACGGTAACCAATAACCTTCAGCATACTGTAGAGTCTTGTGACATTCTGATCGATACTGGTTCAGGCCTTGTCATCTTTTGTTTTCCTCCCTGCAGTTGTTAATTTGCTACTCTGAACAGCAGTTTAACCATGTTGTTGAACAGAAAAGAGATTGTTTAAATTCAATCTCTGAAGCTGTATAAGATGTTGGTGAGGTGGTATCTGCAGTTTTGGTCACCTACTTATGGGAAAGATGTAAATAAGGTTGAAAGAGTACCCAGAAAATTTTCAAGGATGTTGCTGATTCTGGAGAACCTGAGTTATATGGAAAGATTGAATAGGTTAGGACTTTATTCCCTGGAATAATATTCCCTTTGACAGAGGTATACAAAATTATGATAGAGGTGGCATTAAGGTAATAGATCTCAATGGATATAATTCCTTTATTTTTCCAGCATAGTTGAATCTGGCCCATCGCTGACTTAAGTCTCTATTTGTAAATGAAGTTCAAAGTATGTATACACTATACAAGCTCGAGACTTGTCTCCTAATCGGCAGCCAGAAAACTAAGAAGCACAAAAGAACCAATAAAAGACCATCGAACACCCATTGTGCTAGGGGGGAGAAAAACAAATGGTGCACGTAAATAACATTCTGAATTGAAGTCCACAAAGAGCACATCCCCAGACCCTAAGTAGAGCATAGAACCAAATAAATACCGTGGAGCGACGAGCTGAACTGGCTTATCCTTCACCTTGGGCCCAGGCCTTTTCAATGTGGCGCAGTGCTAAAATTGTCATTCAAACATTGGGCTCAGTCACCTCGATCCTCTGTGGGGCCTGGATCTCGATTCGGCCTGTACCCATCCAATCAATCAAACCTAGGGTCTTGCTCTCGTGATGAGCCTGCTGCCTCACCTTACCTTAGTTCCGCCACATGGAATTGCCTCCAAGTCCAAAGGGAAGTTACAGACTATTGCTTGTGATGATCATTTACCAGAAAAAGAGTAATTAACAAAGTATTTAGTTGCCTCCCTTGTTTCATCAGCCACCAGCCAGAAGTCGTTGAGGTTCACCAGTGTCATCTTAAACCTGAACTAAATCACAGAAAATCCAATTAGCAGTGAGATAAATCTACAGGGCAAAACAAAACAAAATTTAACACTGATATTGTGTCTGGAGTCAAAAAGATAATGTGGGAAATGCTGTTTTGGATGCTATTCTCCCCTTTGGTTTAACCATGTTGTTGAACAGAAGAGAGAATGTTTAATTTCATTCTAAGTGAGTGAGGCTTCCATTGGTCAGAGTCAGCCATGGATGTTGCATCCTACCTGTTTAGATACGAAAGCCTGGGCAGTACAATATGATGACGCCCAAGTAGCAACCTCCTCCTCCCCTCTCCACTCATCTGGTGAACCCAAAGTAACAACCGAGACCAATACAGTTTGGCATCAGTGGTATCGTAGGGATTGTCAGTTGGCGTTGAACTCAATGTAGGACTGTCGTAGGGACTCCAGCTCTGGATTTTTTCCTCGGGGTTTACTCGCAAAGCCTTCCCCATGAGTGGCTGCAAGGCAGCGGAGGTTTTCCTTCTCCTAGATAAACTGCCAACCACAGCTGATGAGCCCCATCAACCTGAAGCGACTGGTTTTAAGGCTCCAGTAACCTGCCTTTGTCCCTTCTCCTGTCAGTTGAAACAGTTCCGCTAGGCTTAATGGTGAAGCCACACATGAAGGCCAGGAACTGGACTTGGTTGTCAGAAGCTATTTGAGACGCACGTGATTGGGAACATTTAATAGGTTGTGGGAGCTTTTCCCCAGTACCACTCCGGCTATGACATCCTATAGGAACCAAATTCAATCTCTACCTCACCTCAGTGATTACCACTGTTATATAGGTAAATCAGAGCACTACATAGAATATGTCCTTGGATTTCAACCCACACCCATTCACACAATCTGACCCAACAGTGGATTTACGTCCACTCAAAATTCCTTTCTTTGTTAGTCCGTTTCTAGAAGCTTAAGTCTATTAAAGGTATATAAAACCCATGTCCAATTGTATCCAGAGTAGTTCTGACACCATCATTTAGTAAATACATGCAACCTCTATTTATCCCTAGAATTAAATGACATAATCTAAGTATATGTTTTAAGAACTTAGAATGTTTGTGGTAACTTGATGGAAGCAAGTTTTCAACCTGTTATGGAGAACTTGAAAGGAGTATAGGGATACCGTTAAGGGGAACAACAATCTAGGGTCTCACAGTTAAAGACCAGAGCATGAGGAAAAATACTTCTTAAAAATACATGTTTGATTGATTAATTTCAAATTGGAGTTTTTTTTGATTAACCAAAGATATAGAGGAGTATTGAGCGAAGGTGAGTTTAAGCAGGTAGATGACCTTGTGGTCATGGCCGCACCTGTGTGACAAACAAGGCTTGAGCTGGCCTATGTTCTCTTGTTCACCCTTTTCTAGCTTCCTTTTGCATTCTTCTAGCATCTAGAACAGGGGTTCCCAACCTGGGGTCTGCGGAACCCTCGCTTCATGGTGTTGGTCCATGGCATGCAGAAGGTTAGGAGCCCTGCCAATCAATTTTTGTAACCCACACAAAGTGCCGGAGGAAATCAGCAGGTCTGGCAGCATCTATGGAGAGGGAAAACAAGTTGATGTTTCGGGCCAAGACCCTTCATCAAGACTGGAAAGGAAGTGGGGAAGATGCCAGATTAAGAAGGTAGGGGGGTGGGAGGAATGGGGACAAGCTTGAAGGTGATAGGTGAAGCCAAGTGAATGGGAATGAAGTAAGAAGCTGGGAGGAGATAGGTGGAATTGGTAAAGGACTGAAGAAGAAGAAATCTGATAGGAGGAGAGTGGACCATTGGCAGAAGGGAAGGAGGAGGGGATCGGGGAAAGTGAATAGGCGGGTGAGGCCAGAGTGGGATATTGAGGGAGAGAAGGAGGAGGGGGGAAATTACCAAAAGTTGGAGGCTAACCTCTGGTTAGGGAAAATCTGAATGAACTTTCGTGGCTTTTATGTCGTATTTGTGTGGCCACTGGTTTTGCTTTTCTTGTCCTAAGTAAAGCAGAGGCTACTGTAGCAACCCCTTGTTTCTGTGTCAATGACTGTCCTCTCTTCATAAGGTCAGAAGTGCTCACGTTTTCCACTGATAGCACTGTGTTCACTTTCTCTTCTAACTTATCAAGTGATGCAGACCATGCCTGTATGCAGCAACACCAAAATACTATTTGATAATAAATTTACTTTGAACTGAAACACGTATGTCACCATATACAACCCTGAGTTTCGTTTTCTTGCAGGCATATTCTGTAAATCCAAGAAATGAAATGGAGTCAATGAAAGACCACACCCAAACAACCAATGTGCAAAAGATAACAAACTGCAAGAAGAAAAAATAATAATAATAAATTTCTTCTCTTAAGTGACAAATCGTTAATGCTAATGATCAGCAACAGTGGATCCACCCCACCAATGTGGCACACTATCTGTAGACCAGGTGTCTCAAAATTCACCCTCTAGTACCACCTCCCTCCTACCACCAACCAGCCTAGTGTCCAATTGGCTAGCTCACCCGAGATCCCTTGAAATGTACCTTTCCTGGCAACACCATGCAAGACCTTGTCCCAAAGTCCTTGAGTGACAAGGAGAGGCATTGCCCAGCCTTGTCAATCCTCTTAGTCACCTCTTCAAAATAAAATTCCATCACATTCGTGAGACTCTTATTTCCCATGCACAAAGCTATGCTGACAATGCCGAATCAGACCTTGCCTTTCCAATTGCTGGTTGACACTGCCCTTCCAGTAACTTTCCTAATACTGGTGTGAAGCTCACCTGCCCCTAGTTCCTCGATGCGCAATCTTGGCTCAGAAGGTTGAGCATTCCATTCCTCTAAGAGTTACTGCTCAACCCGCTGAGTCTCCCCGCCAATTAATTTGCTGTTCCCTGGCTTGCCCTTGCAGCTCTTGAATAAAGGCACAATGTTTGCCACCTTCCTCTCTCCACATATTTCACCCATTTCTACTGATAGCAATATCTCTACCAGGGCCCAGTAATTTCTTCCCTGGTTTCCCACATTGTCCTTGGATACGGTTGTTTGGGCCCTCGGGATTTAACCACCTTTTGATTTTTAAGACTTACATCGCCTGCTCCTTTGTAATGTGGATGTGTGTTAGATACATGGGTTACAACCTAAGAGAAAAATGACTTCAGTGCGAGGGTGTTTATTAGGTGCATCAAAAATCAAAGTTACAAAATTTAGTGAAATGAAAACTGCCATTGTTTACAAAACTGTATTTACCAGAAAACACAATAATAGCTTCATACATATTTCTTGTCCAGGGTGAACTGCATGCAACCCCTGTCTCTCTTGCACTGAGGGCAATGAGCTTTTTATTCAACACTAAGACGTACCATCTTTAATTACCCACAAAGTTAACTTAAGACTACACGTGAATTAGAGTACGATCCTACACCCCACAATGTAGTTACAATCATATTACACAATGAACAAAAGCATCTACATTAGATACCGTATACGAACAACAGATACACATTTACACATCTCCAATACTAAAGAAATGGAATATTCTGTCATGTACGCTCTCCATCACAATGTGTTTCCAGACATGAGTATTCTCTTCCTTGAGCTCCATAGCTTCCCTAGGGCACAGAAATGATTCTCCAGGATGTTGCCTAGACTGGAGGGCTGTCTATAAGAGATTGGATAGGCAGTGTTAGTTCTCATTGGGAAATGGGAGGCTAAGGGGTGTCTGCATAGAGATTGACACAATTGATGGACATAAATAAGACAGTTTATTTCCCAGGAAACAGAGGGCACAGGTTTTAAGTTGAGAGGAATATGTTCTTCAGAAGGTGCTGAATATTTGAAATGAGCTGCCAGAGAGGTAGCCAAGGTAGATACTACTGCAACTTTTAGATGAATTTATTTCTCACTCTGTACATCAAAATGCACAGTGAAATGAGTCATTTGCCTTAACAACCAATGCAATCTGATGATGTGCTGGGGGTAGGCTACAAGTGTTCCCACTGTCATGGTGGGGGGTGGGGGGTTTGGCTTATTTGTCAGTTGAAAGCTGCTTCAGCCGTGTCATTTGTTGATTGGCCCATTTAAAGGACACAGCCACTCTTTCCCATTGGTTGGTTTGGGTGCCGTGGCGCCAGTTTCTGGTTCCGGTCATCTTGAGGGTATAAGAATAGCATGTGTGGGTGGCCTGGCCTTTTTCTTTTGTCTCCAGGGCCTGCTGCGGGCTGAGGTTGCAACCAGCACTGAAGAACCATTAGAAAGAGTGTTGCAGGCATAGGTGCCCCTCCCTCCCCCCCCCCCCCAGCTTTTGTTTAGTTAAGAATTAATTTTATAGAACGCTTAGTTCTTCAGTTTCATGGCTTGGAGGGATTTGATGGAGTTACCTGTTCAATTAAAGGGTGACTGAATGTCCAACATTGTGGTTTTGTGTAGTTCAGACTTGTTTAGCTTGACGCCTGGTTTAGTGTTTCACTGTTCATTTTCAAATAAATACTTAACGTGCCCATTCTCAATCTGCGTCTTCCGTTTCACTCACTCGATCCTCGAATCTGCATCCACATACAGTACTCACAGCATGCCCACAGTGTCTACGTACTCACATGTGGGGTTCCTATCCAAACTGAGTTGTTTGGACTGGTTGTTGGTTTAGGAAAGGAGGGCAGGCATAATGAGAGTAAGATTGGCATAGGTGAGCACCGTGGTTGGCATGGGCACAGTGGGACGTTTCTGTGCAGTAACTTTCTGTGACTAAGTGGCATCTGTCCTGCCTTGTGCACTTGTGTCAGATCGTCTCTCCTTTATTGTCATTGCATTATGTTCCAGTTATTCACTTTGCTTGTTCCTTTTCACGCCTTGTGGCCCACCAAGCAACATTTTTTTGCTCTTTCCATAGCATTTTGACTGTTTTTGTTTTACAAGCTCGAGTTGCTAGCTGGTCACTCAACCCAGCATAGATGGAAAGCATTCAAGGGGCTGGCCATATTTGAACTCTGGACCATTTGCCTCAAAGCCTGGTGCTGGTGCTACTACACCAATGGCTGGTTCACTTTGCTTAGCAAAATCTAATGGCTAACACATTGAAGTTGATTTGCTACATTATGCCTGTTCTACATGTGTGTAGTCTTTTGTAATTTTATTTCAAAGTTCAAAGTAAATTTATTATCAAAGTACATGTATGTCACCATATACAACCCTGAGATTCATTTTTCTGTGAGCATACTCAGAAAATCTTAGAAGAGTAACTATAACAGGATCAATGAAAGTCAACCAGAGTGCAGAAGACATCAAACTGTGCAAATGGAAATATAAATAATGAGAACATGAGATAACAGGATAGAGTCCTTGAAAGTGAGATCATTGGTTGTGGGGCAAGTGAGTGTAGTTATCCCCTTTGGTTTTAGGAGCCTGATGGTTAAAGGGTACTAACTGTTCTTGAACATGGTGGTGCGAGTCCTGAGGCTCTTGTACCTTCTACCTGATGGCAGAAGCAAGAAGAGAGCTCGGACTGGGTGGTAGGGTTCCCTGATGATGGATGCTGCTTTCCTACAACAGCACCGTAAATAGATAAATATTTATTTATTTGTTTGTTAAGCTACACCATGGTATAGGCCCTTCCAGCCCTTCGAGGCCACTCCACTCAGCATTCCCCCAATTTAACCCTAGCCTAATCACGGGACAATTTACAATGACCAGTTACCCTATCAGCCAGTGTGTCTTTGGACTATGGGGGGAAGTACAGTAAAGCTGAATTTGGAGTATTGTGTAAAGTTTTGGTCACCAACCTACAGAAAATATGTAAATAACATTGAAAAAGAAAATTTACAAGGGTGTTGCAGGGACTGGAGGAACTGAGTTACAAGGAAAGATTGAATAGGTTAGGACTTTATTTGTTGGAATGTAGAAGATTGAGTGGATATTTAATAGAGATGTACAAAATTGAGAAGTATAGATAGGGTAAATACAAGCAGGATTTTTCCACTGAGTTTGGGTAGGACTGCAACCAGAGGTCATAGGTTAAAGGTGAAAGTGAAAAGTTTAAAGGGAACATGAGAGGAAACCTCTTCACAGGGTGGTGAGAGTGTGGATCAACCTGCCAGCATAAGTGGTGCATGCAAACTCGATTTCAATGTTTAAAAGAAGTTTGGATAGGCACATGGATGGGAAGGGTGTGGAGAGCTATGGTCCCAGTGCAGGTCGATGGAAGTAGGCATGGACTAGATGGGCCAAAGGACCTGTTCCTGTGCTGTACTT
Source organism: Mobula birostris (assembly GCF_030028105.1). Classification (NCBI taxonomy): domain Eukaryota; kingdom Metazoa; phylum Chordata; class Chondrichthyes; order Myliobatiformes; family Myliobatidae; genus Mobula; species Mobula birostris. The sequence continues at coordinate 52,283,876 of NC_092391.1, forward strand.
TTCTGTGACTATGACTCAGAACAAAACTTTGTCACTTAGAGGGTGGTGAGAGTATGGAACGAGCTTCCAGCACAAATGGTGCATGCAAGCTCGATTTCAGCTTCTGTGCTGTACTTTTCTATGACATTGTGACTCTGTCTAATCTTTCTAATGGCTTAATTTTTCTATTTACTTCTAGTGTGTGGTGATTGGTCTTCAGTCCACTGGAGAAGCAAGGACCCTGGAAGCTCTGGAGGAAGGTGGTGGTGAACTGAATGACTTTGTTTCAACTGCTAAGTACGTTTGCGCGGTATAAATGAATCTTTTACTGAATATCTTGTTTGACAGGTTGTGGCAGTACAAAGCTACGTGTATTATTGCTAATATATAAATGGAATGTGGGAGTTTCTGTCTTTCTGAAATGCTCTGCCATTGTCATCTGGAATTTCATTCTTTTGCTACAGGTGTCTATACCCACAAACTACTAAATTAAGCGAGGAAAACTGTGGAAGGTAACCATAAGATATAGGAGCAGAATTAGGATATGTGGCCTATCGAGTCTCGCTGATCCATTTCTCTCTCAGTCTCAAACTCCAGTATCCCTTCATGCTCTGACTAATCAAGAATCTATCAACCTCTGCTTTAAATATACCCATTATCTTGGCAACGAATTCCACAGACTCACCGCTCCCTGGCTGAAGAAATTCCTTCTCATCTGTGTTCCAAATGGACATCCTTCTTTTCTGAGGCTGTGCCCTCTGGTCTTGGACTGCACCACCATAGGAAACATCTTCTCCATATCCACTCTCTCTAGGCCTTTCAGTGAGATACCACCACCACCCCACCTCCAATTCTTCTGCATTTCAGTGAGTACAGGCCCAGAGCCATCAAAAGCTCCTCATATGATAAGCCTTTCAATCCTGGAATCATTTTTGTGAGTGTCCTTTCAACATTCAGTAAGTTTCAATGGTACTCTCCCTCACTCCCCCTCCCACCTCCCATTCAAATGGGGCACGTTTATTGCTTTTCTTTCTCTGGTGAACTAGCAAGCTCCAGTGTGATGTTCCCCAGATGTGGTCAGGCTCTATAAATGCATGATCCAGGAAAGTTCTGAAGTACTATGGTTTAGACGTCAGATTGGTTCTTGAGCTGTCCTAATTAAAACACGGTGCAGATAGTTTTAAATAAATTTTTGTTAAAGAATCCATTTAAAACTTCTAACAGCTCAGTTTGAACTATTATGACGTGGCAGTTTAAAGATATAAAGCACTGAAAGCAATTACTACATGTAACTGGTTTCATGAATAGCAGCTGTGTTGTTTTGCCCATGTTTCCCAAATGTCATGTATCAGGAGGATCAGGGGGATCTTGGGGTCCGAGTCCACAGGACACTCAAAGCTGCTGTGGAGGTTGGCTCTGTGGTTAAGACAGCATACAATGCATTGACCTTCATCAATCATGGGATTGAGTTTAAGAGCCGAGAGTAACGTTGCAGTTATATAGGACCCTGGTCAGACCCTACTTTGAGTACTGTGCTCAATTCTGGTCACCTCACTACAGAAAGGACGTGGAAACCATAGGAAGGGTGCAGAGGAGATTTACAAGGATGTTGCCTGGATTGGGGAGCATGCCTATGAGAATAGGTTGAGTGAACTCGGCCTTTTCTCCTTGGAGCGACGGAGGATGAGAGGTAACCTGATAGAGGTGTACAAGATAATGAGAGGCATTGATCGTGTGGATAGTCAGAGGCTTTTTCCAGGGCTGAAATGGCTAGCTCGAGAGGGCATAGTTTTAAGGTGCTTGGAAGTAGCTACAGAGGAGATGTCAGGGGTAAGTGTTTTTTTTTACAAAGAGAGTGGTGAGTGCGTGGAATGGGCTGCCGGCTGCAGTGGTGGAGGTGAAAACGATAGTGTCTTTTAAGAGACTCCTGGATGGCTACATGGAGCTTAGAAAAATAGAGGGCTATGGGTAAGCCTAGGCAGTTCTAAGATAAGGATGTGTTCGGCACAGCTTTGTGGGCTGAAGGACTGTATTGTGCTGTAGGTTTTCTATGTTTCTATGATATAATCTGATGAACCCAGCAGTGGTCACCTGAAAGTGGACTGTTAATATCAGTTCTTTAGTAGAATATACATGTGTAACAGCCCTTCAATTTCTAAGATCAAAGACGCAAGAGATCCTGCAGGTGTTAGAAATCTTGAGCAATAGACAAAATGCTGGCAGAACTCAGCAAGTCCTCCAGTATTTTCTGTCTGTTGCTTCAGATCAAAGAAACTGCCTTTTCACACAAACTTTTACAATGAAAGTAACAAATCCATTGTGAAGAAAAGGAAACATCTGTTTGTTCTTTACACTTAAGTAAAGTCATGGCTTGGTAGTAGCTCGAAATTTCTGATAAAGAATTTTACTTTGGATTTGTGTACTTCATTGGATGTGGCCATCTCCTTGGTTCGGTACTAGCGTTCCTAATTGAGCTCTCCAAGGGCTGATGTAAAACTAGGCAATTTGGAGCTGACAACCGATACTCAACTCTCTCGTACTGAATCTTTACCGTACTGGTGTCTGGTCTTTGGGCATAAAGGAGTTAATGTTTGAAATATTTGAGATCATTGCCTTCTGGAGTTAACAGGATTTGTAAGCATAATTTATTTGCCGACAAGCATTGTTAACACAAGCAACACGTGCAAAGTCCTGATGAACGCTCTCGGCCCAAAATGTCAATTGATTATTCATTTCCATAGATACTGCCTGACCTGCTGAGTTCCTACAGCATCTGCAGAATCTCCTGTGTTTATTGTTAACAGAAGCTATTCATAATGTAGTTTCAAGGTTATTTTTTTCACTTGCAGAGGTGTTCTTCAGTCTTTGATTGAGAAACATTTCCCAGCACCTGACAGAAAGAAGTTGTACAGTTTGTTGGGTATAGAAATGAATGCGCCTAGCAATCAAGACTCTCCTAATGACAGTCCATCAAGGCAGAACAAAGGGAAAAAACGGAAAGGTATGATCTTCCCTCACACTGATATTGGTGAGTGTGTTGTTGGAGTACAATGTCCACAACTGTCCCTCACACTGATACTGGTGAGTGTGTGATGGAGTATGATATCCACGGCCGTCCCTCACACTGATATTGGATATTGCTTGTTTTAATGTGCTAGATCCATGAAGTCTGAGGCTGGAACAAGATCTTGTCGGTATTCCCCATTGTGTACACTGGGGAATCCTTTAGGATCCTGTGCCAGGTGGGACTTAGTGTAGAATCTTGTCAGCCAATTGATTCCGATGGGCATTGTTGAATCTTGAGCTTCTTTACAATTATACATGGTTTAATTAATCTTCATCATACCCAAGTGGTTTCAAGCTTATGATTTATTTTATTTTTAACTTTTATATTTAATTTCTAATTTATTTCATTATTTTTACACATGTGAGTGGGAAGTTTACTTGGCTTTCACTGAATGGGGATTGCTCAGCCTACCTGCATCATTCATGTTGATTGATCAAGGCATCACGGCAGCTCATTGTCTCTATCACTGACCTTTAGCGCTGCCTTGAACTACTTGGGCAAACGGATTGGTCTTTTGGATGTGGCTTGTTAAATTAGACGAGTGTGGGGCCTTGTCTATAAAACCCAGGTGACTTTCAAAGAATCAGTGCTGATTATTTAGCGAATTTATTTCCAACAGATGTTAAATATACAAGTTGTGTGATGTTTCTTGGTCCCCTGGTTTCATATCTACATGGGTAGGATAAACAGAGATTGTTTCATTATGTTTTACTGGGCCACTTTGAGTCTCTTATCAGAATGGAAGAATGGATAAAGCTGCAGCTGATCAAAGCACCGATGTATTGGTGGGGCTGCTGCTGGCCGAATCACTGGTGTATTGGTGGTGTTTGGTGATGAAGGCTGAGGCAGAGCATTAGCAGTAGGGTTAACGTATTGGGCTGGATGACAGGTTTGAGTTATGAAAGCTTTGTAAGAAATTCTCCAAGGTAATTTTGAAAATAAACTGTGGCATTTGATTAGATAATCTGCGCTGGAAATAAAAGTGTATTGAAATACTGGTAAATGTTTGAGATAATACACCTAGGATTACATCCACTATTTTCAGTTTACTGCATTGTTGGTAATTTAGAGATGGCGCAGTAGCAGACCCTTTGTCCGGCTTAATCCACACACATTGACACTAATCCTATGTTAATACTACCTCTTTTATTCCCGCTGCATTCTCATCAACTAGTCCTAGGTTCGACTATTCATCTGCACAATTAGCCTGTCAATCTCCTCACTGTTGTTGTGGGAGGAAACCCACACAAGCATGGGGAATTTGCAAAGTCCACTCGGCCCCTGAGGTTGGGATTGAACCTGGTGCTGACCTGCATTGCCTCTACTGGCTGCACCATTCCCAAACACAGCTTCCAAATCTGAAACGCTTGTATATCCAAAATCAGCTTCCCAAACCTCTTCCATATCCAAAACCAAATGGAATTGCCCTTCACAATGCAGTAAATTGAGAAAGTTGATTAATCTGAGGTGTATTAAGGAATGCGTCAGTGCTTCTCTGGCCCGTGCCATTTACTCAACATGTCCTACCAACACTTAATTTGTCCTGAGTACATCAGCTAACACTTGTCTGGATTAAATTCCCTCTGCCTCTATCCTGTCCAACTTTTCCAGTTGGCCTAAGGGGATGTTTCCTTTGGTAGGGGAGTTCAGGACCTAAGGGCACACTCAAAATAGAGGAGCAGAGATGAGGAGGAATTTCTTTCGGCAGAGGGTGATGAATCTGAAATTCATTGCCACAGGTGGCTTTGGAGGCCACGTCACTGGGTGCATTTAAGGTGGAGGCTAGTATGTTCTTGATTAGTCAGGGTATGAAAGGCTATGGGGAGAAGTCAGGAAAGTGGGGGTTGACAGGGCAATGAATCAGCCATGATGAAATGGGGAGCAGACTCAGTGGGCTGAATGGCCCAACTCTGCTCCTGTGTCTGACAGTGTCCTGTCCCCCTCTATCAATAAAAGCCATAGCACCAGTGCCACTACCTTCTGCCACTAAACCTATTTTGGATCCAGTTTGGCATCAGATACCTTGTTCCTTGATCTCTGTACCATCCTTCCATGGTGGGATGTTGTCAGAAATCTTACTGAAGTCTTGGGGTCCGAGTCCATAAGACACTCAAAGCTGCTGCGCAGGTTGACTCTGTGATTAAGAAGCCATACGGTGCATTGGCCTTCATCAATCATGAGACTGAGTTTAAGAGCCGGGAGGTAATGTTGCAGCTATATAGGACCCTGGTCAGACCCCACTTGGAGTACTGTGCTCAGTTCTGGTCGCCTCACTACAGGAAGGATGTGGAAACCAGAGAAAGGGTGCAGAGGAGATTTACAAGGATGTTGCCTGAATTGGGGAGCATGCCTTATGAGAATAGGTTGAGTGAACTCGACCTTTCTCCTTGGAGTGACGGAGGATGAGAGGTGACCTGATAGAGGTGTATAAGATGATGAGAGGCATTGATCGTGTGGATAGTCAGAGGCTTTTCCCCAGGGCTGAAATGGCTAGCAGGAGAGGGCACAGTTTTAAGGTGCTTGGAAGTAGGTACAGAGGAGATGTCGGATAAGTTTTTTACGTAGAGAGTGGTGAGTGCATGAAATGGGCTGACGACGGCAGTGGTGGTGGAGACTCCTGGATGGATACGTGGAGCTTAGAAAAACAGAGTTCAGAGTTCAAAGTTCAATTTCGTGTAAGGAGTTTGTACATCCTCGCCATAACTAAGTGAGTTTTCTCCATGTGCTCCAGTTCCTCCTACTGTCCAAAGATGTACCGGTTCGTAGGTTTATTGGTCATTGTGAATTGTCCCATGATTAGGCTCGGGTTAAATCGGGGGATTGCTGGGCGCTGCAATTCGAAGTGCTGGATGGGCCTGTTCAGTGCTCTATCTCAATATTTTAACAAATTCTACTGCCTCAATAGGAACTAAGTCGTAAAGCACTAACAACTTAAAACACAAAAATTATCTCAAATCAATAAGAATTTTTTAAAAAACATGACTATTTATATTGAAAAGTTCTCATGTCAATTTACATGGAGCTCAAAAGTAGAATGCCTTCTACCTCCTGGTATTTGTGCAAGTGAGACAGTGATTGTTCTCTGAGAACGTGATCATCTCTGGAATAAAGTGGCTTACTGTATCTGTCACTGTGCAGTTCCCACCCTGGTATATTGAATGTACTTCATTATCACATTGGAGAGAAAAGTTTTAAGATACAGAATTATAAACCCCATTGCAAGCAGCGTTTGAATATACTGTTCCTTATGAATCTTGGCTTTGTGCCCACGTCTGCAATCTTTCATTCCCAAATGTCTTTCCAGTACGTCAACATTCCTCTTTCAGATGCCTTTGAAGCGATACCTCCTCAGCCAAATGCAGTCAAAGCCAGGGTTGTGGCAGCCATTTTGTGTAAAGTACACAATATGGAGGGGGGGTTGGTGGAGGGGAATAGAGAGGAAAGCATGGTGGGTTCAATCATTAGAAAGAAACATGTAATTCTGAGGCCATTACTGTTACTCCATGGTGATCTAATGCCTTTCTGGTACCAGGGGCAAAGATTTTGACGGAAAACTGCAGCACATCCTGAAAGGGGAGGGTCAGCAGCCTGAAGCCTGGGTCCATTCTGCTGCCGACGGCCTATGTCCATGGCGCTGCCAATGATAGGTGGGAGAGGAAGGTGGCATCTTGCAGGCGGAGTTTTGAGAGCTGGGAAGTGATTAGAAAGCAAGACTTCCAACTCAGGATTATTCTCAGTGCCATGCATAGAAATTGGGGAATAGAGCACATCTATGTGTTGGTGGGCAGAAGTGAGGGCTTTCGATTTGAGGCAGAGGGACATTTCTAAGGCAGGTGAAACATACAATACTCGGAAGGGTTGTAACTCAGCAGGGCCAGTATCCTTGCAGGAGGGAGTGCTGTTGTTATTGGGAAAGGTTCAGCTAGTTTGGCAGGAGCAAGCTGCAGAACTAAGGAAAGAAAGACAAATCAGGTAAAGCAAGGAAGAAAACTGACAAGAGCAAATGTGCATCAAAAATTTGAGCAACTGGTCTGAAGCACAGGTGAATGCTTACAATGACAAAGACACTATAAACAAATGTGTCCACACCATTAGATTAGATTAATTCAAGGCACAAAAAGTATATAAAATCTCATTGCTGTTACACAAAAGTAACTCAGGATGACCAAAATGGAGCTAAATTAGTGCAGATACCTGGTCCAAATAATGGACTGCCTTCATACAATGCAATTGATGATTGTATCCTCCAAATCTTCATTTTCATTGTAACATTTAAGATGACTGTCAATGTCTTCAAATTCTGCATAGTCCCTAACTTGTTGAAGTAGTGAAGTCATTTCATTTTCACTCTCAGCTGTCTGTGGCATCTCTACAACTAAATACTTGAAACCACAGTGAGCAAAACCGTTCTAATTTGTCTTACTGCTTATTTCTCGCCAACTATCAATGACAAAAATCTCTGTTTTATGAACACACACACACACACACACACACACAGAGCTAATGCTATTTAAAAACTGTTCACTCTGAGCATTGTGTAGTATCTAACAGCCACACATGTGCTCACGACTGACTCTAGATAGAAACTGATCAGCAACAGTCTCCTGTCCCAATTAGCGGCATAGTGTCCAAAATAAATGAAGGGAATCACAGCTATTTTCTCAATTAATTTTTGTTCTTCAGGAATTGTCCCAAATAAGCGGCTGCCCCCAATTAACTAATGGCTCAATTTACCAGAATCCACTATATTTGACATTTGGGAAGGGGGGGTTGCTGCTGTAGAACTGTTATTTAAAGGGGTGATCAGTGATGAGGAACAATTTTGTCATGATAAATCACGTAGCGGCATAATTACTTTTTGGGTCAAACCAAAAATTGGCAAAGGGCAGGAGAGCTTGGCAGGGGACTACCATATGGGTACAACACAGGGCATGGTATAAATCATGTGGTTAGAGGTTCATGTGTTATAGGAGTCTAGAGAGATCAAACCTGCTGCAGTATGTTGAATTTATGGAAATATTTAAAACTGTTCTGCATCAGTACCTTGAGGAATCAACCAGGTAAAAAGCTATATAGGGTCTTGGGGTTAGTGCGGTGAGAAAGGGCTATTAGGTTACCCTAGGGTCGAGGGCCTTTTGTGAGAGAGTGGCAGTAATATGTTTAGAATTTTATTTAGAATCTCATCACCTACAAATTTGATATAAAATTGGATGTTAAATCTGAACTGAGGAATCTGTGAAGGTATGAGGGGGAAAGTTGAGAGTATATGATTAGGAGAATACATTGAAAGGGGTGACAGCGGCTGAGCCGTATTTTCTGTGCCTGAGCAGCTTCTGATGATACAACAGCTTGAGCATGAGAGGTGGGGAGTTTACATCAGAAAAGAGAAACCTCTTCACTGAGGATGGCGAGCCTTTGGAATTCTCAAACATGAAGGGTTGTGAAAGCCCCTTTTCATTCAAGATGGAAATCAATAAATCTGACTGTTGAGGGCCACAGAGGATCTGAGAATCGTGCTGAGTTAGAATATCAACCTCGGGCATGTATTTTAGAGTAGCTGTGTGGCTTACTACTCTGATTAAGCTGAGTCTATGCCTCCCTTAGCTCACCTTCAGTTGATCCCAGCAGCTATTAAACTGCAATCTTTATGTATTATTGTAACTCTCTTTAAAAGTCTATCACTTGGACCAAACTTCCAGTAAGATGTTTGCCTGGACAGTACTTAGCTTTCCTGCTTATCAAGGACCCAGGGGGTGCTGAAAGTTTTGACTAGAAACTATGCATTTGAAAAATGACAAGTTTGATTAACTTTCTTCTGTGAAAACTTTTAAATGTGACTTGTTATTTTTCAGCCAACGAGGACAAACGAGAAGCTAAAAAAGTTCGCAAGAGTAAAGGGCTTGCTGGGAGCAGCTCTTCAGGGAGTGAATCTGAAGTGTCTGAAAGTGAAGGCAGTGATGCAGAAAGTTTTCACTCTGTCAGCTCTGCCGACGATGACTTCAACCCTTTCAGGGATGAGTCTTCTGATGAGGAGGATGGTAAGTTGGTGACAGATGAACAGCATTCCTGTTCTAGACTAGTGTCTATAGAGCCCAGAATAAGAAAGGACAATTTATGCAGCCGGCAGTGAGTGGTGTAATGTAAGTGTGGTTAACTGTAATGTGATCTAGGTCATTACCTCTGAATATTGCCTTCTAGAGCTCTGCTGTGGAGACCAAGTCAATGTTCAAAGTAAATTTTATTATCAAAGTTGCAAGAAAAAAATTTGTGAACTCATTTTATTTACCTGGTTTCCTGCATTAATTATTGATAAAATGTGGTCTGATCTTCATATAACTCACAATCTGCCTAAACTAATAACACGCTCACAATTGTACTTTTCATGTCTTTATTGAACACATTGTTCATTCATTCACAGTCCAGGCTGGAAAAAGTATGTGAATCCTTGTGTTTAATAACTTGTAGAACCACCTTTAGCAACAATAACCTCCACCAAACTTTTCCTGTAGCTGCTGATCAGACTTGCACAACGGTGAGGAGAAATTTTAGACCGCTTCTCTATTCAAAACCATTTCAGTTCATCAATATTTCTGAGATACCTTGCATGAACAGTCCTCCTCGGGTCATGCCACAGCAACTCAATTGGGTTAGGGTCTGGACTCTGACTTAGCCATTCCAACACACATTTTCTTCTTTTTAAACCATTTTGTTGTGATTTATTCTTGTGTTTTGGATCATTGCCTTGTTGCATCATCCAACTTCTATTAAGCTTCTGGTGACAGACTGCCACCCTGGCATTCTCCTGTATAATGTCTCGATACAATTGATTGGAAGCTGTTCAGGCCCTGAGGCAGCAAAGCAGACCTCTTTCCACCATGCTTCACAGTTGGGATGAGGTTTTGGTGTTGATATGCAGTGCCTTTTTACTTCCAAATGTAGCAGTGTGCATTTCTGCCAGAAATTTCAACTCTCATCTCATCTGTCCACAGAACATTGTGCCAGAAGTGTTATGGACATCCAGGTGTCTTTTGCAAACCTGAGATGTGCAGCAATGTTTTTTTTTGGAGGGCAGTTGTCTCCTCCATGGTGTCCTTCAATGAACACCATTCTTGTTCAGTGTTTTTCTTCCAGTAGATGCATGAACAGAGACTTTAACAAGTTCTAGAGATTTCTGCAGGTCTTTTGCTGTTACCCTTGGGTTCTTTTTCACCTCACTCAACTTTGCACACTGTACTGTAGGTGTGATCTTTGCAGGATGCCCATTCCTAGGGAGAGTAGCAACAGTCCTGAATTTCCTCCATTTGTAAACAATTTCTCTTACTGTGGACTGATGAACACTGAGGTCTTTAGAAATGCTTTTGTAGCCTTTTCCAGCTTCGTGCATCGCTACAATTCTTCTAAGGTCGTCCGAAAGTTGTTTTGATTGAGGTATGATGCACATAATCAGATATTTCTTGAGAAGAGCAGGCTCTGTCAGTAACCTGACTTTGTGTGTCTCTTTTATAGGCAGGGCACCTCTACAACCCACACCTCCAATCTCATCTTATTGTTTGGAACACTTGACTCCAAATAGCTTTTGTAGAAGGCACTATCCCAGAGGTTCACATACATTTTTTGAATCTAGACTGTGATTGTTTGGATGCTGTACTCAGTATTGATGAGAAAGAAGTACAATTGTGTGTATGTGTTATTAGTTTAGGCAGATTGTGTTTGTCTCCTATTGTGACTAAGATGAAGATCAGACCACGTTTAGTGAGTAATTAATGCTGAAAACAGGTAATTGCAAAGGATTCACAAATTTTTTCTTGCAACTGTATGTCACCATATACAACCCTGAGATTCATACTCTTGTGGATATACTGAGATTACTGTGTTGGTCCTAGGACACATCCTGTGAGGTGCTGGTGCCCAGGAACTTGAAACTGCTCATCCTTTCCACCACTGAGCCCTCAGTGAGGACTGGTGTGTGTGCTACCAACTTCCTGTTTCCTGATTTCAATGAAAGATCAAACCAGAGTACAGAAGACAACAAACTCTGCAAATGCAAATAGAAATAAATAAGTAATAAATAACGAGAACATGAGATAATGAAATAAGGCCCTCAAAGGGAGATCATTGGTGGTGGGAACATCTCGGTGATGGGGCAAGTGAGTGTAGTTATCCCCTTTTATTCAGGAGCCTGATGGTTGAGGAGTAGTAACTATTCTTGAACCTGGTGGTGGTCATTGGGTATATTTAAGGCAGAGGTTGATAGATTCTTGATTAGTCGGGTATGAAGAGTTGCGGGAAGAAGGCAGGAGATGGGGCTGAGAAGGAAAATAAATCAGCCATGATAAAATGGCGGAGCACACTCGATGGGCCAAATAGCCTAATTCTGCCTGTGGTCTTTTGGTTTGCTCCAATTCTCCCAGCAGCCACTTACTGGCTATAGATATTCAATGTGTCAGCTAGCACATGCTTAAGATTTGAGGTCGGACATAGGGTGAAAAATTGACAATATCTGTGTCATGACGAAGAATGTGCAAACTCCATGCAGGCAGGTGGCGCTACACTGGAAGCATGTTGAGGTTGTAAAGCTCACCATCACATTGTACTGACATCCATTCTTTTCAGGCAGATATTAGGTTTGTTATCTCTTGTGGAATTGGCAGTAGTTGAATGTATGGTATAGAATTACTACAGATCACAAAGAACTAGTGCAAAATAAAAGGATTGTTCATGCACCCTTCAGAAGTTTGATGATGGAAGGCCAGAAGTGAATCCTGAATCATTGAATGGGTCTTGAAGCTCCTGTACCCCCTCCCTGGTGGTTGTTAAACACCAAGGGGCAATGTCCCAGATGGGGGTCTTAAATAATAGAGGCTGCCTTCCTGAGGCATTGTCACTTAAAGATGTCCTTGATGGTGGGGAGGGTTGTGCCTGTGCAGCTGGCTATATCTCCAATCCTGTACACTGGAGCCTCCACACCAGGCCATGATGCAACCAGTCAGAATGTTCTCCACTGTACTTCTGTAGAAATTTGCAAGTGTTTTTAGTGACATACCAAATCTCTGTGAACTCCTAACAAAGTAGAGCCACTGGCAAGCTTTCTTCATGATTGCATCAGTGTGCTGGTCTTCGGACACCTTCTCTGAGATGTTCGTCCCCAGGAAATTAAAACTGCTCAGCCTTTCCGCACCGAGCCCTCAGTGAGGACTGGTGTGTGTTCTACTAACTTCCTGTTTCCTGATTTCATTCTCTCAGCAAGATGTATGTTCCACATCAATAAACCGTACTCTGTGCTAAGTCCTGACCATTATTCAGTCTGACAGCACACAAAAATTCAGTGAACTAAATGGTGATCTCTGTCTTCAGTCTGTACAAACGTCATAAGTCAAAAGTATTAATTGGAAAGGCATGCGGAAGCAGGGGTATTCTGGAGAGTGGTGTGAATTCAATGGGGGATGACAATGATAGAGTTGAGTGGTCAGGAGATTTGGTACATTGATTCTAATGGATTCTAATGAAGAGCTGAGATTGGGGTATTTCAGCCATGGAACTATTGGGCATATTAACTGAAACCTTGTTGTGAGGGACTAGTTGTAACTGCTGAGGCAGCTGGAGAAGATTCTGTTATAGCTTTCTTTGGGCTTGAGGCTCAGGAATTTCTTCAGACAGAGTGGTGAATCTGTGGAATTCATTGCCACAGACAGCAGTTGAGGCCAATTCATTGGGTATATTTAAAGCAGAGGTTAATGGCGTTGAGAGCCATGATGGGACGTCAGAGCAGACTTGATGGGCTGAATAATTTGAAAATGGCAGAAATGAAGGAGCGTTTGTGTAATAATTTGGTGGTAGGGGGATGCCTTGGGCTTGTGCAGAGAAACGTGAGATTTCTGCTCCCAAACCAGATGTTGTCACACCCCATCCCCCACCCACAACAGTATTTATGACCATTCTCCTTTTGGATTGGAACAGATCCTTGGTTAGTGAGGAAGGAGAGGAAGAAGGACAAAGAGAAGAAGAAGAAGAAGAAGAGTATTGATCCTGATTCTATCCAGAGTGCCTTACTAGCATCTGGTCTTGGATCGAAAAAGCCCAGTTTCTCTTCAATCAGCTGCACAACCAATAATGCACTTCCTTCAGGTAAAGGGGTTGTAGCATCATGTGAATGAAATTGCATTAACGTATGTTCTTTTATATTGCTCTGTAATCAGACAAGGATTAGAGTCTATTTTGAAAAATAAATAAACTCCTGTTACTTAACTTGTTCCATTTTTCCTCTGATTAAAACTCAAGGTAACAGTAGCCATAGTATTGTAGCCAGCCAGGATGCAGTGGAAAGAGCCCAGCAAATGAAACGAGAATTACTGGAGAAGCTGGACAGACTAGCTGAAGACCTACCTCCAAATACGCTGGATGAGCTCATAGACGAGCTGGGTGGCCCAGATAATGTAGCGGAGGTCAGTTCCAAGAAAGTGTCGGTGTAAAATGCGCATATCCATAACTATGACCTGCTTCTGTCATGGCGATCACTCCTGTGATACCGAGCAAAACCTGAGTCACAAGATAATCTCCATAACATTGAAGGTTTGATGAAAAACCAGCAGTAATTTTAAAACAATGGTGGGATTACAGTGGAGGAAAAAATAGGTCTCAAATATGGAGGTGAGAGATTAATGCAAAAGAGTGGCTCAAATTTTGGGAGCAGAACTTTGGAAAAGCTGAAGTTTATATGTGTCTGAGTGTGATGTAAAAACCAGAGTCATAAAAAAGTATAACAGAAACAGACCCTTCAGTCTATCTAGTCCGTGCCGAACCATTTAAACTGCCTACTTCCACCGGGAGTATCGCCCTCCATACCCCTACCATCCATGTACCTAGGAAACCTCATCTTAAGTGTTGAAATCAAGATTATAGGAAGAATTCAGGGTCATTTATTATCAAAAAGTATGTATGCAGTATACAACCCTAAGATCTGTCTTCCCCACAGACAGCCTCAAAACAAAATCCATGGAACCTGTTCAAAGAATAAACATCGAACAACCACCACTATGCACTAAAAAAATATAAACCGCACAAACAAAAAAAGAGTGAAAAACGCAGGATATAAAACACAAAATCAAAAGGAGTCCAGGCATATTCAGTTCAGCTCAGTGTTCGTTATCTGCAGGCCTCCCCGATTCAAAATCACCTAAAAATAGCAACCAAAAAAAATGACACGGTTGACAAGGGGGAGGGCTGAGACAATTCACTGGGATCGTGTTTCAGTTATAGGGAGAAATTGGATAGGCTGTGTTTGTTTTCATTCTGCTGCAGAAAGCTGAGTTGGTGGAGGGGCCTGGCTGAGATGATCTAATTTAATATTAGATGTTGAAGAACTTCTCCCTCTGAGCCTGTAACCGGGAGACAAATATTTACAGTAAGGTGGGGGCAGAGAGAGGAAGGATTTTTTTCACTCAGCTTGCTTGTGGGAGATGGAGACAGGCAGTCCCCAAACCTGAAATACCATAACATAGCAGGCTCTAGGACAAGTGCTGGAAAGTGGAATTAATAGATCATGGTACTTGATGGTCAGCACAGAGATGGTGGGCTGAACAGCCTGTTTCCATGTTGTTGTCATCATTATGTGGCGTGTCATATGACGTAGGCAATCATAGACCATGATTGTTCTTGGCAAATTTTCTACCATAGTGGTTTGCCGTTGCCTTCTTGTGGGCAGCGTCTTTACAAGATGGGTGACCCCAGCCATTATCAATATCTTGGAGATTGTCTGCCTGACATCATTGGTCACGTACCCAGGAAGTGTGATATGCACCGGCTGCTCATACGACCATCCACCACCTGCTCCATGGCTTCACATGACCCTGACTGGGGGGCTGAGCAGGTGCTACACCTTGCCCATAAGTGAGCTGCAGGCTAGCGGAGGGAAGGAGCGCTCCGCACAACAGTAGGGACATCCGATGGGGAAAACCAGATGCTGGTGTGGAAGGCATCAATATTTGGCAACTTTGGAGAGAAAGAGAAGGTTGGTGATGGGATGATAGCAGTTATGGTTGGCTTGTCTGTGGGAGAAGGTTGACTGAAGATTTGAAGGGAAACTTACGGTACTAGAGAAGAAGGAAGTTAAAATAGAACTTGTTGCCACCCCTAAAGTGTATGTCCCAAACCTTTGTGTAAATGTATCATTTCAGCTGCAGAGAAACAGCAGGATGTCTCAGTAAAAATGATATCTTATGTTCTTATAACAAAATATGTGAAAAATTAGGCATATCAGTAATATGTTCTTCCACTTGCCAATATGCTCGACGCTGAACGGAACAGCTTTCTACATTAAATAGTTCTTCCTTCCATAGATGCTGCCTGGCCCAGCATTTTCTATTCCACACTGCGGAATAGGCCCTTCTGGCCTTTCAAACCGTACCACGAGCAACCCCTGATTTAACCCTAGCTTGGTCACAGGACAATTTACAGTGACCAATAGCACCCGGAGAAAACCCATGTATTACACGGGGAGGTATACATATTCCTTGCATACAGTGCCAGAATTGACCTCTGAGCTCTGACACCCCAAGCTGTAAGAGCATCGCGCTAACGGCTATACCACCGTGGCGTCTGAGTATGTCATTTGCATTAACAACCAGCATCTGCTAGGGGTAGCCAACAAGTGTAGCCCCACTTTCCAGTACCAACATAGCATGCCCACAATGTTCAGCAGGACAACATGAACAACAAGGATGGATATTGGTTTTTCGTATTGACAGCAGTGTCTGGCAGCAGAATCAATGATGTGAGTGTGGAGGCGATTGGGTGGGAAGGAAGAATGCTCCTCCCATTGAAGGGAGGGGGTGCTTTTTCAGTCAGTTTATTTGGAGAGTCAGCATGTCCCCTGCACTGAGTGGGCTTTGTTAGTAGGTTAATTGGTCATTGTAAATTGCCCCGTGATTGGGCTAGGGTTCAATCGGGTGTTGCTGGTCGGTGCAGTTCGAAGGGCTGGAAGAACCTATTCTTTACTGTATCTCATGTTCGTATGTTAACAACAGTGTCTGGTTTCTGTGAATCAATTAGGTGAGTGGGGAGGGGAAGGTGGGAGGAATGCTCTTCTCGTTGAGAGGAGGGGTGGGGGTGCTTTTTTATCTAGATGGCTCTAAGTTTATTTTGAGAAGTCTCACCCATCTCTCTGAACTACTGAGTGGGCTGTGCATCTTCTGCCTCCTCATCTTTATTATTGATTCCACCACCCCAAAATTAAGTAGCTCCAAATCTACTGAATTGTCTTTATTAATTACCAGAACTGTACTGATTTCCGAAAGTAAGCTTGTAAGTTGGCAAAATGCCACACTTACTTGAGGTAAGGCAGTATTCTGCGTATGAATTTGGTTTGTAGGTTTGGACTCAAATTCAGGATTATGGTGTGTTCAGGTTCTGGTTGCTCCTCTTTTTGTTGCTACTTTTGGGCGATTTCTGAATCGGGGCAACCTGCAGATAATAAACACTGAACTGAAATATGCCTTGTGATTTTGTGTTTTATATTCTGTGTTTTAACTCGTTTGTCTTGCGGTCTACATGATTTTTTTTGTGTGTGGGGTTTGATGTTTATCTTTGAACCTGGATTTCTTTGTTTCATGACTGTTGGGAGGACTAATTTTGGAGTTGTATGCTGCAAACACAGCTTTGATAATAAATGTACTATGAATCTTTAGTTATACAGAGGACTGGGTAACCCATAATGCATCTTTAGTTATTGTTATTCCTTGCTTGATCTGTTGAAATGTTCTGTTGTTGGACTTGCTCAGTTGAGATTTTGTTTTCCAGATGACAGGCCGGAAAGGCAGGGTTGTGAGCAACGATGATGGCAGTATATCTTACGAATCCAGATCTGAACTTGATGTTCCTGTAGAAATCCTCAACATCACAGAGAAGCAGCGGTTTATGGATGGAGAGAAGGTGAAAGCAATTCACTTCAGCTGTTTGCTTTGGGACAGCAAGCCCTGATTTCTGGTTTTTAATTTATGATTTTCCTTTTCTCTGGCCATTAGAATATTGCAATAATTTCAGAAGCAGCCAGTTCTGGGATTTCATTGCAAGCAGATCGCAGAGTTAAGAACCAGCGACGGCGTGTGCACATGACGTTGGAGCTGCCCTGGAGTGCAGACCGTGCGATTCAGCAGTTTGGTGAGGACCTGCCAGCTTCCACTTATTCCCTGGTGTCTCTTC
Source organism: Mobula birostris (assembly GCF_030028105.1). NCBI lineage: Eukaryota > Metazoa > Chordata > Chondrichthyes > Myliobatiformes > Myliobatidae > Mobula > Mobula birostris. Next base: position 52,301,118 of record NC_092391.1, read on the forward strand.
ATGGAAGATCTGTGAATGTGTGTTAGATTGATGGTGGTTAGCGTCTGACAGTGCTAATTGAATGCCTTTCCATAGCCTCCTCTACTACCATCTAATACATTTGTACTAAGGAGGTGCCAATATCAGGGAAGTTGAAGTCACCCAAGACGGCCTATTATTTTTGCACCTTTCCAAAATCTGACTCTCAATCTGTTCTTTAGTGTCTCTGTTGCTATAATTTACTTTGAACATTATGATAATCCCTAATTACAGTTTCCTTTAAATCACCTAGCGAAACATTCAAAGTAAATTTTATTATCAAAGTACATATATGTCACCATATACAGCCCTGGGATTCATTTTCTTGTGGGCATACTCAACAAATCTACCGAATTATATCCAAACAGAATCAACAGAAGATCACCGAACTAGGATGTTCAACCAGTAGGCAGAAGATGACAAACTCTTCAAATACAGAAGGAAGAAATCAGTAAGCAATAAATATCGAGAACATGAGATGAAGAGTCCTTGAACGGGAGTCCTTCGGTTGTGGGAACATTTCAATGATGGGGCAAGTGAAGTTATCCCTTTGGTTTGAGAGCCTGGTGGTTGAAGGGTAATAACGGATCGTGAACCTGGTGGTGTGAGTCCTGAGGTTCCTATACCACCTTCCTGATGGCAACAGTGCGAAAAGAGCACATGAAATTATTGACCTATATTGGCTACACTGTACATTTTCCGTGTTGTTTCTGTGTAGCTGAAGTCAAGTGTCAAGTCAAAGTTTATTGTCATTTAACTATATGCATGTATATAATGTATATAGCCAGATAATGTATATAGAAACAAGACAACGTTTCTCCAAACCACGGTGTAAAGCATTTAACACCCAATAGCTTATGAAAGTAAGGATAAAATCTACAGATGAATCACACATAAATGACAAACTAAAGTGCATTAAGCTATATAAGACTTTGGTCAGACCCCATGTGGAATACTGTGTTCATTTCTGGTCACCTCACTACAGGAAGGATGTGGAAACTATAGAAAGGGTGCAGAGGAGATTTACAAGTATGTTGCCTGGATTGGGGAGCATGCCTTATGAGAATAGGTTGAGTGAACTCGGCCTTTTCTCATTGGAGCGACGGAGGATGAGAGGTGACCTGATAGGTGTATAGGATGATGAGGGGCATTGATCGTGTGGATAGCCAGAGGCTTTTTCCCCAGGGCTGAAATGACTGACACGAGAGGGCATAGTTTTAAGGTGCTTGGAAATCGGTACAGAGGGGATGTCAGGGGTAAGATTTTCACACGGTGGGTGTGTGGAGTACTCTGCTGGTGACTATGGTAGAGACGGATACAGCAGGGTCTTTTCAGAGACTGTTAGATAGGTACATGGAGTTTAGGAAAGTAGAGGCCTATGCAGTAGAGTAATTCTAGGCAGTTTCTAGAGTAGGTTACATGGTCAGCACAACATTGTGGGCCGAAAGGCCTGTAATATGCTGTAGATTTCTTTGTTCTATGTTTTAATATTAAATATTATAAGGTACCAAACAGATTAGCCAGTGACACTTCGAATATTATGTGGCCGGGAGTTCAGAAGCCTAATGGCCTGGGGGAAGAAACTTTCTCAACCCTGTTTTTGTGCATCAGTCTCCAGCCTGATGATAGAAAGCCAAAGAGGAGGCTGAATGGGTGGGATCTTTAATAATACTAAGGGCCTTGCGTATGCAGCACTCCTGGTAAATGTCCCCAGTGGATGGTAGGGTGATCCCTATGATCCTCTCAGCTGTTCTCAGTCCTTTGTAGGGACTTCTGGTCGATGCTCGACTGCTCCCGTACCAGATGGAGGTGCAACTTTTCAGGACGCTCTCAGTGGTGCTCCTGTAAAACACAGTTAAGATGGGGCTGAGAGCTTTGCTTGCCTCAATATTCTTAGGAAGTGGAGGCACTGCTGTGCCTTCTTGTTCAGGGAGGTGATATCAAGGGACCGGATGAGGTCATCCATGATGTGAACTCCCAGAAACTTGGTGCACTTAACTCTCTATGGAGGATCCATGTATTGGCAGAGGGGGCTGGTTTGTCCACAGTGATTTTCTTTGTCTTCTCCACATTCAGGCTCAGATTGTTCTTCTCACACCAATCCACAGCCACTCCACTTCCTCTCTATGCTCCGTCTCATCAGCATTCTTGTTACGTCATCTGCAAACTGGATGACACGGTTTGAGCCGGATCCTGCGACACAGTCATGCATCAGCAGGCTGAGCATACAGTCTTGGGGAGCATCGGTGCTCAGCGTAGTGAGACAAGAGATGTTGCTGTCCCCACGGACTGACCGTGGCCTTATTGTTAAGAAGTCCGGTATCCAATTGCAGAGGGAGGATGTGGAGACCCAGCGAGGAGAGTTTTACCACCAGTTTCTGGGGTAACGCTGAACTGAAGTCTATAAACAGCAGTCTGGCATATGAACCCTGTTTTCCATGTGGGACAGGACTTGGTGGAGGGCAAAGGCTTCTGCATCATCAGTGGATTGATTTGAGTGATAAGCGAACTGGAAAGGGTCTAGTGCAACTGGGTAAAAGGCCTTAATGTGCTCCATGACCAGCCACTTAAAGCATTTCATAATGGTTGATGTTAATGTGACAGGTTACTGTCGCCTTCTTCGGCACTGGTATCATGGTTACCACCTTGAAAACCAAGGGGACAATGGATTGCTCCAGAGAGGTGTTGAATACATCTGTAAGCACTTCTATCAGCTGGGCTGCACGGCCTTTCAAAACCAGACCTGGTATATTATTGGGCCCCGCAGCTTAGCTCTGTGAACAATAGATCTTGTTGGGTGCCATGATTATGTGTTCTTTGTCATGACCTGTCAGTGGTGTGTCCTGGGGCACTTTGGATTGGCCTGTTTAGACAGCAAAGGTTGGGCACAGCTTGTTCTCCCTTTTAGGAATGGAGGGGTTTAGGGCACATTGGGGTATGGGTCGTGTTTCCTACTCCAGCTTGGGGGAAGAGAGATAGACCACAAGGCATAGGAGCAGTATTAGGCCATTTTGCCTATTGAGTCTGCTCTGCCATACCATCATGGGTGGTTGATTATCCCTCTCAGCCCCAATCTCCTGCCTTCTTTCTGTAACCTTTGACTCCCTGAGTAATCAAGAACCTTCAATCTCTGTTTTACATATATCCAATGATTTGGCCTCCACAGATGTCTGTGGAACCAAGTTCCACAAATTCGTCACTCTCAGGCTGGAGAAATTCCTCCTCATCTCTATTCTAAATGGATGCCCCTCTATTCTGAGTTTGTGTCCTCTGGTTCTAGACACCCCGACTATAGAAACATCCTCTCCGTCTGGCCCTTTCAATACTCAATGGATTTAAGTGAGATTCTCTCTTTCTTCTCCCCCACCCCACCTCCCCGGCCCCATTCTTCTAAACTCCAGTGTGTACAGGTTGAGAGCCAATAAGCAATCCTCTTATGTTCACTAGATTCTTGATTGGTCAGGGCATGAAGGCAGGAGACTGGGGCTGAGAGGAAAAATAGATCAGCCATGATAAAATGGTGAGGCAGACTCAATGGGCCAAATGGCCTAATTCTGCTGCTATGAATTATGGTCTAATATTCAATTGTAATTGATTTGTGACGTTTATGGGGATCAGGACACAAGACATCCATCAAAGTCCCCCACCATGCAATCCATGATCTCTTCTCACTGCTGCCATCAGGAAGAAAGTACAAGAGCCTCAGGATTTGCACCTTTGGGTTCAGGAACGGTTATTACCTCTCAACCATCAGGCTCTTGGACCACTTGCCCATCACTTCCCACAGTCTATGGACTCAGTTTCAATGACCTCTCATCTCATGTTCTTGATATTTATTGCTTGTTTATTTATTATTATTTAAATTTATTTTCATATTTGCACAATCTGTTGTCTTTTGCACAATGGCTGTTTGTCTATCCTGTTACAGTCTTTTATTGTGTTTATTTGTATTTACTTTGACTGCCCACAAGAAATTGAATCTCAGGGTTGTATATGGTATCATATGTACTTTGATAATAGATTCAATCTGAAAATCCATTAAAGGAAATACCTTTTAAGATTAGCTTATCTTGTGTAATTGTGGTTGCTGTTTTTACTGGAACTGTGTTTATTAATTTATCCGCAGGTCGAACACATCGATCAAACCAAGTGACCTCACCTGAGTATGTTTTTCTAATATCGGAGTTGGCAGGTGAACAGAGATTTGCTTCAATTGTTGCAAAAAGGCTTGAAAGTTTGGTAAGTTCCTGGCTTTCAAACAAGAGTGTGTTTCCTGTTCCTCACCAAGACCAACCATTAGTGGAGAACAAAAAGTCCCCAAAAATGTTGCTAAACCTGATTCAGTTTTAGATTGGTTGTCTTTGTTCCTCAGAATGACTCACTGACTGAGTAGGAGGACCTTTAATCTTTAAATATCTGGTGTATCTTTTTATTTTCTGTTAAGGGCTTTATTTGTCACGAATGCGTCAAAGTTGGGTGGTGGGGTGGGAATACATCAGGAGGTGTGTGGCAGTCTTTCCCTCCGCTAGCCTGCATGTCGCCCTTGGGCAAGGTGTGAAGGTGTGGCACCTGCTTCCCCCCACCCCCACCCCCAATCAGGCCATGGGAGCAGGTGGTGGACGGTCATTTGAGCAGCAGGTGCAGATGACCAAGTCCTGGTTATGTGACCACTGATACCAGGCAGACAATCTCTGAAAAGTGTTGATAATGGCTAGGGTCACACTGCCCAGAAGAAGGCAATGGTAAGCCACTTCTGTAGAAAAATTTGCAAAGATCATGAGACCAAGATCACCCACGTTATGCAACATGGCACATGATGAGTGAATGAACATCATAATGTTAAAACGTACAGTCATTTGCATCAACAACACTCGGAGGATGTGCTGGGGGTAGGCTGCAAGTGTCGTCATTCTTCCAACGCTAACCTAGCATGCCCACAACTTACAGCCCAAACCCGTGTGTCTTTCAAATGTGGGAGGAAACGGGAGCACCTGAAGGAAGCCCACGTGGTTGGAGGGAGTATGTACAAACTCCTTACAGACAGTGACGAGAATTGTATTGTACCCTGATCACTAGCACTGTACACACTGCACTCACTAAGCTGCCACCCCAAGCTCTACTAGCAGCACAGTAGCGTAGTGATTAGCACAACACTTTAGAGTACAGGTGACTTGGCTTAAATTCCCACCGCTGCAGGAAAAGGAGTTTGTACGTTCTCCCTGTGACCGCGTGGGTCTCCTTTAGGTGCTTGGTTTTCTCCCACAGCCCAAAGAAGTACTGGTTGGTAGGTCAATTGGTCATTGTAAATTGTCCCGTGAATAGGTTAGGATTAAATCAGGGGATTGCTGGATGGTGCAGCTCGAAGGGCCAATTCCACACTGTATTCCAGTAAATAAATCAATAGAAGTTATACAAGTTCTTGAAATGACCATTAACCTTGGTAAACTGCATAAAGTGGGTTCTGTGAAAATATGTCTGCGCACCCATGTCAGCATAAGCTGTGGGAAGAGAAGGGAGTGCACCTTGTCTCTGATGTTAATGATATGTAGGTTTTCCTGCATCTCTAAACAGCCTGCCTTCACCATACATGCACGTCCTGCGGTCTCTCCAGATTATTCTTGATGTAAATGAATCTCAGGGTAGTATATGGTGACATTTATGATAATAAATTTACTTCTAACCTTGGCCCAGTGAATGTTTCCCATGTTTTCTGTTTCTCTTGGCAATTTCTAGCATCTGTGGTTTTTAATTTTCATTTTTCATTTTCAGTCATTGATTTTTGTTTTACTTTTTGAACAGGGTGCTCTTACACACGGCGACAGACGTGCCACTGAAACCAGGGATTTGAGCAGGTTTAACTTCGATAACAAGGTAATGTTGCAGTTATCCAGGTGAAAAGTGGTGGGATTTTACAGTTCACTATTTTATATTTAGTCAGTTTTATCAAAGTTGCTGCCTGCCTCACAATTGAAATGCCAGAAATAGCATGAATTGTCACAGTAACCTAAATGCATCAGAGACAGGATGTCGTAATACTGAGCTGTGTCAATTTACTGTATCTATCTAATCTACAGTATCTATTTAAACTGTAATGTGACACTGGGCTGTTTGACACTTTTACAGTATGGCCGGAATGCCCTGGAAATTGTAATGAAATCCATTGTAAATCTAGACAGTCCACTGGTGCCATCACCCAAAGAATACACTGGGGATTTCTTCAAAGGTACAGTACAGATTCCTGTTTAGTTTTTGATCAGTTTGGGTCAGTAACAATGAAATTTGTAATATTATAATTTAAAATTGTTATTTTCTTGGTTTAAGATATTTTCTGCACAGTCCAAGTGCAGCAATTTCAGCAAATTAATTTTTTTATGCCTATGTTTTGCTCAGGGTGATCAAGTGGGGATGTGTCTTGTTGGATCTCTGTTTATTTTCTGATCCTTGGATTCTTCCAGGAGTAAACTAAGTAAAGAGCTGAGAAAAAGCTGAGCTAAGAGGGGAATTAATGCTAAAGATGACATTTCTGATAAATCTGTCACTTTTATAGATAAGAGAAATTCCTTAGAGATAAATTAGTTAATAGGCTACATAATTAAAACAACTATATCATGTGGGTAATGTGCTAATACTTAGCCAATGAAAAATGAGTCAGTTTAGCTGCTATACCGCTTTCTGCCGGTGAGTGTGGAAAAAATATGAGTTTATTAAAAAGTACAAAATTTATCAAAGGTATTTTATTTTTTTTAGTGGTTTTTAACAGTCTCTACCAAAGGAGAGATGCAAGGTGCTCCTTCCCTGCACTAGCCTGCAGGTCACACTTGAGCAAGATGTAGCATCTGCTTAGCTCTCTCCCCCCACCCCCCAAAAAAAAATCAGGATCACGTGAAGCCATGGGAGCAGGTGGTGGATGGTCATTCTTGGCAAATTTTTCAACAGAAGAAATAAAAGACCATGATCACCTACATCATACAACATGGCACGTAACGATGATGATGTTTTTCTATTCATGACGCCCTTAAGTCTGAATTAGAAAGTTGTGAGTTCGCACGGAATTTGAGCACGAGCTTCAACTGGAATTACTGAAGGAATCCTTGCAATGATGAAGCATATTCAGACCCTGCCTGCCTTTGGAAAAAGCACAACTTAAAGCAAAGCAAGTTTTCCAGTACCGTATCTACATTGGACTAATTTGTTTGCATGAATGAACTCAACATGTATTGCTGGATTTCATTTCACTGTAATAACTACTTCAAACAACAATTACCTCTCTGTGAAATGTACTTTGTCTTGTTGAGTGTGAGATTTCCCAGTAGCCAATCATTTTAATTTCAATCTCCATTCCCATTCCAACATATTGGTCCTTGGCCGCCTCAAATGCCAGGATGAGGCCACCCTCAGGGAGGAGGAGCAACAACTTGTATTCTGCCTGGTTAACTTCCAACCTGATGGCATGAACATCGATTTCTCCAACATCTGTTAGTACTTCCTCCTCCTGCTTCCCTCTTCTTCAGAAATCTCATGGTGAAGGGGAAGAAGCTGTCCCTGAAACATTGAATGTGTGTCTTCAGTCTCTTAGCCGGTAGTAATGAAGAGAGGGTATGTTCTAGATGGTGAGGGTGCTTCATTATGGATGCCACCTTCTGGAGGCATTGCCTTTTGATGATATCCTCGATAGTGGGAAGTCTCGTGTCTACGATGGAGATAACTGAGTTGACAGCCCCCTGCAGCTTTTTCCAATCCTTTACATTACCCCCCCCCCCCACCATACTAGATGGTGATGCATCCAGTCAAAGTGTTCTCCAAAGCACATCTGTACAAATTTGCTACGGTCTTTGGTGACATGCAAAATGTCCTCAAATTCCTGATGAAATATAGCCGCTGTTGTGCCTTTTGATAATTACATCAATATATTAGGATACTAGATCTTCAGAGATGTTGACACCCAGGAACTTGCAACTACTCACCCATTCCATCACAGATCACTCAGAGAGATCTGCTGTGTGACCTCCTGAAGTCCACAATCAGTTCCTTGTTCTTTCTGATGTTAAGGGTGAGGTTGTTGTAATCTGCTGATCTCTGTCACTCTTGTATGCCTCCATCCAAGATTCTCCCAGTTACAGCTGTGTCATTAGCGAGTTAATAGATGGCATTTGAGCTGTGCCTAGCCATGCTCTTAACCGAGCTATGGGCTTTATATGGCTCCTTGCTTGTTCACTATGGCTTAATTTTGTATTTTTGCTTGTATCAGCACCAAATTTAGTGATCCATTGAGCACAGTTTGCTACATCTTGTCAAACTGACAAAGATCCATTTGTGCCCATCCTAATGGCCACCCCTTGAGATTTTCACTTCAATGTGATATATTACACTGGACAACAAAGATTTTGCTTCCTGAACACTTTTGAGTGTATCTTACGGATTTTGGGCTGCTGATCATGAAAATCGCCCATAGAGCTCTACGCTGCTATTTTAGTTGTCGACATGAAGGTCGAACTGTGCAGTTTTAGCGGGTATAAGATCTACCCCGGTCACGGGAAGCGCTGTGCCAGGATTGACAGGAAGGTTTTCCAGTTCCTGAACTCAAAATGCAAATCTGCATTTCTGTCCAAGAGAAACCCTCGACAAATCAACTGGACTGTGTTGTACAGGCGCAAACACAAAAAGGGCCAGTCTGAAGAGATACAGAAAAAGCGCTCTCGTCGTGCAGTGAAGTTTCAAAGAGCTATCACGGGTGCTTCTGTGGCTGAGATAATGGCCGAAAGGAATCAGAAGCCTGAAGTGTGCAAGGCTCAACGAGAACAAGCAATCAGAGCTGCCAAGGAGGCTAAGAAAGCCAAAGCTGCAACAAAGAAAGTCAGCATACCTACGGCCAAGGCTGCTCAGAAAACGGCACCGAAACAGAAATTTGCCAAGCCGATGAAGTCTCAGGCTCCGCGTGTTGGTGGAAAACGCTGAAAGAACCTACAGTTGTATGTTGTAAAATAAAGCCTGAATAACTTCTTTAAAAAAAAAGAAAATCGCCCATAGAATTGCCTATCACACACCATTTTTTTTTAGCAATTATCTATATATGTTATTTCAATTCATAATTTAAATCAAATAAAATGTTGCCCACAATGTAAACTGAAAAGTTTTCCAGGCATGCTTGGGGGCATGTTTAGACAGGGCAGATGCTGTGTGGCAGAACAGGCTTTAGAAAGGCTATGAATTTACGTGAAGAATTTTGATAAGTGGGAGGTGGTGCTTTAGCACTGCTGGCCCACCACCTCAAGGGAGTCTTGATCATAAGTGGGCCAAAACTCCTGAAGACAGGTGGTAGATCAACTGATGATCCCACTGGTGATAGCACAGGACAGTTGAGATCTTAATCCAAGTGTATTTTCAATTCTGAGATAGATGTTTCCCAGAATAACTAATGCCAAGATTAAGGAAGGCATTTTTGTTGGTCCACAAATCAAACAGGTCATCAATGACAGACAATTCGAAGAACTTCTTGTAGGACCGGAGAAAATCACATGGAAGGCATTCAAGGATATTGTTGAAAATTTTTTTGTTAACTTAGAGCACCAGACAACGTGCCGCTGGTTAGCAACATGCTTCAAGTGTTCAAAACCATGAAGTGCAACATGTCACGAAAGATTCATTTTCTGCATTTCCCATTTGGACTTCTTCCCTGCAAATCTTGGTGCTGACAGTGACGAGTGTGGTAAAAGGTTTCACCAGGACATTGTGGTCATGGAGAAATGGTATCAGGGCAACAGGAATCCATCAATGTTGGCTGATGATTGTTGGGCACTTAAATGAGAAGCCTCAGACACTGAGTACAAATTGAAATCAACAAAACATTTTTAGCTTGGTTGAACTATTGCAAAGTGTATTATATTCAATAGAAATTAGGTTGTTTCTCCAAAATCCTACATGATACAAGAAGTCTGAAATTATATTTGTGTTGAGCTTTACACGGTCTATCGTATACCAAACATAAACAGAAACAAATCTGAGGGAGCAACACTTCCAGAAAAAAATTGTTGTCCAGTGTTATTCCACAAATGTACTTCTCAGCTCGCTTCTAATGCTCTTATTTGTTAACCTCATTAAGGTTCCCTTAACTTTATTTTTGTTTTTGCCCTGGTTCACTTAGTGAAGTTACCCTAGTTTTGGAGAAAATTATTTTTAGAAAATATTTAGAGTGAATCCTGTCCAACACGAATTGTGATTTTCAGTGCTGGCTGCGTACGTTTCTGTTGTGCTCTTGCACCCGCTGCATTAGATTCTGATTCTCTCAAATCCTCAGCATTGGCTAGGTGTCAACCGCTGCTCCTGAACTGGTTGGGTTTGTTCAGATTTGCCTCACTGTGTTCTGCTAGGCCTGGTCACTGCTCCTGTACCCTGTACTCACCACCTGCTGTTTTCCCTTTTCACTGTCCTTGAGACAGCACTGATCGTTCATTAACTATATTGCTTGGAACCAGAGCTGCTTATTGGTCATCTTGCCCAATGTGGAAGGTCTAAAGGTGCAAATACATTCAAGTATTTCAGTAGTCAGCCTCTCTACTGGTGCTAATTCACACATTTCCTGCTTTATTAATTTAACTTTAGAACTTGAGCCCTGACTTTAAAAATAACTTTGCATTATTTTTAAGCTTGAACACTTTACAACGTGATGTAGGATTTCTTGTTGTTCAGAAATTGGCTTTACTCACTTGTATTATGAGACAGCTTTACCAGCGGGTGCCTATATTTTGTTTACATCTCTGATGCGCTCATTCCATTTAACGTGCCTATGCTTTTATTCTCTAGATGTTCGACAGGGATTAATTGGTGTGGGTTTAATAAATATGGAAGACCGTTCAGGACTCCTCTCACTTGATAAAGGTAAGATTTGGATTAGGAATCAGACTCATTAGCCACTCATCTGGCTTCACCCTACCCCCTCATTTTCTTCTGGCATCTTCCCCCTTGCTTTCCAGTCCTGATGAAGGGTCTCAGCCTGAAGCATCAGCTGTTCATCCCTGTTCATCCACTTGCATAGGTGCAGCCTGACTTGCTGAGCTCCTGCAGCGTTTCCAATGATTTCAATGTACGCGGGTGTCTAGAGTCTAGACTATGTACAAACCCCATTTCCAGAACAGTTGAGATATTTTCCAAAATGCAATAAAAACAAAAATCTGTGATATGTTAATCCACGTGAACCTTTATTTAACTGACAAAAGTACAAAGAAAAGATTTTCAATAGTTTTACTGACCAACTTAATTGTATTTTGTAAACGTACACAAATCTAGAATTTGATGGCTGCAACGCACTCAACAAAAGTTGGGACAGAGGCATGTTTACCAGTCTGTTACATCACCTTTCCTTTTAATAACACTTTTTAACCGTTTTGGAACTGAGGATACTAATTGTAGTAGATTTGCAATTGGAAATTTTGTCCATTCTTGCTTGATATAAGACTTCAGCTGCTCAACAGTCCGTGGTCTCCGTTGTCTGATTCTCCTCTTCATGATGCGCCATACATTTTCAATAGGAGATAGATCTGGACTGGCAGCAGGCCAGTCAAGCACACGCACTCTGTGTCTACAAAACCACACTGTTGTAGCCTGTGCAGAATGTGGTCTGGCATTGTCCTGCTGAAATGAGCATGGACGTCCTGGGAAGAGACGTCGCCTTGATGGCAACATTTGTCTCTCTAAAATCCTAATATATGCCTCAGAGTCAATGGTACCTTCACATACATGCAACTCACCCATGCCGCGGGCACTGATGCACCCCCATGCCATCACAGATGCTGGCTTTTGCACCTTTCGCTGATAACAATCTGGACGGGCGTTTTCATCTTTGGCACGGAGAACTTAACGCCCGTTTTTTCCGAAAACTAGCTGAAATGTGGACTCACCTGACCACAGCACACGGTTCCACAGTCTTTCAGTCCATCTGAGATGAGCTCGGGCCCAGAGAACTCGCTGGTGTTTCTGCATAGAGTTGATGTATGGCTTCTTCCCTGCATAATACAGTTTCAAGTTGCATTTCTGGATGCAGCGACAGACTGTGTTGAGTGACAATGGTTTTCTGAAGTACTCCCGATCTTGCGTTGAGAAATGTTGCTTTTGAACTGACTAACAATTCTCTCACGAATTTTGGCACAAAGGGGTGAGCCACAACCCGTCCTTGCTTGCAAAGACTGAGCCTTTGATGGACGCTACTTTTATACCCAGTCGTGATACCTCACCTGCTACCAATTAACCTGCTTAATGTGGAGTCTTCCAAACTGGTGTTACTTGAATATTCTGTGCACTTTTCAATCTTATTTTAACTCTGTTCCAACTTTTGTTGAGCGTGTTGCAGCCACCAAATTCTAAAGTTGTGTATATTTACAAAATACAATTAAGTTGGTCAGTAAAACTATTGAAAATCTTTTCTTTGCATTTTTGTCAGTTAAATAAAGGTTCACGTGGATTAACATATCACAGATTTTTGTTTTTATTGCATTTTGGAAAATATCCCAACTGTTCTGGAAATGGGGTTTGTAGATGTATATCCTGCGTCATTGTATTTTACTGATATTCTGTATGTGCTTGTTGCCTTGCATGTGTGAGGGCTGGGCCTCAAGTTGAGGTGTCACCTTGGGGAAGTGGGGTAGGGATGGTGTGGTGTGGTGTCCAGCTGGACTCGGTGCTGCCCTCCAGTGTTCACTCGGCAGGAGACCGGCTCTATTGTGCTCATCTGTGGATTGACGGCACGAGTTCTGGAACTCTTATTGTGTGATTGCTACCTTGCATGTGTTTTGTGCTGTATGTGACTGTTGGTGCTCTGTTTTGCACCTTGACCCTGCAGTAATGTTCATGAGTATTCACATATGGTTGAATGATAATTAAAACTTGAGTTGAATTTTGTGTATGTTGCTCATTACTTGTTTGTGCTGTCCATATTCCCCTTGACTGAGGTGACTGCTCCATTTCAGATTACAACAATATCGGCAAATTCCTGAATCGAATCCTTGGTATGGAGGTGCACCAGCAGAATGCTCTGTTCCAGTACTTCTCAGACAGTTTAAATGCTGTCATTCAAAATGCTAAAAAGAATGGAAGATATGATATGGGAATTCTAGGTAAATCCTTGATCTTATATTATCTTAATTACAAGTGTAGTATTTCACACCTACTGACTTGCATCTGTTTTTGGACAGATCTGGGTTCTGGGGATGAGAAAGTGAAGAAACTCGAAGTCAAAAAGTTCCTTACTCCAGGGTATTCAGTATCAGGACATGTCGAACTGTATACTGTAAGTGGCTGGCCATTTGGTGAAGTGGTTTGTATGTTGTATTGTTGGTTGTTTTCCCTTTCCTTTACCTGACCCGAGGTACAACTTGAAGGCTCTTGAAGCTTGGCTTGGTGCATGCTGCCAGAGGGAATTACTGGACAGCCATTATGTGGTGGAGCCTTCCAGCTTTGGAACCAGAGACCATTTGTAACTCACTCCTGCTTATTCTAGGATCACCATTGAACACGAATTCATCCTGCGATCTACCAGTTCATAAAAACTCTGCTATTTACTGATTTCTCCAAAGGGGGAGAGTTTCTGATTCCCAAACAGGAATGGGGTGCAACTGGGGCACATGGTTATCAAAAACATCTTTAAAGAGAACATTGATGTTTCAGATATCTAGAAGAGCTTTGTAAAGCTTTGATTTACCATAGTTTTGCTCTATGGGATGTTCGAGCCCCTTAAGAAAAGATGTGCTGGCTTTGGAGCAGGTCCAGTGGGGGTTCACGAAAATGATTCTGGGAATGAAAGGGTTAACATATGAATAGTGTTTGCTGGCTCTTGGCCTGTACTTGCTGAAGTTTAGAAGAATAAGGGGGGATCTCATTGAAACCTATAGAATATTGAAAGGGCTAGATAGAGTGGACATAGGGAGGATATTTCCCATAGTGGGACCAGAGGGCACAGCCTCAGAATAGAAGGACTTCCATTTAGACAGCGATGAGAGGAATTTCTTTAGCTAGAGGTTGGTGAATCTATGGAATTCATTGCCATGGATGGCTTTGGGGGCCACGTCATTGGATATATTTGAGTTGATAGGTTCTTGATTAATCAGGGTGTCAAAGGTTATGAGAAGTCAGGAGAATGGAGCTGAGAAGGATAATAAATCAGCCAAAATGGAATGGCAGAGAAGATTCAATGTGCCAAGTGGCCTAATTCTGCTCCAATGTCTTATGGTCTAAAATATTTATCTTTTGTAGATAAGTGTTGAGCGAGGCATGTCCTGGGAAGAAGCTACAAAGATTTGGGCAGAACAAGCAGGAGTAGATGATGGATTCTATCTGTCAATGCAGGTATGTAATAGAAGTGCACACTGCAGTAATTTGTTCCAGGAAATATATTGTTCGTTAGATTTTGATTCTACATCATAAGAGTTAACCCTTAAGCGAGACTGATTCAGTTGAACTAAATCATATACTACCCATCTCTCCTTCCAACCCCCGCCCCAGCAGGAGTTTCCAACCTTTTTTATGCCATGGGCCCCTACCATTAACCAAGGGGTCCATGGACCCCGGGTTGGGAACCCTGCACTAAAGCAACTCCCTGTTTCCTCTGCCAATCATGAAAGTATACAAATTTAGCAGTGAATTGTACGGAGAATCCTGCAATAGCCAGGTAGTCAGTCTGCCTGGTTTACAATTCAGGGGCAGATTCACAGAGGTTGTCACCTTCCAGGCTTCCATTCTTATGTTTTCTAACTTCAAAACATTAAACTAATTCAAAGAAAGACAAGGGAGTCCAGGATTGCAGGTTTAACTTCGCCTTTAAGCGAGGCGAGCTCGTATCACATGATCGAGTCATGATGCTTGTAATTCGTGTATTTATACATATAACCCAAAATGAATTATTTAAAGGAACAAGAATGCTTAATCAACATATATATATATATGTATCTATCTATATACACACGTCTATATATATATATATATATATACACACATACATACACACACACACACACACACACACACACACAGTGGATTCATAGTCTTGGAGATTAACAAGTGCAAAATCCTGCAGGGCCCAGTTAGATACACAAAATGGGTTTGTCCCAGCCTCGTTCAGTTAACATGGGTGGAGAGAACAAATCAGCTGATTTTTATAAAAATCCTTGTACGATCATCATCACCATTATGTTCAGTGTCGTATGACGTGGGTGATCAGGGTCTTTCCATGACCACGATTGTTCTTGGCAAATTTTTCTACAGAAGTGGTTTGCCATTACCTTCTTCTGGGTGGTGTCTTTACAAGACAGGTGACCAAGCCATTATCAATACTCTTTAGAGATTGTCTGCCTGACATCAGTGGTCCCATAACCAGGACTTGTGATGTGCACCAGCCACTCAAACGACCATCCTCCACCTGCTCCCATGGCTTCACGTGACCCTGATCAGGAGAGTGGGGGGGCTAAGCAGGTGCTACACCTTGCCCAAGGGTGACCTGCAGGCTAACAGAGGGAAGGAGTGTTTTACACCTTCTTTGGTAGAGACATGCCTCCACCCCATCACCCGACCTTGTATAATAGTGTGTTTAAAGCATCCAACAACATAATATTTTCAATCTCACAGTTCACTTTGGTTAGCATGAACAGCTTGATATTGAACATTGCTGGAATATGTTGGTTTGCAAAGATAATGAGAGGAAACAGGAATTTGAATGTGAATTATCACAGCAAGAATTGCAGGCCCACTGAGATCTCAGCATCACCCTGCAGGTAAGTACTGTGCTTAGTCTGACTAACACTGGCCACCATTGTTGGATCTCTGTTTATTTCCTGATCCTTGGGGTTCTTCCAGAAGTCAGGAATGACGAGTAGTTTTAATTCTAATGATTGTTTATTTTAGAGTACAAACAAACATACAAGTACTAAGCAAACTAAGTAAAAGAGCTAAGAAACGATGCTGAGGTAACTGAACAGCAAAGAACGTGAAGACAAAAAGATGGCGCCTCTGAAAATTCCTTAGTTAAGATGAGGTATATTCCTCAGATTAATCAATCACACCATGTGGGAAATGTCCTCATACTTAGCCAATGGAAAATGAGATAGGTGATGAACTATTAGTTTAGCTGCTATACAGTTTTCTGCCAGAAATTGGGGATAAACCGCCACATGCTGAAAAGTACATAAGTTTGTTAGGGAGTAAAAATAATTAAACTACAACTTTAGTCTTGTATTAATTCATCTTGTAAAATCTATTAAAAAATAGTGGTTTCCAATGCCATCATTGGATGAGAAACAACAGCATCATTCACAACACATAGAAATCTCATTATTCATCTTTTGCACTGTCAGATCTGGTGACTTTTTGATCCTCAGGAGCTTTTAGGAGTCCAAGAATGAGCGAAAACTTGTTCCTTCACGTTCGTTTATTTTAAAGTTTAAACAAAGGAACAGATACGGAGCATATGAAACTGAGTGAGGAGCTGAGAAACAAAGAAAGCAAAGGCCAGCACTTTTTTATTTCAGATAAAACAAATCCCTAAGGTAAGAAGGAACCAATTAAAAGTTGCACTTAGCCAATGAAAAATGAAAAAGTAACAAACTGTTAGCTAGCTACTGTTCCTCTTTTCCGCCAGTAGGTGGAGACAAACACCACATATTCTGAAAAACATGTCAGTTAAAGCATATTGTGTTAGTAAAAGTACGATTTTAGTCGCATTCATTCAACTAGTATCTTACCAAAAGCATAAAACGAATAATTCCAATGCACTATTTATTTTTTAATTTATAGTAATTTTTGTTTTGTGCTAACCTGTTGACACAGCACATAACGAAGGGACTTTGCTACTGCCACAATACAAGATTTCACAACATGTTAGTGATAATAAACCTGAATCTGTTTCTAATTGGAGAAGAGCCAGTCATTCTAGAGCTATTAATTTTCAGGTTGAAGCAGCATTATTCTGATTTCTGAATGAGATGTGTGAACACAACAGTAGAATGTTTTTTGCAGGTTGAATGAATTTTAAGAATCTCAGCTTTTCATCTCAGGACTATCATATTATCAAAGTATTTTGTTTTGTTTAGTAATACAGCATAGAACAGGGCCTTCCAGCTCTTTGAGCTGCGAAACCCAGCAACCCAATTATTTAACACTAGCCTAATCATGGGCCAGTGGGCTCGTGGCCAAGTGGTTAAGGCATTCAAATAGCGACCTAAAGGTCACGAGTTCGAGCCCCAGCCGAGGCAACATGTTGTGTCCCTGAGCAAGGCATTTAATCACACATTGCTCTGCGACGACACTGGTGCCAAGCTGTATGGGTCCTTGCCCTTCCCTTGGACAACATCGGTGTCGTGGAGAGGGGAGACTTGCAGCATGGGCAGCTGCTGGTCTTCCATACAACCTTGCCCAGGCCTGCGCCCTGGAGAGTGAAGACTTTCCAGGCGCAGATCCATGGTCTCGCAAGACTAACGGATGCCTTATAATCATGAGCTAATTTTTAATCACCAGTTACCCTACCTGGTATGTCTTTGGACTGTGAAAGGACCCAGAGAAAGCCCACACATTTCACAAGGAGAGCGTGCAGCCTCCTGACAGATAACATCAGAACTGAACTCCAAATTCTGTCCCCTAGCTGTTCGAGCATCACGGTAACTGCTTCGTTACCATGGCGCCCAATATCAAGACTGTAGATCTGAACAGAATTCCACCTTGGGCCTATATGTACCTCAAAAGATATGATCAGTCACTATTATGAGCGGTGCATGACCATATCTGTTCAGACTAGAGGCCATCAACAAGTCCCCACCATCATTGCCAGTGGCAGTGATGATAAAGACATAAAGACTTGGGTATTTACTGAAACCCATCACCCCTTCTGGGGCATAGGTCTCTGACAGTAGCTCACCAGAGTCCTCTGTCCTGGGTCGGTCTTTCATGTTGACCCCAGGAGGAGCCCATCTTCTTGGTGTATCCGGGGATGAGGTCTTCGGAGCTACTATTGGTGTTTCTGTATCGCTGTTTTTTTATGCGAGGGGGTTTCTTGCCCCATGTTCACCCCTCCTTTCGCAGCTGGGCTTGGGCCATCACTGGCAAAGCTTCTCTAGCTAGAGCCACAAAACATTTAGATTAGATTATGAGAACACTCAGTCCTCTTTTATTGTCATTTAGAAATGCATACATGCATTAAGAAATGATAACAGTGTTTCTCTGGAGTGATATCACAGAAAAACAGGACAAACCAAAGACTAACACTGACTGAACCACATAATTATAACATATAGTTACAGCAGTGCAAAGCAATACCATAATTTGATAAAGAACAGACCATGGGCACAGTAAAAAAAAAGTCTCAAAGTCCTCGAGTCGATCGACTCCAGAGTCCCCGATAGTAGGCGGCAAAAGGGAGAAACTCCCTGCCATAAACCTCCAGGCACCGTCAACTTGCCGATGCCTTGGAAGCAGCCGACACTGAGTCCATCTGTCCGAAAACTTTGAGCCTCTGAACAGCCCCTCCGATACAGCCTCCCGAGCGCCTTCGACCTGGCCCCGGCCACTGAAACAATGCAAAGCCGAGGATTCGCGGCCTTCTGCTCTGGAGGTTCTGGTTACCGCACAGTAGCAGCGGCAGCGAAGCGGACATTTCCGAAGTTTCTCCGTACTCTCATGTCTGTCTTCATCAAATCAGAATCGTGCACAGTCCCCTACTTGACAGATTACAGATATCATCACCGAAGAGGCCGCACGCGCTGCCATCGCGCCGCTATCTTCTTCTCCTCCTAACATTTGAGTGAAGAAATTCCTACCCTTCTTGAGTAACTCCTTTTCTGAAACTGTGCCCCATGTTTCTAAATACGCCCATTAATTCTCTGTATCTACACCATCAATCACTGTAAAATCGTGTATGTTTCAATATGATCACCTCTCATCTTTTTCTACTTCAATGAGTCAAAACTGCTGAGACTCTCTCATTGGCCACTCCATCCCGGGAATCAACCCTGTGAACGTTCACTGCTCCTGCTCCTGTCTCAATATTTTCTTCCTTAAATACTGAGACAAAAGAACCAGTGGGCCTGCACGTAAGGTGAGAAGGGGTAATTTTAAAGGAGATGTGAGAGGCAAGTCTTTTCCACAGAGAGTGGTGGGTTGCTGGAGTGTTGGGGTGGTGGTAGAGGCAGAGACATTTAAATCTTGCATGTGATTTGTAGAGACTTTTAAGAGAAGTTTAGATAGCTGCATGAATGTGAGGAAGATGGAGGGATATGAATAGGAGAAGCTAGTTGGCCATTTGATAACTAATTGGTTCAGCAAAGCACCTTGGACTGAAGGCCCTGTACCTGTGCTGTACTGTTCTGTGTTCCAAAAGTGTCCACAATACTCAGTACATCAGACCTGATCTTGCCTGAACTTTAAAAAGATGAGAACTCTGACATATATATGTGACTGTGGGGGCTGTGTACCCTCTGGTAAGGGATCCATCTCCTGACATGTTCTCCTTCATGTTTCCTGTCAGGCACAAGTTTGTCATATAATGGATTGTCTTCCATTTACCTGTGTAATCATGATGCCAATCCGTACTCAAAAGCAAGCCATGTCATTTTTTGTGTCTGCACTGTTACAAATCTGTTCTACACAGTCGGTCTCTTCACTGTAGTTGCTGCAAGCTGTGTGTTGCACTGGCAACATAATGTACCCTACAGTACGGACAGTGTCTGTGGGAAGGGCAGCTCTGTTTCTGGGCAACAATCATAACTTGTTAACCTGAAACTGTAACAGTTTCTCACTCTCCTCATGTACATTCATGTTCCATTTTAATTTCAGACGTTCTGTATCTACGCTGTGTTCCTTTTCCTTTACACAATGTCCGGCCACCGCTTGCTCAAGATTTAGCAGCTCCTCTCTCATCCTGGATTTCCAGTTCATAAAGGCCGAAGGCAGCAGGAGGGGTGGTGGGGAGAGTGTCAGCTGCAAGTCACCTCCCAAATATCACATCACACAGACTTGCAGATGTACCGTCATTCCTGGAACTGCTAATGCAGAGACACTGAACAACTATTACCTCATAGACTACAGAGTTTTAAAACTCTCCTCCACCCCCTCAGCAGTTAGAAATGAGGATTAAATGTTGGCCCCATACCAATTACTGAAAGGCTGAGATAGAGTGGGTGTGCAGAGGATGTTTCCTATAATTGGGGTGGGGGTCTCAGACCTGAGGACTCAGCCTCAGAGTACAATGAAGTTCCTTCAGAACAGAGAAGAGGAATAATTTCTTTAGTGGAGTGGTAAATCACTGGAATTCATTGCCACAGGCAGCAGTGAAGGCCAAGTAACTGGGTTTATTTAAAGCAAAGGTTGATAGGGTTTTGATTAGTCAGGGCGTCAAAGGTTACAGGGAGAAAGCAGGAGAATGGGGTTGAGAGGGATAGTAATTCAGCCATGGTGGAGTGGCAGAGCAGACTCGGTGGGTCAAATAGCCTAATTCTGCTCCTCTGGTCTTGCTGTTAAGGAATAATTGGCTTTGTAGGATCAAAAATGACACAGCTGAATCTTTGGACAGGGTGACAGTTTCTGCTTTAAATGGGACTGACTGCTGGGCAGACATTTCCAATTGCAGACTGTAGCACAGTTTCCCCTTGTGTGACATTCTGCCCCCTTGGAGAGCTACAGCCACAACGCAAGGTCAGATCTTCACCATGGAGCTCAACTTTAAATGCAACGTTATAACTTTCCACCGGAGAAGCTATTGAATTACTATTTAGAACATACAGTACAGTGCAAAAGTCTTTGTGTGTGTGTATATCAATACACCAATTGCTTAGAATCAAATGACGTTGCCTGGTGTCTCAGGGCTGGATATGTCTGCACCCCCACCACCCTCTCACCTTTGGTACCCCTGCTCTGCCACCTGTCCTGTGGCACTTCACCCTCGCCATTCCTAACATCCTTTTGCTCCCGCCAGATTTACAAATTCGCTCCTTGCTCCATGTTGACAAATACAGTATTGGGCAAAAGTCTTAGGCACCCTAGCTATATATGTGCCTTAGACTTTTACACAGTATTGTAACTGCTGTGACCATTTCAGTGCAAGTTCAGGTGTATTGGAATTACTTGGGCGTTAATGCCTGGGGTTAGAATAAAGGGAAATGGAGATCCATTTGTGACGAATTTTCCAACCCCGAATCCTTCATTTCTTGGAACAATGAAAAAGTTGTAGCTCACATTAGAAACAATAAATTTCCTTCGCATCCCCAACATGCTTCAAAGTCAGACAACGTGTTTATAAAAAGGTTTAAAAAAATGTTTATCAACACCCAGCACAAAACAGTGCAACTCGTTGCTACCGTGAGTTTTGAGGGGGTTTTGTGCTCTTTTAGATTAGATTAGATATTGAGGACACTCAGTCCAATTTCCCCCAGGATCAATGAAGTATGACTATAAAGCTATAAAATTATTGTCATTTAGAAATGCATGCATTAAAATATGATACAATGTTCCTCCGGTATCATATCACAAGGAACAGAGGACGAACCAAGACTAAAACTGACAAAACCACATAATTATAACATATAGTTACAACAGTGCAAAGCAATACGGTAATTTGATAAAGAGCAGACCATGGGCACGGTAACTCTGCTTTTGGAATGTTTGCCCTGTTTGGCATTTCAGGAAAGTGGTACTTACAGAATTTTCTACAAGTTTTTATTAGTGAGTGTGCTTGTGGGTATCTGTTTGTGCTCAGCAAAGATCACATAGTGAATTTTCCCTCCATAATCCTGATATTTCTGGAAAAACAACAAACAGGAGAAAACCTGCAGTCCTGAAGAAGGATCTCAGCCCGAATCACCGACTGTTTATTCATTTGTATGGATGCTGCCTGACCTGAGCCCCTCCAGCTTTCTGTGTGTGTTGCTTTAGTTGTGTATGCTTGCAGTGTAGTGGAAGGGACCAATGTTTTAAATAACAAATTTAATTATGCCTTTTTGTTCTAGGTAAGAAATAACAAGAAGACAGCAATCCTTGTCAAGGAAATTAACAATAAGAAGAGACTATTCATGATGTACAGACCAAACACTGGCAAACAACTCAAACTGGAGAACTATATTGACCTAAAAAAGAAATACAAAAAGGTGAAGGAACTCTTACTAACCAGACTTGGCAACGTGTAGGTCTGCTAGGTGGTATTGAGGTTGCTCCTGAATGACGTCATTTCCATGGGCAGCACAGTTGGAGCTGCCTCATTGTTCCAGGGACACTGGTTCATTCTGTCTGTGGGGCCCCCACCCACTGGTTAGTGTGGACGTGGAGGGCCGAGTGGCCTGTTTACCAAGTGTGTGCTTGGAGGTTCATTGGGAATTGCCCCTGGGGTGGGTGACAGGAGACGGGGGGGGGGGGGGTAAATAGTTGGCCATGAAGGAGAGGTTTCTCTGGGA
Organism: Mobula birostris; assembly: GCF_030028105.1. Lineage (NCBI taxonomy): Eukaryota > Metazoa > Chordata > Chondrichthyes > Myliobatiformes > Myliobatidae > Mobula > Mobula birostris. The sequence continues at coordinate 52,323,548 of NC_092391.1, forward strand.
TGTTCTGAGAGCAGCAGAGTCTGAAAGAACAAAGAGTACTACTGTGTAGTGCAGGCCCTTCAGCCCACACTGCTGTCCCGACTGCCGTGAAGGGGCTGGTGTTGATGAACAGTGTTCTTGCCTTAATTGATGCAGAGTGTTTGTCAGTGCCTCCATTATGAAACTAATGGTTTAAACTATAACCTCTTGTGACCCTATCACAGGTATCCTCTGGGGAAGCAGAGTTGCACTGGGTGGAACAGTACAAGTCTTCCGCAGACACGTGTACTCATGCATACTGGTTAGTACAGCCGTTAAAAATGCTTTAATATTTGTACTGTACTGTTACCTGCTAGATGCTTCAGGTTGCCTTGATATCTTTCATCTCTCGTTGCATCCAGTATTTCTACTTCAGCCTTCCTCCTGTTCCAGGTGTTAAAGGTGTAAGTGCTCAATTCCTTGTTGAATTTTCCCTTCTGGATTTGTATCCCCGGTCTCTTGCACCCCCCCCCCGCCCCACTTCCCGTCCCCCACCCATTCTCATGCAATCTGACAGAGCTTGAGCAGATTTGTAAAAAAGAATGGGGAAAATTGCAGTGCCCAGATGTGGAAAGCTGATAGAGACCTATCCACACAGACTCAAGGCTGTAATTGCTGCCAAAAGTGCATCTTCTAAATACTGGCTTAAAAGGGGTGAATACTTATGCAATCAATTATTTTGTGTTTTTGTAATTAATTTAGATCACTTTGTAGGGATCTGTTTTCACTCTCAAAGAATTTTTTTCTGTCGATCAGTGTCAAAAAAGCCAAATTAAATCCACTGTGATTCAGTGTTGTAAAACAATAAAACATGAAAACTTTCAAGAGGGTGGTGAGTTCTTTTTACAGGCACTGTACAATGGATGATGTGGACTCTTGCAGATTGTTTTTAATCCATAATTTGGTTAATTATCCTTCATTAATCCTCAATAGATTTAAGACATCACTCCATCAAATCCTACATTATGTTAATTTGTACACTCTCAAAAACACTGCATATCTAAAGGTATTTGTATGGCACATTTAAATCAAAGGCAGTGTTGGAGTGTCTGCTCTCAGTCTCAAATAGAATGTGATGAATCAGTTCCAAACAATATTTACTCAAAGTCTGGTTCACACTGAGATAGTTCTGTGGAGTCTTTGGCATAAGGACAACGAATATTATCTGGATGTTTTACTGTGACAAGGTGGTGCATAATGTTCAGTGTCTCGGTGGATGTTAGTAGACAGTTGGGCAGTTGAATTACAACAAGGTAAATGTTTAGAGTTTAATGTGTTGCTGCAGTGGATGTGAGCAGCCTCTCTGTCACCTGGTGGAGCAAGGCACAAACATCATGCAGTCATTCCTTCACTCAACGATCGGTGTCTTCTCAAGCTGGCTTGTAGAATTCCCTCTTCAGAAACAAGCTTTGTGCAAGGTTAGAATAATGAGGGAAGCACTCGCTGTATGAGACTCCCAAGATTCATCCTTATCCAAAACAAAGATCATGGTTGTTCCTGTACCAAGACCATTTCCCCACCCAGTTTACATGTACTAGATAAAGGGGTTCCCACTTTAATGGTAAGGTTCTATGGCATAAAATAGTTTTGGAACCCCTGTAATAGATTATAATAGATTTCAAAAATCGTGGTGCGCAGTGGCACTCTGAGACCATAAACATTTCAAAAGTTCAAAGTAAATTTTATCATCAAAGTGCATATATGTCACCATATACAACCCTGAGGTTCATTTTCTTATGGGCATTCACAATAAATACAAAGAAACACAATAGAGTCAAAGTAAGACCACATGCAACAGGACAGATGGACAACCAGTGTGCAAAAGACCACAAACTATGTAAATACAAAAAGAACTAATAAATAAGCAATAAATATTGAGAACGTGAGATGAAGAGGCCTTGAAAGTGAGTTCATAGGTTGTGGGAACAGTTCAGTGATGGGGTGGGACACGGGAACAGAATTAGGCCATTCAGCCCATCAAGACTGCTCCATTATTCCAGCATGGCTGTTCCATTTCCCTCTCAACCCCATTCTCTGCCTTCTCCCCGTAACCCTGATGTCCTGACTAATCAAGAACATATCACCTTAAAATCGTGACCCCAGTATTGGTCATGTCCGCCCGGGAGAAAGAGTTTAATTTCAGGGAAACATTTATTTCTCTTACCTTTAATTTTTATTAGGAGGTTTTTGGGTACAAGTTTTCAAGTTTCAGAGATGTTCTCTTCGTCGTTTTCCTGCTTTAGTGTCGTTCCCCCCCCCCCCCCGCCTGTTTACAAGGGTTGCACTTTTCATCTGCTGCCTGTGACTGCGTAAGAAATGAGAATTATTGTCCAGCCTCCGTATGATGGGTGCTTGGCAGATATCAATCCATCTGATTAATACTGTCACTATTTTATCAGCTTTGTAATTCTGTGTTAGTGGAACGAGGGTTGTGATTGGATTCACACGGTGGGAGGTGGTGTCTGCGAAGGACAGGACTGATGATACTGATGCAGTGTGCGAGCCATCAGGAAATGAGCCAGAGGTGCCTTTGTTTATGGCTTTTCAGCAACGGAGCTGTTGATAGTTTTCCTGCTCTCTGTCCGTAGGCGTGGGAACTGCAAGAAGGTGAGCCTGGGAATGGTTTGTGAGATCGGGCTGCGGTGCCGCACCTACCACGTCCTCTGTGGCTCGGTTCTGAGTGTGTGGACTAAAGTGGAGGGTGTCCTTGCTTCAGTGAGTGGGACCAATGTGAAAATGCAGATTGTGCGATTGAAAACTGAAGATGGGCAAAGGATTGTAGGTGAGTTTGTGCAGTGGGGTTAGCCTCCTGCGAAAAGTGTTACATTATCATTTCTTCATTTAAACCAGGGTTTCCCAGCCTGGGTTCCCACGGAAACCATGGCTAATGGTGTTGGTCCATGGCATAAAACACAGTAAATTGAGAATAACAATAATCATAAGTACTTTATTGATCCCGGGTGGGAAATTATTTCATTACAGCAGCAACATTTAAAAACACTTAGCAATAACAATAAATAATAATAAATATAATGTATGAAATAATAAACAGACTATTGTACTATGATGTGTGTTCTCCTGTCACACAGAGATGAACTTTTGTAAATGCTTATTGCATTTGGTAGGAAAGATTTTCTAACAAAAAAGACAATTGTAAAGGAAATTTTTGGTGGAGAATTAAAATCTCTGAGGTCTCCTGAACCTTGATTTGAAAAGAAACCTTGGTTCAGATAGTGCTTGTTTCCTCGCCGTCCTTCAGGGTAAACGTCAAGGCCCTGGTGCAGAAGGTGTTTATCACTGTGTTCCAAGATAGCAGAGCACGTGCAGAGGTTTGAAGATACTGACATGGTACTCCCTAGATTTAGAGTACATTGAGTGCTGAGTGGGCAGAAATATTCAAAACCATGTCCAATGGGACTGGTTTCCAGCAACAGCAGTGATTTAATGTAACTGTTCTCATTGAAACCTGTTGAATCGTGAAAGGCCTATATAGAGTCGATGTGGAGAGGATATTTCCTATTGTGGGAGAGTCTAGGACCAGAGGGCACAACCTCAAAAAGACGAGGAGGAATCCCTTTAACCAGAGGATGGAGAATCTGTGGAATTCATTGCCACAGACTACTGTGGAGGCCAGGTCACCAGGTGTAATTAAGGTGGACGTTGACAGGTTCTTGATTAATCAGGGCGTGAAAGGTTACGGGGAGAAGGCAGGAAAAAGGGGCTGAGAGGGAAATGGATCAACCATGATGAAATGCCAGCGCAGACGCAGTGTTGCTAAATGGTGAGAAGGCGGGGGAGTGGGACTCAATGGGAGAATGGATCAGCTCATGATAAAATGGTGGAGCAGACTCGATAGGCCGAATGGCTGACTTCTGCTCCTTTGTCGTATGGTCTAAATGGCCTAATTCTGCTCCTGTGTCTTATGGTTTAAGTGACTGTCGTCAGCCCTTTTGCAGAGAAATTTGTTGCTCTCTAAGCAGACAAGCCTCCTCCGTGCTACCTGGAATGATCAACTGTACTTTAGAGCTCTGTTAACACACATCAAAGTTGCTAGTGAGCGCAGCAGGCCAGGCAGCATCTCTAAGAAGAGGTACAGTTGACGTTTCGGGCCGAGACCCTTCGTCAGGACTAACTGAAGGAAGAGCTAGTAAGAGATTTGAAAGTGGGAGGGGGAGATCCAAAATGATAGGAGAAGACAGGAGGGGGAGGGATGAAGCCAAGAGTTGGACAGTTGATTGGCAAAAGGGATATGAGAGGATCATGGGACAGGAGGCCTAGGGAGAAAGAAAAGAGGGAGGGGGGAAAACCCAGAGGATGGGCAAGGGGTATAGTCAGAGGGACAGAGGGAGAAAAAGGAGAGAGAGAGAAAGAATGTGTGTATATAAATAAATAACGGATGGGGTACGAGGGGTAGGTGACGGGAGGATGTGCGTGAAATGGGGGAGATGCGTTTGAGAGCAGAATTGATGGTGGAGGAAAGGAAGCCACTTTCCTTAAAAAAAAAAGGACATCTCCCCTGTCCCTCCTTTTTTAAAGAAAGGGGCTTCCCTTCTTCCACCATCAACTCTGCTCTCAAACACATCTCCCCCACTTCACGAACACCTGCTCTCACTGCATCCTCCCACCACTCCACTAGGAATAAGGTTCCCCTTGTCCTCACCTACCACCCCACCAGCCTCCGGGCCCAACATATTATTCTCCGTAACTTCCGCCACCTCCAACAGGATCCCACCACTAAGCACATCTTTCCCTCCCCCACCCTCTGCTTTCTGCAGGGATCGCTCCCTACGCGACTCCCCTGTCCATTCGTCCCCCCCATCCCTCCCCACGGATCTCCCTCCTGGCACTTATCCTTGTAAGCGGAACAAGTGCTACACATGCCCTTACACTTCCTCCCTTAGGGCCCCAGACAGTCCTTCCAGGTGAGGCAGCACTTCACCTTTGAGTCGGCTGGGGTGATATACTGTGTCCAGTGCTCCCGATGTGGCCTTCTATATATTGGCGAGACCCGACGCGGACTGGGAGATCGTTTTACTGAACACCTACGCTCTGTCCGTCAGAGAAAGCAGAATCTCCCAGTGGCCACACATTTTAATTCCGCATCCCATTCCCATTCTGATATGTCTATCCACGGCCTCCTCTACTGTAAAGATGAAGCCGCACTCAGGTTGGAGGAACAACACCTTATATTCTGTCTGGGTAGCCTCCAACCTGATGGCATGAGCATTGACTTCTCTAACTTCTGCTAATGCCCCACCTCCCCCTGGTACCCCATCCCTTATTTATTTATATACACACATTCTCTCTCTCTCTCTCTCTCTCTCTCTCCCCCTTTCCCCCTTCCCCCTTTCCCCCTTTCCCCCTTTCCCCCTTTCCCCCTTTCCCCCTTTCCCCCTTTCCCCCTTTCCCCCTTTCCCCCTTTCCCCCTTTCCCCCTTTCCCCCTCTGAATATACCCCTTGCCCATCCTCTGGGTTCCCCCCCACTCCTTGTCTTTCTTCCCGGACCTCCTGTCCCATGATCCTCTCGTATCCCTTTTGCCAATCACCTGTCCAGCTCTTGGCTCCATCCCTCCCCCTCCTGTCTTCTCCTATCATTTTGGATCTCCCCCTCCCCCTCCCACTTTCAAATCTCTTACTCACTCTTTCTTCAGTTAGTCCTGATGAAGGGTCTCGGCCTGAAACGTCGACTGTACCTCTTCCTACAGATGCTGCTTGGCCTGCTGTGTTCATCAGCAACTTTGATGTGTGTTGCTTGAATTTCCAGCATCTGCAGAATTCCTTGTGTTTTAGAGCTCTGGTGCCTGGCTCTGGTTACCCCAGTCGGGAAGAGACATCATCCCTGCATTTACAATGTCGGTCCCTATAAGTAAGTTCAGTGAAATCACTCCTCAGTGACATGAAGCGTACCAGTCTCATCAGCTGCCCTGGTTCGCGAAGCAGTTGCATTTTGCTGGCATTGCTGAGGATCTGCTTTGGCTGGCTGAGGTTTGACCTTGGTCTGTAGAAGCAACATGTTAATACACTGAGAGGATGGGTTTCAAACCAGTGTTCAAATCTTGCAGCTCAGTGTACGTTGTTGGCTTTCTTCCTCTCGTGTAAAGGGAGATTCCTCCTCATTGACCAGTTACTGACCGGTGAGGGACACTCCTGCTTCAGGTCTGTGGCCCACGAGATCAATCTACATCTGTCTCTAGTGTTCATGCTTGGGCGGTGAGCTTTCTTTGGTGAAATGACTACAAAACTGGACACAAGGCTTAAGCACAGTTCCATAAAACCCTGGTTAGACCACACTTGGAGTATCATGATCAGCCCTGGTCGTCTCACTGAATGTGGAAGCTTTAGAGAGGGTGCGGGGTGCTGCCTGAATTAGAGAGCATGTCTTGTGAGGATAGGTCAATGAGCTAGAGCTTTTCTCTTTGTAGGATGAGGGATGACTTGACAGAGGTGCATAAGATGACGAGAGGTGGAGACAGAGTGGACAGTAGAAGCTCGGCTTATACCAGACGGCATGATCGGATGGAAGTGTGGGGGATGTCAGAGCTAGGGTTTTATACAGAGTGGTGAGTGCATGGAATGCCCTACCAGAGGTCGTGGCACACAGAGACATTAAGGACATTTAGGAGACTTCTTGATGGGCACATGGGTGATAGAAACATGGAGGGCCATGTGGATTGATCTTTCTTACTTACTGGGCCCTTAGCTTCCACGAGGCATAGGCCATCAGTGACCTCCCATTTGGAGTTCTTCATCGCTTCTGCAATCCATTGCATCCCACTGTACAGGAGATTGGCTTATACAGCTTCACCAGAGCCCTGTTGGCTGGTCTTACCTGATTCCACCTCTCACGACAGGGACGTAGGGTTGACTTGGAAAGGCTAGATTGATCGTGGGATTGAAAGGTCAGCACAACATCATGGGCTGAACGGGTTTGTAGTATAAGAGGAGAAAATCTGCAGGTGCTGGAAATGTAAGCAACGCACACAAAATACTGGAGAAACTCAGCAGGCCAGGCGGCATCTGTGGAAAAGAGTAAACAGTCGACTTTTTGGGCCAAGTCCCTTCATTAGACCAGTCCTGATTATGCGTTTAATTGCATTACGGTGGTGACGTAGACAACTAAGCTGGAAGTGTTTTGTTGATGGTTTCTATTTGTACTCGGTGTCTGAGGCTTCTCATTCAAGCGTCCAACAATAATCAACCGGCGGTGATGGATTCCAGTTGCCCTGGTATCTTTTCTCCATGACCACAGTGTCCTGGTGAAATCTTTCACCATGCTCGTCACTGACAGCGCCCAGATTGGCAGGGATGAAGTCTAAATGGGAATGCAGAAAATAAATCTTTCGTGACATGTTGCACTTCATGGTTTTGTATGCTTGAAGCATGTTGTCAACCAGCTGCACGTAGTTTAAAGTTCTGCAGTTGTCTTGAAAATTTTCACCAACATCATTGAATGCATTCCCAGCAACTTTCTCCAGTTCCACTAGAAGTTTTTCGAATTGCCTGTTTGATTTGTGGACCAACAAAAATGCCTTCCTTAATCTTGGTGTCAGTTATTCTGACTTGAATTATGAATTGAAATAACAAATATAGGCAATTTTTTTAATGGTGTGTGATAGGGAAATTTCATAGTGATTTTCATGATCAGCAACCCAAAGTCCATAAGATACTCCCAAAAATATTCAGGAAGCAAAATCTTTGTTGCCCAGTGTACCCTTCACCAGGTCTGCACAAACGTTCGGAGAAGGTGCATCTGCTTCAGTGTTTTAACTTAAAAATCAGTCAGTGGGTGTTTGGGTGTGGAGCACATAGAACGTGAAGCTCTGGTTTCCAACCGTTTAACACTGATTTTGTCATCTCTGCAGGTTTGATCATTCCTCAGAACTGTGTCTCACCACTGGTGAACATTCTGTCAACGTCTGACCAGTCGCAACAGCTGGCACTGCAGCAGCAGCAGATGTGGCAGCAGCTTCACCCCCAGAGCCTGAGCCACCTGAGTAACACATAGTCTCGGCCACCGGCACTGGGCCTGACCACACTCGCACTGTCACTGACAGTCCTGCACCACGTCACCGTCACTGTTTCCAGGAATTCAGGGTCGCGCTCCAAAGAGGTTCCTCGATTAGTGATGTATTGATGAACTCTGGAAATGCCTGTAATTAAATCAGAAATGGGTTCTGATTAATCAATGGGTGACCGTCAAAGGCCTACACATAGGGACATTTTCACTCGTTTTATTCTCTCCCCCCACCTCCCCCTGCCCCCCAGTCTGTGTCAGCACTTTGTTCTCCTCTGACACCAGCTGCCACCATTGTCCACCTTCATTTCAGCGATGGAAGGGAGTTGGCAGATTTCCTGCGCTCCCAATATTTCACCATCAGTCCTGTAGCATCAGTGAGGACATCCTGCAGCTCGTTACAAGTGGGGGCTGGAGCCTACGCGACTTTGAATGTTTCCAGCTTCGTGGAATTGCAATCCAGTAATTTGTGTGATTCTGGTCTGGGTTTGTTGGCCCTGAAGTCTTAAAAGTGAACAAACATTCAGGGTTCAATTATCATGTTACATCCTTGGAGCAGGATGTAAATACAAAGCAAAAAAAAAATCCCAGCCTATTTAAAAAGAAAGATGGAGTATAATTGAAGATTTCTGATGGGAGGTGGGTTCTAATTGCTTTATATAAAGTTCTTTTGAAGATGTTGATATGCTTCCTTTCTCCAATCTGTAATTTCTGGGTAACTAAAAAATGTATGTTCTGTATTTCAGTGTTTAATGGCACAATCTTAAATTATCTGCTGATTTTTTTTATATATATTAAAATTCTCCGAACCACTTCAGCTCCATATTTAATCACTCCCCGACTATTGGTTACTTGCTTGCTACCCAAATCTTTAGTTTAGAATACATACTTCAACATTCTGCAGGAGAAACTTGATGAGTGAATCACAGTGCGACGATACAGATGACGGTCATCTCAGGTGTGGGAGCATGGTGGCTGTGGGAGCTTTACCCACTGCCAATCAGGAGAAGTATTGAAGTAAAGGATGTCCATCTTGTCCTGCACACATTCTACATACTGGTGAATCCAACTGCTTAGTCGGGGGGTGTCAAATGTATGAGGGGAGCCTTTGGAGACAACTGCACTGTGTGCGGTGACCTTGTGCTGTTCACAGTTCTAACGCTGTTAACTATTTAACAGAGTGTCTATATTACTTCAGTTAGCAAACCTGTACTGTACAAATGTGTATAGTCTCGGCTACAATACCAATTCTTTGTTTTGACTATAAATAGTTTCGTGAACCTTTATCAGAAGAGAGAAGGAAGTTTTGCCATGTCATACGGGCTCAAGTTGCACTACTGATGATACTCGATTGTTTATAATTGTATATTTAAGTTTAGAATTGTCAACAATAAGTTACTGCGAGACCCGGGACTCTTGCAGAAAGCTGTTAATAAATCATATTGTATTAATGGAAACTGGTGTATAATTTTTAAAAGCTGGTGTATATCCATAGGACAGCTGTGTGAGTGTGTGAGACTGACTGAACAAAAAACGTGACAGAGGGTGCAGTCAGAAAGTTCCTGCAAACTGGTGATGTGTCAGAACTCTGAGCTGTGTGGGGAAAACATCCTCATTTGTCAACTTGGGAGGGAACAGTCATTGAGACTTGGACATTGTCACCATTTTTCAGGTGTGATTGGCCAAGTTCAAGTTCATTCTCGTTCGACTGTACACGTGTTCCACCAAATGAAGCAACATTCCTCCTGACCAAGGTGTACAACACAGTACATAACACTCTCACACACAACATACAGTAATAATAATGAGGTGCATTTACAATATGATTTAAGTTAAAAGTGAGCAGTATAACACTACTGGCACTCGATGCATGGTGGCGGGGAGTTCAGTCATCTCACAGCCTGGGGGAAGAAGCTGTTTCCCACCCTAACAGTTCTTGTTCTAATGCCATGGTATCTCTTGCCTGAGTAGGGCGTCAAAGAGATTGTTGGGTGGATGTTCAAGTTTAATTGTCATTCAACCATACACATGTACACAGCCAAATGAAACATCGTTCCTCTGGGGCCAAGGTGCAAAACACAGTGCAAACACTCACTCACAGCACAGAGTTACAATAGCAGAAACAGTCACAGACTATTAGCCCAAGTCCCTGAGTGTCGTGGCCTGAACATTGGCGGAGTATGGGCTACTGTCCTAGAGCCATGCTTCGACAAGATCAAGCCCGCAGCAGTTCCTCATCTCCTGCTGTGTAGGCCCCAGACGAAGGTTATCCAGCTTGTCTGCCAGGGAGTGAACAATGGAGAGTAGCACCGACGAGAAAGCCGGCCAGCAGGAGCCAGCCCAGATTTCAGTGTGTCCATCCCTGAGTGACTGTGTGTGTGTTGCCTCTGCAATTTAACTCCAGCCCTAGTTCTAGGGTCACTGGTTCTCATCTTAGTTCAGGACTTATCCATGAGTATGCTTACCTTTTTTTTAAAGAAAGGGGCTTCCCTTCCTCCACTATCAACTCTGCTCTTAAACGCATCTCCCCCATTTCACGTACATCTGCTCTCACTCCATCCTCCCACCACCCCACTAGGAATAGGGTTCCCCTGGTCCTCACCTACCACCCCACTAGCCTCTGGGTCCAACATATTCTCCGCAACTTCCGCCACCTCCAACGGGATCCCACCACTAAGCACATCTTTCCCTCCCCCCCTCTGCGTTCCGCAGGGATCGTGCCCTACACAACTTCCTTGTCCATTCGTCCTCCCCATCCCTCCCCACTGATCTCCCTCCTGGCACTTACCCGTGTAAGCGGAACAAGTGCTACACATGCCCTTACACTTCCTCCCTTACCACCATTCAGGGCAAACAGTCCTTCCAGGTGAGGCAACACTTCACCTGTGAGTCGACTGGGGTGATATACTGCGTCCGGTGCTCCCGATGTGGCCTTTTATATATTGGCGTGACTGGACGCAGACTGGGAGACCGCTTTGCTGAACACCTATGCTCTGTCCGCCAGAGAAAGCAGGATCTCCCAGTGGCCACACACTTTAATTCCACATCCCATTCCCATTCTGACATGTCTATCCACAGCCTCCTCTACTGTAAAGATGAAGCCACACTCAGGTTGGAGGAACAACACCTTATACCTCTGGGTAGCCTCCAACCTGATGGCATGAACATCGACTTCTCTAACTTCCGCTAGGCCCCACCTCCCCCTTGTACCCCATCTGTTACTTATTTTTATGCACACATTCTTTCTCTCACTCTCCTTTTTCTCCCTCTGTCCCTCTGAATATACCTCTTGCCCATCCTCTGGGTCCTCCCCCCCTTGTCTTTCTTCCCGGACCTCCTGTCCCATGATCCTCTCATATCCCTTTTGCCAATCACCTGTCCAGCTCTTGGCTCCATCCCTCCCCCTCCTGTCTTCTCCTATCATTTTGGATCTCCCCCTCCCCCTCCCCTTTCAAATCTCTTACTAGCTCTTCCTTCAGTTAGTCCTGAGGAAGGGTCTCGGCCTGAAACGTCGACTGTACCTCTTCCTACAGATGCTGCCTGGCCTGCTGCGTTCACCAGCAACTTTGATGTGTGTTGCTTAAAAAGCTAAAGATACGTTCTACAGCCAGCAGCAGTCTTGTTTCCTCCTGCCTTCCCCCAACATGTCCTCCGAAGGGACCACACCCTTGTCTCGTAGGGTTTGGAGGCTTGTGTGCCTCAATGACCCAGAGAGCTATGTTGGCTGGTCTTGTACTTTGGCCCTTGGTAAGGTCACTCATGCCAAGCAGGTCCAAGAGTAGAGGCCAGACAAGAGTGGTCCAGCAGTCTTCCAGGTTTGGGGGTTCAGCTCAGGACTAACAACCCTGACTGGTCAAACAGAACTGTTATGGAAACAGCAATGAAGAATCCTACACCTTTCAGGTCAAGTCAAGTTCATTGTCATTTAACTACATGCATACCACCAAATAAGACGTTTCTTCGGGCCAGGGTGTAAAGCACAGTAGTACATGTAACACATACAGAACAAATTATCCGGTGACACTTCGAATATAATGTGGCAGGGAGTTCAGAACCCTAATGGCCTGAGGGAAGAAACTGTTTCCCACTCTGACTACTTTTCAGGACACTCTCAATGGTATGAGTGGCCGAGAACAAACAGATTAAGGACCTTCATTGCTGCCCTAAGCACCAATGGCAAAATGAGCAGCAAGTTAGTTCCCAAAAATATGGGTAACGTGATATGCAAAAGTTGAGATGAACCTACACAAGAATAAAGACTTTAAGACACCTTGCCGATAACGTAAACTGGTTTATTTCTGTCAACTAATAAAAGACTCTGATTTGATAGAGCAGAGTAAGGTTTATATGGTGACATACAGTGGCAAGCAAAAGTTTGGGCACCCCAGTCAAAATTCCTGTTACTGTGAATAGCTAAGCGAGTAAAAGATGAACTGATTTCCAAAAGGCATAAAGTTAAAGATGACACATTTCTTTAACATTTTAAGCAAGAAAACTTTTTTATTTCCAGTTTCATTTATTTACTTTATTTACAGTTTCAGAATAACAAAAAAGAAAAAGGGCCTGAAGCAAAAGTTTGGGCACCCTGCATGGCAGTACTTAGAAAAACACCCCCCTTTGGCAAGTATCACAGCTTGTAAATGCTTTTTGTAGCCAGCTTAGAGTCTTTCAATTCTTGTTTGGGGAATTTTTGCCCATTCTTCCTTGCAATGAGATTCTTGGCCCGTCTTGCATGCACTGCTCTTTTGAGGTCTATCCACAGATTCTGGATGATGTTTAGGTCGGGGGACGGTGAGGGCCATGGCAAAACCTTCAGCTTGTGCCTCTTGAGGTAGTCCATTGTGGATGTTGAAGTGTGTTTAGGATCATTATCCTGTTGTAGAAGCCATCCTCTTTTCATCTTTGGCTTTTTTTTTACAGACAGTGTGATGTTTGCTTCCAGAATTTGCCGGTATTTAATTGAATTCATTCTTCCCTCCACCAGTAAATGTTCCCCGTGCCACTGGCTGCAACACAAGCCCAAAGCATGATCGATCCACCCTCGTGCTTAAGGTGTTCTTTTCATGAAACTCTGCACCCTTTCTTCTCCAAAAATACCTTTGCTCATTGGGGCCAAAAAGTTATTTTAACTTCATCAGTCCACAGGACTTGTTTCCAAAATGCATCAGGCTTGTTTAGATGTTCCTTTGAACCTTTTGAATAGAACTTTTTGGCTGCAATGAGCAAAGGTATGAGCATTAGCACCGCGGTGAGGAGTGAGGTGGTCACATCGGGTGTCAACGGCGACTGCCTGGAGGGTGATGAGAGCATTGTACGCGGTGAGGAGGAAGAGGCAGACCCTTTTGAGGCCGAGATGACAGACTTCCTCGTCCCCAGCACCGGATCACAACCCGTCTCTCTGGAGGAGATCCAGCAGCTCGTGCGGGATTACTGGAGGAAACCCTTCAAAGCCCAGTTGGCCACTGATTGCTGGTCGGGTCTGGGAAGGGTCGTTCAGTCTATCCTCCAAAGGAAGGGGAGGGAGCTGAGGTGACCTGCAAGGAGCGGCGTCAGTCCCTGGAGAAGGGACACAGGGCGGAGGAGAGCTCTGTCCCTTCGTCCAGGGGCTCTGGTGAGGGGTCTCAACAAGAATGTGCCATGAAGTTCAGTGTCGTGACCCCGAACATCAATGGTGGTCGGAGGGCTCTCCGCAGATTCTGCCATCTCTCTGTCCTCCAGGATGGGAGGTATGCAGTGAGCTTCCTGCAGGAAACCCGTACTTTTCCAGGAGATGAAAGCACCTGGCTCCTGGAATGGTGAGGTGGGGGGGGGGGGGGGTCCACATGAGCCACCTCGGCTCTTCTTCCAGCGGGTTTGCACCTTGCTGCACCTTTTTTTTACCAGCCTGAAATAGTGATGTTCAGGAACTCGTGCCTGGCCGACTGTTCCACCTCTCCGTGCGTCAGGATGGCATGTCAATGCATTCTGTAAATGTGTACGCCCCTGAGCCCGGCCCAGTGTCTGCGTTGCTGGGGTCCATAGATTGCAGCCATTGCATTATCCTGCGGGGGTGATTTCCATTGCACCCTCGAGGGAGAGGGGTCACACCGTCCCCAGAGTAGCCGGGCGTCGGTGAGGCTACTCCAGGAGCTGGTCGTGTCATCGGACTTGGTTGATGCCTGGCGGAGCCTTCACCCTGACCTCTGCTTTCTCAAGGAGGTACAGAGGGGGTGGAGGCTCGCGGGTCGACCAACTCTATATCTCCAGGGCGCAGGGGTCCTGGGTGTCGGCTGCCTCCATGCGGCCGGTTGTGTGCTCGGACCACCACCTGCTGTGGGCAGAGCTGATGCGCTGCCCGCGTGGTGGGATCTGCCTCCTGGCATTTTAGCAACCGGCTGCTGGAGGACAGCCTGTTCTGGGATCGGTTCCAGCGGTTCTGAAGGACCTGGCAGGAAGAACGGGAGCTTGGCACCCAGTGCCTTTCTTCAGTGTGGAGTACAGTGTGGCCCCGGCAGTGGCCAATCATCCGGGCTCCGCTCTGGGGCAAGTGGTCAACTCTGACTGGTCCTACACGTCCCTGGGGTGGTCGCTCCAGGTCGTCCGGGATCTGAACTCCCTGTGCCAGGAGGCCGGTCTGTTGGTCGCCTTTCTCTCTTGACCAAGAGAAGGGGTTTGACATGGTGGGCCACGTGTACGTCTGCGAGTGTCAGGGCTCGCACCACGTTTTGCGGCCCGTGTCCACCGCCGCAGAGTGCCTAGTTAAGGTGAACAGGTCCCTGACAGCGCCCTTGTGCTTTGGGGGGGGGTGCGCCAGGGCTGCCCCATGCCGGGGCAGTTGTACTTTGTTTGAGTGGAGCCAATCCTGTGCCTTCTCCACAGGAGGTTAATGGGTTTGGTTCTGTGCGAACCGGACATGGAGGTCGTCCTTTCAGCTTGCACTGATGACATCCTCCTCATGGTCACCGACCCGGTTGACCTGCCGAGGATCCGAGACTGCCAGCAGACCTTCTCAGTGGTGTCCTCTGCTAGGGTCCACTAGGAGAAGAGTGTGGACCTCTTGGTGGGTCAGTGGCAGGTGGACTCCCTAACAGAGAGGTAGAGAGATCCAGTCTGACCCAGACTGACCACAACGTGGATGGTCAGAGAGATCCCATAGCACTCCAACTGAAAACAGTGTGGATGGTCAGCAAGACCCATTCTGACCCAGACTGACCACAGCATGGATGGTCAGAGAGATCCCATAGCACTCCAACTGAAAATAGTGTGGATGGTCAGCAAGACCCATTCTGACCCAGAGTGACCACAGCGTGGATGGTCAGAGAGATCCCATAGCACTCCAACTGAAAACGGTGTGGATGGTCAGCAAGACCCAGACTGACCACAGCGTGGATGGTCAGAGAGATCCCATAGCACTCCAACTGAAAACAGTGTGGATGGTCAGCAAGACCCAGTCTGACCCAGACTGACCACAGTGTGGATGGTCAGAGAGATCCCATAGCACTCCAACTGAAAACAGTGTGGATGGTCAGCAAGACCCATTCTGACCCAGACTGACCACAGCGTGGATGGTCAAAGAGATCCCATAGCACTCCAACTGAAAATAGTGTGGATGGTCAGCAAGACCCATTCTGACCCAGACTGACCACAGCGTGGATGGTCAGAGAGATCCCATAGCACTCCAACTGAAAACAGTGTGGATGGTCAGCAAGACCTATTCTGACCCAGACTGACCACAGCGTGGATGGTCAGAGAGATCCCATAGCACTCCAACTGAAAATAGTGTGGATGGTCAGCAAGACCCATTCTGACCCAGACTGACTGTAGCATGGATTGAATTGAATTGACTTTATTTCTTACATCCTTCACATACATGAGGAGTAAAAACCTTTGTGTTATCTCTCTGTCTGAATGTGCAATGTGCAAATTATAGTAACTTGTAATAAATAGTATGTACAGTAAGATGTACAACAGAACAGTCAACATAACACAGAAATACAGTTGTGTCCCCGTGAGTTAATCAGTCTGATGGCCCGGTGGAAGAAGCTGTCCCGGAGCCTGTTGGTCCTGGCTTTTATGCTGTGGTACCATTTCCCGGATGGTAGCAGCTGGAACAGCTTGTGGTTGGGGTGATTCATGTCCCCAATGATCCTTCAGACCCTTCTTTACACACTTATCTTTGTAAATGTCCTGAATAGTGGGAAGTTCACATCTACAGATGCGCTGGGCTGTCTGCACCACTCTCTGCAGAGTCCTGCGATTGAGGGAAGTACAGTTCCCATACCAGGCAGTGATGCAGCCAGTCTGGATGCTCTCAATTGTGCCCCTATAGAAAGTCCTTAGGATTTGAGACCCACAACAAACTTCTTCAACAATCTGAGGTGAAAGAGGCGCTGTTGTGCCTGTTTCACCACACAGCTGGTGTGTACAGACCACGTGAGATCCTCAGTGATGTTTATGTCGAGAAACTTAAAGCTGTTCACCCTCTCAACCCCAGATCCATTGATGTCAATAGGGGTTAGCCCATCTCCATTTCTCCTGTAATCCACAACCAGCTCCTTTGTTTTTGCGACATTGAGGGAGAGGTTGTTTTCTTGACACCTCTGTGTCAGGGTGATAACTTCCTCTCTGTAGGCTGCCTCATTATTATGTGAGATTTGGTCTGACTCAGACTGACCTACAGCGAGATCCGGTCTCACTCCAACGGAGCCCTGTTTGTATGGTCGGTGGGATCTGGTCTCACTCAGACTGACCCACCATGTGGATGCTCCGTGAGAATGGTCACTGTAGGTGGTCTGTCAACGACTGCAGGAGGATTCACCAGTACATTTGAATACTGGTAGCCTGTCATGGTCCAACCACGTTGATGCCAAGAAGGTTCACCAGAGCCTCAACTTTTGCAAGAGTCTAGAGAGATCTGACATCCTGTCGACCTTTACCAATGTTGATCACAAGCAATGGACTCACTTTCAGTGACTCTTCATCTGATGTTCTCAATATTTATTGTGATTTATTTATTATTATTATTTTTACTTTTTATATTTGCACAGTTTGTTGTCTTCTGCAGGCAGGTCGAATGTCCAAGTTGGTGTGCTATTTCATTGATTCTGTTAAAGTTACTATTCTATAGATTTGTTGAGTATGCCCGCAGGAAAATGAACCTCAGGTTTGTATATGTCATCTTCATCATCAGGTGCCGTGCCCAGTTTGAGCTTTGACTGCCATGGCCCACACACTCCTGTTTCGGATCAAGTGGATCAATTCATTGGTATTCATTTCCAGTTCTCTGGCTGCTGTCTCCACCATCATTTGTCTTTGTCTTCCTCTTGCTTTCTTCCCTTCAATCTTTCCCATAATTACCATGCATTCTAACTCCTCTTTCCTCATCACATGTCCAATGAAGTTACGTTGCCTTTTCATGATCTCATATATTACTTCTCTTTTCGTGTTTGCCCTGTTCATGACATCCTCATTAGATATTCGTTTCGTCCATGATATTCTTTGCATCCTCCTCAAAAACCGCATCTCTGCTGCTAAAATTCATTTTCTCATGTTACTAGATATTGTCCAACATTCTGAGCCATATAACATAACTGGATAAACGTAACATTTCAGTACTCTGAGGCGGGTTGTCATGCCTAGTTTAGTGTTGGTCAGTATACTCTTCATTCTCGTAAAGGTGTCTTTTGCCATCCCTATTCTTCTTTTGATGTCCATGTCGCACCTGCCCTCTGATGTCACCCAGCTTCCTAAGTAGCAAAAGTTCTTTACTTGTTTTATGTCTTCCCCATTTATTCTCAGCCTGCAGATAGGATTCTCCTTCTTTTTGGATATCACCATACATTCTGTCTTTTTGCAATTGATAGATAGACCCATTTTTGCACTTTCTTCAACAATTATATCAATTAAGTTTTGTAGTTCTTCCTCTGTACTTGCAATTAACACAGTGTCATCTGCATATCTGAAATTATTGATGTTTTCACCGCCGGCTTTGATTTCCAAGATGATTCAAAAAGCATTCTGTCTGGATGCGTATTGAAGTTCAAAGTAAATTTATTATCAAAGTATATATATGTCACCATATACAACCCTGTGATTCACTTTCTTGCTGGCATTCACAATAGAACAAAGAATTTTTTGAAAAATGCATCTCACGAAGCTTGGGTTGCTAGCCTCCCCATCCCGGTTACCACCTTCCTGGGCTGTCAACTGTCTCTCCAGTTGTCACCAGACCATTCATCGTTGTCAGCCAGTCTGTTCCTGGTCCCCACCGGTAGCTCCAGCTTAGTGATATAGAAACACAGAAAACCTACAGCACAATACAGGCCCTTCGGCCCACAATGCTGTGTCGAACATGTCCCTACTTTAGAAATTACCGAGGGTTACCCATAGCCCTCTATTTTTCTGAGCTCCATGTATCTGTCTAGGAGTCTCTTAAAAGACCCTATTGTATCCGCCTCCACCACTGTTGCCAGCAGCCCATTCCACGCACTCACCACTCTCTGTGTAAAAAAACTTACCCTGACATCTCCTCTGTACCTACTTCCAAGCACCTTAAACCTGTGTCCTCTTGTGGCAACCATTTCAGCCCTGGGGAAAAAGCCTCTGGCTATCCACACAATCAATGCCTCTCATTATCTTATATGTCTCTGTCAAGGCACCTCTCATCCTCTGTCGCTCCAAGGAGAAAAGGCCGAGTTCACTCAACCTATTCTTGTAAAGCATGCTCCCCAATCCAGGCAACAAATGAACAAGTCCTCCCCTCCTTCCCATTCTAGTTCCCCCTCACCCACTTCTCACCCTGCCGCTCCTCCTTCCCTTTGTCCTGTGGTCCACTCTCCTGTCCTATCAGACTCCCTCCTCACTATGAAGACTACATCTCACCATGCTCGGATCACATCAACACTGATGTAACCTGATTGGGTCATCGGGTGTTTCGGGTCTTTCAGTATCAGACACCCTCACCCCAGACACCCAGCTGTGGTTGACCCAGCCACGACTTGTGTTCAGGGAACATGGGCTGCAGGTCCCCATGGATTTGCTCTCTTCATCCAGAGGCATCTGGAGACTTTCTCCGCTGCCTCGGTGATGTTGCTGATGGCTCTCAGCCCAGTACTCTGAGGACTCTGTGAAGAGACAGTCCAGTGAAGCTCTGGCAGCCCACTCCCAGGGCGTGCGCTTTGCCCTTCCATCCCTGCCTCTGACAGTCGCTGACCAGCTCCTCATATCCGGCAAGTTCCAGGCGCTGCTCCCGGGGCACTGACAGCACCAGCAAGGTGACGTGTTTTGCTGCCTCGGAGACCAGGAGGATGCCTGGTCTCAAGCTGGTCTTGACGACGTGCTGTGGGATCTTCAGTTGTTTCCCCAGGTCAACGAGACTCTGCACACGAGCAAAGACTGACCAAGGGCCAATGTGCAAAAGTCCAAAACTGAGCAAATACAAAACTAAACAGATAAATAATACTGAGTACGGCACATGACTTGTAGAGTCCTTGAAAGTGAGTACAGAGAGTTCTGGGATCAGGTTGGAGTTGAGCAGATCACAAGCAGTTTGGTATGACAGCAACACAAGAGATTGTGCAAATGCTGGTCAGCAGAGCAACACCACACAGAACGCTGGGGGAACTCAGCAGGCCAGGCAGCAGCTATGGAGAGGAACAAACAGTTGACGTTTCAGGCCGAGACCCTTCTTCGGGTAACTGCTCCGCCTGTGCCAACATAATCAAAGACCTTACGCACCCTGGGCACTCTCTGTCATCCCCTCTCCCATTAGCCTGAAAGCATGTGCCACCATGCTCTCGAACTGCTTCTTCCTGCAGTTCCCTCCTGCCGTCAGGCAGACCCTCAACCTCACAACCTCCCTCTGTTCTTGCATGGCTTATTCAGAATCAGGTTTCATATCACCGGCATGAGCCATGAAATTTGTTGTTTTTCAACAGCAGTACATTGCAAAGCATAATAATAATCACTGTAAATTACAGTAAATATATATATTTAAATGTTAAGTTAAATAAATAATGCAAAAATGAAATTAAAAAGTAGTCAGGTAGTGTTCGTGGGTTCAGTGTTCAGATGGCAGAGGGGAAGAAACTGTTCCTGAATCACTGAGTGTGCGTCTTCAGGCTCCTGTACCTCCTCCCTGATGGTAGCAATGAGAAGAGAGCATGTCCTGTGTGGTGGGGGTCCTTAATGATGGATGGCACTTTTCTGAGGCATTGCCTTTTGCAGATGTCCATGATGTTGGGGATGGCCATGATGGAGCTGGCTGAGTTTTCAACTCTCTGCAGTTACTTTGACCCTGTGTGGTAGCCCCCATCCCCACCACCATATCAGACGGTGTTGCAGCCAGTTAGAATGTGGTACATCTGTAGTCCGGCAGGCGCCCGACGCTTGGCTGGGGCCGTGGTCGAGTGGTCGGCGACTTGGGCTGGTGAGGAGGGTGTGAAGACACCCAGCAGGACTAAAACAAAGACCTGACAAAGGGCAGATGAGCTCCTTGTGAGCTAACGGCCATCTTCCGTGGAAGAGATTAAAGCCTCACCTCGAATCTACGAATCGTACGCTATGCACCGAGTTAGAAGAGACATGATGAACTTGGGCGCTGCACCGTCTGCCTGGACCTGCCCAAGGCCTCCGCCTAAGGAAGCGCCGAGCTCGAAGAAGCGGCCGCGGCTGGAGGCCGATACGGCCTTGGGCTCGAGCTCGGCAGGGGCTGCGGCGGGCGGTGCCAAGGCGGCCAGCGAAAACAAACTGGAGGAGAGGCTGTACTCGGTGCTGTCGCAAGATCGAAGAAGGTGCAGGTGCATAGCCACCAACCCCAGATTTGGGACTGCACCCACTGACTGACTGACATCTGTAGAAATTTGCAAATGTTTTTGGTGACATACCAAATCTCCTCAAACTCCTAATGAAATCTAGCTGCTGTTGTACCTCCTTTGTAGCTGCATCGATATGTTGGGCCCAGGACAGATCCTCAGAGATACTGACACCCAGGAACTTGAACCTGCTCACTCTCTCCACTTAGATAACAGATACTTCATTGATCCCAAAGGAAATTACAGCTTCACAGTTGCATTACAAGTGCACAGATATACAAATATACAAATTTTAGAAGAGAAGCAGAAAGAATAAAAACAAGTTACCTCAAACAGTCTAGCAGGAGGGAACCAACCCTTCCCCAGCTATAGATTGACTCATTATAGGGCCTAATGGCTGAGGGTAAGAATGACCTCATACAGCGCTCTTTGGAGCAGCACAGGTGCCTTAGCCTGTTACGAAAACTGCTCCTCTGTTCAGCCAAGGTGGCATGCAGAGGGAGAGAAATGTTGTCCAGAATTGCCAGGGTTTTCCGTGGGGTCCTTTGTTCTACCACAACCTCCAGTGTGTCCAGTTTGACACCTATAACAGAGCCAGCCTTTCTAATCAGTTTATTGAGCCTGTTGGCAGCACCCGTGTTGATGCCATTGCCCCAGCACACTACCACATAGAAGATTGTACTGGTGACAACAGACTGGTAAAACATGTGAAGGAGAGGCCTGCATACTCCAAAGGACCTCAGTTTCCTCAGGAAGTAGAGGTGACTCTGGCCCTTGTACACAGCCTCTGTGTTGGTGCTCCACTCCAGTCTGTAATCCAGGTGCACCCCAGGTACGTGTAGGTCCTCACCACATCTATATCCTCACTATCAGGAGTAGGCAGGGAGCAGTGCAGGGTTAGTCTTCCTAAAGTCCATCACCATCTCCTTTGTCTCACTGATGTTGAGCTGCAGATGATTCAGCTTGCACCATTTGACAAAGTCCTCCACCAGGGCCCAGTATTCATCCTCCCGTCCTCCCTTCATTCACCCAACTATTCCTGAGTCATCGGAGAATTTCTGCAGATGACATGACTCAGTGTTGTATTTAAAGTTCGAGGTATACAGGGTAAACAGGAAGGGAGCCAATACAGTCACCTGTGGGGCCCCAGTGCTGCTTATAGCCATGTCTGACACACAGCTGTGAAGCTGCACAAACTGGTCTGCAGTTATCCCGGATACAATGGAAGTGCCAACCTGCATTGAATGGAGCTTTCTCCCCCAGCAATGAGGGCTGTATGTATTGAAGAAATACTTCCTTGAGAAATTAAAAAAACATGATCCTCACAGGGCTGCCCTGCTCATCCAAATGGGAGCAGGCTCTGTTCAGCAGGTGGATGACAGCATCATTGTCTCCAGTGTGCTCCTGGTAGGCAAACTGCAGGGGATTGAGGGCTGATCTGACTGGGGTCGGACGTGAGCCAGGACGAGCCTCTCTAGGGTCTTCATGATGTGTGAGGTCAGGGCCACTGGACAGTAGTCATTCAAGACTTTTGGTTGGCCCTCCTTGGGTACTGAGACCACACAGGATGTTTTCCACACAGTTGAGACCCTTTCCAGGCCGGGACTCAGATTGAAAATGCGCTGGAGATTTCCACACAGCTGCTCAGCACACTCCTTCAGGACCCTGGGGTTCACACCATCCAGTCCCAAAACTTTGCCGTGTCTGGGTTTCCCCAGAGCCCCTCTCTCCTGCTCAGTAGTGAAAGTGAGTCCATGATTACTGGGGAGTTGGTGGAAAGTGGGCTGAGGGAGGTAAAGATTGGGACGATAGCATTTGGTATGTGGAGGTGTGGATGGTAGGTGCAGGGATATAGACTGTGATAGCCTGTGTTGTTCATCCATGTGTTGAACTGGAGGGGGGAGGAGGGTAGGGCACTGGTGCTGAGGAAGCATTGGGTTGCTCGGCACCTGGACTGGTGTGCTGAGGACAATTGTCAAATATATTGAAGAATTGGTCTAACTCATTAGCCCATTCACGGCTGCATTCTGAGGCTCTACAACTCGGCTGATTGAAGCCAGTAATGTTCCTCATGCCTCTCCTCACCTCCCGTGGGCTACTCTGTTCCTCATGCCTCTCCTCACCTCCCGTGGGCTACTCTGTTCCTCATGCCTCTCCTCACCTCCCGTGGGCTACTCTGCCGAAGCTTGTTCCCCAGCTCCCTCCTGTATTCCTCTTTCGCTACTTTCATCTTCTCCTTTAGCTCGTTGGCACACGTTTCAATTCCTCTCTGTCTCCTGATCTAAAGACTCTTTTTCTGATCCCTCTGTGAGGATTGGTGTGTGTTCCCTTGTCTTACCCTTCCTGAAGTCCGCGATCAATTCTGTGGTTGAGTGCGAGGTTGTTGCTGGGACACCACTCAACCAGCTGCCCCGTCTCGCTCCTGTACGCCCTCCCGTCACCATCTGAGATTCTGCCAACAATAGTGCGGCAAATTTACAGATGGTGTTTGAGAGAGAGCAGAACAGAACATGCATCGTTGAGGTGCGCCAGTGTTGATGGTCAGCAAGGAGGAGATGTTATTTCGGATCCGCGCCGACTGAAAGCAGGAGTACAGTGTATATACACATTGTAATGTCATTTATAACATGTATTGTATTATAAAATTGTCCTGCTGCACAGCAACACATTTCTCCACACGTGCCTGTGACATTAAACCTGATTCTGCACGTTCTCTGTAACTATAACACACTCCGTTTTACCTTGCTCTATCTCAATGCATACAGCAATGATCCCATCTGAATGTTCGGATGGAGAATTGAACACCGGGTTCAGGATGTTTCGCATCGCTGCTCCACGACGTTTACCCGGTTCTGCGCTGAACTGTGGGATTCTCTTGCGGACTTCAGACCAGAAACGCTATCTGCTAGCGGTTACTATTTGCATTGTGTTTTTTTTACACGGCACCTTGGGTGTTTCGTCTTTATTATGGGCTATTTTATTTTTTAATGGATATGGAATGTGTATTTTTCTCTACACTTTGGGTGTTAGACAGTCTTTGTTCACATAGATGGGGTTTGTTTTGGGTTTCTTGTTTCCTGGCTGCCTGTTAGGAGACGAATCTCAGGGTTGTATTATACTTCGACATAAATGTACTTCGGAACTTTCAATGAACAAAATACTCGGTACCTGTGACACTGACATAACCAGATTAAGAACACAAACACGAAAAAACTGCCGATGCTACAAAATGCTGGAGGAACCCAGCAGACCAGGGATCCTTGGAAAAGAGTAAACAGTCGACGTTTCGGAGTGAGACCCTTCTTCAGGACTCACTCAGCCTGAAACGTCGATTCAGGCTGACTCTTTTCCACGGATGCTGCCTAACCTATTGAGTTCCTCCAGCATTTTGTGTGCGTTGCTTTCAGATTAAGACAGGAGGTGTCCCGCTCTCAGTGACCGAGAGCCTGAACACGTGGTCGGGGTCTCTAGTTGACCACGGGCGGTAGGACCCGGGGGCTACCCCGCTTGTGTCGCTCCCAGACCACGTGGCGTCAGGGTCCCGGCATGCAGCGCGGAGGAGACATGAGGGCGGCGACGCGTCGGAAGTGTTGGTTGAGATGGACGGAGGGAGGTCGGAGGTGAGAGGTCGCGGTCCGGAGGCCGGCGGGGCCGCTGGGGACTCGTGTGTCCGGGCGGTGGGGCTCAGCCCCGGGGGAGGGGACGGTGGTCCGGTGCCGCGGACTGGGCGAGAGAGGGGGAGTCGGGCCGCTTTCCCCACCGGTACCTGGTCCGCACACCGGGGGTTCCCTTTGTCGCAGTTCCCGGTGCCTGAGCGCGGTGGGCGGCCTGGACCCGGTCCCGGGGTCCCCGATGTGGAGGACCGGCGGGAGGACCGGACCGGCCCCAGGGTCGCCGGTGTGTCGGAGCGGCGGGCGGTCTGGACCCGGTCCCGGGGTCCCCGGTGTGCAGACCAGACTGGTCCCGGTGTGTCGGAGCGGTGGGCGGCCTGGACCCGGTCCCGGGGTCCCCGATGTGGAGGACCGGCGGGAGGACCGGACCGGTCCCGGGGTCCCCGGTGTGTCGGAGCGGCGGGCGGCCTGGACCCGGTCCCGGGGTACCCGGTGTGGAGGACCGGCGGACGGACCGGACCGGTCCCGGGGTCCCGGGGTCCCCGGTGTGCAGACCAGACTGGTCCCGGTGTGTTGGAGCGGCGGGCGGCCTGGACCCGGTCCCGGGGTCCCCGGTGTGTCGGAGCGGCGGGCGGCCTGGACCCGGTCCCGGGGTCCCCGGTGTGTCGGAGCGGCGGGCGGCCTGGACCCGGTCCCGGGGTCCCCGGTGTGTCGGAGCGGCGGGCGGCCTGGACCCGGTCCCGGGGTACCCGGTGTGGAGGACCGGCGGACGGACCGGACCGGTCCCGGGGTCCCCGGTGTGGGGGAGCGGTGGGCGTCCCGGACCAGCCCCGGTGTCTGAGAGCTGTGGGCGGACCGGACCCAGTCCCGGGTAGAGCCTACAAAACCGGGGAATAGCGTAAACGCCTGCCAACCGACGGTGTCTGGACCCGCAGCGACCACGGGCTGTTGGGAGACCGGGGACCTTCCCTCCTCTGTGGGTTTCTCACGCGTCCCATCAGTTCGCTATCGAACCTGTTTCCCAGAGGCTGTCCGGGGCAGACTCTGGTACAAATCCCTCTGACCCTCCGCTGCCCAGTCCCTCCCGGTACGGGTTCGGTATCACGGAGCTATTCCTGCTGCGCAAGGCTCCTCCGGCACCGATCAGATCAACTTACTGGAGAGATTTAACCGACTGAGGCGAGGCTGAGAGAATTTGCCCGACAGTCCCAGGGTCCGTGAATGCGGCATCTCGCACCGGGTCCCTAAACTGTGGAACTTAATACAGACTCAGTTGACATTTTTAACCTTCAGCTCGAAACCTATTAATTTAACCTTGCTTTTAACTAGCATATTTTTGTCTTTTATTTTCATATTTGCACTTTATCCCACTGTAAAGCACTTTCAATTACATCTGTATGAAAAGTTCTCGATAAATAAGATGATTATTATTCAGAGTTGGATCATAGATCCCCGTCCAATCCTTGAATGTTCCAGCTGCGTGCACATTTTCCGCACCCTCCCCTCTGCTGCCCGTGTTCTGTCCTGTCTGTCTGTCTGTCTCTCTCTGCCCTATTACTCATTCCCACACTCACACTCTGCTGCCAGTTCTCCGTTTGTCATACGCGCTGGGTGTGCACACAACACACACATTGCAAAGAGGTTTTACTGGGCAACATGATGCTTGTTCACCTGGCAATCTCAGATAGTCTGACTGGAGGAGGTTAAACGCCCTCTTCGGGGCTCTCTGCGTTCAGGTCCCACTGTGCTCTCAACTATCCTCAACAGAGACCTGACAGGATACTTGTTTATTTAACCAGAGAGTGCAGAATAGGCACTTTGAGTTGTACTGCCCAGCAACCCCCGATTTAACCTTGGCCTAATCATGAAATGATTTACAATGGTGAATTGACCTACTAACCAGTAGGACTTTGGACAGCGGGAGGACATACAGTCGTCCCTCCGTATGCGCAGGGGATTGGTTCCAGGACCCACCCCCCCGTGGATACCAAAATCCATGGATGCTCAAGTCCCTTATATAAAATAGCATAGTATTTGCATATAACCTATGCACATGCTCCAGCATATTTTAAATCATCTCTAGATTACTTATGATACCTAATACAATGTACATGTGATGTAAATAGTTGTTATACTGTATTGTTTAGGGAATAATGACGAGAAAATAAAAGTCTGTACATGCTCAGTACAGACGCAACCATCATAGCTCTTCTGGGAACACTGATGCTGCCTGGGCATCAGCCGATGCTGATTCTCCCGTGATCTTTAAGTTCTTGAGGCTGTAGCGCTTTACATAGCTAGCCAGCGATCCCTTACTAGCCTTAATCTCCCTCCTCCCACTCACAACACAAGTAGCGAACGAACGAGACGCGAGGTGGACAATGCTCAGATAATGAGTGCTGGACAGAGACTGAGGATCTGTGAAATAGCGGGAGGCTACAGCAGGGTATGCCTACACATCACTTCATTTGCGTGAATTCAGTGTAGTGCTCGGCGCAGGGCAAATTCAACTTTTGCTTTTTGGAGCTTTTTGGAGTTTTTTTCCCCGCTGAATATTTTTAATTCGCGGTTGGTTGAATCCACAGGTACGGAGGGCCGACTGTACAGACTTCGCATGCCACAGTTCTCAAGGAGACACAGGATTGTTTAGAGGGAGAGCGAGTTTAAAAGCAAGGGGGGGGCAGTCAGCACATTTTGCGCACTGCAGTTCCCGAGAGGTAATTGAATTGTGCATAATTAGGCACCTGGCAAGGTCCAATAAAACACAATTGGGTTTAAGTGGAGCGGCCATTGTGTGAGTGGGCCAGTGTTAGAGTGGGAGAGGTGTAGGTCAGGGGTTGGCAACCTTTTTGCCTTTGTGGGCCGGATCGCATATTAATGAGCAGATGGTGGGCCAGATAAATGCCATAAAAAACTTGAAATTTTGGAAGTATCTATTTAAATACATCTAGTTACGTTTTGCCTCAAATTAATGAATAACACACGCTAGAAAATCATTTGTGCTTAAGGTTGCCTACCCCTGGTGTAGGTCATAGGTAGATTTTTTTCTGCCCCCTGTTATTTATTCTTTTGTACACTTACCACAGTGGAGATGTCAGACAGGAGAGTGAAATCTCCCCTTGCGGGATGTAGGGAGGCAGGGAGATCTCCAGTGTCCCTGATGACTACAACTGCAAGAAGTGCATCCGGCTGCAGCTTCTAACAAACTGTGTTAAGGAGCTGGAGCTGGAACTGGGTGAACTCTGGATCATTCGGGTGGCTGGGGGGTGGGAAATGGGACATACAGGGAGGTAGGTGCAGGACACAGGTGGTCACCAAGAGGAGGAAAGGGAATACGCAGCCAGTGCAGGGTACCCCTGTGGCCGTTCTTCCCAACAACAGTTCTCGTCCTCAGAGCCTTTGGACACTTGGGTGGGGGAGGGGTGACGACCAAGCAGAGCAAAGCCACAGCAGTCAGGTCTCTGGCTGTGTTTGCCGGGAGGGAAGGGAAGGGGGCCAGGAGGAGCTGAAGGAGAGAGCTGTAGTGATAGGGGAGCAGAAAGCAGGTCCTGTAGCCGAGGTTGGGAATCCCGGGTGGTTTGTTACCTCTCGGGTGCCAGGGTCCGGAACATCTCGGATCGAGTCCTCAGTATTCTTACATGGGAGGGTGAGCAGCCAGAGGTCGTGGTCCATGTTGGTGCCAATGACGGGGGTAGGAGGGATCTGCAAAGTGAGTTCAGGGAGTTGGGTGCTAAGTTAAAGGGCAGGACCTCCAGGGTTGTGATCTCAGGTTTGCTACCCATGCCATGTGCTGATGAGGCCAGAACTAGGAAGATTATACAGTTTAACACTTGGCCAAGCAGTTGGTGTAGGAGGGAGGGCATAAGATATTTGGATCATTGGACTCTCTTCCAGGGAAGGTGGGACCTGTGCAGAAAGGATGGTTTGCACCTGAACTGGAGGGGGACTAATATCCTAGTAGGCAGATTTGCTAATGCTGCATTGTTAATCCGACATAGGAAGCCAGGGATCAAAAGATTGAGCACGGAGGGACTGATGTTCTGAGCTGCGTATATTTCATTGCAAGGAGTATCACAGGAAAGGTAGATGAGCTCAGGGCGTGGACCAACAGTGGGAAATATGACAGTGTAGTCATTAGTGAGACTTGGTTGCAGGAGGGGCAGGACTGGCAGCTCAATATTCTGGGGTTAGACGTAACAAAGTGGGAGGGATAAAAGAGGGAGGGGTGGCGTTACTAGTCAGGGAAAATGTCACAGCTGTTTTCAGTCAGGACAGACTGGAGGACTCGTCTAGTGAGGCGTTATGGGTAGAACTGACGAATAAGAAAGGTATGACAATATAAATGGGATTATATTATAGACCTAAGGTAGTGGGTAGTGGCTCCATATGTCACTACTACAGGGCGTGACGACCCTGCCTTACACGAGTCCCGGGCTCAGCTGGCTCTGGCTGACAGTACCCGGTATGGGCCTCTATCCAGGGTTACGGATCCCACTGCCTTGTGGGTATCTTCGGGAGAAGAGAAGGCTAAGGAGTAAACCCTGCACAAGTCCGGAGTGGAGCCCCTAAGGCAGTTGGATGACATATCACGTCACCTCCCGGCCGCTCCTGCAGCCAAGCTGATGCCAAATGTACTGCTTCGCATTCCTTTGGACCACATCCGCGAGGCTGAGAGGGGGACCTTGATGTCTGGGCAGCCCAGGATCTCCATATTCATCGCCTGGGTCTACGCCCCGGAACGAGCGCACCCATTGTCTACTTAGACAGACGGAGCCATGAATGAATATTATAGACCACACAACAGTCTGCAGGATAGAGGAACAAATGTATGGAGAGATCATAGACTGTTGCAAGAAAGATAAAGATGTTATAGTAAGGGATTTTAACTTTTCACGTATTGGCTAGGACGTCCCATATTGTAAAAGGGCTGGAGGGATAGTTTGTAAAATGTGGTCAGGAAAGTTTCCTTAATCGGTTCATAGAAGTCCCAGTTAGAGAGTGTGTGATACTTGATTTGCTATTAGGGAATGAGACAGGGCAGGTGACAGAAGTTTGTATTGGAGAACTTGATGCCATTAGTTTCGAAGTAATTATGGAAAAGACAGGTCTGGTCCTCAGGTTAAGAATAAATTGGAGAAAGGCCAATTTTGATGACATCAGGAAGGATCTGGCAAGTGTGGATTGGGACAGATTATTTTCTGGCAAAGCTGTAGTTGGGAGGCCTTCAGAAATGAAAATTTGAAGGTATAAAGCTTGTATGGGCCTGTCAGAATAAAAGGTAAAGATAATAGGTTGGGGAACTTTGGTTGTTGAGAAATATTGAGGCCCTGTTTAGGATAAAGGAGGAGGTGCTTGGCAGGTATAGACAGGTTAAAAAAAAATTAGGTACTTAAAGGAATATAATAAATGCAAGAGAACTAAAAAAAATAAATCAGGAGGGCTAAAAGAAGACATGAGGTTGCTCTGGCAGACCATCATCATCATCAGGTGCCGTGCCCAGTTTGAGCTTTGACTGCCATGGCCCACACATTCCTGTTTCAGGTCAAGTGGATCAATTCATTGGTACTCATTTCCAGTTCTCTGGCTGCTGTCTCCATCATCATTTGTCTTTGTCTTCCTCTTGCTTTCTTCCCTTTATGTCTTTTCCATAATTACCGTGCATTCTAAGTCCTCTTTCCTAATCATGTCCAACAAAGTTATGTTGCCTTTTCATGATCTCATACATTATTTCTCTTTTTGTGCTTGCTCTGTTCATGACATCCTCATTAGATATTCATTTCGTCCATGATATTCTTTGCATCCTCCTCAAAAACCACATCTCTGCTGCTACAATTCATTTTCTCATGTTACTAGATATTGTCCAACATTCTGATCCATATAACATAACTGGATAAATGTAACATTTCAGTACTCTGAGGCAGGTTGTCATGCCTAGTTTAGTGTTGGTCAGTATACTCTTCATTCTCGTAAAGGTGTCATAAAGCTAACGGTATAGTGAAGGACCCCACACACCCCTCACACAAACTCTTCTCCCTCCTGCCATCTGGCAAAAGGTACCAAAGCATTCAGGCTCTCACGGCCAGACTGTTCAACAGTTTCTTCCCCCAAGCCATCAGACTCCTCAATACCCAGAGACTAGACTGACACCTACATCATTTATTATTATATTGTAATTTGTCCTCTACTGTGCCTATTGTTTATTAGTTATTGTACTGTTTTGTGCACTTTATGTAGTCCTGTGCAGGTCTGTAATCTACTGCAGTTTTGATGTTGTTTTACGTCGTCTAGTGTAGCCTTGTGCTGTCTCACATAGTCTAGTGTAGTTTTGTGTTGTTTCATGTAGCACCATGGTCCTGGAGGAATGTTGTTTCGTTTTTACTGTGTACTGTACCAGCAATTTATGTTCGAAATGACAATAAACTTGACTTGACTTTTGCCATCCCTATTCTTCTTTTGACATCCATGTCGCACCTGCCATCTGATGTTACCCAGATTCCTAAGTAGCAAAAGTTCTGTACTTGTTTTATGTCTTCCCTGTTTATTTTTGGCTTGCAGATAAGATTCTCCTCCTTTTTGGATATCACCATAAGATATAGGAGCAGAATTAGGCTATTTGGCCCATGGAGTCTACTCAGACATTTCATCAAGGCTGATCTATTTCTCTCTCAGCCTCTGTCTCCTGCCTTCTCCCCGTATCCCTTCATGCCCTGACTAATGAAGAATCTATCAACCTCTGCCTTAAATATACTCAATGCCTTGGGCTTCACAGCTGCCTGTGGCAACGAATTCCACAGATTAACCATTCTTGGCTAAAGAAATTCCTCCTCATCTTCATTCTAATGGACATTCCTGTCTTCTGAGGCTGTGTCCTCTGATCTTGGACTCCCCCAGCACAGGAAATATTCTCTTCACATCACTCTAATGAGACCTTTTAACATTTGATAAGTTTCGATGAATTCTTCTGAATTCTAGTGAGTACAGGCCCAGAACCATCAAACGCTCCTCATATTTCAACCCTTTCAATCCTGGAAACATTTTCGTGAACCTTCTTTGAACCCCCTCCAAAGTCAGCACATCCTTTCTTAGATAAGGGGCCCACTTAGACAAGGTGAAGGAGAATTCTAAGGGGTTCTACAGATATGTTAAGAGCAAAAGGATTGCAAGGGACAAAATTGATCCTCCGGAAGATCAGGATGGTAATCTATGTGTGAAGCCGAAAGAGATGGGGAAAATCCTAAATGGATTTCTTGCATCTGTATTTATTCGGGAGACAAAACAGACCCTGTAGATGTGAGTCAATGTGGTAGGGAGTCATGGACCCTATACAGATAGACCAGGACTGATTAGGGATAGTCAGCATGTCTTTGTGCGTGGTAGGTCCTGTCTAACCAATCTTAGAGTGTTCAAGAAAGTTACCAGGAAAGTGAATGAAGGCAAGGCAGTGGGTGTTGTCTACGTGGACTTTAGCAAGAACTTTGAAAAGGGAGGCTGGTCAAGAAGGTTCAGTCACTCGGCATTCAAGATGAGGTAGCAAATTGGATTAGACATTGGCTTCACAGGAGAAGCCAGAGACTGGTGGTAGGTGGTTGCCGCTCTGACTGGAGGCCTGTGACTAGTGGTGTGCCATAGGGATCGGTGCCGAGTTTTGTTGTTTGTCATCTAAATGAATGATCTAGATGATGTGGTTAACTGGATCAGCAAATTTGTGGATGACATCAAGATAAGGGATGTAGTGGACCGTGAGGAACACTATCATGGCTTGCAGTGGGATCAGGACCAGCTAGAAAAATGGGCTGAAAAACAGCAGATGGAATTTAATGCAGACAAGTGGGAGGCTTTGCACTTCAGTAGGACCAGCCAGGGTAGATCTTACACAATGAATGGTAGGGCATTGAGGGGTGTGGTAGAACAAAGGGATCTGGGAATACATTGAAAGTGCTGTCACAGGTACATAGGGTTGTAAAGAAAGTTTTTGGCCTTCATAAATCAAAGTATTGAGTACAGGAGATGGGTGTTATGTTGAAATTGTATAAGGCGTTGGTGAGGCCTAATTTGGAATTTTGTGTGCAGTTCTGGTCACAGGAAAGATGTAAATGAGGTTGAAAGAGAGCAGAGAAAATTGACAAGGATGTTGCTGGGACTTGAGGACCTGAGTTATAGGGAAAGGTTGAGTAGGTTAAGGCTTTATTCCCTGAGAGGTCATGGGTTAAGGGTGAAAGATTAAAAGTTTAAGGGGAGTTTGTGGGGGAAACTTCTTCACTCGGAGGGTGGTGGGAGTGTAGAATGAGCTGCCAGTGCAAGTGGTGCATGTGAGCTCGATTTCAATGTTTAAGAGAAGTTTGTATGGGTACATGGATGGTAGGGGTATGGAAAGCCATGGTCCTGATGCAGGTCGATGGGAATAGACAGTTTAAATGGGTTGGCATGGACTAGATGGGCCGAAAGGCGTGAGCTGTGGTGTTCTATGACTCTTGACTCCTTACAGAGGACGTCGGAATTGAACAGCAGAACGCACTGAGCTGTAATAGCATCGCACTGACTGCTACGTAACTGTGGCAACCCCTTCCCCTCACCTCTGTCACAAAAGGAGTTGGGGAGGGGAGTTCCACTGTCCACTTCAGAACTCGTCCATATAGTCCTGTGGCTTAAGCCTGCCCTTCTCAGTATCAATATCAATAACTCATTGGCCATTTCTCCTCTGTCTTCATCCAAATTGTTTGTTAATGTCCAAATACGGTGTTCTGATGGACATTATGGTTACTGTTTTTTTTGGCGTCTGCGTGCATGCGAGCCTGTGCGTCTGCGTGTCCGTGCGTGCGTCCGTGATGATGTCTTTTTCATGGCTTTTACAAGGCGCGGAGCGAGAGAGAGAGGGAGACTGTGTGGCGTGCCACTCCTCACACAGATATTTTCGCAGTATTTTCCCTTTTATTTTTACGAGGTCGAGTTGCGGTCTCGACACTCAACCTGGCACGGATGGAAAGCGTGCTCGGGAGCGGAGCTGACTGGTTTTGAACCTGGGAACCTCCTCTCCCGGGTCCAGCACCGATGTCGTTGCGCCACCAGCCAGCCCATGCTTACTGGTTTCCAATCACAAATGCAGTCCTCCACAAGTTTTGATCCAATTTGTCCGCTCACCTTGAATCTGCCCAATGCATCACTGGCACTAGCTGGACCGCCATCAAGGACATAGATACAGAAGGGTGTTGGAAAAGGGCCAGTAACATCATGAAGGATCCCACCCACCCTGCTCATGGACTGTTTGTCCCTCTCCCATCAGGGAGGAGGCTATGTAGCATCCACACCAGGACCACCAGACTCAAAAACAGTTACTTTCCCCAAGCAGTAAGGCTGATTGACACCTCCACCCTTCCACAACCCCAACCACTACTACTTTATCATTTCCTGTCAGTCACCTTATATACAGGCACTCCTGTGCCGAGCGTCACCCATCTTGTAAAGACACTGCCCAGGAGAAAGCAATGTCAAACCACTTCTGTAGAAAAATTTACCAAGAACATCATGGTCACGTCAGTATGTCACGGCACATCGTGATGATGACTGGAAATGACAGTAAACTATCGTGAATCTTGGAATCTCATGGGCTCTAATGTTGTGGGACCTTACCAGAGGCATGACTGAAGTTCCTGTAGTCTACATTGATCAGGCTACGTTTTATTACCTCTGATCCAGGATCTCCCCCTCCCCTCCCTCGGCCCGGTGTGTTGTCCCCCCCCCCCCTTATCAACCGTGACAGAACAGTCGGGGGTCAGTGTATTTGTTTTTTAACCCTTTGTCTCCTGTGTTAGACAATGAACAGCGGCCAGGCACCACAGAGTAAATATGCGGAGCTGCTGGCTATAATTGAAGAGCTGCGGAAAGACGTTCGGCCATCGTACGCTGGGAATAAAAGCGCAATGGAGCGTCTAAAGCGAGGTAATGGCAGCACAGTGGAAAGCCGAAACAGACACGGTGCTGACTGCTCGTCAGGTCAGGCTGTGTCTGTGTAGAAAAGGGACAGTTAACGTTTCAGGTTGATGAGCCTCTCAGGAGAGCCACGTGGACCACAAGACGTTGAAGCAGAATTAGGCTATTCAGCCCGTCGAGTCTGCTCCATCATGGCTGACTTATTATACTTCTCTCTGCAGATGGTACCTGACCTGCTACTTGGAGAATGTTTGAATTTTTAAATAAATGATGTTTCTTAGAGTTTGTAATGGTGAGGAGTCCTCTAGCTGAGTTAACAAATTGTTTAAAGGACACGAGGGATGCTTGACCGGACCTTCAGCCCACAATATCTATGCTTGGATGTCGGACCTGCCTTTCCTGGGTGGCCCCAGATCCGAAATGTTGTGTTATCAGGATCATAGAAGAGTACAGCACAGAAACAGGCCCTTTGGCCCACAGTGTTGTGCTGAACCAATCAAATTACTATTCAAATAACCAACTGAACAAACTCTTCTGCCTGCGCAATGTCCATATCTTTCCATTCCCCTCCCGTTCATGTGTCTGTCTAAATGACCAGTGTTTCTGTCTCCAGCACCATGCCAGGTACCCCCCACTCCCTGTGTTTTTTTAAAAAATCAAAGAAACAACTTTGTCCCTTGCATCTCCTTTGAACCGACCCCCTCTCCCCTTCAATGCCCTCTGGTATTAGACATTTCAACCCTGGGAAACAGATGCTCCCTGTCCACTCTGCCTGTGGCTCTCTTAATCTTACAAACCTCTGTCAGATCTCCCCTCAGCGTCCGGCGCTCCAGAGGACACCAGATTTATTATCACTGACATACAGTGTGTCTTGAAATTTATTCTGTGGCAGCAGTACGGTGCAAGATGTAAAATCAACTAAGTTATAATAAAAGTTTAAGGGGAACACGGGGAAATTTGTTCACTCAGAGGGTGGTGAGAGTGTGAAACGAACTGCCAGAGCAAGTGGTGGATGCCATCTCGATTTCAACATTTATGAGAAATTTGCAGAGCTGTGTGGACGGGTGAGGTGGAGATACATGTCTATCAAAGGAGGTGGAAGGCGCTTCCTCCCTCCGCTAGCCTGCAGGTCCCCCAGATGTAGCGCCTGTTTAGCAATGCCCCCCCCCCAATGAGGGTCAGGTGACCATGGGAGCAGGTGGTGACGGTCGTTTGAGCAGCTGGTGCAGATCACAAGTCCTGGTCATGTGACCACTGACACCAGGCAGACAATCTCTGAAGAGTATCGACAATGGCTGGGGTCACCCGTCTTGTAAAGACACTGCCCAGAAGAAGGCAATGGCAAACCACTTCTGTAGAAACATTTGCCAAGGACAATCACGGTCATGGAAAGACATGATCGCCCATGTCAGACGATATGGCACGTAATGAATGGACAAGCTGGATGGGAGGGGCATGCAGGTCAATAGTTCAGCACAGGCTAGATGGGCCAAATGGCCTGTTTCTGGGCTGTCGTCCTCTTGGACTCTGGCTGCACAAGTCCCATTTGCCGGCACTGTGCCGTGACTCGTTAAATGTCTGTCCAAATGCAGTTTAAATGTATCTGAGTTCACCACGTCCTGATCTGGTAATGTTCCCGTTATCAACCACGCTGTTCTTAATTAACACAAGTGCCTCAGATCTTAACCTCTACCCGCTTACTTTCATACCTGAACTCTGGAGGGAAAAGATTCGGACCATCTCCCTGCCTTCTGGAGGCCAGGGTCGACCATGGATGCCGAGTCCCAGCTGTCTGTGATACACGAGCCAGGGCAGTACGATGGGGAGCAATCGAAAAGGAACTGCAGAGAGGCACCAGCGGCGTCGCAGGAGTTGGCAGCCAGCGTTTGAACTCAATGTAGGACTGCGTTAGGGACTCCAGCTCCTGATTCCTCCTCAGGGGTTTACTCCCAAAGCCTTCCCCATGAGTGGGTGTAGCTGCAAGGCAGCGGAGGGTTGAGATCAGAGATTTCCTCCTAGCTGAGCTGCCAGCCACGACTGATAAGCTCTATCTACCCTGTCCATGCCTTTCATAATGTCACATACCTCCTCAGCCTCCTTCACATACAGGGCCACAAACCTGGCTTCTCGAATTTCTTCAACCCAGGTGACACCACAGTAAATCTCCTCTGCCACGTCCCACCAATAGTGCAGCAACCAGACCTGCACGCAATATTCCACCTGTGGTTGTATGAGATGTTGGTGAGGCCTAATTTGGAGTATTGTGTGGAGTTTTGGTCACCTACTGACTGGAAAGATGTAGGTAA
Organism: Mobula birostris; assembly: GCF_030028105.1. Lineage (NCBI taxonomy): Eukaryota > Metazoa > Chordata > Chondrichthyes > Myliobatiformes > Myliobatidae > Mobula > Mobula birostris. The sequence goes on from NC_092391.1 coordinate 52,360,215, forward strand.
GTTGAAAGAGTACAGAGAAAATTTACAAGGATGTTGCTGGGTCTGGAGGATCTGAGTTAATAAAGCAAAATTGAATAGGTTGAGACGTTATTCCTCGGAACATAGAAGATTGAGAGGAGATGTGCTGAGGTGTACAGAATTATGAGAGGTATAGATGGGTAAATGCAAGCAGGCTTTTTCCACTGAGGTTGGGAGGGACTACAACCAGAGGTCATGGGTTAAGGGTGAAAGGTGAAAAGTTTAAAGAGAACATGAGGGGAAACTCTTTCACTCAGAGGGTGGTGAGAGTGTGGAATGAGCTGCCAGCAGAAGTGGTGCATGTGAGCTCGATTTCAATGTTTAAGTGAAGTTTGGATAGGTACATAGGGTGTGGAGGGCTATGGTACCGGTGCAGGCAGTTTAAATGGTTGGGCACAGACTAGACAGGCCAAGTGGCCATTTCCTGTGCTGTACTTTTCTATGACTGTGTTCTCACCAGTGATTTGTAAAGTTTCTAATCTTATCCTTTTGCATTCTAAGTTTAGTTACTGTTTCTGCTCTGGGGTCCAGTGGCAAGAACATTTCACAACATTAATTTGGCACCTGGAGCTCGCTGGTGCTGAGTCAGGTCATGGGCTGTTATGTCATCTCAGTCACACTTCTGATCAGATGGAGTCCAGCCACGTTGGTTCCTGACCTGCTGTTGTGAGGAGACTCCTGTGTGCCTGCTCAGTGTGGTCCAGGAGCTGAGGGTCATAGAGCAATAGGCCAGCCAGTCTATCCAATCATGGTGCCCACCTGTTTCCCGCGTTCGGCCCATATCCCTCAAAGCCAAGGCTTAATGGCAATGGTCCATGGTATAAAAAAGGTTGGGACCTTTTCAAGTGCTTCTTCAATGGTACCCTGTCTTCCTCTGGCCACTCTCTGGACAAAAATGCTGCCTCTCAAGTTTCTTTTAAACCTTTTCCCTCTCACTCTAAATCTGTGCCCCCTAGTTTTGGACTGCCCCTACCCTGGGGGAGAGTCTTGTCCATGCCTCATCATTTTAAATGTTTCTGTAAGGTCACCCCTCATTCCCGTGCTCCAAGGAATAAGGACCCAGCCTGGCCAACCCCAACCTGTAATTCAGCTCTCAGGTCCTGGCAACATCCTTGTAACTCTTTCCAGTTTGACCACATCTTTGCTATAGCAGCATAACTGAAACACTACACAGTGGATGTAATGTTGAGGCTTTATAAATCACTTGGAGTATTGAGAGCAGTTCTGGGCTCCTTGTCTGAGAAAGGATGTGCTGAAACTGGAGAAGGTTCAAAGGAGGTTCATGAAAATGATTCCAGGATTGAATGGCTTGTCATATGAAGAGTGTTTGATGGCTCTGGGCCTGTATTCACTGGAATTCAGAAGAATGAAGAGTGACCTCATTGAAACCTATCGAATGGTGAAAGGCCTTGATAGAGTGGATGTGGAGAGCATGTTTCCTATGGTGGGGGGCTCAAAGACCAGAGAGGACAGTCTCAGAATACTGTTAGCTTCAGCTTCCTTTTAGAACAGAGGAGAAGGAATTTCCTTAGCCAGAGAGTGGTGAGTCTGTGGAATTCATTCCACAGCCAGCTGTGGAGGCCAAGTCATTGGGTGTATTTAAGGCAGAGGTTGACAGATTCTTGATTTTCAGGGCAAGAAGAGATCTGGGGAGAAGGCCAGAGATTGGAGCTGAGAAGGAAATGGATCTGTCATGAAGAAACTGTGGAGCAGACTAGATGGGCCAAATGGCCTAATTCTGCTCCTGTATCTCCTGGAGTAGAAGTTCCCATTGCCTTCAAACCCACCAGTCAGGCCACATACATCCTCAGTGATAGTTATCCCGGCTTCCTTGCTCAGTAATCCAGAGGCTGGGAATTCAAATCCAATCACGGCCTTTAATTGGGATATGCCGATGGGTGGTTATGGGGGCAGAATTGTTTTCTGTTGAATCGTCTGTAGTGAGTGCTGGGTTGGCTAATCATTCTCCTCTTTGCTGTTTAGGGATAATGCGTGCGCGAGGACTCGTGCAGGAATGCCTCATCGAAACTGAACGCAATGCCAGATCACAGCTTTGACATTGTTTTGAGATTACAACGAACTCTCAGAAAAGAACCTCAGTAATTTTCTGTGCAACCACCTCTCGGACCACACGATTGTCGTCTTTTTTCTTATTTTTTGTATTCGAACCAAAACCATGTACAGTATATATCCGGAGAACTCTTGATACAATCGTACTACTTTGTTGAGGACAATAAGCTCAGTGTAACAAAAGGCCAGGTGATGTTGTTCAGTCTTTTGGAAATAACATGATCACCCTTGCCAGGCCAGAGTTACATTCTGGAGTTTATTGGAAGCAGGGCACAAGAATGTAATTGGAAGGAAAAGTATTTGCACACAAGAAACTGGAAGAATAGATCAGGGTTTAGTTTCATAGATTTGTACAGAAGTTCAAAGCTGCCTTTGTATTGCTGAAATAAAGCTGATTTTTTAGTACCTCCTTCGGCTTGTGAGTGGGACTGGAAGGCGAGCGTTTCACAATGAACCGTTCACGTGGAGTGACACTTCGACATAACAATACCTTGAGTCTGAACTGTGGAGAGCTTTTCCAAATAGTCTGACTTGTGTTCCTCATTGAGCAGCTGAAGACTCCTTCCTGAACTTTTAGACCACAAGATATAGGAGCAGAATCAGGCCATTTGGCCCATCGTGTCTGCTCTGACATTTCATCATGGCTGATCCATTTCCCTCTCAGTCCCGGCCTCCTACCTTCTCCCCCGTACCCCTTCATTGCCCTGACCAATCAAGAATCTATCGACCTCTGCCTTTAATATACCCAATGACTTGGCCTCCACAGCTGCCTGTGGGAGTGAATTCCACAGATTCACCACTCTGGCTAAAGAAATTCCTCCTCACCTCCGTTCTAAATGGACGTCCCTCTGTTCTCAGGCTGTGTCCTCTGATCTTGGACTCTTCCACCCCCCCCCCGCCGACCTGCCAAATCATAGAAACATCCTCTATACATACACTCTATTGAGGCCTTTCATTATTCAATAGGGTTCGAAGGTTCATTTATTATCAAAGTATACAACTCTGAAATTCTTCTTCTCCAGATAGCCATGAAACCAAGAAAGAAAAGAACAGCAGCAGAATCATCAACCCCTAAGGTCCCACCCTCCCTGCATTTAAAAAAAAATGAACAAAAATGGAACAGGCAGATTGACCTCCCCAAATCTCCCTCCCGTGTACACAAAAAAACTGAGAAAGATTGGGCAAAAAAAAAACCACAGAATATAAAAAAGCTATAAGACTGGGGGAGAAAAGGTCCATATTCGTATCTGGGTCCAAAACACAGAAAACCTGGCTAACATTCTCTAGGCACAGTCACATCCTCTCATCTTTCCAGCAGTGAGCAAAAGACAGTCTCCCCTCTCTGGCAGCAGAGTGATCCCACCAGTTTCAATGAAATCCCCCCTCATTCTTCTGAATTCCAGTGAGTACAGACCCAGAGCCATCAAATGCTCCTCATATGCCAAGCCTTTAAATCCCAGAATCATGTTCGTGAACCTCCTTTGAACCCTCTCCAATGTCAGCACATTATTATGCTTTAATTTACAATGTGTTCATAAATTAAACTGTCAAGATCTTGCTTCTGATCCAGTGCAATAACAGCCAATTAGAAAAAAACTGAGGAATAGAGTGAATTTCCATTGGGGATCAGAGATGGAGAGGGTCAGCAACTATAAATTCCTCAATGGGCCCAGCCAGTGAGTGTAATTAGAAAGAAAGCACCACAATGCCTCTACTTCCTGAGGAGTTTACAAAGATTCGGCATGACATCTAAAACTTTGACAGACTTCTATAGATGTGTAATGGAGAGTATATTGCCTGGCTGTATCAGAGACTGGTATGGAAACGCCAATGCCCTCGAATGGAAAATCCTACAAAAAGTAGTGGATATGGCCCAGTCCATTGCGGGTAAAACCCTCCCCACTATCGAGCACATCTGAGTTGGAGCACTGTCACAGGAAAGCAGTGTCCATTATCAGGGACCCCCACCACCCAGGACATGCTCTCTTCCATCAAACAGAAGGTACAGGAGCCTCAGGACTCGCACCACCAGGTTCAGGAACAGTTACCACCCCTCAACCATCAGGCTCTTGAACTAAAGGGGGTAGCTTCACTCAACTCCACCGAACTGTTTCCACAAACAACTGGCTCTCTTTCAAGGACTCTTCATCTCATGTTCTCGGTGTTCATTTCTGATTTATTTATTTATTATTTTGTATTTTTTTTCCTGTTTTGTATTTGCAGTTTGTTGCCTTTTGCACACTGGCTGTTTATCGGTCTTTGGTGTGTGCAGTTTTTCAGTGATTCCGTTGTGTTTCTTAGTAATTATTGAGAATGCCCGCAGGAAATTGAATCTCAGGGTTGTACACGGTGACATGTATGTACTTTGATAATAAATTTACTTTGAACTTTGAATTTATTCCAATGGGTGGACAAGGGAAGAGAATGTGTTTGTTACCACTTGGAATTGCTTGGAAGCAGGTTTAATATCACCGCATGTAGCGAAATTTGTTGTTTTACGGTAGCAGTACACTACAATACATAATAATGATTATAATTATAAATTACAATAAGTATATAAAAAATTAACTAAGTAGTGCAAAAAGAGAAGGAAAATACTGAGGAAGTTTTCACTGTCCACTCAGAAATCGGACGGCAGAGGGGAAGGCACTGTTCCTGAATCGTTGAGTGTGCGCCTTCGGGCTCCTGTACCTCCTCCTTGACGGAAGCGATGAGAAGAGGACAAAGGTCTCTTCATAGAACTACTGAGAAGTGGAAAGAAAAATTCCAAAACTGCACCAGGCTCTATACTTGGCTTTAGAGTCATAGAACAGTACGACACAGAAACAGGCCCTTCGGGCTATCTAGTCTGTGCCAGACCATTTAAACTTCCTGCACCGGGACCATAGCCCTCCACACCCCAACCATTCATGTACATATCCAAACTTCTCTTAAACATTGAAATCGAGTTTGCAACACCACTTGTGCTGGCAGGTTGATCCACACTCTCACTGAGCGCCTCCTAGCTTAGTCAGTAAATATCCCTACCTACTTTGTATGGCATGAGGGCGAACGAAGCCGAGACCACGTCCTAAATATTCATGCCCAAAGGCCTGTCTGAGTGATCCCAATAGCTCCAGTAACTTTCCATCTCCCATTCTCCATCTATATCTGAAACTGAACGCAGTTTAAAATGCGCAAATGTGCCGACAGCTGTCTGTTACTTTACAGTGACAGAATCGGAACGTTCACGCGGCGTTGTCGATAACAACATTATCAAACAAACAATGTGTAATTTGCAGAACGAATTCCACCCTGTAACCAGATAACAGCTTCTTCAGTCTAAATAAAGTAATTATCCAGATAAGGCATCACCCTGAGGTTAGTTTTAAGCTTGTTCCGTCGAAGTGAGCAATCCTCTTATCAGAAACAGACATTATCGGTACAAGTTGGCTCTGAGACAAGCAATTTGACAGTTAATAAATGTATCTCTTCCGTTCATCCGAAACCAATCGCTTCAGGATAATTGCCGTTGCCAATGGAAATCTGGAGAATATAAATAGAAATAGGAAAAACTTTTTCACCCAGAGAGTGGTGGATGTATGGAATGCTCTGCCCCAGTAGGCTGTGGAGGCCAAGTCTCTGGATGCTTTCAAAAAAGAGATGGATAGAGCTCTTAAAGGTAGCGGAATCAAAGGTTATGGGGATAAGGTAGGAACTGGATACTGATAGTGGATGATCAGCCATGATCAGAGTGAATGGCGGTACTGGCTCGAAGAGCCGAATGTCCTACTCCTGCACCTATTGTCTATTGAATCAAGGATTAGTCTTCCTGAGTTAAGATATTCCTTTTTCTTCAAACGGTTGTCCTTTATTAAACAAAACTGATATTTTTACCTCAACTGAAAGCTGCCAAAATTCCAACCTGTTCCTTGTTTTATTTCTACAGGATGATTAATTGCACGTGTCACACACTAAACGTGCCAATTCCGGTCTTCAAAGTACGTTTATTATCAAAGTATGTATTCGCTCTGCAATCTCGAGTTCTGCCTTATTGCAGGTAGCCACAAAACACAGACACCCCAGAAAGACCCATTAAAAACAGTCAAACACTCAATATGCAGAACAAAAACAAATAGGAGGCAAAAAACTTTCGGAACTGAAGGTCATGAAAGTGAGTCCACGGCCGTGAAGACAGTCAGCATTGCAGCGGGTCCAGGAGCCCGTTAGTTGCAGGTCTCGGCTCATGGAGTGGCGCGTTGAACACCAGCCCATTCCTTGCCTCTGGCCGTGACACTCTGACCTTCTTCAATCTGGCTCGGCGCTTAAATCGGCCATACCCCGGGTCATTCCTTTTCTCGGATCGGACCGGACCCGGGACCTGCTCCCTCAATTCAGCCCATAACCGACCTTTCCAATTTGCCCGGTGCTTAAACCAGTCAAATCTCACCTTGTTCCTCGCTGTTGGGTGCAGGCACCGCCGCCTCGAATCACCTCCGAGTCCATTCCAACAGCCAAACGTTGTCTCTTTCCCCGCTCTCGGGCCCAGGCCCTAGTGCCTCAGTTCGGCCCATACACACACCACAACCAGCCTGCACCTTCGAGACTTCAGTTCGCACTGCAAAAATACCATGTCGACCTGGCTCAACTCCGCTCAACAAAGCTCAACTCCGAAAGGGAGGTTACAGGCTATTGATTGCCGTGACCGATTTAATGCAGTGTTAATGTGTTATGAGGTTATCTGTGGTTTGATTTAATTGAACAGGTAGGGAAAGGTTAATGTGTCATCATGAAATTTATAATCTTCTTTCTAAAAGCATATTGTGAGTTATCTTAGGGTATAATCATCTTCATCGTCAGAGACATGGCTTCAAGTGGACAGGGCCTGGGAAATGAATATTCACGGATATACGTCCTATCGACTGATGGGCAGAGGGGGTGGGGTGGTTCTGTTGGTGAGGAATGATATTCAGTCCCTTGCGAGGGGGGAACATAGAATCAGGGGACGTAGAGTCAGTATAGATAGAACTGAGAAATTCTAAGGGTAGAAAGACCCTAATGGGAGTCAGCTACAGGCCCCCAAACAGTAGTCTGGATGTAGGGTGTAAGTTGAATCAAGAGTTAAAATTTGCATGTCGCAAAGGTAATACTACAGTTGTTATGGGGGATTTCAACATGCAGGTTGACTGGAGGAATCAGGTTGGTACTGGACCCCAAGAAAGGGAGTTTGTGGAGTCCCTCCGAGATGGATTCTTAGAATAGCTTGTACTGGAGCCTACCAGAGAGAACGCAATTCTAGATTTAGTGTTGTGCAATGAACCGGATTTGATCAGGGACCTCGAGGTAAAGGAGCTATTAGGAGGTAGTGACCAATATATGATAAGTTTTAATCTACAATTTGAGAGAGAGAAGGGAAACTCGGAAGTGTCAGTATTACAGTTAAGCGAAGGGAACTATGGTGCTATGAGGGAGGAGCTGGCCAAAGTTCAATGGAACAATACCCTAGCAGGGATGACAGTGGAACAGTAATGGCAGGTGTTTCTGGGAATAATGTGGAAGGTGCAGGATCAGTTCATTCCAAAGAGGAAGAAAGATCCTAAGGAGAGTAAGGGGAGGCCGTGGGTAACAAGGGAGGTAATGGACAGTATAAAAATAAAAGAGAAGTATAACATAGCAAAGACGAGTGGGAAGCCGGAGGATTGGGAAACTTTTAAAGAGCAACAGAAGGTAACTAAAAGGGCAATACGTGGAGAAAAAATGAGGTACGAAGGTAAACTAGCCAAGAATATAAAGGAGGATAGTAAAAGCTTCTTTAGGTATGTGAAAAGGGAAAAAATAGTTAAGACCAAAATTGGGCCCTTGAAGACAGAAGCGGGTGAATTTATTACGGGGAACAAGGAAATGGCAGATGATTTGAACAGGTACTTTGGATCTGTCTTCACTAGGGAAGATACAAACAATCTCCCAGATGTAATAGTGGCCAAAGGACCTAGGGTAATGGATGAATTGAAGGAAATTTATATTAGGCAGGAAGTAGTGTTGGATAGACTGTTGGGTCTGAAGGTTGATAAGTCCCCAGAACCTGATGGTCTGCATCCCAGGGTACTTAAGGAAGTGCCTTTAGAAATTGTGGACACATTGGTAATCATTTTCCAATGTTCTATAGATTCAGGATCAGTTCCTGTGGATTGGAGGGTGGCTAATGTTGTCTCTCTCTTCAAGAAGGGAGGAAGAGAGAAAACAGGGAATTATAGACCGGTTAGCCTGACGTCGGTGGTGGGAAAGATGCTGGAGTCAATTATAAAAGATGAAATTACGACACATCTGGATAGCAGTAACAGGATTGGTCCGAGTCAGCATGGACTTACGAAGGGGAAATCGTGCTTGACTAATCTTCTGGAATTTTTTGAGGATGTAACTATGAAAATGGACAAGGGAGAGCCAGTGGATGTAGTGTACCTGGACTTTCAGAAAGCCTTTGATAAAGTCCCACATAGGAGATTAGTGGGCAAAATTAGGTCACATAATATTGAGGGCAGAGTACTGACATGGATTGAAAATTGGCTGGCTGTCAGAAAACAGAGTAGCGATTAATGGGTCCCTTTTGGAATGGCAGGCGGTGACCGGTGGGGTACCGCAGGGTTCAGTGCTGGGACCGCAGCTGTTTACAATATATATTAATGATTTAGATGAGGGAATCAAAAGTAACATTAGCAAATTTGCCGATGACACGAAGCTGGGTGGCAGTGTGAAATGTGAGGAGGATGTTATGAGAATGCAGGGTGACTTGGACAGGCTGGGTGAGTGGGCAGATGCAGTTTAATGTGGTAAGAACGGGAAGGCAGATTATTATCTAAATGGATTCAAGTTAGGAAAAGGGGAAGCACAAAGTGTTCTTGTATATCAGTCACTGAAAGCAAGCATGCAAGTACAGCAGGCAGTGAAGAAAGCTAATGGCATGCTGGCCTTCATGACAAGGGGAATTGAGTATGGGAGCAAAGAGGTCCTTCTGCAGCTGTACAGGGCCCTGGTGAGACCACACCTGGAGTACTGTGTGCAGCTTAGGTCTCCAAATTTGAGGAAGGACATTCTTGCTATTGAGGGAGTGCAGCGTAGGTTCACAAGGTTAATTCCCAGGATGGCAGGACTGTCATATGTTGAAAGATTGGAGCGACTGGGCTTGTATACTCTGAAATTTAGAAGGCTGAGAGGGGATCTTATTGAAACATAAGATTATTAAGGGATTGGACACGCTGGAGGCAGGAAGCATGTTCCCACTGATGGGTGAGTCCAGAACCAGAGGCCACAGTTTAAGAATAAGGGGTAGGCCATTTAGAATGGAGTTGAGGAAAAACTTTTTCACCCAGAGAGTGGTGGATATATGGAATGCTCTGCCCCAGAAGGCTGTGGAGGCCAAGTCTCTGGATGTTTTCAAGAAAGAGATGGATAGAGCTCTTAAGGATAGCGAAATCAAAGGTTATGGGGATAGGGCAGGAACTGGATACTGATTGTGGATGATCAGCCATGATCACAGTGAATGGCGGTGCTGGCTTGAAGGGCCGAATGGCCTACTTCTGCACCTATTGTCTATTGTCTATTTGTGTCGTGTTGTACGACAGGGTCGATCATGGTCTTCCCTGTAAGGCATCTTCTGAAAAACACCCACCGATTCCCCTTTCATCACCACCAGTATGTGTCGTGTCACATGATGTGGCTGATCATGGTCTTATCCATGACCATGATTGTTCTTGCCACATTTTTTCTACAGAAGTGGTTTGCCTTTGGTTTTACAAGACAGGTGATCCCTATCCCCCAGCCATTATCTATTATGTTCAGAGATTGTCTGCCTGGTGTCAGTGGTCATATAACCGTGTCTTGTGATATACACCACCTGCTCCCATGGCTTCACGTGACCCTGAACAGGGGCAGACCGGGGACAGGGTCGGGGCTAAGCAGTGGCTATACCTTGCCCCAGGGTGACCTGCAGACCGGGGGAGGGAAGGAGCACCTTACACCTCCTTTGGTAGAGACATATCTCCACCCTGGCACCCAACTTAAAATATACAAAGGGGAATCTACTCAACTCAATACCTACTCTGATGCACTGAAGTGTTCTTCAGAGAATTACAGTTCAATTTTGCCTCATCTTTGGATGTTTAAACTATCAAAAATCCCTCTAACATTCACTTCCTCAGGATCGGTGTCAATGAGAAAGCTTCACCCTGGGTAGCTGAATTCCTATTTCACACACTGTATTAGAAAAACCACAACAACGTGCCAGGATTTTCCTGGAAGGAATTCTTAGTAGAAAAATTGTCAGCCAATCTCCAAACCCATGGATTAAAAGGGCCTGGAAGGTAGCAGGCTCCGGATTATCCCAGGAGCAATGTGCTGGTCAGGGCAGGAATGGAAAGGCAGAACAGATTCAAGATTCAAATTATATTTATAATCAAAGTATGCATGCGATACACAACCCCGAGATTTCTCTCAAACAGACACGAAACAAAGAAAGAAAACCATGGAACTGTTCAAAGAAAAATATCAAACCCCCAAAGCACAAAAACACAGAATATAAAACATCAGACCACACAGTCAATGAAACAGTGAGGGAATGTTCAGTTTCAGTTCAGTTCAATCTAGTGCTCTGCGGTTTATTATCTGCTGGCCCCCCCGATCACAATCACACAAAATAGCAACAAAAAAGGAGCGAGCAGAAACTTATCATAACTAGTCCAAAGACGTACTGGCTGGTAGGTTAATTAGTTGTTGTAAATTGTCCCGTGATTAAGCTTGGATTAAATTGAAGGTTACTGAGCGATGTGGTTTGAATGGCTGGAAGGGCCTATTCCGTGCTGAGTGTCAACAAATACATAACATGAACGACAGGGTCCAATCCACGCACTGTGTCGATTAAACCTTGCCCAGGACCCAGGACAGCAGCAGCATTGAGCAAGAGACCGACTGAATGCAGGGAGCAGCATGAGAGTGGGAGGGAGAGCGGTCACTTGCAGCCAGATGGTGCCGAACACCCATTTTTCCATCCGCTCTGATACTTGTTCGTTCCATTCTTCCTTGACGTTTAAATTGGCAATATTGGTGAGAAATGGAGTCGACCACAGCCTCCAGGGTTCTTGGCCTCCAGGTTGGACACTTTACACAAAACCTTACTGTACTCCCTCAGAGGCAGTAAAGTGCCAGATTGCGCATTCAACCCGAAAACTCACCATCAAAATGTAACCCACAGACTCCAACAGTGGCAGAATCATCTTTTACAGAAGTAGTTTCATGAAATTTCTGAGGGATGTCGCCTTTGGTTGTATTATTCGCCGGCACTATCTTCTCCAGCTAAATGTGTAGTTGAGGAGCTGGTGCTGGGGCCAAGGTTTCCGATTCTTGGATCCTTTCCAATGAAGAGCAGGTTGCACCTTGACTGGGGTGGGGTGGGGGGGGAGAGAACCAAAATCCTGGCCTGAAAGTTCACTGCTACAACTAGTTTGACAGGTGAGAGAGAACCAGAAATCCAGATCCGAGTGTGGGAGGAAGGCGGATATTGTGACCAGTAACTCTGTAAGGAAAGACAGGCAGGAGCAAGATAATAGACACAATTGTTACATAGAAACATAGAAAATAGGTGCAGGAGTAGGCCATTCGGCCCTTCGAGCCTGCACTGGCATTTATTATGATCATGGCTGATCATCCAACTCAGAACCCTGCACCAGTCTTCCCTCCATACCCCCTGATCCCCGTAGCCAAAAGGGCCATATCTAACTCCCTCTTAAATATAGCCAATGAACTGGCCTCAACTGTTTCCTGTGGCAGAGAATTCCACAGATTCACCACTCTCTGTGTGAAGAAGATTTTCCTAATCTCAGTCCTAAAAGGCTTCCCCTTTATCCTCAAACTGTGACCCCTTGTTCTGGACTTCCCCAACATCGGGAACAATCTTCCTGCATCTAGCCTGTCCAATCCCTTTAGGATTTTATACGTTTCAATCAGATCCCCCCTCAATCTTCTAAATTCCAACGAGTACAAGCCCAGTTCATCCAGTCTTTCTTCATATGAAAGTCCTGCCATCCCAGGAATCAATCTGGTGAACCTTCTTTGTACTCCCTCTATGGCAAGGATGTCTTTCCTCAGATTAGGGGACCAAAACTGCACACAATACTCCAGGTGTGGTCTCACCAAGGCCTTGTACAACTACAGTAGTACCTCCCTGCTCCTGTACTTGAATCCTCTTGCTATGAATGCCAGCATACCATTCTCCTTTTTCACCGCCTGCTGTACCTGCATGCCCACTTTCAATGACTGGTGTATAATGACACCCAGGTCTCGTTGCACCTCCCCTTTTCCTAATCGGCCACCATTCAGATAATAATCTGTTTTCCTATTTTTGCCACCAAAGCGCATAACTTCACATTTATCCACATTAAATTGCATCTGCCATGAATTTGCCCACTCACCCAACCTATCCAAGTCACCCTGCATCCTCTTAGCATCCTCCTCACAGCTAACACTGCCACCCAGCTTTGTGTCATCTGCAAACTTGGAGATGCTGCATTTAATTCTCTCATCCAAGTCATTAATATATATTGTAAACAACTGGGGTCCCAGCACTGAGCCTTGCGATACCCCACTAGTCACTGCCTGCCATTCTGAAAAGGTCCCGTTTATTCCCACTCTTTGCTTCCTGTCTGCTAACCAATTCTCTATCCACATCAATACCTTACCCCCCAATACCGTGTGCTTTAAGTTTGCACACTAATCTCCTGTGTGGGACCTTGTCAAAAGCCTTTTGAAAATCCAAATATACCACATCCACTGGTTCTCCCCTATCCACTCTACTAGTTACATCCTCAAAAAATTCTATGAGATTCATCAGACATGATTTTCCTTTCACAAATCCATGCTGACTTTGTCCGATCATTTCACCGCTTTCCAAATGTGCTGTTATCGCATCTTTGATAACTGACTCCAGCAGTTTCCCCATCACCGACGTTAGGTTAACCAGTCTATAATTCCCCGGTTTCTCTCTCCCTCCTTTTTTAAAAAGTGGAGTTACATTAGCCACCCTCCAATCCTCAGGAACTAGTCCAGAATCTAACGAGTTCTGAAAAATTATCACTAATGCATCCACTATTTCTTGGGCTACTTCCTTAAGCACTCTGAGATGCAGACCATCTGGCCCTGGGGATTTATCTGCCTTTAATCCCTTCAATTTACCCAACACCACTTCCCTACTAACATGTATTTCGCTCAGTTCCTCCATCTCACTGGACCCTCTGTCCCTTACTATTTCTGGAAGATTATTTATGTCCTCCTTAGTGAAGACAGAACCAAAGTAATTATTCAGTTGGTCTGCCATGTCCTTGCTCCCCATAATCAATTCACCTGTTTCTGTCTGTAGGGGACCTACATTTGTCTTTACCAGTCTTTTCCTTTTTACATATCTATAAAAGCTTTTACAGTCAGTTTTTATGTTCCCTGCCAGTTTTCTCTCATAATCTTTTTTCCCCTTCCTAATTAAGCCCTTTGTCCTCCTCTGCTGAACTCTGAATTTCTCCCAGTCCTCAGGTGAGCCACTTTTTCTGCCTAATTTGTATGCTTCTTCTTTGGAATTGATACTATCCCTAATTTCTCTTGTCAGCCATGGGTGCACTACCTTCCTTGATTTATTCTTTTGCCAAACTGGGATGAACAATTGTTGTAGTTCATCCATGCAATCCTTAAATGCTTGCCATTGCATGTCCACCGTCAATCCTTTAAGTATCATTTGCCAGTCTATCTTAGCTAATTCACATCTCATACCTTCAAAGTTACCCCTCTCTAAGTTCAGAACCTTTGTTTCTGAATTAACTATGTCACTCTCCATCTTAATGAAGAATTCCACTATATTATGGTCACTCTTACCCAAGGGGCCTCTCAGGACAAGATTGCTAATTAACCCTTCCTCATTGCTCAAAACCCAGTCCAGGATAGCTTGCTCTCTAGTTGGTTCCTCGACATGTTGGTTCAAAAAACCATCCCGCATACATTCCAAGAAATCCTCTTCCTCAGCACCTTTACCAATTTGGTTCACCCAATCTACATGTAGATTGAAGTCACCCATTATAGCTGCTGTTCCTTTATTGCACACATTTCTAATTTCCTGTTTAATACCATCTCCGACCTCACTACTACTGTTAGGTGGCCTGTACACAACTCCCACCAGCGTCTTCTGCCCCTTAGTGTTATGCAGCTCTACCCATATCGATTCCACATCTTCCCGGCTTATGTCCTTCCTTTCTATTGCGTCAATCTCATCTTTAACCAACAACGCCACCCCACCTCCTTTTCTTTCATGTCTATCCTTCCTGAATATTGAATATCCCTTTACCTTGAGCTCCCATCCTTGGTCACCCTGGAGCCATGTCTCTGTGATCCCAACTATATCATAATGATTAATAACAATCTGCACTTTCAATTCATCCACCTTGTTACAAATGCTCCTTGCATTGACACACAAAGCCTTCAGGTGCTCTTTTACAATTCTCTTCGCCCTTATACAATTATGTTGAAAAGTGGCCTTTTTTGATGCTTGCCCTGGATTTGTCGGCCTGCCACTTTTACTTTTCTCCATAGTACTTTTTGCTTCTACCCTCACTTTACACCCCTCTGTCTCTCTGCACTGGTTCCCATCCCCCTGTTGTGAACTAACCTCCTCTCGCCTAGCCTCTTTAATTTGATTCCCACTCCCCAACCTTTCTAGTTTAAAGTCACCTCAGTAGCCCTAGCTAATCTCCCCGCCAGGATATTGGTCCCCCTAGGATTCAAGTGTACCCCGTCCTTTTTGTACAGGTCACGCCTGCGCCAAAAGAGGTCCCAATGATCCAAAAACTTGAATCCCTGCCCCCTGCTCCAATCCCTCAGCCACGCATTTATCCTCCACCTCATCACATTCCTACTCTCACTGTCGCGTGGCACAGGCAGTAATCCCGAGATTACTACCTTTGCGGTCCTTTTTCTCAACTCCCTATATTCTCCTTTCAGGACCTCTTCCCTTTTCCTACCTATGTCATTGGTACCTATATGTACCACGACCTCTGGCTCCTCACCCTCCCACTTCAGGATATCTTGGACACGATCAGAAATATCCCGGACCCTGGCACCAGGGAGGCAAACTACCATCCGGGTCTCTGGACTGCGTCCACAGAATCGCCTATCTGACCCCCTTACTATCGAGTCCCCTATCACAACTGCCCTCCTCTTCCTTGCCCTACCCTTCTGAGCTACAGGGCCAGACTCTGTGCCGGAGGCACGGCCACTGTCGCTTCCCCCGGGTAAGCTGTCTTCCCCAACAATACTCAAACAGGAGTACCTGTTGTTAAGGGGCACAGCCACCGGGGTACTCTCTATTACCTGACTCTTCCCCTTCCCCCTCCTAACCGTGACCCACTTGTCTGCCTCCCGTGGCCCCGGTGTGACCACCTGCCTGTAACTCCTCTCTATCAACTCCTCACTCTCCCTGACCAGACGAAGGTCATCGAGCTGCAGCTCCAGTTCCGTAACGCGGTCCCTTAGGAGCTGCATCTCGATGCACTTGGCGCAGATGTGGACGTCCGGGAGACTTAGAGACTCCAGGGCCTCCCACATCCGACACCGAGAACAGCAAACTGCCCTCACACTCATACTGCCCCTCTCCTCAAATAACAACAGAAAATGAATGCCAAACCTTCCTCGCCTCGCCCGTTTCCGCCTAAACCCGTTGAGCAGTTGTTAAAGTGTGAATACTTTAATGCTAGGAGTATTAAAGGTCATGGTGATGAATTTAGGGTACGTCCACACTACGCCGGATAATTTTGAAAACGAAGCTTTTTCTCTTCGTTTTGCCCTCCCGTCCACACTGAGCCGGCGTTTCCAGCCCCCGAAAATGGAGATTTCGAAAAC
This sequence comes from Mobula birostris, assembly GCF_030028105.1. Lineage (NCBI taxonomy): Eukaryota > Metazoa > Chordata > Chondrichthyes > Myliobatiformes > Myliobatidae > Mobula > Mobula birostris. The sequence continues at coordinate 52,376,205 of NC_092391.1, forward strand.
ACTCTCCAGAGTGAATAAATCTGAAAACGCTTAATATCTGGCGTAGTGTGTACGAGGTAATCGGAGAGATTTTAAAACGCGGTCATGACACCACAACAACAATGCTTTTTTCTGCTTCTGCTTGGTACTGCGCAAGCTGTTATAACGCGCAGTCGGTGTGAACGGCGTGAGAGTTAAATTGTAAAGTGAGTTTTTTTGACTATTTAAAAACGCTGTCATGACGTGCCGGAACAGATGTTCGTTGTTTTCTTGAACGCCACCTCCTAACAATTTCAGAACAGACGGACGAGATTGAAGCCAGTTGACCCACAGCTTACTGAATAAATAAGTTTACTCACTTCGCCCTGTCTTCTGTCCTTGCTTGTATGAAGGTGATTTACCTATTTATGCAAGTACTTCTCTGACAATAGATGCGTAACAGCCTAATGTAACATTGTATGGAAATACAAGATAACGCTGATGCAGACGTTTTATACATTTAACAAGGTGCTTTATTAATGTAACAGAGTTAGTTTTTCAATGCTCGTCGTCAGCTGGGTCATACTGTCCGTGAACTCCCTGTCGGTTGCCTCCATACGCTCCAGTTTTCTTTAAGTTTTAAGTCCTCCTGCCAAACTCTCAAATTTCAACACCATTCCAGTTAAAAAGGTCAACTAGACAAGGTTGTCCATTAGCACCTGCTTTATTTGTACTGGCGATAGAGCCATTAGCAGAACTAATCAGAATTGATCCAGATATTATGGGTTTTAGAGTTAATAGTTAATCAGGAGGAATATAAAATTAATCTTTTTGCCGATGATGTTTTGATCTATTTAACAAACCCACAATATTCGTTACATAAATTATCTTCTAGATTGGATGAATATGGGAAGGTATCAGGTTACAAAATAAATTGGGATAAAGGTGAAATTTTACCTCTTACTAAAGGAGACTATAGTCAATGTCAATTAGTAACCCCATTTAGATGGCTGGTAAATGGTATAAAGTATTTAGGTATAAGACTTGATAATGATGTAAAGAATTTATATAAATTTAATTACTTACCACTATTGAAAAAAATTCAAGAAGATTTTGACAAATGGATGATACTACCAATAACATTAGTAGGCAGAGTCAATGTTGTAAAAATGAATATATTTCCTAGATTACAGTATTTGTTTCAAACATTACCAATACAATTGCCACAGAATTTTTTTCAAGAGCTAAATAAATGTGTGAGAAAATTTCTTTGGAAAGGTAAAATGTCAAGAATATCATTGCAAAAATTGACATGTAAATTTGGGTTAGGAGGGTTCCAACTTCCAAACTTTAAAAACTATTATAAAGCAAATCAACTTAGATTTATTGCATCTTTCTTCGATGATCGAAAACCAGCATGGATTAAAATAGAATTAGACAAGATAGGAGAAAATAGACCTGAAGATTTTATATATAAATGGGAATCTAAATGGATACGGGAAAAGAAAGAATCTCCTATATTAACACATCTGATTGATCTATGGAATAAGATAAATGTTGATAATGAAACACAGAAATCTCTATTAGCAAGGAGACCTTTGTTCCAAAACAGACTTATTCCTTTTATAATGGACAATCAACTTTTATGTAATTGGTACCAAAAAGGGATTAAATTTATAGGAGATTGTTATGAACGAGGTATATTGATGTCATTTGAACAATTAAAGGATAAATATAAAATATCAAATAATACTTTCTTTTGTTACCTTCAATTAAGGGCTTACTTAAAAGGTAAGCTGGGTCAAACAATGTTTTTGCCAAAACCTAATGAAATTGAAATTTTAATTCAAAAAGGGAAAATTAAAAAAATTATTTCTTGTATGTATAATTTGATTCAAGAACAGACAATTAAACAAGGAACCCATAAGTCAAAGCAAAAATGGGAAACAGATCTGAATATTAATATTGATGAAACAAATTGGTCAAGACTCTGTCTTGACAGTATGACAAATACAAAAAAAGTTTGACTTAGATTAGTACAATATAATTTTTTACACCAATTATATATTACACCACAAAAAATAAATAGATTAAATTCAAATCTATCTGATAAATGCTTTCAGTGTAATCAAGAAATTGGTACTTTTTTACATTCTACTTGGTCTTGTTTTAAAATTCGACCCTTTTGGATAAATTTAAGAGTGTTATTGGAACAAATTACTGGAACTCAACTTCCACATAACCCTGTATTATTTCTATTAGGTGATATTGAAGGGATAAAACCGAAACTTAAATTGAATAAATATCAGAAAGAATTTATAAAAATTGCATTGGCAGTAGCTAAGAAGACTATAGCAGTTACTTGGAAATCTGATTCGTATTTAAGTACGGATCGTTGGAATAATGAAATGGCTAGTTCTATTCCACTCGAAAAAATTACTTATAATTTAAGAGATAAATATGTAACATTTTTGAATATTTGGCGCCCTTATTTACAAAAGATAGGATGGCATATTTAAGTGCTCCGATAAAGATCTTGGTCCCTTGGGGAAAGTAACGAATAATTATACCAAATTTATTTTGAATCCCATGGAGCATGTGGAAACCTTCCAATACCCAGGCGGTTCTTTTCTTTCTTTTTAGGTAGGACTATATATGGGGGGGGGGGAGGGTTAAGGGGAGGGGGGAGGGTAGATTTTATCTTTATCTTTTCATGTACTCTTTTTGAAAACTCAATAAAAATTATATTATAAAAAAAAAGTTTTAAGTCCTCCTGTGCGAGAGCCAAGAGCAATTCCTTTAAAGTTTTTCTACTCTGTAACTGGACAAACGCGCACGAAGTACATCGTTTCCTCTTCTCTTGTTTTCTGTGTCCTGCACATGCCCAGTAGGAGGAGATTCGCCCAAATATCCGCCTAATGTGGACAGAGATATTTTGAAAAACGCTTAGTGTGGACGCCTGTGAAACCGGCGTTTTCAAAATTATCCGGCGTAGTGTGGACGAGAGTAAGGATCAGTACATGGAACTATGATCAAAAATGTTAATTCTGAAACAGTTACCACACCTGGTACCTGATTGTCTGCCCTCTTGGGTGCGGTCTTTCATTGATTCTATTGTCTTTCAGGTATTTACTGTGAATGTCTGCAAGAAAATGAATCTCAGGGTTGTATCTGGTGACATATACGTACTTTCCGCTGAACATCGATGACTCCTCCATAGAGATCGTTAAGAGCACCAAATTTCTTGGTGTTCACCTGGCGGAGAATCTCACCTGGTCCCTCAACACCAGCTCCATAGCAAAGAAAGCCCAGCAGCGTCTCTACTTTTTGCAAAGGCTGAGAAAAGTCCATCTCCCACCCCCCATCCTCACCACATTCTACAGAGGTTGTATTGAGAGCATCGTGAGCAGCTGCATCACTGTCTGGTTCAGAAATTGCACCATCCCGGATTGCAAGGCCCTGCAGCAGATAGTGAGGTCAGCTGAGAAGATCATCGGGGTCTCTCTTCCCGCCATTACAGACATTTACACCACACGCTGCATCCGTAAAGCAAACAGCATTATGAAGGACCCCACGCACCCTTCATACAAACTCTTCTCCCTCCTGCCATCTGGCAAAAGGGACCGAAGCATTCGGGCTCTCACAACCAGACTGTGTAACAATTTCTTCCCCCAAGCCATCAGACTCCTCAATACCCAGAGCCTGGACTGACACCAACCTACTGCCCTCTACTGTGCCTATTGTCTTGTTTATTATTTATTGTAATGCCTGCACTGTTTTGTGCACTTTATGCAGTCCTGGGTAGGTCTGTAGTCTGGTGTAGTTTTTGTGTTGTTTTACGTAGTTCAGTGTAGTTTTTGTATGTTTCATGTAGCACCATGGTCCTGAAAAACGTTGTCTTGCTTTTACTGTGTACTGTACCAGCAGTTATGGTTGAAATGACAATAAAAAGTGACTTGACTTTGATAATAAACTTACTTTGAACCTTGAACCTTGCAACAACATCAGAACTACTGAACGAAGCAGATTTCTAACCCATTGATCTTTTGTTTGTGTTTTTGAATGTGTGGTCTCTAAACAGGAGAGGAGTTTAATTCTGATGTGTGTGGCCTGGGACTTCAGGTAGGAGGTAGGATGTATACACGATGAGAACTGAGCAAGGCTAAGCTTAGTCCAGAGTTCAGGAACGCTAGCAATGGGCAGATATGGTGGTGAAGAATGCATGTGGTGTGCTCGTCCTTGTATATCAGTGCTCAGAATCTGAATCCAGTTTCATATCACTGTCATATGCCGTGAAATTTTTGTTCTGCGGCAATGCTATACATAATAAAAGATTACAAGAAGCACATATAAAAACTTTAAATAAGTAATGCAGAAAGAAAAATTGTATTGAGGTAGTGTTCATGGGTTCAGAAATGGGATGGCAGTGGGGAAGAAGCTGTTCCTGAAACATTTGAGTGTGTGCCTTGAGGCTCCTGTAGCTCCTCCCCGATGGCAGCAATGAGAAGAGGGATGTCCTGGGCGATTGGAGTCCTTAATAATGAACACTGTCTTTTTGAGGCATTGCGTTCTGAAGGTATCCTCGATGCTGGGGAGGCTAGTGCCCATGATGGAGCTGGCTGAGTTTACAACTACCTACAGCTTTTTCTAATCCTGTGCAGCACCCCCTCCACACCAGACAGTGATGCAAGATGCAGCGCCCATAAGTGTCAAGTTTGGGACATCATTTACAACAGTGGATAGTACAAGTTTTTAAAGTATGTAAAAAATAGAAGAGAGGTGGGAATGGATATAGGACTGCTAGAAAATGAGGCCGGAGAAATAATAATGGGGGACAAGGAGATGGCAGATGAACTAAATGAGTATTTGCATCAGCCTTCACTGTGGAAGACACTAGCTGTGTGCCAGGTGTTGAAGGGTGTGAGGGAAGAGAAGTTACTATTACAACAATAAGGGTTCTGAAAGAGGTAGCATTCAAGATTGTGGAGGCATTAGCAAAGATCTTTCAAAAATCATTGGACTGGCATGGCACCAGAGGATGGAAAAGTTGTAAATGTCACTCTACTCTTTGAGAAAGGAGGAAGACAGTAGAAAGGAAATTATAGACCAGTTAGCTTGACCTCAGTGGTTGGGAAGGTGTTGGAGTCAATTGTTAAGGATGAGGTTATGGAGTATATGGTGACACAGGAGAAGATAGGACAAAGTCAGTATGGTTTCCTTAAAGGAAAATCTTGCCTGACAAACCTGTTGGAATTTTTGAGGAGATTACAAGTAGGATAGATAAAGGGGATGCAGTGGATGTTGGACTTTCAGAAGGCCTTTGACAAGGTGCCACACATGAGGCTGCTTACTAAGTTAAGAACTCATGATATTACAGGAAAATTACTAACATGGTTAGAGCATTGGCTGATTGGTAGGAGGCAGTGAGTGGGAATAAAAGGAACCCTGTCTGACTGGCTGCCAGTGACTAGTGGTGTTCTGCAGGGGTCAGTGTTAGGACCACTCCTCTTTATGTTGTATATCAATGATTCAGGTGATGGAATAGATGGCTTTGTTGCAAAGTTCGCAGATGATACAAAGATTGGTGGAGGGGCAGGTAGTGTTGAGGAAACAGGCAGGCTGCAGAAGGATTTAGACAGATTAGGAGATTGGGCAAGAAAGTGGCAAATGAAACACAATGTTGGAAAATGCATGGTCATGCACCTTAGTATCAGAAATAAATGCAAAAGGACTTGTGACTCCTGGTTGAGAACACCCTAAATGTTAACTTGCAGGTTGAGTGGGTAGTGAGGAAGGCAAATGCAATACTAGTATTTATTTCAAGAGGTCTAGAATACAAGAGCAGGGATGTGATGCTGAGGCTTTATAAGGCACTGGTGAGGCCTCACCTTGAGTATTGTGAATAGTTTTGGGCTCCTTATCTGAGAAAAGATGTGCTGGCATTGGAGAGGGTTCAGAGGAGGTTCACAAGGATGATTCCAGGAATGAAAGGGTTTTCATACGAGGAATGTTTTGATGGCTCTGGGTCTGCACCCACTGAAATTTAGAAGGATCTCATCGAAACCTTTCAAATGTTGAAAGGCCTAGACAGAGTTAATGTGGAAAGAATGTTTCCTGTGGTAGGGAGTCTAGAACAAGAGGGCACAGCCTCAGGATAGAGATGCAGAGAAATTTCTTTAGCCAGAGGGTGGTGAATTTGTGGAATTTGTTACCACAGGCAGCTGTGTAGGCCAGGTCGTTGGGTGTATTTAAGGCAGAGATTGATAGGTTCTTGAAATGTTATGGGGAGAAGGTCGGGAATGGAGTTGAGGAGGGTTAAAAAAAGGATCAGCGATGATTGGCAGAAATGACTCGATGGGCCATATGGCCTAATTCTGCTTCTATATCTTATGGTCTTTACAAGTCCAAGAGATTAAAAGCATATGCAATCCCAATAGGTCTGGCTAATTGGATTCCAACTTGGCCTGGTGATTGGAGGCAGATGGTTGTGGTAGAAGGATAGTTCTCTGATAGTCTTACAATAGTGTCAATTATGACGTAGTATTTGTTGCAGTCTACACATGGGATTTTGTAGACCACATTGGTCTTGCCTAATACTGTACCTTGGTTTGCTCTTTTGGTCTACAGAGTACTCTCCTCAATGTTGCTGTTGGCTTACATACGACCGAAATTCAATGTTCTTGAAGCATGTTCTTCCATATGTTCAAAATATCTCAGAAATGACAAGATCAGAGAACCATCAAGCATCCGAGCTACACATCTTCCCAGTTATTTCCAGTTAATCTGTCTGTAACCTTTGTTTATTTATTTAGGGCAGGGGTTACCAGACCCCTTGGTTAATGGTAGGGGTCCATGGCATAAGAAAGGTTGGGAACCCCTGATTTAGAGATACAGTGCCAAATAGGCCCTTCCAGCCATATTGCTCAGTAACCCACTGATTTAACCCCAACCTAATCATGGGACAATTTACAACGACTAATTAACCAACTAACAGGTACGCCTTTAACAACACTCACAACTTGCTGGAGGAACTCAGCAGGTCAGGCGGCATCCGTGGAAAAGAACAGACAACGTTTCCGTCCGGAACCCTTCGTCAGGACTGAAGAGGGAAGGGACAGAGGCCCTCTAAAGAAGGTGGGGGGAGGGTGGTAAGGAGAAGGCTGGTAGTGCCAGGTGAAAAACCAGTAAGGGGAAAGATAAAGTGGTGGGGGAGGGGATAGGTAGGAAAGGTGAAGAAGGAATAGGGGAAAACACAATGGGTAGTAGAAGGAGGCGGAACCATGAGGGAGGTGATAGGCAGCTGGGGGAGGGGGCAGAGTGACATAGGGATGGGGGAAGGGAGTGAATTACCGGAAGTTGTAGAATTCAATCTTTAAACTGTGGGAGGAAATTGGAGCACCCCAGGGGAAACCCACACGTTTATGAGGAGGGCAGACAAATTCCTTACAGAGGATACTGGAATTGAACTGTGACACCTCAGGCTGTAATATTGTCATGCTCACCGCGACATTATTGTGGCGGCTAACCTTGGTGAAGGATGACGATGAGTAGTGTGTCCTTTGCTCTATTTTAAAAAGTACGATGAGGCCCTTTGTGTTTTTGCTGCCTCAGTCACCTCTCCCCAACTGACCATTGAGACAGTGTTGTTGGTTAAAATCTCACTTGATCACCCTCTCCACTTGTTTCAATCCCAAATCCTTAACTTCTCACCTGTGCTAAAACTTTTCCTCATGCTTTATATAGAAAGTAATTTCTGCAAACCTACCAGACACAAGACAAATATTAGACTACAAGACATAGGAGCAGAATTAGGCCATTTGGCCCATCGTTTGATCATGGCTGATCCATTTCCCTGTCAGCCCCAATCTCCTGCCTTCTCCCTGTAACCTTTCACACCCTGACTAATCAAGAATCTATCAACCTCTGCCTTAAATATACCCAACGACTTGGCCTCCGCAGCCAAATTCCACAGATTTATCCGCCTCTGGCTAAAGAAAATCCTTCTCATCTCCGTTCTAAATGGACGTCTCTCTATTCTGAGGCTGTGCTCTCTGGTCCTAGACTCACCCCTCATAGGAAACATCCTCTCCTCATCCACTCTGTTGTTGACCAATCATCAACTGATTTAGATGTTACGTTTTGTAACTTCGAAACTTTAATGCATTTCAAAGGAAGACACAGGGTTCAAAATGCGAGTCCGGCTTTATTTTTACTTTAAGCGAGGCATGCATGGTGACGTATGCAATTAACGTATTTTTTACATATAACCTGTGATTAATTATTTAAACAAACCAGAATACTAATCAAACTATGTATCACACAAGATTACTCAAATATTATTGAAATGTCAAATACACGAGTTAGCCATTCCTTCATAACCAACACCATCTAGGCCAGGGGTTCCCAATCTGGGGTCCACGGATCCCTTGCTTAATGGTATTGGTCCTGTTAGACAATATTCTAGACTTAGGGTTGGTGTATAGCAAAATATCAGCAGCTAACTTCAGCCACCAGTCTTCAGATCTGAATACTTAAAATGCAGCTCTGGACAATGGGCTCCTAAGAGCCATGAACTGCAGTTAACTGGAAAACCAGACAATGCTGATATACCAGACGATGCCTGCTGTGTCTCGTTTTGTCAAATAAAGAGACTACTACATATCTACCAGCTGCATATTTCCAGTCACTTTGTTCACACTACTATAGTCCATGGCATTAAAAAAAGGATGGGAACCCCTGATAACGCATTCTTCACCTTGGACAGCACTTTCTAGTCCAGATGAAGAGTCTGGATCCGAAACGTCAACTGCCCATTTCCCTTCACAGATGCTGCCTGACCCACTGAGTTCCTCCAGCACCTTAGTGTGCTGCTCCAGATTTCCAGCATCTTGTGTCTCCACAAGACAAATATTGGCCAGTCTTTTAACCACGTTGTTTATTATTGGATAATTAGACTACACATGGCGCTTCAAAAGAAATTACTGACATGATTAAGTTACTTCAGTTAAGTGGCATCTATGGATTCTTTTAAAAGATTCTTAAATTGTCGTTTTCTTTCTAAATTATCTTTTGCTTTCTTTTTCTTCTCTTGTTTCTTCCACTGTTGCTCCTGTTTTTGCTTCATAACTTCACTGTTGATCCCTTTGTAATAGACATCGAGCTTTTGTTGCAGAATTGTTCGGGCTATTTTCCTGTTCTGATCCACCGATCTCGTCTGATGGCACTAAAGCAAATGTGAAAGGTAACATTATCTGGAGCAGACTGTGTACTTAGCATTTAGGAGTATTTCAACTGAACACCGTAACACCAGGAGCAGAAATAGGCCATTCAGCTCTGCCATTGCATCATGGCTGATTTTTTGTAGGGTAACGTGATGGGTGGAAACGTATGCATAACACACGACCACCCACATTGAGTTGGGGTTCACTTTAAGAGGCCGGTCTGACGTGATGACATAATGATGTGAAGTATTTTACTGTCCATGATGTTTTGTGTTTCGTTGACAATAAAGGAGTTGTTACAGTTTCCCTTAAAGTGACTCTGCCATTTTATTTACGAAAAGCTACATTATCTCTCTATAAGACCATATGATATAGGAGTAGAATTAGGCCACTTGGCCCATCGAGTCTGCTCCACCATTTCATCATGGGTGATCAGTATTCCTCTCAGTCCCAATCTCCTGCCTTCTCCCTGTACCCCCTCATGCCCTGACCAATCATAGGAGTAGAATTAGGCCATTCAGCCCATTGAGTCTGGTAATAAAAATAAAAAACAGAGTACTCAGCAAGTGTTACACCACCATATAAACGCCTTACAAATGGTTACCTTTACAACAATTCCAGACGGGACGTGTTTGAGTACAACACAGTTACTGGTCTTGTTGGTTGCCTGACCCCCAGGGCCATGTCCGCGAACAAACTGCTCATCTAAATCAGCTTCAACCACCACAGGCAGGTCTGGAAAACCCTTCTTGCTGGCAGTTAGAAACAACATAGTATGCCTGGTATCCAGAAACGGCTTTGCTGAAATCCAGTGTTGTATGGAACATGGCCGTGCTCTTCCTAGCGACTGTAAGAAACTGTACAAAATGGAGGAAACCATTGCATCTGGAGCTTGGGCTTCGAAGGCAGCTTTCTGAAAAATACAAATTTGTATTATTTAATGTATTTTAAACAAATACGAGGAAGCAGATACTGGAATCATAGAAATTGTACAGTGAGGAGGCCATTCAGCCCATCATGGCGACACAGTGGAGCAGCTGGTAGACCTGGAAATCAGGGTTCTATTCTATTCTGACCCCGTCCTCCAAAAAGACCACAATCTTGTTGTAGGGATTGGAAGCTTGCATGCTTCAATGACCTGGAGAACTATGTTGGCTGGAGTCAAGGCTTTATGCTTCGGCTCTTGATAGGGTCACCCATGCCAAATAGGTCAAAGGGTAGAGGCCAGACTAAGAGTGGTCCTCTGGTCCTCCAGGTTCGGGGGTTCAGCTCAAGGCCAACAACTCTCTCAGACTGGTAAAACAAAACTGTTATGGAAACAGCTACCGATACGATGAAAGAAGCCCTGAACACCGCCAGAGATGGAGGACCTTCATTGCTGTTCCAAACATCAACAGTGTAAAGGGCAGTAAGAATGTCTGACCCCATGTTCTGTTTATGTTCTCCCAGTGACTACATGGGTAGGTTATCCGGCTCTGTTAATTGCCCCCAGTGTGTGCAGGTGAATGGTAGATTCGGGGGTGGGGCGGGGTAGTTGGAGGGGAGAATAAGTGCTGTGATTCACAAAGGATTAGAGTAAATGTGCTGGCAGCACAGCATGGTGGGCTGAATGGCCTGTTTCAGTGCCATATCAGAATCAGGTTTAATATCACCTGCATAAGTTGTGAAATTTGTTGTCTTTGCGGCGATACAAGGCAATACATAATAATAGAGGAAAAAAATAGTGCATTACATCAAGCATTTATCATTAAATGGTTAAATTAGATAAAATAAAATAAAATTAAATTAAATAAGTGCCAAAATAGAAATAGAAAAAGTAGTGAGGTAGTGTTGATGGGTTCAATGTCCATTCAGAAATCCATTGCAGAGGGGAAGAAGCTGTTCCTGAATCGTCGAGTGTGTGCGTTTAGGTTCCTGTACCTCCTGGATACTACAAAGGCTGGTACCCATGCAGCTTATTTCTATCCTGTGCAGTAGCCCCCATCTCCATAACAGCCAGTTAGAATGCTCTCCACGGTACATCTGTAGAAATTTGTGAGTGTCTTTGGTGACATACCAAATCTCATCAAACTCCTAATGAAATATAGCTGCTGTTGTGCCTTCTTTGTAGCTGCATTGATATGTTGGGCCAGGACAGATCCTCCAGATATTGACACCCAGGAACGTGAAGTTGCTCACTCTTTCCACGTCTGATCCCTCTATGAGACTGGTGTGTGTTCCCTTGTCTTGCCCTTTCTGAAGTCCACAGTCAGCTCTTTGGTCTTACTGATGTTGACAGCAAGGTTGTTACACCCTTGCTGACTATGTTGAGAAGAGCTGTTGAGTGTAATCCCTCTTTCCTGTCCTTGTTAGTACTGCAGGCCACGGTTCTCCAAGAACTCATTGGTACTGCTTAAGTACAAACCCCATTTCCAGAAAAGTTGGGATATTTTCCAAAATGCAATAAAAACAAAAATCTGTGATATGTTAATTCACGTGAACCTTTATTTAACTGACAAAAGTACAAAGAAAAGATTTTCAATAGTTTTACTGACCAACTGAATTGTATTTTGAATATTCTGTGCACTTTTCAATCTTATTTTAACTCTGTTCCAGCTTTTGTTGAGTGTGTTGCAGCCATCAAATTCTAAATTTGTGTATATTTACAAAATTCAATTCAGTTGGTCAGTAAAACTATTGAAAATCTTTTCCTTGTACTTTTGTCAGTTAAATAAAGGTTCACGTGAATTAACATATCACAGATTTTTGTTTTTATTGCATTTTGGAAAATATCCCAACTGTTCTGGAAATGGGGTTCGTAGAACAAGGGCCTCAGTATCTATCTTCTTAATGGGCAGCACGTTCCAACCATCATTCTCGCCCCTCCCTCTAACTCTTCAACCAATTAGTTTAAATCTAAGTCCTTGTTTTTGACCTCCTTGATGAGGGAAGTGTACGTTGTGAAGACCACAAGACATAGAGGAACTAGGCCATTCCGCTTCTCTGCCATTCCATCACGGCTGATTTATTATCCCTCTCAACCCCATTTTCCTGCCTTCTCCCTGTAACCTTTGATGCCCAAGAACATATCAACCCTCTCTTTAAATATACCCAATGACTTGGCTTCCACAGATGTCTGTGGTGATGAATTCTAAAGATTCTCCACCCTTTGGCTAAAGAATTTCCTCCTCATCTCTGTCCTAATGGGACATCCCTCTATTCTGAGGATGTGCCCTCTGGCCCAGTAGATGTATTCATCATCTATGAGGAAGGCCAGGTGGTCAGTGAACTTGGGGGCAAAATCGAAAAGGGTGATGAGTACACTATTCCATAGGTACACAGCCTGGTATGGAAACACCAGTGTCCAGGAATGGAAAGGGTTACAAAAAGTGGTAGATATAACCCAGTCCGCCACAGGCAAAGCAAGCCCCACCACTGAGTACATTTGCATGGAGCGCTGCCACGAGAAAGAGGCATCTATCATCAAAGATACCCCACATTCCAGGCCATGCCCATTTCTCAGTACAACTATTGGGCAGGAGGTACAAGAGCCTTATGTCCAACACCACGAGGTTCAGGAACAATTATTACTCTTCAACCATCAAGCTTCTGAAGCAACGTGGATGACTTCACTCTCCTCAGCTCTGACTGATTCTACCACCTATAGACTCACTTTCAAGGACTCAACAACTCATGTTCTCTGTATTATTTTTAATTGCACAATTACTCTTCTTTTGCACATTGGTTGGTTGTCAGTTCTTATTTATCGTTTTTCATAAATTCTATTTAAAATTTTTTCCTTGTAAATGCCTGCAAGAAAACGAATCTCAAGCTCGTATACAATACTGTGAAAAAGTCTTAGGCACACACATATAGCTGGGTGCTTAAGACTTTTACACGGTGCTGTATCTGACAACGTGGAGCACTGAGGAGTGCTGGGGCGGTGGGTGGTGTGAGTGCAGACAAACCCAGCCTTGAGACATCAGGGAAGGTCACTTGATTCCAAACAAATGGTTTATTGATCATTACAGCTTATTTCTCTGGTGCTTTCCATTCCCTCCCCTCTCCCTGCCCTCTTCCCACTCTCAGTCCACAATAGAGACCCACATCACAATTGGGTTTATCATCATTCACATAACTCAAGAAATTTGTGTTTTTTTTGTGGTAGCATTACAGGGCAATATATAAAATTGCTACAATACTGTGCAAAAGTTCTAGACACCCTAGCTGTAGGGTTGCAAGAAAATGTTTGTGAACCCTTTGCAATTACCTGGTTTTCTGCATTAACTACTCATAAAATGTGGTCTAATCTTCATCTAAGTCACGATATTAGACAAACACAATCTGCCTAAACTAATAGCACACAAACAATTGTACTTCTTGTCAATACTGAGTACACAATTTAAACAATGACAGTCTAACTTCAAAGAAGTTTGTGAACTTCTGGGATTCTACAAAAGCAATTTGGAATCAGGTCTTCCAGTCAATCAGATGAGGATGGAGGTGCGGGTTTTAGAGGCCCTATGAAAAGACACTAAGATCTGTTTATGTGTACCATGTCTTGATCAAATCAACTTTCAGAATTGTAGAGATGTATGAAGCTGGAAAAGGCTACAAAAGCATTTCTAAAGACCTGAGTGTTCATCAGTCCTCAGTCAGAGAAATTGTCTACAAATGGAGGAAATTCAGTAGTGTTGATACTCTCCCTAGGAGTGGGCATCCGGCAAAGAGCACATCAAGAGTATAACAGAGTAATAATATCGAAACACAAGAGTAAATTAACAACAATGTTTTAAAAAGAAGAAATATGTTTTGGAATGGCTAAGTCAGAGTCCAGACCTTAACCCAATTGAAATGCTGTGGCACGACCTGAAGAGGGATGTTCATGCAAACTATCCCAGAAATATTGATCAACTGAAATAGTTTTGAATGGAAGAGTGGTCTAATATTCCTCCTCGCTGTTGTGTCAGTCTGATCAGCAGCTACAGGAAACATTTGGTGGAGGTTATTGCTGCTAAAGGATGTCTACCAGTTATTAAGTACAAGGGTTTGCATACTTTCTCCAGCCTGGATGGTGAATGATTAAATAATCTGTGGATAAAGACGTGAAAAGTACAATTGTTTGTGTGTTATTAGTTTAGACAGATTGTGTTTCTTTATTATTGTGACCTAGATGAAGATATGACCACATTTTATGAGTAAAATCTAGTAACTGCAAGGGTTCACAAACTCTTTCTTGCAACTGTATACATGCCTGAGACTTTTGCACAGAACTGTATGGTAACATATACACACATTGATAATAAATTTACTTTGAATTTTGAAGTCTCTGGGACATAATGTGATCTCCACATTAATGTGGGAGGCAAAGGGAAAGATTTCAGGTGCCTTGACAGAGATTTATTCCTCCCCTTTAGCCACAGACAATGTTCTAATTTCAAAGCTGCCAGACAAGACAGGAGAAAAGACAGCTTGATTCCTCTATTTAAGGATAACAGGGATGAACTGACTAATTATAAGATGGTGAGCTATGCATCATTGATGGGAAATTAGAGAAGATTCTTGGAGATTGGCAAAGCTTGGAATCATTATTGAAAGTCTGCATGGGGAGGGCCTGTCTCACAAGTGTATGTGATTGAGGTTTTTCAGGAAGTGAAGATGATTGATGAGGGGAGTGTGGAAGTTGTAGCGAGGCAATGATTAAGATGGTGTGGTGACTGAGACAGTGTGCAGACGCTGTCATTCTCTAGCTGAACACGGCTAGCGAGTAAATCTTGAACCTGGAGAACCCTGGTCACTGGACAAGCCAAGGGAAGATAAGGATGCTAATGAAAGATTATTTACACTAACGTTTGGACTGTGTGCTAATGTTTGCTACATACTGACCTAAAATAATTTTCTGAACGTAATTAACACCTTTTACGCAGACTGGTTCTCTGTTCCTTTATTTGGAGATACAGTGCCGAACAGCCCAGTGAGCCGCATTGCCCAGCAAGCCACCGACTTGACCCTAGCTGAGCAGCTGAGAATGGCTCCGGGGAAAATCAGACACGGCAAAGCCTACTCACATCTGGATGAGCAGGGCAGCACTGGGAGGACCATGTATTTTTGATTTCCAAGTGCCTTCAATACCATACAGCCCTCATTACTGGGGGGAAGCTCCATTCAATGCAGGTTGGCACTTCCATTGTGTCCTGGGTAATGGACTACCTGACTGGCAGACCACAGTTTGTGCAGCTTCAGAGCTGTGTGTCAGACATGGCTATAAGCAGCACTGGGGCCCCACAGGGGACTGAATTGGCTCTCTTCCTGTTTACCCTGTATACCTCGAACTTTAAATACAACACTGAGTCATGTCATCTGTAGAAATTCTCTGATGACTCAGCAATAGTTGGGTGTACAAAGGAGGACAGGAGGATAAATACAGGACCCTGGTGGAGGACTTTGTCAAATGGTGCAAGCTGAATCATCTGCAGCTCAACATCAGTCAGACAAAGGAGATGGTGATGGACTTTAGGAAGACTGAGCCTGCACTGCTCCCTGTTACTATTGATGGTGAGGATGTGGATGTGGTGAGGACCTACACGTACCTGGGGTGCACCTGGGTGACAGATTTGAGTGGAGCACCAACACAGAGGCTGTGTACAAGAAGTGTCAGAGTCGCTTCTACTTCCTGAGGAGACTGAGGTCCTTTGGAGTATGTAGGCCTCTCCTTCTCATGTTCTACCAGTCTGTTGTCACCAGTACAATCTTCTATGCAGTGGTGCGCTGGGGCAATGGCATCAATATGGATGCTGCCAACAGGCTCAATAAACTGATTAGAAATGCTGGCTCTGTTATAGGAGTCAAACTGGACACACAAGGGACCCTATGGAAAATCCTGGCAATTCTGGGCAATGTTTCTCACCCTCTGCATGCCACCTTGGCTGAACAGAGGAGCACTTTCAGTAATAGGCCAAGAGAACTGTGCTGCTCCAAAGAGCGCTATATGAGGTCATTCTTACCCTCGGCCATTAGGCTCTATAGTCACCCTATAGATGGGGAAGTGATGACTCCCCCCTCCTGTTAGACTGTTTGAGGTAACTATTTTTCATTCTTTCTGCTCCTCTTCTAAAACTTATAGCTGTGCACTTGTAAAGCTACTGTGACACTGCAATTCCCTTTCGGATCAATGAAGTATCTATCTAGCCTAATCATGGGACAATTTAAAACGACTGGTCATGACCTACTGACTGCTAAGTCATTGGAGCGTGGGAAGAAACCGGAGCACCTGGAGAAAACACACCCACCCAGGGGGAGTACATACAAACCTCTCACAGAGGATGTTGTAATTGAACTCTGAACTCCAACCTGCTGTGAACTACCATGGCACTGCCCAGTAATCCCCTGATCTAACCCGACCCCTAATCGTGGGACAATTTACAATGACCAATTGACCTACCAACTAGTACGACTTGGGACTGTGGGAGGAAATGGAAGCACCCAGATGAGACCTACACACTCACATTAAGGACGTACAAACTTTTTACAGATGACTTTGGAATTGAACGCTGAAGATCTGAGCTATAATAGGGTCAGGTTAACCGCTGCTCTACCGTGGTGTTAAAATTAGGACAATTTGAATCTATTGTTACCCAAGTGTTAGTGCACCAGAAATTTGCCAATATTTCATCTCTTCTGTTTGAATTAATGGTTTGTTATTATCATCTGTACAATGAAAAACTAGTCTAGCCTACTGTTCAGAGATCAAATCATTGAGGCAGAACAAGGTAAAATAATAACAGAATGCAGGATCATAATGAGGTCGATTGTGAGACCAAGACTCCATCTTATTGTCTTAGGGAGCCATACAACGGCAGGGGAAAAAAAAACTGTCCTTAAGCCTGGTGGCGAGTACCTTTGCCGAATGGAAGAGAGAATGTGCAGGGAACTTTGATTATGTTGGCTGCCCTACAGATGGAGCCTGTGGCGGCAGGCTGGTTTCCATGATGTGCTGGCCTGTGTCCGCAACTCCTTACAGGTCCTTGTGGTGCCGGGCAGAGCAGTTGCTGTACCAGGGGATGATGCAGGATGCTTTTCACGGCCCGTTGATAAAAATGGGTAAGGGCCAAGGGTGGGGGATATGTTAAATCTCTATTCCATTGGCCGTGGTATCTACATGTTTGGATAAGAACAGGCTATCAGTGATATTCACTGCTAGAGACTTGAGCTCTCAACTTCAGCACAATTGAAACACAAAATGCTGGAGAAACTCAGCAGGTCAGGTAGTATCTAGTGAGGCCAGAACTAGGAAGATTATACGATTTAATATGTGGCCAAGGAGTTGGTGTAGGAGGGAGGGTATATGATTTTTGGATCATCGGGCTCGCTTCCGGGGAAGGTAGGACTAGTATAGCATGGGACAGTTTGCACCTGAACTGGAGGGGGACTAACATCCTTGCAGGAAGGTTTGCTGATGCTGCACGGTGGGGTTTAAACTAGAGTTGCAGGGGGGTGGGAACCAGAGTGCCAGAACAGTTAGTGGAGTGGTTGTGGAGGCAGATGTTGGTAAGACCTCAGACAAAGTTAGGAAACAAAAGCTTGAGCATGGAGTGATTAGTGTCCTGAGCTGCCAATATTGCAATGCAAGTATTGTAGGAAAGGTGGATAACAGAGCTGAAGATGAAGCAGTTGGCTCACAAACAGAGGGAATATGTAGTGAGGAGTGTCTGTTGATAGGGTAAAATTGCAGTCAACAGGGTGAATACAGGACTGAAGGTGTTATATTTGGATGTGTGCACTGTACGGAATACAGTAGATGAACTTGTAGCACAGTTACAGATTGGCAAATGACAAAGTTTAAGGGAATGGGGGATTCTCAGATTCCTGTAAACAATGGATTCAGTACTGACTATGTCTGTGACTGCAGTGTGTTTGAATAAAGTCTCACAGCTGCCTTCTTTGGAGCAAGATAAGGGTTAAAGTTCGCACAGATCCACATAAGATGTTTCTGGGCTTTTCACACCTTTTGATTTTGACAAAAAGCAGTACCTGATGGAAATTAGACAGAACATTCCTTTCTTAATTAAATCATAAATTTGACGGATATTTTTATCTTTGTAATTAAGTTGTGGCTCCAGCAAACCAGGTAGGACATTCTTTTCTTTAATTAAGGTGGCTGGAGTTTCTAACAAATTGATTATTCTTTGTATCAATCGTCCATTGACTTGACCGGAATGGTTATCAAACTGATTGTTCTTTTGTATTGGTGGCCTTATAACTTCTGACAATTCTGACATCAGGCAGTGAACTTGTAGAACCGCCGGGGAGATGAGATTGGTTCTCTCCCCGATGTCGGGTCCAAGTTCACTCGCCGACTGAGCTCGAAGAAATAAACGGGTGGAAAGTAACAATCTTTTTGTACTGTTGTTATTTGATCTAGCATACTTACGTTTACAGGCAGGTATGATGCTGTAGGCATCACTGAATCATGGCTGAAAGAACATTACAGCTGGGAGCTTAATGTCCAAGAACACACAATGTATCAGAAGGACAGCATTGCTCCGTTGGTAAAAAATGAAATCAAATCATTAGAAAGAGGTGACATAGGGTTGGAAGATGTTGAATCATTGTGTATAGAGCTAAGGAACTGCAAGGACCCTAATGGGAGATGTATACAGGGCCCCAAACAGTGGCCTACAAATTACAATGGGGGGGGGGGATAGAAAATGCATGGCAAAAGGGCAATGTTACAATAATCAAGGGGGATTTCAATATGCAAGTAGATTAGGAAAATCAAGTTGGTGCTGGTTTCTAGGAGGGGGAATTTCTAGTGTGCCTACGAGAGGGTTTTTCAGAGCAGCTTGTGGCTGAGCCCACCCAGGGATTCTGGATTGGGTGTTGTGCAATGAACTGGAATTGATTAGAGAGCTTAAGGTAAAAGAACTCTTGGGGGAAAGTGCTCATAATATGATCGAATTCACCGTGAAGGTTGAGAAGGAGAAGCTAAAGTCAGATGTTATCAGTTTTACAATGGAGTAAAAGGATGAGGCATGAGAGAGGAGTTGGCCAGACTTGATTGGAAAAGAGCAATGGCTGGAATTTCTGGAAGCAATTCGGAAGGCACAGGATATATACATCCTAAAGAGGAAGATATATACATCCCAAAGAGGAAAGATGGCTAGCAAGAGAGGTCAAAGCCAACATAAAAGCCAAAGAGAGGGCATATAATAGAGCAAAAATTAGAGGGAAGTTAGAGGATTGAGAATATTTCAAATACCAACAAAAGGAAACTAAAAAGAGGTAAAGATGGAGGTCATTAAGGAGAAAGTAAGCTAGCCAAGGACATTAAAGAGGATACCAAAAGTTTCTTCAGATACATAAAGTGTAATAGAGAGGCAAGAGTGAATATTGGACCACTGGGAAATGATGCTAGCGAGGAAGGGAATGGCAGACAAACTGAATAAGTATTTTGCGTCAGTCTTCACTGTGGAAGAGAGTAGTAATATGGGGGGATTTGCAGATGTCAGGGGTCATGAAGTGTGTGAAGTTACCCCAACTAGAGAAAAGGTCTTGGGAAGCTGAAAGGTCTGAAGGTACCTGGACCTGATGGTGTACACACCAAGTTTCTGAAAGAGGTGGCTGAAGAAATTGTGGAGGCATTAGTAATAATTTTTCAAGAATCTCTAGATTTTGGAATGGTTCCAGAAGACTGGAAATTTGCAAATGTCACTCCACTCTTCGAAAAGGGAGAGAAGTAGTAAAAAGGAAGCTACAGGCCAGTTAGTTTGACCTCAGTGGTTGGGAAGATGCTGGAGTCGTTTATTAAGGATGAGGTCTTGGGGTACTTGACACATGATAAAATAGGCTGTAATCAGCATGGTTTCCTCAAGGACAGATTGCCTGACAATCTGTTGGAAATCTGTTGAAATAACAAGAAGGGTAGACAAAGGTGAATTGACTGATGCGTATACTTGGATTTTCAGAAGGCCCTTGACAAGGTGCCACACTTGAGGCTGCTTAACAAGCTACAAGCCCATGGTATCACAGGAAAGATTCTAGCATGGATAAAGCAGTGGCTGATTGGCAGGAGGCAAAGAGTGGGAATAAAGGAAGCCTTTTCTGGTTGGCTGCCAGTAACTAGTGCCGTTCCATATGGGCCTGTGTTGGGACCTGTTCTTTTTACATTATATGTCATATATTTGGATGATAGAATTGATAGCTTTGTTGCAAAGTTTGCAGGCAATATGAAGATAGGTGGAGAGGCACGTAGTTTTGAGCAAGTAGAGAGGCTACAGAAGGACTGAGACAAATTAGAAGAAAGGGCATAGAAGTGGCAGATGTAATAAAGTGTCAGAAAGTGTACAATCATGCACCTTAGTAGAAGAATTGAAAAGGTTGACTATTTTCTAAATGGAATACAAAAAAATGGAGGCACGAAAGGACTTGGGAATCCTTGTGCAGAAATCCCTAAAGTTAATTTACAGGTTGAGTCTGTGGTGAAGAAGGCAAATGCAATGTTAGCATTCATTTCAAGAGGATTTGAATGTAAAAGCAAGGATGTAATGTTGAGACTTTATAAAGTACCAGCGAGGCCTTACTTGAAGAGTATTGTGAGCAGTTTTGAGCCCCCTATCTTAGAAAAGATGTACTGAAACTGGAGAGAGTTCAAAAGAGGTCCACAATAATGATTCCAGGATCGAATGGCTTGTCTTATGAAGTGTTTGATGGCTCAGGGCCCATTTTCACCAGAATTCAGAAAAATGAAGGGTGACCTCATTGATACCTATTGAATCCTTTAAATAAAAGGTGTAGCCATGGGCACTTGCATGGGTTCCATCTAGCCTGCCTTTTTGTCGGCTACGTGGAACAGACTATGTTCCGAGCCTACACCGGTGTCCGTTCCCACTTTACATACGCCACATCGACAACTGCATTGCTGCTACTTCCTGCATGCATGTGGAGCTCGCTGACTTCAATCAACTTTGCCTCTAACTTCCACCCTATCTTCAAACTTACCTGGTCCACTTCTGACACCTCCCTCCCCTTTCTTGATCTCACTGTCTCTATCTTTGGAGACAGCTTATCTACTGATGTCTATTATAAACCAATGGACTCTCACAGCTATCCTTTCCCACCCTGTTACTTGTAAATACACCATCTCTTTCTCTCAATTCCTCTGGCTCTGCTGCATCTGCTCTCAGGATGAGGCCTTTAATTCTAGAACAAAGGAGTTGTCCTCCTTTTTCAAATAAAGGGGCTTCCCTTCCTCCACCATCAATGCTGCCCTCAACCGTATCTCCTCCATTTCATGCATGTCTGCTCTCACCCTATCCTCCCGCCGCCCAACCAGGGACAGGGTTTTTCTTGTCCTCACCTACCATCCCAACAGCCTCCACGTCCAGCACATAATTCTCAAAACTTCCACCATTTCCAACGAGATCGCACCCGCCCCCCCCAAAACTTTCTGCTTTCCACAGGGATAGCTCACTATGTGACTCCCTTGTCAATTTGTCCCTCCACACTGATCTCCCTCCTGGCACTTATCCTTGCAAGCGGAACAAGTGCTACACCTGCCCCTACATCTCCTCCCTCATTACCATTCAGGTCCCCAAACAGTCCTTCCAGGTGAGGCGACACTTCACCTGTGAGTCTGTTGGGGTCATATACTGTGCCTGGTGCTCCCGGTGTGGCCTCTTGTATACCAGTGAAACCTGACGTAGATTGGGAGACCACCTATGCTCTGTCCGCCAGAAGAAGCACAATCTCCCAGTGGCCACTCATTTTAATTCAACTTCCCATTCCAATATGTCAATCCATGGGCTCCTCTACTGTCGCGATGAAGCCACACTCACTTTGGAGGAACAACACCTTATATTTCATCTGGGTAGTCTTTAACCTGACAGCATGAACATTGATTTCTCGAACTTCCAGCAATGACCCCCCCCCCACCATTCCTCATCTCCTTTTCACTCTCTCACCTTATCTCCTTCCCTGCCCATCGCCTCCCTCTGGTGTTCCTCTCCCCTTTTCTCTCTTCTATCGCCTTCTGTCCTCTCCTCTCAGACTCCCCCTTTTCCAGCCCTGTATCTCTTTCACCAATCAACCCCAGCTCTTTACCTCATCCCTCCCCCTCCTGGTTTCACCTGTCACCTTGAGCTTCTCTCTCCCCTCCCTCACCTTTTAAATCTACTCATCCTTTTTACTCCAGTCCCACCAAAGAGTCTCCGCCTGAAACATTGACTGTACTTTTTTTCCATAGATGCTGCCTGGCCTGCTGAGTTCCTTCAGCATTTTGTGTGTGTTGAATGGTGAAAGGTCTTGATAGAGTGGATGTGAAGAGTATGTTTCCTATGGTGGGACACAGCCTCGGAACAGAATGGAGTCGAGGGGGAATTTCTTTAGCCAGAGAGTGGTGAATCTGTGGAATTCTTTACCAAAGGCGGCTGTGTCTGTTTCTTATTACAATTCATGGACGATGTTTCCAAAGGGTCCTTCTGATAGTTGTCACCGTTGTTAACTGAGATTATTCCTTCATTTCATTCCTGTATGAGAGGGCCCACAGGAGCAAGGTATATCAGCTAGTTGAGTGGTGTCATACCAACAACCTTGCACTCAATGTCAGTAAGACTAAAGGACTGATTGTGGACTTCAGATAGGGTAAGATGAAGAAACACACCAATTCTCATACAGGGATCAGAAATGTTAAGAGTGATCAACTTCACTAGTTACTCCTTAGTGTCAATGCTGAGCCCAACATATTGATTCAGTTACAAAGAAGGCATGACAGTGGCTATATTTCATTAGGAGTTTGAGGAGACTTGGTCTGTCACCAAAGACATCCACATTTCTATAGCTGTACCATGGATGGCATACTGACTGCATCACCATCTGGTATGGGGGGTGGGGGTGGGCAGCAGAGATTTGTAAAATTAGTCAGCTCCATCATGGGCACTCTCTTTACAACATTTTCAAGGACTGATGCCTTAAAAAGGCAGCGTTCATCATTAAGGGCCCCCATCATTAAGGACTTGCCTTGTTATCATCAGGGAGGAGTCACAGGAGCCTGAAGATACACACGCAACGATTCAGGAACAGCTTCTTTCCCTCTGCCATCAGATTTCTGAATGGACATTGAACCCATGAACACTACCTCAATACTTCTTTTTTCCCTTTTTGCACTACTTAACTTTTTAAATACATATATCTTTACTGTAAGTCACTTTTTTCCGATTATTATGTACTGCCAGGAACTGCTGCAGCAAAGACATGAAATTTCACATTAGCCGGTGATATTAAACTTGATTCTGATTCCTCGTTACACAGCCTGAAACCGCAGTAATCACTGTTTGTCACCTTTTGATAATTATCTGACATTTCCTGGTGATTTCTTCTTCTACGATTACGAGCAGAAAGGAGTGGGCGGTGAGTCTGGACACCGTCCGGTGTTTCAGCTTACCTCAGCTCTGGAGTTGACATTGAGAATAGGCAAGATTGTACTTCAGATAGCCAGTCCCCCCTCACTATCTCACTCCAGCCTTTGAGCGCTCACAGGTTGTGCCGAGAGTGGAAGGGGCGCTTGACCCGATGCCCGGCGAACTCGAGAGCCGAGGATCGATCCTGACCCCAGAGAGGACACAGGCCTGAGAACAGGTGTCCGCGCATGTGTAGAATCCAGCCCAGACAGCCAATCATGTCGCGCGAAGCTAGAGCAGCCAGCCAATCACCTCGCGCAGAATTTGTTTTGCTGTTGGCGGTTCGAGGTGCTTGAAGATAAACGGCTGCAACGTCTGTTCCCGATTGGCGCTCGGGGAGTGTGGGTGGGAGGAAGGTTCGCGTACCGACTGTAGCCCTCAGCATAAAATGTAAACAGGTTTATAAAGCTATCCATCATAAACCATTCCTTCTGAGGTGTTCGCTTCCCTGGGAAGTTGGACAGAATCCGGATTCTTCAGATCCTGCGGATTTCCATTCGTGCGAGGTCCAAATCCAATTGGCCAACCTGCACGGGATTGACAGGCCTTACGACCAGTCAACGGTGAAGGTGAATGTGTAAGTCTCAGCCTGGCCTATGAATGTGGAGTGGGGGCGTGGTTCGGCTCTCCGGCGGCCCATCTGTTGATGATTGACAGGCTTCCCGACCACTCAGCGGTCTGATCCCCCATAAAACGTAAGCGAGTGGTACGGCCTGGCCTATGAGTGTGGAGGGAAGGGGCGTGGTGTTGCTATCTGGTCCCGCCCCTTTCGGGTCCTGGCGGTGTGTGGAGGCCGGTGATCAGTACCGGTTCCTCGCTCCCAAATCGAGCGGCTTTCTGCAAGTGTTGCTCGGTCAACTCTCTCTGCTCGTTCCTCCATGGCTCCCGAGGTCGGTTCCGGGAAGAGGGTGCAGTAGGTGACACCATGGAGGACTCCGATTCGGAGTCCGTGCAAACGGTCAAGGAGCTGCTGGACGACACGGCGCCAAAACCGGCAGCTCGGCGAGATAATTCCGGGGGCCCGAGCGCCGAGGCTACAAACAGGTATGCATCTGCCAGGTCAGGAACAACCCTGCTTCCCAACTAAATTCTAATACAGTATAGACTAGAAATGCGGAATGCAGCATCCAAATCTCCCGGTGATTCAAGTTTGGCCAATTTCTCTTTGCAATTGGTATCTTGTGGACGTGGTGTTGTGGAGTTAACGGGCTTGATGCCGATTAATTCAAGGAGCTTTCGGTAATGAATCCAGGATCAGTTTTAATATTGCCGGCATATGTCGTGAAATATGTTGCCTTTGCGGCAGCGATACAATACATAATAGATAAATATCCGCTAATTACAGTAATTCCTTAACGATGGATGACACCTTTTTGAGGCATCGTTCCTTGAAGATGTCCTGGTTACTAAAGAAGGCCTCGATGGAGTGTATTTCGAGAGAATGTTTCCTATAGTGAGTGAGTCTAAGACCAGAGGACGCAGCTCTCAGAATAGAGGGACGTTCATTTAGGACGGAGATGTGGAGGAATTTCTTAAGCCAGTGGTGATCTGTGGAATTCGTTGCCACAGGCAGCTGTGGAGGCCAAGCCATTTGGTATATCTAAGATAGAGGTTGATAGGTCAGAGCAGGAAGGGCTGAGGGGGAAAGTGGATTAGCCATGATGAAATGGCAGAGCGGAAACAATGGGTCAAATGGCTTAATTCTGCTCCAAAACCTTAGGGCTTCCTTGAAGGCCACAATGGAATCTGCTTCCACCACATCTATCATGTGTTTTATAGATTTCACTCGTGGGGTGTAAAAAGTTGTTTTGCTCTTCCTTCTGTTTGTCTCCATTATTGTGAACAGACTCCCACCACATGCTCTTTACGCCTCTTTGTTATTTTATCTTACTTCTGTCAAATTACCCCTAGACGTTCTCTTCAAAGAAAACAGCCCCAGGAATCATTCTTGTAAATTGTTTCTGGATCTTCAAAAACTTTCACATCCTCCCTTCTGTGCTGTATTACCTCTTCTGCCATATGTCTGCCCATTCAGTCAGTCTGATTGTATGCTCTAATCACTGTCCTCTTTGTGGTTCACATACTGCCACGTTTTGTCCCATCTGCAGATTTAGAAATTACAACTTGCATGCACAAGTGTCGCTTATTAATGTAGCTCGAAAGAGGCAATTTGCTTGTCATTTGTTCAGTGTCATTTTCATCGTTAATGACAAATAGACAGGATAGGACCAGTCTCGGGTTTGGTAAATTGGAATCAAATCTCATCATGCAGAACTGTAATTAAAAGTTAAATTCCTTGGTTCACTGAAGACAGTAAAATTGAATTGACCTTATTTCTTACATCCTTCACATACGTAAGTAAAAATCTTTACCTTGCATCTCCATCTAAATGTGCAATCATAGTACTTCATAATTTATAATAAATAGAACAGTCAACGTACATAGAAATACACTCAAATCAGCGTGAGTTAATCCGTCTGATGGCCTGATAGAAGAAGCTGTCCCGGAGCCTGTTGGAATTGGTTTTTATGCTGTGGTACTGTTTCCCGGATGGTAGCAGCTGGAATAGACTGTGGTTGGGGTGACTCGGGTCCCCAATGATCCTCTGGGCCCTTCTTTTGCACACCTGTCTATGTAAATGTCTTGAATCATAGGAAGTTCACAACTACAGATGTGCTGGGCAGTCTGCACCACTCTCTGCAGAATCCTGTGATTGAGGGAAGCACAGTTGCTATACCAGTCAGGATGCTCTCAATTGTGCCCCTCTAGAAAGTTCTTAGGAATTGGGGGCCCATGCCAAACTTCCTCAACCGTCTGAGGTGAAAGAGGTGCTGTTGTGCCTTTTTCACCACACAGCTGGTGTTGTACAGACCACGTGAGGACCTCGGTGATGTGGATGCCAAGGAACTTAAAGCTGTTCACCCTCTCAACCCCAGATCCATTGATGTCAATAGGGGTTAGCCCGTCTCCATCCTCCTGTAATCCACAACCAGCTCTTTTGTTTTTGCGACCTTGAGGGAGAGGTTGTTTTCTTGACACCACTGTGTCAGAGAGATGAGTAGGCCACATCGTTATTGTTTGATAAGGCCAGTCAATGTAGTGTCATCAGCAAATTTAATTAGCAGATTAGAGCTATGGGTGGCGACACAGACATGCGTATACAGGGAGTAAAAGAGGGGGCAGTACACAGCCCTGAGGGGCTCCTGTATTGAGAGTCAGAGGAGAGGAGGTGAGGGGGCCCACTCTTACCACCTGCCGTTGATTTGACAGGGAGTCCAGGATCCAGCTGCGCAAGGCAGGATCAAGGCCGAGGTCTCTGAGCTTCCTGTCGAGCCTGGATGGAATTATGGTGTTGAATGCTGAACTGTAGTCCAAGAACAGCATTCTCACATAAGCATCCTTCTTCTCCAGATGTGTAAGGACGGTGTGTAGGTCAGTGGCTATTGCATCATCTGTCGATCGGTTGTGTCAGTAGGTGAATTGTGGGGGGTCCAGTGTGGGTGGTAGCATGCTGCAGAGGTAGCCCTTGACCAGCCTCTCAAAGGATTTGCTTATTATTGAGGTGAGTGCGACAGGACGCCAGTCGTTCAGGCACGTTACCTTGGTCTTTTTAGGTACGGGGACCATGATGGATAATTTGAAGCAGGAGGGCACTCTACTCTGGGAGAGGGAGAGATTAAAAATGTTTGTAAACACACCTGCCAGTTGTGCCTTGCAACTGTCCACCCGTTGGAAACATCTGAGTACCTCAGCCTCAGAGATGACCAGGTTGCAGGTTGTAGCCGTGTCTTTCCTTGGAGGCTCAGAGCTAGCAACATTGAACCGAGCGTAAAAGCGATTGAGCTTATCTGGGAGAGAGGCCGCAATGATGGCGGCACCACTACGTGTGGCTTTGAAGTCTGCGATGGCATGCAGCTCTCGCCACAAGTCACATGTGCTATTCGTTGTGAATCTTGACTCAATCTTGTCCCTGTATTGTTAT
The DNA here is from genome assembly GCF_030028105.1 of Mobula birostris. Taxonomy (NCBI): domain Eukaryota; kingdom Metazoa; phylum Chordata; class Chondrichthyes; order Myliobatiformes; family Myliobatidae; genus Mobula; species Mobula birostris. The sequence continues at coordinate 52,403,798 of NC_092391.1, forward strand.
TTCATGGCTTTGATAGCTTTGCACAGATTGTAGCTGCTTTTCTTTAGCTCCAGCTGAATGCCAGCAGCGTAAACCCTATGTTGCACAGTAAGTGCTGCTCACACGGAACTACTGATCCAGGGTCTCTGGTTCGGGGAGACCCTGACTGACTTCTGGGGCGCAACATTGTTGATGCACTTCCAGATGAAGCATGTGACTCCATCTGTCAACTTGGAGACATCCTCATCATGGAAGACATTCCCGTTGACGTCATTGAAGCAGTCCTGCAGCATGGAGGCCGATTGGTTGGACCAACAGCGGACGGTTTACACTGTGGCCTCCTCTTGTTTCAGCTTCTGCCTGTATGTCAGCAAAAGCAGGATCGAAGAGTGATCTGATTTTCCAAAAGCTGGGTGAAGGAGAGCATTGTAAGCATTGTGGAAGGGAGAGTAGCAATGGTCAAGTGTCTTATCTCCACGAGTGCTCACCTGGATGTGCTGACTAAACTCCAGAGAGACCTTTGTCAGTGATTTTCAATTAAAATCACCGGCAGCGATGAAGGCAGCCTCTGGGTGTGCAGCCTCCAGTGTGTTGATGGTCTCGTACAGTTCCTTAAAAGCCAGGTCAGTATCACAGGAGGGTCTGCACAGCAGCACCAGGTAATCCAGATCTGGGGAACAAAAAGATTTGAGTGCATGCACATTCTGGGGAATTGTTGACAGTGAAGCATACCCCTCCTCCTTTATTCTTCCCAGTGAGGTTTTTTGACATGTCTGCCCAGAACCGGGAGAACCCAGAGGGTTCGATGGCATGGTCCAGTATCTCCTCTGTCAGCCAGGTCTCCACAAAGCACAAAACGCTGCATTCCTTTGTTTCCTGCTGGTTGGAGATTCTGGCTCTCAGTTCACACAGCTTCTTGTCCAGGGACTGAACGTAAGCAGTATGCTAGGAAGCGGTGGCCAATTAGCACGCCGTCTCAGCCTCACCAGGACGCCGGCTGTTCTCCCTCACCCCTGGTGCTTCTTCCGAGGTAGTGGCATGTGAGAGATAAGTCTCCCATGGGTCGCGCAAGCAGGGATCCCAGTGTAGGAAAGGCGGCACATAGTGGATAACTGCCATCTTTCCAATGTTCAGAAGTGTCGATCTATCGTAATAGATGTGACTATCAGCTACTTGAACAAAAAATGCTAAGAAAATTGTAGAAATTAGTAGTATACTGTAAATAGCAGTATATTAGCAGTACTGTAGATGAACAGAACAATCATATGACCAGTGCTGGCTTGTTAACACAAGTGAGAACAGGTCCATTACAGAAAGCTTAGGGTCATGTACTGATACAGCACAGAAACAGGTCCTTTGGCCCATGCTGACCAAGATGTCCCATCAAAGCTAGTCCCATTTGGAATTAATTCGGAAGATGTGTAGCTCGGGTGGTTGATGGTTCGGTTGAGTCGTTCTCTGATCTTGGCAATTTTCTTGCAAATGTTTTGTCACCGTGTGAGGAGACATCATCAGTGTGCTTTTGATTGTGGTGTGTCCTTCGAATGCTTGGCCTTTATATACTTACCAATCGCTGATTGGACTTCATTTCGGAAACTCAGTTATGATGTTGGGAGGAAATCTCATCGCTGCTTGGATGTGTGGCGAACTTTGTGCGTTGTGGTCTGGAATTTTGCTTCTGTTGGACAAGCCAACAGCAACATTGAGGAGAGTACTTTGCAGACCAAAAGAACGAACCAAGCTATTAGACGAGACCAAGGTGGTCCGCAAAATCCAGTGCAGGGACTGCAGCAAATTTGGCCAAACTGGGCCAAAACTATCCTGGAGGATCCATGAGCATCAAGTGGCTGTAAAGCAGCATGACCAGCCCTTGCTAGCCTCTCTCCAGAGGGGCGCAAATTCAACTGGGCATCAGTGAAAGTCGTGGCACAAGCAAATAAGCGCATGCAAGAGAATTCCTAGAAGCGTGGTTTTCCGCGAACAATTCTATAAACAGACACGTAGACCTCATTTCTATTTATGAGCTGATGTGGGCAAAATTCCAAACCACAGTGCACAAAGTACACCCCACAGCCTATCACTGATGAGATTTCCTGCCCACATCACAACTGGGTTTCTGAAATGACATCCAAACAGCTGATTGCTAAGTATGTAAAGGCCAAGCATTTGCAGGACACACCACAATCAACAGCACACTGACGATGTCTCCTTGAATGATGTCAAAATGTTTGGAAGTAAATTGTCTGTGTGATGGTATCTTATTGCTGTTCCTGAGGGAAGGCCACTGTATTCGAGTGGTCTCTCTGTCCTTTGATGCCGATAGAGGGCGTTATCAAAGTTCTGCGATTAATGAAGTAGTCTGTGGGCTCTTTTCAGTTTTACGTTTTTATCTTCTGTGTTTTCACCCGTTCTTCCTTGTTGCTGTTTGATGCGATTTGTTAGGTTTTTTGTTTGGGGGAGGGTTAGGATTTGATGTTCTTGCCATTTGCACATTTTTTTTCTTGCGTGGGGTGGGGGTTTGATGTTCATATTGCTGTTTGCAAGATTTTTTTTTGTGTGCTGGGAGGTTGTTGTTTTACTTTGAATGACTTCCATGGTTTCTTTGTTTTGTGGCTATCTACAGGAGATGAAACTCAGAGTTGTGTACTACATACATAATTTGATAATAAATGAACCTTAAAAATTGCCAAGATAGAAGAACAACTCAACCCAAATAGTCCCATTTACTCACGTTTTGGCCTATAGCCTCTTCTAAACTCTTCCAAACCATGCACTGGTCCAACTAACTTTTAAGACTCTGAGGGGAGGTGGGAAAAATAAGAGGCAGAAAGAGCTTGAGGAAAAGTTGGAGCAAAGTTAAAAGATAATCCAGAAATATTCTAAAGGCATTTGAACAGGAAGAGTTGGAGATGATTAGAGTCGCCAAAAAAACAAGACGACCACTGGAGACTGAAGGCATGGATGAGTTATGAAATTAATTTTTTACATCAGTCACCCTCCCGGAAGAAGGTGCTGATGACATCTGAGGAGTAGAGATTCTGAATGGATGAAAAATTGATTTAGACAAAAATATACCAGAAAGTTTAGCTGCCCTTCAAGTGATTAAATCACCTCATCCAGTCAGAATGCTGGAGGAAGGAAAGAGAAAAATTGTAAGATCGTAGGCTTTATCTTCTGAAAAGCTATGGACTGGAAATGTTACATCCTGTTCAATAGAATGTATAGAAGTGAACCCAATGACCTTAGTGAAGGGGAAACTTCTGGAAATAATAAATTGGGACAGAATTAGCAATCACTTGGACAAATGTGGGGTGATTAAAGAACTACATCATTGATTTCTTTAAAAACAGCCTGAGTTTTCTGACTTGATTTTACTTGCTGATGGGAGAGAGGAGTTCTAGCTCCCATCTCATAAATGCAATTTTAAAGAAAACATGGCAGCTCCTTTACTTCCTAAGAAGATTGCAGAGTTTTGGCATGGCATTTAAAACTTTGACAAGCTACTGTAGATGTGTGATGGAGAGTTTATTGACTGGTTGCATCATGGCCTGGTATGGAGAAGCCAGTGTCCTTGAATGGAACACCCTACAACAAGTAGTGGATCTGCCACAGTCTATTATGGGCAAAACCGTCCCAGCCATTGAGCACATCGTCAGGGACCCCACTATCCAGGATATGCTCTCTTTGCGCTGCTGCCATTTGGAAAAAGGTACAGGAGCCTCAGGAATCACACCACCATGTTGAGGAACAGTTATTACCACTCAAACATCAGGCTTGTCCCATCATTGAAATGTTCCCAAAAACCAATGGACTTGCTTTCAAGGATTCTTCACCTCATTGTTTTATTATTTACTGCTATTGATTTATATTTGCATTTGCACAGTTTGTTGTCCCTGAACACCCTAAATGGAAGGTTTTTCACTGATCCTGTCATAGTTACTGTTCTATAGATTTATTGACTATGCCTGCAGGGAAATGAATCTCAGGATTATATATGGTGACATATTTACTTTGAACTTTGATGAATGTAAATTTGTTTTAGACTGTTTGATAAGATGCCCTGTCATTAAAGGTGGAAGATCATGAAATAAATCTGGCCGAAATGGCATGGATAAAAAAATTTCAAGAAACGGGAAACAGTTAGTCCTGAGACGTCCTTGTGAATTGAAGAAAGCATGCAATGGATTTTCCCTGGGATAGGTGCTTTACTGAGCAGTACAGCATACTAAGTTATGTTGACCTATCTAAACTTGTGCCACAATCAATCTAATCCTTCCTTCCTATTCAGCTCATAAGCTTTCACTTTTCGTACATCCTGTCTGAGTCTTTTAAATATTCTTGATGAATTAGTCTGATAAATGACTTGGAATTGTGTCTGTAGAGCACAATTTCAGATTTGGAGATGACCAAAATTTGAAGGTTCAGTGAACTATGCAGAGGATAGCGATAATTTTAAGGAGAGATAGACAGCAGTTGAAATTTAATATTGAAAAACCTGAAGTGTTACATTTTGGTAGGGGGAATGAGAGAAAGTGAGTGGCAGGTGCAGATACATCTGCCCTTCAGGGGCACTTGCTTAGCCCCCCCCGGATCAGGGTCACGTGAAGCCATGGGAGCAGGTGGTCGATGGTCGTTTGAGCAGCTGGTGCATATCACAAGTCCTGGTTATGTGACCACTGACGTCAGGCAGACAATCTCTGAAGAGTATTGATAATAGTTGTGTCACCCGTCTTGTAAAGACACTGCCCAGAAGAAGGTGATGGCAAAGCACTTCTGTAGAACAATTTGCTAAGAGCAATCGTGTTCATGGAAAGACCATGATCACCTACGTCATACAATAGCACATAAGCAATGAATGACTGAGAGGAGACAGTGGAGTGGTTAAGATTTATAATATCAAAAAGAGTAATAACCCTGAGGATTCCAGAAATAAAATCAAGTTTTAACAAAGGAAGATCAAGAAATTGGCAAGGAAGAAAGTACAAGATTTAAAAAAAATAATCTGCTGAAGAGTGTGTATATGAACTGCAAAAGCATCTATTGAAGGGCAGGAAGAAAACAATGAACCAAAATTTATATTGGCCTCTTACAGTTATGAAACAAGACAAGTTAAGCAGGCGTTTTGGTTCTTCTTTTATAGAGATGGAAAGAGATTAAAAAGCTGAAAGAAATCATGTCTCTTTTAAAACAAAAATCTGGAGGGATTAATAGCATTGAGGAATTTCCAGGAGTTGATGACCTACATACAAAAGCTTTGGAAAAAGATGGCTGTAGGTATTGAGACATCCTGTAGATTCTAGAGTACTTCCCATAGTTTGGAAGATGGAAAATGTTATTCCACTGTTCAAGTAATAGAGAGCGAAAACAGAAAACAAGGGCTATTTAGCCTAATATTAGAGTGCTGGAATCTACTATTAAAGAGTTGGTGAAATTATATAGGACCAAGGAAGGTCAGCATCAGCTTATGAAAAAGAAACTGATGGATCTAGTCTTTGTGGTTTCCCCTTAGTTGCAGCTAATTGATATGGTATTGGACTTTCAAAAAACTGCAATAAGGTACTGCACATTATTAAAGAAAATCAAATCTTTTTGGCTGATTTGGACTGGGGTTTGGTCATCTTTTGGTGTGGGTTTCTGTCAGTGTTGAGGGGTTGTAGGTTTTGGGACAGACAGTGCCTGTGTCAGGGCTTTGGATGGATTGTCCATTCGTAATAAGTGGACTAGAACATATCAACAGGGATGTACGGCTCAGGCTTTATAAGGCATTGGTCAGACCACATTTGGAATATTGTGAGCAGTTTTAGGCCCTGTATCTATGAAAAGATCTACTGGTCCTGGAGAGGGTCTAAATTATTTGCCACAGATTGCGATGGAGCCTAAGTCTTTAAGTGTATTTAAGGCAGAGGTTGATAGGTTCTTAATTGGTAACATGGTTAAAAGTTGCATGGATTTTCCAGGCGGAGAAAGAATTGAAAAAAAATCAACTATGATTGAGTGGTGGATCAGACTTGGGCTGAGTGGCCTGATTATTCTTCTGACAATGATGCCAAATCTATGACACACGTGCCCAAGATGGAATGCTCAAAACCTTTGTTGGGATGTGGCATTGAATGCCAGCCCTCAATTCTTTAAACCCTATCCATATTAAAAAGATACAGTTGCAAGAAAAAGAGTTTGTGAGCCCTCTGCGATTATCTGCTTTTTTTGCATTAATTACTCATAAAATGTGGTCTGATCTTAATCCAAGGCACAATTCTAGACAAACACAATCTGCCTAAACTAATAATACACAAACATTTGTACTTTTCCTCTCTTTATTGAACACATTGTTTTTAATTATCCACAATTCAGGCTGGAAAAAGTATGTGAACCCTTGTATTTAATAACTGGTAGAACCTCCTTTAGCAGCAATAACCTCCACCAAACCTTTCCTGTAGCTGCTGATCAGACTTACACAACGGTGAGGAGCAATATTATTAGACTATTCCTCCATTCAAAACTGTTTCAGTTCATCAATATTTCTGGGATACCTTGCGTGAACATTCCTCTTCAGGTCAGGCCACAGCATCTCAATTGGGTTAGGGTCTGGACTCCGGCTTGGCCATTCCAAAACACAAATTTTCTTCTTTTTAAATCATTCTGTTGTTAATTTACTCTTGTTTTGGTTCATTGTCCTGTTACATCATCCAACTTCTATCAAGCTTTAGATGACGGACCACTACCCTGACATTTTCCTGTCTTGATTCAATTTTGAATCTTTTGTTCCCTCAATGATTGCAAGCAACCAAGTCAAGTCACTTTTTATTGTCATTTCGACCATAACTGCTGGTACAGTACACAGTAAAAACGAGACAAAACTTTTCAGGACCATGGTGCTACCTGCAGCAATACAAAAACTACACTGAACTACGTAAAACAACACAAAAACTACACTAGACTACAGACCTACCCAGGACTGCATAAAGTGCACAAAACAGTGCAGGCATTACAATAAATAATAAACAAGACAATAGGCACAGTAGAGGGCAGTAGGTTGGTGTCAGTCCAGGCTCTGGGTATTGAGGAGTCTTACATCTTGGGGGAAGAAACTGTTACATAGTCTGGTCGTGAGAGCTTGAATGCTTCGGTGCCTTTTGCCAGATGGCAGGAGGGAGAAACAAATTACAACTGGAAATAGAAAAGGCTTGTCACAAGGGCAGTGTTATGATAATTGTGGGGGATTTTAACATGCGAGTAGATTGGAAAAATCAGGTCGGCACTGGATCTCGAGAGAGAATTTGTAGAATGTCTGCGAGATGGCTTTTTAGAACAGCTTGTTGTTGAGCCCACTAGGGGATCGGCTGTACTGGATTGGGTATTGTGTAATGAACCGGAGGTGATTAGAGAGATTGAGGTGAAGGAACCCTTAGGAGGCAGTGATCATAACATGATTGAGTTCACTGTGAAATTAGAAAAAGAGAAGCTGAAATCTGATGTGTCGGTGTTTCAGTGGAGTAAAGGAAACTACAGTGGCATGAGAGAGGAACTGGCCAAAGTTGACTGGAAAGAGACACTGGCGGGAAAGACGGCAGAGCAGCAGTGGCTGGAGTTTATGCGAGAAATGAGGAATGTGCAAGACAGGTATATTCCAAAAAAGAAGAAATTTTCGAGTGGAAAAAGGATGCAACCGTGGTTGACAAGAGAAGTCAAAGCCAAAGTTAAAGCTAAGGAGAGGGCATACAAGGAAGCAAAAATTAGTGGGAAGACAGAGGATTGGGAAGTCTTTAAAACCTTACAAAAGGAAACCAAGAAGGTCATTAAGAGAGAAAAGATTAACTATGAAAGGAAACTAGCAAATAATATCGAAGAGGATACTAGAAGCTTTTTCAAGTATATAAAGAGTAAAAGACAGGTGAGAGTAGATATAGGACCGATAGAAAATGATGCTGGAGAAATTGTAATGGGAGATGAGGAGATGGCAGAGGAACTGAACAAGTATTTTGCATCAGTCTTCACTGAGGAAGACAGCAGGATACCGGACACTCAAGGGTGGCAGGGAAGAGAAGTGTGCGCAGTCACAATTACGACAGAGAAAGTACTCAGGAAGCTGAATAGGCTAAAGGTCGATAAATCTCCTGGACCAGATGGAATGCACCCTCGTGTTCTGAAGGAAGTAGCTGTGGAGATTACGGAGGCATTAGCGACATCTTTCAAAAGTCGATAGATTCTGGCATGGTTCCGGAGGACTGGAAGATTGCAAATGTCACTCTGCTATTTAAGAAGGGGGCAAGGAAGCAAAAAGGAAATTATAGACCTGTTAGCTTGATGTTGGTGGTTGGGAAGTTGTTGGAGTCGATTGTCAAGGATGAGGTTACAGAGTACCTGGAGGCATATGACAAGATAGGCAGAACTCAGCATGGATTCCTTAAAGGAAAATCCTGCCTGACAAACCTATTACAATTTTTTGAGGAAATTACCAGTAGGCTAGACAAGGGAGATGCAGTGGATGTTGTATATTTGGATTTTCAGAAGGCCTTTGACAAGGTGCCACACATGAGGCTGCTTAACAAGATAAGAGCCCATGGAATTACAGGAAAGTTACATATGTGGATAGAGTGTTGGCTGATTGGCAGGAAACAGAGAGTGGGAATAAAGGGATCCTATTCTGGTTGGCTGCCGGTTACCAGTGGTGTTCCACAGGGATCAGTGTTGGGGCCGCTTCTTTTTACATTGTACATCAACGATTTGGATTATGGAATAGAGGGCTTTGTGGCTAAGTTTGCTGATGATACGAAGATAGGTGGAGGGGCCGGTAGTGCTGAGGAAACGGAGAGTCTGCAGAGAGACTTGGATAGATTGGAAGAATGGGCAGAGAAGTGGCAAATGAAGTACAATGTTGGAAAGTGTATGGTTATGCACTTTGGCAGAAAAAATAAACGGGCGGACTATTATTTAAATGGGGAAAGAATTCAAAGTTCTGAGATGCAACGGGACTTGGGAGTCCTCATACAGGATTCCCTTAAAGTTAACCTCCAGGTTGAGTCAGTGGTGAAGAAGGCGAATGCAATGTTGACATTCATTTCTAGAGGAATGGAGTATAGGAGCAGGGATGTGATGTTGAGGCTCTATAAGGCGCTGGTGAGATCTCACTTGGAGTACTGTGGGCAGTTTTGGTCTCCTTATTTAAGAAAGGATGTGCTGACGTTGGAGAGGGTACAGAGAAGATTCACTAGAATGATTCCAGGAATGAGAGGGTTAACATATGAGGAACGTTTGTCCGCTCTTGGACTGTATTCCTTGGAGTTTAGAAGAATGAGGGGAGACCTCATAGAAACATTTCGAATGTTAAAAGGCATGGACAGAGTGGATGTGGCAAAGTGGTTTCCCATGATGGGGGAGTCTAGTACGAGAGGGCATGACTTCAGGATTGAAGGGCGCCCATTCAGAACAGAAATGCGAAAAAATTTTTTGAGTCAGAGGGTGGTGAATCTACGGAATTTGTTGCCACGGGCAGCAGTGGAGGCCAAGTCACTGGGTGTCTTTAAGGCAGAGATTGATAGGTATCTGAGTAGCCAGGGCATCAAAGGTTATGGTGAGAAGGCGGGGCAGTGGGACTAATTAGGATAAAATGGATCAGCTCATGATAAAATGGCGGAGCAGACTCGATGGGCCGAATGTCCTACTTCTGCTCCTTTGTCTTATGGTCTTATGGTATGAGGAGTGCCTGGGGTACTTCATAATGCTGTTTGCTTTATGGATGCAGCGTGTAGTGTAAATGGCTGTAATAGCAGGAAGAGAGACCCCGATGATCTTCTCAACTGACCTCCCTGTCTGTTGCAGGGTCTTGCGATCCGAGATGGTGCAATTCCTGAACCAGGCAGTGATGCAGCTGCTCAGAATGCTCTCAATACAACCTCTGTAGAATGTGGTGAGGATGGGGGGTGGGGGGTGGACTTTCCTCAGCCTTCACAGAAAGTAGAGATGCTGCTGGGCTTTCTTTGCTATGGAGCTGGTGTTGAGGGACCAGGTGAGATTCTCTACCAGGTGAACACCAAGAAATTTGGTGCTCTTAACAATCTCTACGGAGGAGTTGTCGATGTTCAGCGGAGTGGTTGCTCTGTGTCCTCCTGAAATCAACAACCATCTCTTTTGTTTTGTTTACATTCAGAGACAGGTTGTTGGCTCTGCACCTCCTCTCTATATGCTGACTCATCGTTCTTGCTGATGAGACCCACTACGGTTGTGTCATCGGCGAACTTGATGATGTGGTTCGAGCTGTGTATTGCAGCACAGTCGTGGGTCAACAGAGTGAACAGCAGTGGACTGAGCACACAGTCCTGGGGGCCCCCGTGCTCAGTGTGATGGTGTTGGAGATGCTGCTTCCAATCCGGACTGACTGAGGTCTCCCGGTCAGGAAGTCTAGGATCCAGTTGCAGAGGGAGGTGTTCAGGCCCAGTAGGCTCAGCTTTCCAATCAGTTTCTGAGGAATGATTGTGTTGAATGCTGAACTGAAGTCTATGAACAGCATTCAAATGTACGTGTCTTTTTTGTCCAGGTGGATTAGGGCCAGGTGGAGGATGGTGGCAATGGTGTCGTCTGTTGAGTGGTTGGGACGGTACGCGGACTGCAGGGGGTCCAGTGAGGGGGGCAGCAGGGTCTTGATGTGCCTCATTATGAGCCTCTCGAAACACTTCATGATGATGGATGTGAGTGCAACGGGACAGTAGTCATTGAGGCAGGACACTGAAGACTTCCGCACCGGGACAATGGTGGCAGCCTTGAAGCACGTAGGAATGACGATGCTGCTCAGGGAGATGTTGAAGATGTCAGTGAGAATATCTGCTAGCTGGTCTGCACATCCTCTAAGCACTCTGCCAGGAATATTGTCTGGTCCAGCAACCTTCCATGGGTTGACCCTGCACAGGGTTCTCCTCACACCATCCACGGTAAGACACAGCCCCAAACCATGATGTTCCTTCTACCATGGTTCACAGTTGGGATGATGTTTTAAAGTTGGTGTGCAGTGCCCTTTTTCCTCCAAGCATAGCGGAGTGTATTTCTGCCAAGAAGTTCAACTTTTGTCTCATCTGTCCACAGAACATTGTCGCAGAAGCATTATAGAACATTCAGGTGTTCTTTTGCAAAATTGAGACATGCAATAATATTGTGCTGTTGTTTTTTTTTTGTTTTGGAGAACAGTTGTTTCCTTTATGGTGTCCTTCCATGAACACCATTCATGTTCAGTGGTTTTCTTATGGTGGATGCATGAACAGAGACTTTATCAAATTCCAGAGATTTCTGCTGGTCTTTTGCTGATTCTTTTTCAATGCCTTCAGCTTTGCAGCTGGTGTTATTTATTTATTTATTTATTTTTTGCAGGATGCCCATTCCTAGGGAGAGCAGCAACAGTACTGAGTTTCCTCCATTTGTAGACAGTTTCTATTACCGTGGACTGACGTACACTCAGGTCTTTAGAAATGCTTTTGTAGAGTGGGGGCGCTGTTGAGCCATGAGCAAGTAGGACGCACCCTCCTGTAGCTCTGGTAGATTTGATCTTAAAACTTCATTTACACCAGGTCAATTTGTGGTTTAGGGTGGCAATCGAAGGGGAGGTGCTCTTCAATACATAACAGAAGGAGAAAGAGTGAAGGAGTGCGCTACAAAATGCCGAGAAGAGGAACAGCTAAGGCAGAGACAAACAAAGAAACAGGCCCAATTGCTGCCTCGGAGCTCGCGAGTGAGGGCAACGTGAAGCCACGTGCACAGAATATGGACAACAATGCGATATTGGTGGCCATAGAGTCGCTACATGCAGAGCTAACTACAGTGAAGTCAGACATCTAAGAAAATTGAAGAAAAAGTTGCAGAGATAGCGGTCTCTTTGAGAAGTGAAATTGCTTCATTGAAAGCGGAAAATGACGCTGTGATTACTCCATTGAAAGCTCAGTTGAATACACAAGATCAGACTCTGAAAGAGATAGCAGAGTCGACTAACGGAGCTTCGGACATAGTTGTGGAGCTGGAAGGCAAGGTGAAACGACTTGATGGGCAAGTTGAACATCTTTCTGAAAAATGCCTGGATTTAGAGGGACGTTCGAAACGACAGAATCAGAGAATTGCAGGCCTACGAGAGGGGAAGGAAAATGGGCACAAAACGAGATTTCGCAGCACAGATGCTAAAAGAAGCTCTAAACCTGGAAGAAACTCCCGTGATGGATCGAGCACATAGAGCACTTTGGAAGTGCCCAGGGGATGACGAGCCACCATGACACCTGATCGTTAGGATCCATTATTGCCTTGTATTTGAAGATGTAATGCAGAAGGCGATAGGTACCAAGAATCTACAATATCAGGGGCAAAGGATTCAGATCTTCAGAGACCTTCCATCCACGGTGGCTAAATGACATGCGGCTTTCAAACCGGTCAGGAGGCTGCTGTGGGATAGACCCGGAGTCAAGTTTGGCCTCCTCTATCCCGCGAAGTTGCGAGTGACAGTTAATGGAACTGAGGTGGTGTTTACAGATCCAGAAGCTGCTCGCCAGTATGCGGAATGTCATTTGGGAAATGCTGAGAAGTGACTGTGCACAGTGAGAAGAAACCCCTTACAGAATGAAGATGCCCCAAGTAAAACTCTGCAGGAGGAAATTGTGAAGGTTTCGGACATTAATGAGGCTGTGCTTCTAATCTCTGTAGAAAACAGTTTGGATTGTACTATGTCGGATCAAGGTTTTATGAGTGCACAGGTAGTAATAAGAGTTGGTCTAAACTGGTGTTGAATGAGGAGTATGTTGTTAGTGGTGCTAGAGTAAGTTATAGCTTTGAGAATCACACTTATTTTAACATCTCGATGATCTCTGTTTGATAGATTTTCTCGGTTTTTACATTCCGATGCCAGATTTGGCTTTGTGACCATCTATATAACTGGGGTGCTACTAAATTGGTTCAGAGAAATGTTAGAGAATCAAGAAGTCATTCCTAGAGTTTTGACTAGGTGTATTTGTGTATGGAGATGTGGATTTTTTTGTTGGTTATTTCGAGCTTTCAAGGGTGATGGGGGTTGTGGGGGGGGGGAGGGACAGGGGTAAGGGAGTGCTGTTTAGGATCCATTCAATTCTAATGACCGATAGATTTACAAGGTCCAGAACAGATCAAAAACATTATCATACAGATGTTAAATACTGAGATGGTAGGAGGTCAGGGGACAAGAAACCGCATTATTTTTTGTTTTTGGAATGTAAATGGGATTAATGAGCCGGTGAAAAGGGGTAAAGTGCTGTCTCACCTAAAATCGCTACAGGCCGATGTGATCTTCTTGCAGGAAACACATTTGAAGAATGAAGCTCACTGTAAAATTATGGGCAAGTGGATAGGCCAAATATATTCCTCAAAGTTTCCAATGAAATCTAGGGGTGTGGCAATAATAATTTGCAGAAAAGTTCCATTTTGTCACCTAACAACAATAGTGGATAAGGATGGAAGATATGTTATAGTTACTGGGGAAATACGATCTATGCCAGTTACCTTACTGAATACCTATGGACCAAACTGGGATGACCCGGAATTTTTTAGACCAGTTTTAGGATTGATACCAGAGGTCTCCAGCACTAACCTGATTATTGGAGGGGATTTTAATTTTGTTCGGGATACATAGTTAGACAGATCTTCCAATCGGAGGGCATTACCATCAAAGGCAAGTAACCTGCCGAAAATATATATAGACAATATGAATCTGTGAGAGAGATGGAGACTATTCAACCCAACAGGGAGAGAGTATTCATTCCACTCTAGAGTTCATAATGTATATACTACGATTGACTATCTCCTCGATAACATAATATTGTCATCTCAGACCACAGCCCTGTTGCTTTTTCACTGGAGCTGGGTGAATCAATGTAAATACATAGAAATTGGAGGTTTAATCCTCAGCTACTTACAAATCCAAAATTTTGTGAGTATTTAGAAACGCAAATTTTATTGTTTTCAGAGACGAATGATAATAGTGAAACGCCCCCAGGACTACTATGGGAAACATGTAAAGCCTATGTTAGAGGATGTATAATTTCTTTTCAGTCTTCCCTAAAGAAACGTAGTAGAGCAGAACAAATAGAACTAGAAGAACAAATACGTAAATTAGACACGGAAAATGCGTGACAACCATCCGCAGAAAAATACAACGGAGTTTCAGCACTAAAATACAAACTTAACCAAATACTCTTCAGAAAGGATGTGCAGAGCCTTTATGTTTGCAAAACAGAATTTCTTTCAATTTGGTGATAGACCACACAAATTGCTGGCAAGACAGCTACGCAAATCGGAAAGTGATCAGGCCATTCATAAAATTAAATTGGACTCTGGTGCTCTGTTGATGTCACACAAAGACATTAATCAAAGATTCCGTCAGTATTATGAAAAGTTATATGCATCTCAATCTAATGTACCGACGGGGAGCGTGCATACATTTCTGGACACTTGTAGGCTACCTTCACTCAATCTGACGGAGTGTCGAGCTTTGGAAGCAGAGATTACAAATGACGAAATAGAAAGAACAATAAGATCCCTGAAAAATGGCAAGAGTCCAGGTTCGGATGGAATGGGTAATGAGTTTTATAAGAAGTTTAGTGACTTATTAGCACGTTTTATGGTAAGGATGTATAGAAAGTCGTTTGAAACTGGCAAGTACCCTGAACGAGGCCATTATCACCCTTATTCGGAAGAAGGACAAAGACCCAGAGAAGGAAGGATCTTATAGGCCGATTTCACTGCTAAATTCGGATCAGAAGAATTCGACTAAAATGCTGGCAAGGAGACTCGGTCAGCAGATAAATAAATTGGTACACTCAGATACACTTTAGGGTTTATCCCTAAAAGGAATTCTTTCCATAACATCAGGCACCTTCTTAATATAATGCATTCCCCAAGACATCCTAAGGAAGGCCTTATAATATTAAGTTTAGATGCTGAGAAAGCATTTGACCAAATGGAATGGCAATACCTCTGAGGTTTTGGAAAAAATTCGGAATGGAAGACAAATTTATAACTTGGATTAAGCTACTGTACAGTAACCCTAGTGCTAAAATACTAACTAATCAGACCCTCTCGGAACCATTCATTTCGCACAGGGGCACAAGACAGGGCTGTCCCTTATTGTTTGCGTTGGCCCTGGAACCGCTGGTGGAGACGATACATTCTCACGCCGAAATTTATGGGTACAATACAAATATACTATCAACAAAATTTCCCTTTGTGTGGACGATGTTTTGTTGTTTATATTTTATTACTAGGCTGCTAACGTTAGCCATACAGCATACTGGATAGATGATACAGTTGTACTTCCAGGATGGTTGGAGATGGAGGGTGAGGAACTTTACTCAGAGAGTGGTGGCTGTGTGGAACAAGTTTCCAGCAGAAGTGATTGGGGCAGGTCTGATGTTGTCGTTTAAAGTTAAATTGGATAGATATATGGACAGGAAGGGAATGGAGGGTTATGGACCCAGTGTAGGTCGGTGGGACTAGGTGAGAGTAGGAGTTCGGCATGGACTAGAAGGGCCAAGATGGCCTGTTTCCATGCTGTAATTGTTATATGGTTATATGATTGCCTACCATATTCCATAGGGGCAATCATTATGTCCCCATTCGGTTAAATAAAGCCTGTTATAGAGGCAATCTCATTATCCATAGCACCATACAGATGTGGAGAGAAATGGGGAAGCATTTGAAACTAAGAGCATTATCTTTTCTTGTACCTATATCAGCGAACCCCCCTTTTATCCCCTCATCTATAAATGGGGCCTTTGATGCATGGCGAGAATTAGGGATACGCAGCGTTGGAGACTTTGTACATATAGTACAAGGGATTTTTGCGTCATTTCAGCAGCTCCAGAACAAATTTGGATTGTAAAAGAGTCATTTTTTTCAGGTGTCATCAGCTAAGACACTATATAAGATCACATCTTTCTGGTTTTGAGATGGCAGAACCTGGTAAATTAGATAGTCATTTAAGATCATGTTTAGGGACAGAACACATCATTGCCTATCTGTATGATGTCATACAAAACAAGTGTCATACAACAATGGATAATATTAAAAAAAAGTGGGAAAAGGAGTTGAGTACAGAGATAGAGGAGGTTATATGGAATGAGGCTTTGGAATATGTTAACTCCTGTCCGATCAATGCCAGGCATTGTTTAATACAATTTCCTTTTTCAATATTTTTATTAATTTTCTACATGAAATACAGAGTTCAAGAAAAAAGAAATATATCAAATACATTATAATGAATCGCACATACAAACTCCTTACTCTATGTTCATACAAATTGATTAATTCATAATATTGAAATGTAGTAAATTTATTGTATGGAAAAAAATGTAACCCACTACCAAGACCAAAGCTAATTAGTAAAGAAGAAAAAAGAAAAAAAAAGTATATTATTATCCATCATCTGTGCTTTAATGGCAAATCAAAGGTTTTGAAAATAGTTCAGAAAAGGTTCCCACAATGTTTGGAAGTCTTGATTAGATTCAGAAATTGAACACCAAATCTTCTGTAAATTTAAGCATGACATCACATCATGCAGCCATTGAATGTCAGTGGGCGGGACTGCATCTTTCCATTTAAGCAAGAGCACCCTCCTAGCCATAAGAGAAATAAAAGCCAAAATGTGCAAATTAGATTTCTCCAAAATAATATCCTTTCCTCCAACAATACCAAATAAAGTGGTCAAAGGATTAGGCTTAAAATTTACTTTGAAAAGTACCGAGAAGATTTGAAATACTTCTTTCCAATATTTTTCAAGACCCGGGCATGCCCAAAACATATGAATGAGTGAAACTTCTCCTCAGAAATTGAAGTCTGTAAGTCTTGTTCCCAAAGATTTTTAATTTTACCTAAAGGAGCACTTCTCATTCCCAGCAACATATTATAAGTATTAGATATAGATCCATTATAAAAAGGTTTCAAATTAAAAATTACATCTAGTAGATTCTTATCAGGACTTTTAGGAAATGTACATATCTGAGACTGCAAAAAGTCTCTTATTATTTCTCTTTTTGGATCCTCACTTCCTTTATCCCTGAGTAAGTTAACTGACAATTTGGTAGTTAAACGTACTATGAGAATTTGGGTACAATTCCGAAAATACTTTGGCTTATTGAGATTTTCTCTTCTAGGTCCCATTTTTTCTAATTATTTTAAAAAAATCTTCTATGATAGATGTGGCTTTTAAAGAATGGGATAGATTAGGTATTAAATGCTTCCAGGACTTTTTGTGGAGGGAAGTCTCCTTTCATTTGAGCAACTGTCAGCTAAATATAGCTTACCCAAAACTCACTTATTTTGATACCTACAAATAAGAGACTTTTTACGGTCTCAAATATGTTTAATACAATTTAAAATCCTACATAGACTACATTACTCAAAAGTAAGGATTCAAAAAATATTCGCAGAGGTGTCTCCAATGTGCAAGAAATGCAAGTCCTTGGAGGCAAATTTGTTACATAGTTATGCTTTATGTCCCAGGATACAAGAGTGTTGAAAGCAAATATCTGAGGTCCTGTCGAAGGTACTAAAGGTTCAGGTGATACCAGACCCCATTTTAATAATTTTTGGAACTTCTGTGAGGTCAAATAAATTCCAGGCTACCCAGCAACAGCTACTGACCTATGGCATACTTAATGGAAAGAAACTCGTGTTGATGTTCTGGAAAAAGGAGGAAACTCCATCACTCAGACAATGGCTGGCTGCATTAATGGATACTCTGCATCTAGAGAGGAAAAGATACGTTATCAAAGACAGACTCAAGGAATTTGAAAAAATCTGAGCACCATTACTGTTGTATTTAGAAGAGACCGACAGCTGAACTAAGTGTGGGGGGGCGGTAGGGCCTAAACAGCACATACGGGAGGGGTGAGGGGAGGGTAGGGCTGGGAAGGGGAAGGGAGACGGGGTGGTAGGGTTTCCTTTTCTTTTTGCTTGTTTACTATACATACATTCATTTGACTTTCATTATGTTATAAGAAAGAAAAGAAAAAAGAAACGTACTTTAGGACATTGTCGGATGTGGTTAAGCTGATGTTGCTTCACAATAAAAACATTTTGAAAGAGAAATGCTTTTGTAGCCTTTTCCAGCTTGATGCATCTCTACAACTCTTCTTCTAAGGTCCTCACAAAGTTGTTTTGATCAAGACATGGTGCACATAAACAAATCTTTCTTGAGAAGAGCAGGCTCTGTCAGTAAGCTGATTTTGTGCGTCTTTTTTATATAGGGCAGGGCACCTCTACAACTCACACCTCCAATCTCATCTCATTGATAGGAGCACCTGACTTCAAATAACTTTTGTAGAAGGCATTACCTCAGAGGTTCACATACTGTTTTGAACGTAGACTGTGATTGTTTAAATGGTGCACTCAGTAATGACAAGAAGTACAATTGTTTGTGTGTTATTAGCTTAGTCAGACTGTGTTTGTCTAGTATTGTGACCTAGATAAAGACCAGGCCACATTTTATGAGTAATTAGTGCAGAAAACCAGGTTATTGCAAAGGGTTCAAAAACGTTTTCTTTCAACTGTACATAATTATGTTCACTGCAGAATGGAGCAAGTGATTTTTGAACAACTCAGCAGTGATTCAAGGCTAAAGTACATTTATTATCAAAGAATGTATAAGTTATACACCTTGAGATTTGTTTACTCACAGGCAGTTGCAAAGCGAAATCCGAAGAACCCAATTTGAAAAACAGACCAATATAAAGGGGGGGGGTGGAACTACACATGCAAACAATAGAAGCAAACGACAGTCTCCTGAACCAGATTGAGTCCTTGGATCTGCTCCCTGGAGCTGAGTAGGCCCGTGTCTACTTGTATTAGCTATCTCAGTTCATATTAGATAAGAAGAACATCTTGGGAGAGCGAGTGAAATCGGTATGACCCTTTCCTCTAGTCCGGGCACTTGGGCTTTCCAGTCTATCTGGGCCAGTGTTTTAATTGTCCAAGCACTGGGTAGTGCTGCGTTCTAGGACCTGGGCCCTGTCGCAGTGTCACACCTGGGCCGCACAGCCCAAAGCCATTCTTGATCTCATTAAATCAGCTTGGTGCTTGGAGTGATCCAACCTCGCACCCGGGTTAAATAGATGGGCATCAAAACTCTTCCGTATTGACTCCTCTCCAAATCATTCACTCCAACAGTGACAGCGATACCAACTCCATCTGCGATCCTGTCTTGAACACATTGCCTCTTGGCTTTGTGATGCCACACAGCCCGTCCTTCAAATCAGCTTCGCCTTCACTTGTTTCTTCATTGTTTGCGGTGATAGTTGAGATGTTTTCACTGACTTGGCGCCAGCTAGAGAGATGCGACAACATGTGACATTGGATGATGCAGTTTGAAAGTCTTGCATACCTGGTATTTGGATAGTAAACAATTACAGTAACAATGCTTCTTATTTAGAAATGATATTTTTCAATTTCCTTGATATTTTTCAATTTTTTGAATAGGCTTTTGAAAATTCTTTATTTCAATGTCTGTTGTACTTTATTATAGGCATCCATTAGTCTCGTAAGACCATGGATTTGCGCCTTGGAAGGTTTCCAGGGCACAGGCCTGGGCAAGGTTGTATGGAAGACCGGCAGTTGACCATGCCGCAAGTCTCCCCTCTCCACGCCACCAATGTTGTCCAAGGGAAGGACATTAGGACCCATACAGCTTGGCACCGGTGTCATCGCGGAGCAATGTGTGGTTAAGTGCCTTGCCCAAGGACACAACACGCTGCCTCAGCCAAGGCTCAAACTAGTGACCTTCAGATCACTAGACGAACGCCCTAACCACTTGGCCACATGCCAACACACTTTATTAATAGTATAACATTGACCAAACCATCACTACTTTATCATTTCCTGTCAAGTTCAAGTTTAATTGACATTCGACCATACATGAATAGAATCAGGATCAGGTTTGATATCACCAGCATATGTTGTGAAATTTGTCGTCTTTGTGGCAGCAGTACAATGTAATGCATAATATGTATTATGTATGATTTAATACATATACATACTATGGTCTGTGGTCTAATGTAAAAAGCTGTTTCTGAATCGTTGAGTGTGTGCCTTCAGGCTTCTGTACCCACCTCCCTGATGGTAACAATGAGAACAAGGCGTGTCCTGGGCGATGAGGGTTCTTAATGATGGATTCTGCCTTTTTGAGGCATGGCTCCTTGAAGATGTCCTGGATACTACGGAGGTTAGTACCCATGATGGAGCTGACTAAGTTTACAGCTCTTTGCAGCTTATTTTGATCCTGTGCCTTAGCCATCCCCCACCCCTCATACTAACTGTTGTACCCCCATCAAGGGTCAAAGCTTTAAATGAGCGATTGGGTTTTGGGGGGAAGTATTGAGAAGAAATTCCTTCAAATAGAGACAATATCTATTTGTAATTCTGCATCTACTGTAAAAAGACTCTGGTGGCTCAGTAGTTAAGCATATTTAGGACAGAGGCAGAAAGATGTTTTGATATAAAGGGAATTAGGGATATGGGATTAGTGCAGGAAAATGGTGCAAAGACGTACCAGTTAGTAGGTTAATTGGTCATTGAGTACAGCACAGAAACAGGCCCTTTGGCCGTCTAGTCTGTGTCAAAACATTTAAACTGCCGAATGCCATTGACCAGCACCGGGACCGTAGCCCTCCGTACCCCTACCATTCATGTACCTATCCAAACTTCTCTTAAATGTTGAAATTGAGCTCAAATGCACCACTTGTGTTGGCAGCTCATTCCACATTCTCACCAAGCTCTGAGTGAAGAAGTTTCCTCTCATGTTCCCCTTAAACTTTTCACCTTTCACCCTTAGCCCATGACCTCTGGTTGTAGTCCCACTCAACCTCAGTGGAAAAAGCCTGCTTGCATTTACGATTTCATAATTTTCTATACCTCTATCAGATCTCCTTTTAATCTTCTACGTTCCAAGGCATAATGTCCCTAACCTATTCAGTCTTTCCATATAACTCAGGCTTTTTTTCTCTGTACTCTTTCAATCTTGTAAATCGTTTTGTGATGGGTCCTGGATTAAATCAGGGGATTACTGGGAGGTGTGGCTTGAAGGGTCAGAAGGGTCCATTCTGCACAGCATCTCAATAAATCAGAGGTTCATTTTATTATCAAAGTTTATATGCTTAATACAACTCTGAGATTTATCTTCTCCAAATTGCCATAATGTACAGAAAACCATAGAAGTAGCTGAAAGAAAGACATCAATGCCCCCCTTGCCCTCTAGCTGTAATCCCCCCGCATGAAAAGAAAAAGAAACAAAAACTCTCGCAAACCCCAAACCCCCTCAACCACTCCCTCACACAAAAACTAACAGATCAGAACATCAAACTCCAAACCCCGGCCTGCCAATTGCCAACAAGAAAGAACGGGCAAAAAGACTTTTAAAAAAAAACTAACTGAAAGAGGCCTATATGAACTATAGTCTAATCCATAAATCCCAGAATTTCAATAACATCTCAGAGAGCATCAGCATCTGAGGGAATCGACATGAACCAGCACTTTCGAGCAGGCCTCTCTGAGAACTGCTTGCTCTCCTCTATGCTTCAATCTTCCTTGCCACTTCGATCAGTGAGAAATGTGGTTGATCATGGGCCCTCATCTCTTCTCTGAGCTTTTCCTCGTGATAGCTCGTGCTTGCATTTCTTTCCTATAATTTTCTTGGACAGCAGAATGCTAGCTCACTTGATCGAACTACAAACTGTAAGTCACAGGCTCTAACAGTTTTTTAAAAAAAGATGAAAAGAATAAGTAGAAGATGTATAACAGCTGAAATGATTGACTTTCTGGAAGATGCTGTCTGTGGAACTGTTGTTCACTGGTGCTGTCTTGACTGGAAGTTAAATAAATAAATGGTGCTGGTGTAAAAAAGTGAACTTATTAAACCAGCACAAGGGGTCCAAATAACCTACATCCGGTTTTTATACTTTACATTTTGGTCTGTAATCTAGCTATAGGAACATTTAAGATCCTGGGATCCGTTTTCTGCCACTAGATGTCGCAAGCGTATTAAATGGAGTTGTGAGTGCAACAGGTTTGTTCAGTTTTTCTTGGAGTCCAATCAAATCTTTTTAAAATGGGCATTAGATTGTAAATATTGCTACTGTGATTAAAGATTAAATCTCTATGTTCCTGCATGCAGCTACTAATTTAGCATTACACTTCTTTGATTCAGGAAGGTGGTATGTAATTAATAATTAAGCAAGTTGTTTTTGTTTCCTATACGGTTTTTATGATGTAAAAATACAAATGCAAAATCATTTGTCAAACGTATAAATGAAACATCTTCTTTGGAAAAACAAAGCACGAAGATAACATCTAATCTGTACTGGCTCGGTGCAAGAGCAATTCAGCTGCGACTTCTCATCTGTCCTATTCACTTCGTCCTGCAAATCTTTTCCCCCCAGATATTTTTCCAGGTCTGTGTTGAATATGGTAGTTGAGCTGCTACCATACCAGTTGAACTGTCTATGGCAGTGATTTCCAACTGCTAACCACTTGTGTTAAAATGTTTTGTTTATCTATCCTTTCATTCTTTTGGCTTTTATCTTCATTCTGTTTTCTCTGTTGTCTACTTCCAGCAATGGGCAATATTATCCATCTGCCTGGATCTTTCATAATGTAATAAAACACCCTCCAATTCCTCACAACCTCTTCTGTTCCATGGGATACAATCCCGACTTTTACAGTCTTTCCAGATTACATTTTCCCTTGTCCTTCCTACTATTCTGGCAGATCTTTTCTGCATCCCATCAAATCCTTCTCGTTTTCCTAAAGAACTGGATGCCATCTTAATGAACAAATATTGTTTATATACAAAGGTTCATCAGAGCTTGTGGTTTAAGATAGCGCTGGTGAATCTCAGCGACTTCTAGCTGGTGGCTGATGAAACGAGGAAAGCGACTAAATACCTCAGTTAATTTTAAAAACGCAAATGTCCGGTGCTCTCGATGTGGCCTTCTATATATTGGCGAGACCCGACGCAGACTGGGAGACCGCTTTGCTGAACACCTACGCTCTGTCCGCCAGAGAAAGCAGGATCTCCCAGTGGCCACACATTTTAAATCCACATCCCATTCCCATTCTGACTTGTCTATCCACGACCTCCTCTACTGTAAAGATGAAGCCACACTCGGGTTGGAGGAACAACACCTTATATTCCATCTGGGTGGCCTCCAACCTGATGGCATGAACATCGACTTCTCTAACTTCTGCTATTGCCCCACCTCCCCCTTGTACCCCATCTGTTATTTATTTTTATACACACATTCTTTCTCTCACTCTCCTTTTTCTCCCTCTGTCCCTCTGAATATACCCCTTGCCCATCCTCTGGGTCCCCCCCCCCACCCCCCCCCCCCGTCTTTCTCCCTGGGCCTCCTGTCCCATGATCCTCTCATATCCCCTTTGCCAATCACCTGTCCAGCTCTTGGCTCCATCCCTTCCCCCTCCTGTCTTCTCCTATCATTTTGGATCTCCCCCTCCCCCTCCCACTTTCAAATCTCTTACTCACTCTTCCTTCAGTTAGTCCTGACGAAGGGTCTTGGCCTGAAACGTCGACTGCTCCTCTTCCTAGAGATGCTGCCTGGCCTGCTGCGTTCACCAGCAACTTTGATGTGTGTTACTTCAATTAATTGCTCTTTTTCTGGTAAATGGTCATCACAAGAAATAGTCTGTTACTTCCCTTTGGGCCTGGAGGCAATTCAATGTGGCAGAATTGGAGGCAAGGCAGTGGGGGCCATCACTGAGAGTGAGGAAGAGCTGAGTTTCAATAGATTTAAATGCTGACTGAATCAGAAAGGTCAGGTAAAGGCCCAATATAAGCCTGAGATTTGTTTTCCTGTGGGCATACTCAATAAATCTATAGAATAATAACCATAACAGAATCGATAAAAGACCATCCAACTTGGGCGTTCAACCAGAGTGCAGAAGACAACAAACTCTGCAAATAAAAAAGTAATAAAAATAAATAAGCAATAAATACCAGGAGTATGAGATGAGGAGTCCTTGAAAGTGAGTCAGGTTGTAGGAACAGTTCGGTGATGGGGCGAGTGAAGTTATCCCCTCTGGTTCAAGAGCCTGATAGTAGAGGGGTAATAACTGTTCCTGAACCTGGTGGCTTGAGTACTGAGGCTCCTGTACTTTCTTCCTGATGGCAGCAGCGAGAAGAGAGCATA
The DNA here is from genome assembly GCF_030028105.1 of Mobula birostris. Lineage (NCBI taxonomy): Eukaryota > Metazoa > Chordata > Chondrichthyes > Myliobatiformes > Myliobatidae > Mobula > Mobula birostris. The sequence goes on from NC_092391.1 coordinate 52,427,968, forward strand.
TCCTGGGTGGTGGGGGGGGGGTGGGGAGCGCTGATGGATGCTGCTTTCATGTACTTTACTTAAATTACTCAGGATCCCATGTGCATTTTTTTTTACCCACTTTCTCAAACTGACTTGCTAATTTCAATAAACCACTCAGAAATATTCTTAGATCTTTTATGTCCTGTAATCTTTTTAGAATTGTGCCTTCCAGTTGATATTATTGTCTCTTGTTGTTCTTATCAACATTTAACAGCTAATAAACTCTAGGTTTTATCTGCCACCATCTGCTCATTCTACCTAGCATGTTGATAATCTCATGAAGTCTATTCCTTTCCTCACAGTTCAAAGTTCAAAGTAAATTTATATCGCCATATGCAGCCCTGAGTTTAATTTTTCTGTGGGCTTACTCAGCAAATTACAGAATAGTAACGATAGCACAATCAATGAAATATCAACCAGACTGCAGAAGACAAACAACTGTGCAAATGTCAATATAAATAGCAGTAAATAATGAGAACATGAGATAAAGAGTCCTTAAAGAGATTATTGGTTGTGGGAACATTTTAATGATGGGGCAAGTGAGTGTAGCTGTTCCCTTTTATTTAAGAACCTGATGGTTGAGGGGTAATAACTGTTCTTGAACCTGGTGGTGCAAGTCCTGAGGCTCTTGTACAGGTGTCCCCCGCTTTTCGAACGTTCGCTTTACGAAACCTCACTGTTACGAAAGACCTACATTAGTATCCTATTTTCGCTTTCAGAAGGTGTTTTCACTGTTACGAAGGAAGGCAACGCATGATTAAAAAAATCAGCACGCGATAAAAGGCAGCGCGTGTCCCGAGCAGCCGCTCTCCCCTGGATTTGGAACGGCATTGCTTAAACATGTGCTTGTGAGCAGCCGTTAGCAAGATGAGTTCTGAGGTATTGGAAAAGCCTAAAAGAGCTCGTAAGGGTGTTACACTTAGCATAAAACTAGACATAATTAACCGTTTTGATCGTGGTGAACGAAGCAAGGACAAAGTGAGTTTGGCTTGTGGAAGCTGACGAAGATGATGTTGAAGAGGTTTTGGCATCCTATGACCAAGAACTGATAGATGAAGAGTTGATGCAATTGGAAGAAGAAAGGATAACAATCGAAACCGAATGCAGTAACGAACGGACCGAAAGTGACTGTGTGAGATTTTCGCTGCAATGATAAAGTAGGACTTTAATTTTGAAAGGTTACGTAGGTTTAGGGGATATTTGCAGGATGGTTTGAATCCTTACAAACAACTGTATGATAGAAAAATGCGCGAGGCTCAGCAGTCAAGCAAGTCTTCCACATCAGCCACAACAGGCGACGAACCTTGATCTTCGACATCGAGGCGGGCAGTCATAGGAGAAGATGAGCTGCCTGCCCTGATCGACGATGAGCTGACACCCCCCGTGTCCCACCACCTCAACACCCGGGCCCCGGACAGATACTGTACCGATTCGCAGAGAATGCAGCAGTAGCCGGGAGGCACACGGCATATTTTTAAGAAAAAAGCCGAAATAAACATGCTAATTAATTAGGTGCCGCCGACACGTAATTGTCGACCCAGATCAGTGCCGATTTCCGATTGCATCGCCTCTGATCTGGGCTGACAATTATGTGTCGACGGCACCTAATTAATTAGCATGTTTATTTCGGCTTTTTTTCTTAAAGATATGCTGTGTGCCTCCCGGCTACTGCTGCGTTCTTCGCGGCAATGTATCGGGTTGGCGGCCCGGAGGGTGGGGGCCACTGCAGCACCCAGCCTGCGACGACTCAGTCTAACACACCATCATCAGTTTGCTCGGCAAGCTGTCTTCCCGATTCCGGTAAGTGATACTACACTGTACATACATTATTTCTACTTTGTATAGGCCGTGTATTTTTACGTGTTATTTGGTAGATTTGGCAGCCTCATAGCTTAAAGGTTACTGGAGAGCGCATTTATACCAACAGCGCTTGCGTGAGATTTTCGCTATCGAGATCTGTGTAGGCAATCGTTGTAGAGAAGTATTTCTACTTTATATAGGCTGTGTATTTATCATATCATTCCTGCCTTTACTATATGTTATGGTTATTATAGGTTTTATGTGTTATTTGTCATGATTTGGTAGGTTATTTTTGGGTCTGCGAACGCTCACAAGATTTTCCCATATAAATAAATGGTAATTGCTTCTTCGCTTTACGACATTTCGGCTTACGAACCATTTTATAGGAACACTGTACCTTCGGATGGCGGGGGAAACCTGTACTTTCTACCTGATGGCAACGATGAGAAGAGAGCATGTAGATGTGCTCAGTGGTTGGGAGGACTTTACCCGTGATGGACTGGGCCAAATCCACTACCTTTTGTAGGATTTTTCGTTCCAGTGCATCCAGTACACATCTATAGAAGTTTGTCAACATTCTATTATCTCTACAGGTTTTGCTTCTCCTGTAGATAATGGAAATTGTGGCCTGTACACACACACACATCATGAATATATCCAGTGTTTCTTGTACCAAACCTCATGGAGACATATTGTACACCTCCCTTTAGTCTGTAGAGCAGTATTTGGCTGCTGGTGACATTTTCCACATTGCTGTGTAGCCCCTTTTATTTCATGGCTCTAATCTATTATGCAGTAGCATATAAAATGTATGTTTGTTTTAAAAAAAATTCATGTCTGGGTGTATACACATATATGTAAATATATGTTAAATGAGGACCCGAAACACTGGATGACCCCAGGTTACATCACTGATGATATGTTCCAGTTCATCCTAGGATTTACCTCAGAACCACTCTCCTCCCCTTTCTTCCATTTCCTTTTCTTTCTTTCCTGAACACTCCTTGTATGGAGAAGTAATTGGAATCCATTCTTGCCCTTCTTCAGCAGTGTTTGTTATTGTCACTTTGTAGAAATCTTGTGTGCTTATTTGCATTTGCAGCTGAGCAAACTGGTTAAACCCACTGCTTCATTTATGTAGAACCTTTTGTATTCTGTCTGATTCTGCCCAAGAATGTTCTGTTACTTGCTCTGCTACCTTTTGTACCTCCTAATAACTCTTCCATACTTTTAATGTTATTTTCATTTTCCAAAATCTCAGTTTTTTTTGTGTGTGATCATCTAATAAAAATTGGACCTATGCTGATCCTTCAATGCAGTCTGCTTTCTGGGTAGCTCACAGTGACTGCTGTTCACCTGTTACAAGCTAAGTGACTTTACTTGTCAATGCTTCCAGCTCTTTTATTAATTCTGATATTTGATATACACAAATTCACATTTTTTAGTACAAATGTACCTCGCGTTCTGAATGCGAGGTGCCTTTTTGAGATTCATGCAGTCAGTGTATTTGTATCTGGGCTTATTCTTAACCAATACATTTACTTACTTGCTTACTGCCCATTATGTCTGGCATTTAGGACAGCAATGAAGGTCTTCAACCTCTGTCTGTATAGAAGGATTCTTCATTGCTGTTTCCGTAATAATTTTTTTTTGACCAGTCAAGGTTGTTAACCCTGAGCTGAACCCCCAAACCTGGAGGACTGGTGGACCACGCTTGATCTGACCTCTACCCTTTGGCCTTTTTGGCACGGGTGACCCTACCAAGAGCCAAAGTGCAAGGCCCTGACTCCAGCCAATGTAGCTCACTTGGTCCTGGAGGCATAGAAGCCTTCAAACCCTATGACAAGGTTGTGGTCTTCTTGTAAGAACCAATAAATTTGTTAACATGAAAGTCTGCAGATCTTGGAAATCCAGAGCAACACGTGTAAAATGCCGGCAGAACTCAGCAGGTCAGGCAGTGAATAAATAGTCGACTTTTTGGGCTGAGACCCTTCATCAGGATTGAAATAGAAGGGGATAGACACCTGAATAAAAAGTGGGGAGAAGGGGAGGAGGATAGCTAGATAGGCGAGGAGAGGTAAAAGACCTGAGTAGGGAATGGGGGGGGGGGGGGGGGCGGGGGGAGGAGAGGGAAAAATTTTTACCAGAAAGAGAAATTGATGTTCGTGCCATCAGGTTGAAGGCTGCCCAGACGGAATATAAGGTGTTGCTCTTCCACCCTGAGGTGGCCTTCTCTTAGCAGAAGAGGAGGTATGGATCGACATGTCGGAGTGGGAATTAAAATGTTTGGCCACCAGGAAGTTCCCAGGAAGGCTTTTGGTGGATGGATAAATATTTTGCTTGAATTAGAAATTTCAATATTACTCAAAGATGGTCTAAATTTTGTAGAGAAAGAATTTCTTTGTATTGGGTTAGAATAATATTTTCGAATGAAAGGTTTTACAATTGTGCCAAGAATTGTGAAAAGGGAGAATCTTCTCCATGTATGTTATTATTCTTTTTTAGCTGTAAAAGTACACCTGGACTCTTGTAAGATGGATGGTAGAAATTATGTCAAAACTGTTCTAGTTAACTTGGAAACGGGCCCTTCAACTCATAATTTCACCTGACCATCGAGCATCCTATTTACACTAATATGATCTTAAAACCCATTTTATTTCCTCCAGATTCCCGTAAACTTCCTCCAAAATCTACTCCTGACATCTACATTATGGCCAGTTTAAGTAGCCAGGGCTATTTGCCAATCTACAAATGTTTGGGATGTGCCAGTAAAATGGAGCACCTGAATGAAATGTCCAATGTCCCGTGCTCCCAGTTCTGCTCCCCTACACTGGTAAGCCCTGTCATAAATTGGGGGGCTGCTTTGTCGAGCAAGCCCATCTGCCACAAGCGGGGCTTCGCAGTGGCCATCCATTTTAATTCTGATACCCGTTCCCATTCCGACATCCGATGCTTGGTCCATGGTCACCTCTTGTGCCAAGGTGAGGCCACTCTCAGGATGGAGGAACGACATCTGGGTAGCCTCCAACATGATGACATGAGTATAGAATTTCTCCATTCTGTAAACAAATTCCACCTCCCCTCTATTCCCAACTTTTATTTCTTGGGCCCCTTCCTCCTTCACTTTCTCCCATGGTCTACTCTCCTCTCCTATCAGGTTCTTTCCTCTTCTTCTCCAGCCCTTGACCTTTCCTACCCACCTGGCTTCACCTTCTAGCTTGTCCTTCTTCCCCTCCCCTGACCTTTTTATTCTGGCATCTTCCCCTTTTCTTCTCAGTCTTGAAGGAGGGTTTTGGCCTGAAATGTCCACAATTTATTCACTTCCATAGAAGCTGCCTGACCTGCTGGGTTCCCCCAGCACTGTGTGTGTATTGATAGAGCATGTGCAAACTCCACAGAGCACTGAACCTGGAACTTGATTGCCAGTGCCACTTTCTAATCTCGATGAATAGTAAATCCTTATTTTAGTGCATACATGCACATTTTAGGCCCATGGCAATATTAAAATGTATACTGCAACCTTACTTTGTGTTTAAGAATTGATATAAGAACTGTGCTGACAGTATGCCTGTATGTATATTGATTCTAAAACGATTATCATTAATTAGTAGGGTAAGCATATTGTTGTCTGATAATTGCACTCTAATCGTTTTTGTACTCTACAATTAGGTTCTACTTTCAAGAACATTTGAAGAAGAATTTGCTGTCAATAAATCCAAGTGCCCTTCAAACCTTGGAGACTTTAATGCAGGAGATTCAAAATACTAGTCGGGCAGATCCTGAGATTCTGAAGAGTTGTGAGGTTGGTTGTTTGATTTGATTTTGTAAGTTTAAATGTTTCCAGACTATGAGTTAATGTACCACTGGATATGTTTATAAAGTCAAACAAGCCAAGGTTTTGTTCATAAGAGTGCACTGATTTGTGATTTTTGACTTATTTTTATGAATTCTAGATGAAATACAAATTCTCCTGATGTTCTTTCTAGTTTGTCCCTTCCTTGCAACTTTGAAATGTTTTCCTTCTGAAAACTCAGTGTTACCTTGTCAGGAGTCACTTTAAAATCAAGTTGTAAGTTGCTCCCTTTACTCTTGTTCTGAGATTGTTTCTCATCTCCTTTTTAGTTGAGGGACAGAGGGGGAGAGATTACAAATTAGTAATTTTATTTTTTGTTTTTGTTTGTACTTCTAGAAGTATTTACTGCTGCTGTGTTGTAGTAGGAAAGGAAGAAATTGTGCATTTTCCTTGGTGACTTTCATGTCTTTGGGATGACCCAAAGATGTTCAAAACCAGAATTCCTTTAAATGCCAATAGATATGGCAGCCAGTTACAAAACAGCTACGTTAGAAAAATCATCTATCATAGTTTACTGTCACTTAAAGCTGTTGGCTAAGATTTCCTGTTATTCAAAAGCATGTCCTGGAATCATTTTTGTGTGTACCTGCCCACCTGAACTGGGAGTCAGGACTAATTGCCATTCTCTTAATAGTTTAATGCCAAATTGTTACCTTTATTATGTACATAAGTTTTGGAATGACACTTGAACTTTCAATCTCTCATCTCCAAAGCTTTTACTTAGTCAAACCCTCTAGCATTGTGTCCCAGTGCACATTATATCCCATATTATGAGTTATAGAGGATTCTGTAAAAGAAATCATATTCTGAATTTATTGGGATTGGTTTATTAGTGTCAGATGTATTGAGATGCAATGTAAAACTTGTCAAAGTTCGAAGTAAATTTATTATCAAAGTACATGTATGTCACAATATACAATCCTTAGATTCCTTTCCCTATGGGTATACTCAGCAAATCTATAGAATAGTAACTATAACAGGATTAATGAACGATCAACCAGAGCACAGAAAACAAATGCAAACATGAATAATAACAATAAATAATGAGAACATGAGATAATGAGATAGAGTCCTTAAAGTGAGATCATTTGTTGTGGGGATATCTCTGTGTATGTAGTTATTCCCTTGTGTTCAAGAGCCTGATGCTTGAAGGATAGTAACTGTTCTTGAACTTGGTGGTATGGGTCCTGAGGCTCTTGTACCTTCTTCCTGATGGCAGCAGTGAGAAGAGAGCATGGCTTGGATGGTGAGGATCTCTAATGATGGATGTTGCTTTCCTATGACAGCATTTCATATCGATGTGTTCAATAGTTGGCAGAGCTTTACCTGTGATGTACTGAGCCGAATCCACTACCTTTTGTAGAATTTTATGTTCAAAGGCATTGGTGTTTCCATACTAGGCTGTGATTAGCCAATCAATGTCCTCTCCATCACACATCTATACAAGTTTATCAAACTGCATTTTGTTCATACAGATCAAATCATTTCACAGTGCATTGGGGTAGAACAAGGTAAAACAATAACAAAATGTAGAATAAAGTGTTACAGCTATAGAGAACGTGCAGTGAAGGCAGACAATAAGGTGCAAGATTATAATGAATACAGTACTGTACAAAAGTCTTGGGCACATATATAGGGTGCCTAAGACTCTTGTACTGTACTCTATTAATTTTATGTATTGCACTGTACTACTGCTGCAGCAGCAAAATAAACAAATTTCATGACGTGTGTATGATAAACCTGATTCAGATATGGGTCTCTATTGTGGACTGCGAGTGGGGAGGGAGAGGGGAGGGAGCGGGAAGCACCAGAGAGACTTTCTGTAATGATCAATAAACCAATTGTTTGGAATCAATAAGCTTGGCTGGTTTTATTTATATGTAATATATTTAAATTGTGAGATCAAGAGTACGTCTTATCATACTTGGCAACCATTTAATAGTTTTATAACAATGGAATCGAAGCTGTGCTTTAGCCTGGTGTTCTGTGTTTTCAGCTTTTGTATCTTCTACCCAGTGGGAAAGTTGACAATGGGTGGGGTGGGGTTTTTGATTATGCTGGCATCTTTACTGAGCCAGTGAGAAGTGTAGCTGGTCTGTGGAGTGGAGGCTAGCTCCTGTGCTGTGCTGAGCTGTGCCCACAATCCTCTGCAGTTTCTTCTGGTCCTGGGCAGAGCAGTTGTCGTAATGAGTCATTATTGCATCCAAATAGGATGCTTTTTTGATGTGCCAATTTAAATATTGCTAAGGGTTGATGGAGACATTTCAAATCTCTTTAGCCTCCTGAGGATGTAGAGGCCTTGGTGTTACTTCATTACTGCATATACAGTGATTGAAAAAATACTGATGTAGGTGATGTTTTTTGTGGATTCTTAGGTAAGATGGCTACAACTATTTAAACTAGTGGAGAAACAGTACCAAGACCAAATATTGTCTCAACAAGATCAATACCAATGTCAAATCCAAGTGAGTAAAGTGCATTTTTGATTATGTTAAGCGCATGCAAGTATCACTATTGGCCAATGGAGCTTGTTTCACACTCAGCCATTTCTGGCATCTCTAAGCCTGAATGCTTGAAACTGCAGTGAGAAAAACGGTTCTCAATTGTTCTACTGTTTATTTCTTTCCAGCTACGTGGCAAGATCACTGTTTATTACATGAACGAACACGCACGCACACCCCCCCCCCATTTAAAATCTGTTCGCTCTAAGCAAGGTGTACAGTCTAATGGCCACACAAATGATGCTAGTTAGAAATTGTTTGGCAACATTCTCCTGTCCCAATTAGGTAGCATAGTGTCACAAATAAAGGAAGGAATCCCAGCTGTTTTCTTGATCAGTTTTTAATCTTTCAGTTGTCCCAAGTAAGCGACTGCTCTGATTAACTGATGGCCCAAATAACCGGAATCCACTGTATTGAAATGTCTGAAAGTCAATGTATATTGTATCATGTGTAATATTGCTTGCCGCTTTCACCCTGACCCTTTAAATTGTAAGAATGTGTAATGAATAAAATGAAGCTTACTTCTATTGTCATATTGTCAGTTTAGTATCTAAATTATATTTTCAACCTGCCATTTCTAGCTTATCCAAGATGAAATCAAAGCACTAATCCAGTTACAAAATGAAGGTGGTGTCAAACATTGTACAGCCAGATTACCATCACCTTCAAAGCACGTGGATGACTTGACTGTATGTGATACTGTCAATGGGCATCACGTAGAGGAGTTGGGACATTCTGACTGTGGTAAAGCAAAGGGACAACTACCAGCTACCAGCCAATGCAGTGATGAAGAGAGGCAATTGAGAGACAGCATAGAATTGAATTGTGCAAGTGAACAAAGTAATTTTCCAAGCTTCGATGCAATAAATGAGGCGAGATTGAATACTCCAGACAGTACACAGACAATGAAGGAGAAAGATTCAATACAATTCCAGCAAAACCAATTGAGTCTTCCTCATCTGAAAGAAAATGGACACCAAGCATTCATTTCTGCTGCTGGTGATAAGCAGTCTTTCACACTTAAATTTTTAAGCAAACCATTTCAAGACTTGAAGATAAATCAGGGAGCAAATAACAGCAAATCTGAGATGGAAATTAAAATGGAGACTGAAAGTCAGCTTGGCAAACTGAATAATATCAATGGGTATGTAACAAAGCTTTGGAAAACATTCAAGTGATAATATTGTTAAAGTTGATGCTTAATGTAAAATTCATGGAAATTTCACTTTGCCCATTTAAAACTTAGTCATAAGATCTAAACTTAAGTACCATATTGACAGTCAGGATTGAAATGTTCTTTTATGACAGAAAAATTCAGAGACCCTGTTCAAATAAGTATGGGATGTTCTGTTGAAGGTGTATAAGATGTTGGTGAGGCCTAACTTGGAGTATGGTGTACAGTTTTGGTCACCTATCTACAGGGAAGATGTAAGTAAGGTTGAAAGAGTACTGAGAAAATTTACAAGAGTGCTGCCAGGACTTGAGTTGTAAGGAGACATTTAATAGCTTAGGACTTTATTTCATGGAATATAGAAGATTAAGGAGAGATTTGATAGAAATATACGCAATTATGAGGGGTATAGATAGGGTAGATGCCACAAGCAGGCTTTTTCCACTGGGGTTGGGTGTGACTACAACTAAAGGTCATGAGTTAAGGGTGAAAGGTGAAACGTTTATGGGGAACATGAGGGGAAAATTCTTTACTTAGAAGGCCTTGAGAGTGTGAAGTGAGCTGTCAGTGCAAGTGGTGCACGTGAGCTCGATTTCACCGTTTAAGAGAAGTTTGGATAGGTACATGGACGGCAGGGGTATGGAGGGCTATGGTCCTGGTGGAGTTGATGGGAGTAGGCAGTTTAAATGGATCGGCACTGACTAGATGAGCTGAAGGCCTGTATATGTGCTGTACTTTTCTATGACTGTATACTCTGCCTCTGTAACAAGTAGCTCTGCGTATTGTGAACGGAAGTGGGAACTGGGCAGTTCAGTTTTATGTGTACATGGATACCGCAAAGTACTTTATTTTGAATACTTCATTCATTAAAAAAATTTTTTTTAAGCTTGACGTCTTGGGTACAGAAGGTTAAACAGAAGAACTGGAAATCAAAGTCTGGAACTAGGACCTCGTGTGATACTATGCAGCCACAAGGAACCGGGCAGCTACAGGAGACTGAAACGGCAGAAGGTGTAAGTGTGCTGACAATTGAAGTTTCTCCAGCCATTGTTGTTAATTATTTACAGAAGGAATGATGCTAATTTGATGTTCTGCAGTTTCCAACAGACTTGCACCATAATAAATATCATCCTGATTATGGAATCTTAACTTAGTTTTGCTGCTTTTCTCTGAGAGCTGATGAGCTATAGTTTACCAGCTCTGAGAGAAGTCAAGTAGATCAGGGTTGTAATTTTGGCAATTGCACCTGTCATTAAGAAGAGCCTTGGCTATTATGAATATAGCTTGCTGGATTTTATTCTTGTGTACTGAAAGTTTAATGAAATTACTACTTAATAGAAGCAACCCGAAAAAAAAAACATAGTTTTATAGTGGCAAGTAAAATCCTTGATTTGTGTTGGTTACACCTCTGAAGCATTAAACACAACTGTTTACCAGGTAGTTTTGATCAAATTTGTCACTAAATCTTCAGCTTCAGGTAAACACAAAATGGAGGGCCTCATGTTTAACGCCTTGTCTCATTAGCATTCATTTTGAGAGGACCAGAATATAAAAGGGAAAGGTGTAATATATGTCGCTGGGGTTGAGGGCGGCAATGAAGATCCATCATCTCTGGCGGTGTTCAGGGCTTCCTTCATCATGTCAGTAGCTTCCTCTCAGTTTTTGCAGGTCATGGGTGGAGTCTCAGGAATACCGTTGCACCCAGATGATAAGGATTCTTCATTGCTGCTTCCATAACAATTTTGTTTTACCAGTCAGGGTTGTTGGACCTAAGTTGAACCCCTGAACCTGGACCTCTCTGTCTGGCCTCTACCCTTTGACCTGTTTGGCATGTATGACCTAACCAAGAGCCAAAGCATAAAGCCTGGACTCCCGCCAGCATTGCTCTCCAGGTCATTGAGGCACGCAAACCTCCAAACTGTGACAAGTTTGTGCCTCTTGGAGGAAGAGTGGAATGCTGAGGTATTATAATGCATCGGGCAGACCACATTTGGAGGATTGTGAGCAGTTTTGGGCTCCATATTCAAGTAATGATGTGCTGGCATTGGTCCAAAGGAAGGTTATGAGAATGATCCTGGTACGAGAAAGTTAATTTATGAGATGCATTTGATGAGAAAGTTAACATACGGGCCTGCGTATGCTGGAGACTAGAAAGATAGGGGGTGGGGGGAGATACCAAATATTGAAAGGCTTAGATAGAATGGACATGCGGAGGAAGTTTCCAGTAGTGAGAAAGTCTGGAACCAGAGGTCACAGTGTCCGAATAGAAGAATATCCCTTTAGAACTGAGATGTGGAGGAATTTCTTTAGTCAGATGGTGATGAAATTGTGGAACTCACTGCCACAGGGGATTGTGGAGCCCAAATCATTGGAGGTTTCTCATTCGTTTGTTGTGTACAGTGTTGTATGATGTGGGTGCTCATGGTTTTTCCATGGCCATGATTGTTCTTGGCAATTTTTTCTACGGAAGTGGTTTGCCATTGCCTTCTCCTGGGCAATGTCTTTGTACGACGGCTGACCCCGTCGTCGTCAATACTCCTTGGTACACCACTGTCTGGTGTCAGTGGTTGCATAACCAGGACTTGGTGATGTGCACTAGCTGCTCAAACGACCATCCGCCACTTGCTCCCGTGGCTTCATTGACCCTGATCAGAGGAGGGCGGGGGTGGTTGAGGCTAAGCAGCTGCTGCACCTTGTCCAAGGGCGATCTGCAGGTTAGCAAAGTGAAGGAGTGCCTTACATCTTCTTTGGTAGAGATGCATCTCCACCCTGCCACCCACAGGGATTGATAGGTTCTTTAATAGTAAGGGTGTTAAGTATTACGGGGAGAAGGCAGGAGAATAGAGTGAGGGAATAAATAACTCAGCTCTGATCAAATGGTGGAGCAGCCTTGATGGACTGAATGGTGCAAATCTGCTCCAATATCATGGTCTCTACTTTCCAGAGAAGTGCGTTTGTTTCTTTAAAAAAAAAATTGTAACTGCCTTTGCAAGCTTTCATTGTGCACACTGTGTAGTTAAGTGGAAAAAAAAGACAATTGAAGACTTGTCAGTTATGTACAGAATACTAACCCCACCACAAATACTTGTACTGGGTCAAGAAGACTCAATGCTACATTCTTTAGGTATTTTTAAATGGATGATCATTGCAGTTCAGGGTCTGAGGGCAAAGAAATAATGAAGAATAATATTTTGGAGATTTAAGACAACTATGAATATCTTTGTGTATAACACAACTCTACAATTATTTCCAATTTTCAGGTTCATTTGCCATCTGCACGTTCTTCTCCCAGCTGCTCTTTCTACCTCAGCAGACCTTCCAGCAGTCCAAATTCTTTGGTGTCCAGTGTTTCAGGTAGATATAAGCTTGAGCGTCTTTGATTATTTGAGTTTCAGTTCTGGTTAATTTTGTATGCTGGTTGACCTTGTATCTTTCTACAGGTCAGTACATTACAGAAGACTATACACAGAATCTCGTAAGATGTTTAGCAACAACAGGTATTCCCAACCTTTTTATGCCATGGGACCCTACCATTAACCGAGAGGTCTGTCACTCCCAAGGTCAGGAGCCCTGAAGATGAATGTTTTTCTCTATGGAATAATTACATATGCTACCATGAGCTCTGTTCTGGGCAGTCCCCTAATTTTCCAACTTTATCTTGTATAGCTCAAAGGTGAATTACACATGGTGTGGAATCCGACCTCTGCTTCCATTCCAGAAGAATACATTTTTTATTCAGCACTCTGCACCATTATTATGAGCTTGGGTTTTATTAGGAGCTTTTTATTGGCTTGGGAATTAAAACATTTTCTAGTAAATGGCATCCTGTTGTGCCAAGATGAGCCTACCCTCAGGGTAGAGGAACAACACCTTGTATTCAATCTGGATAGCCTCCAACCTGATAGCATGAATATCGATTTCTCCTTCTGGTTTAAAAAAAAAAAAAAATCCCCCCCCCCCCCTCCTCTTCTGTTTCCCAATCTGGCCTCCTGCCTATCATCAACCTCCCCCTCCCCCCCCCCACAACTCCCCTGCAACCCCAGGTCCCCTCCTCCTTCCCCTTCTCCTTTGGTCCCCTCTCCTCCTTGTCGGATTCCTTCCTCCCCAGCCCTTTATATTTCTTACATACCTGGCTTCATCTATCTCCTTCTAGCTTGTCTTAGAATCGTAGAAAAGTACAGCACAGACAGAGGCCCTTCAGCTCATCGAGTATATGCTGAACCATTTAAACTGCCTACTCCCATCAACCTATACCGGGACCATAGCCCTCCATACTTAAATGTTGAATTTGAGCTTGCATGTCCCCTTGCACTGACAGCTCGTTCCACACTCTCCTGACTCTGAGTGAAGAAGCTCCTCCTCATGTTCCCCTTAAATATTTCACCTTTCACCCTTAACCTATAACCTCTAGTTTGAGTCTCATACAACCGCAGTGGAAAAAAACCTGCTTGCATTTACTGTATCTATACCCCTTATAATTTGTATACCTCTGTCAAATCTCCTCTCAATCTTCTATGTTCTTGGGAATAAAGTCTTAAGCTATTTAATGTTTCCATATAACTTGTGTTCTCCAGTCCTGGCAATGTCCTTGTAAATTTTCTCTGTACTCCTTCAACATTATTTGCGTCTTTCCTGTAGGTAGGTGACCGAACCTGCACACAATCTCCAAATTAGGTCTCTCTGAGGTCTTGTACAACTCCAACATGACATCCCATCACCTGTACTCAGTACTCTGATTTATGAAGGCCAATGTCCTAAAAGCTTTTTTATGTCATTTCATATGAACCAGTGGAGGAATCAACAATAACTGAGGACCTCCATGTATACACAAATGCAAGGATTGTCCTTACACTGTGAATTAATGACCAGGGGTGGGATGATCTTGGTTCTGGAATGGAGACACAGAGATTGGATATTTGTTTGCAGGTGACTCTATTCTAAAGTGCCTGCTTCTTCTGATGCTTTTGTTAAAATAGTTCAAGAAAGACCTACTGCAGCTCTGGTTTCAAAATAAAGATCTCAAGCTCAAAAAGATTCATGTCATTCCCCGATCATCTGTTTTTTGGTATTTTTATCTTATTCAGAGGGACAATGTGGAACGGGCCCTTCTGGCCCTCTAGGCCGTGCCATCCAGCAACACCCGATATAACACTAGCCTAATCGCAGGGTGATTTAAGGCCTAATTCAGAACAAATAACTAACCTAATAACCAATATGTCTTGGACTGTGGAAGGAAACTGGAGCACCCAGTAGAAACCCACATGGTCACAGGAAAAATATACAAACTTTCTTATAGAGGATGCCGAAATTCAAAGGTTCAATTTAATGTCAGAGAAATGTATACAATATACCATCCTGATATGCTTTTTCTTTGCAAAACATCCATGAAAACAGAGAAGTGCCCCAAAGAGTGTACGACTGTTAAACGTGAGAACCCCAAAGCCCCCCCCCCCCCCCCCCGCTCGTAAGCGACGTTGAGCAACAATCCTCTCTCCCCCGCTGGCAAAACAAAAAGTGCTCCCGCTCTGAGCACAAGCGTGAGCTAAGCGATAGCATTGACACAGACCTTGCAGTTACCCCAAAGACTATCGCAATTCATCTGGCATTTGGCAACCCACATGTTCTCTCCCTCCCTAATAAGGGGGAGAGAGATTCGCCCCATTTTCACAGCGAGCAGGAGACATAAGAACAACTCACTGGTTTACGATGTTAAAAAGTCCGTTTCGTCACTTTTTTTTACGAGCTCTGTGCTCGAAGATCGCAAAGATCTGGAGTCTTTGGGCCCACAGCGAAAGATTTTCCAGCTTCCCTGACAACACGGGTCTCCTGCTGTGACACCGACCCTCGATCCACTCATCTCCAGAGCCCTGAGATTGTAGGCTTCCAAACACTAGGCCGCCTCTTAGGCCTAACCCTTGGCGTGCCGAACAACGGCTGGTCCTGAAGCCCTGAGAGCGGGTCCCAATCCTGCAAAGAACTGAAGTCAGCGTGTAACTTCATGTCAGGGTCTTCAAAAGAACCCTGAAAGGGAAAAATAAAGATACAGGTCCACCTTCACTAATCTGACTACCTATAATCCGGTTCCTTCGATAATCCGGCACTGATTATTCTTAATGTGATCCTTCTGTAATTTGGCATTTTCACTAATCCAGCACTCCTCTGGTCCCAATGGTGTCGGATTAGTGAAGGTCGACCTGTATTAGAGATGGAAAGAGAGCTGTTTCTGAAGATGCAAGCAAAGGGATCTTAACTCCGCCTCTGTCTCCTATTGAACTCTGAACTCCAACGCATTGCGCTAACTACTACACTACACTAACATGGTGCCTTGCCGTATCTACATTTTGAGATTAGTTTGTGTTGGAACCTTAATGTTTATTTTTATTTTTGCTTTAGGACTGTCATACTGGAAGATGGATGAGGGGGAGCTATACCACGCTTTACCAAACAACAAGGAGACTGATGTATTATCTCCCTCCAAAACTGTCAAAGCATTACGTGTATGTCAAATGTGATTCACTAAGTAGTATACTGTGCAGGTCCTTCAAGGAAGAGATCTTTGTAAATTACAAAAAGGGGGACAAATGTAAAACTGGTAGTTTTAGACCACAAGATATTGGAGCAGAATTAGGCCGTTTGGCCCATCCTGTCAGCTCTGCCATTTCATTATGGCTGATCCGCTTTCCCTCTCAGCTTCAATCTCCTGCCTTCTTCCCGAATCCCTTCATGCTCTGACTAATCAAGAATCTATCAACCTCTGACTTGGCCTTCACAGCTGCCTGTGGCAAAGATTTCCACTCTCTGGCTAAAGAAATTTCTCGTCATCTCTGTTCTAAAAAGACGCCCCTCTATTCTGAGGCTGTGTCCCCTGGTCTTAGAACTTCTTGGACATGTTCAGATTATGGTATTACACTCACAGTGGCCACTTTATTAGATACTCTTGAACACCTCGTTAATGCTAATATCTGATCAGCCAATCATGTGCCAGTAACTCAATTCATGAAAGCATGCAGACACAGTCAAGAGGTTCATTTGTTCTCCAGGCCAAGCATCAGAATGGAGACGATATGTGATCTGAGTGGTTTTGACCGTGAAATGATTGTTGCTGTCAAACGGGGTGTTTTGAGTATCTCAGACACTGCTGATCTCCTGGGATTTTCACACACAACAGTCTCTAGCGTTTACAGAGAATGGTGCGAAAACCAAAAGCAAGGTCCAATGAGCGACACTTCTGTGGGCAAAAGTGCCTTGTTAATGAGAGGGGTCAGAGGAGAATGGCTATACTGGGTTCAAGCTTACAGGAAGATGACAGCTAACCATGTGCTACAACAATGGTATGCAGAAGTGCATCTTTGAACATACAACATGCCAAACCTTGGATGGGCTACAGCAGCAGAAGATGACAAACATACACTCAGTGACTATTAGATACAGGAGGCCACTTAGTGTATATGAATGTCTTGAAGCATCACTTTCTCATTTTTCATATATAATTTAAGAAATGAACTTCCAGGCTTTATTTTGTCTATTGAACATAAACAGTATAATGAATTAATTAAAATCCATCTGAAGCAGGAAAACAAAGGGTAATCATTGGGTCTCTTCTGTAGTTACGTGGTTAATGGAGCAACAGCAGTAGGAATGAAACTGATCCAGTGTAGTCTGAGGAGTTTTCCTCCATCATGATTGCTGTTAAAGCATCAAAAATTACAGCACAGTACAGGCCCTTAGCTTCACAATGTTGTGTCAACCTTTTAACCTACTGTAAGATCAATCTAACCCTTCCCTCCTACATAGCCCTCCATTTTTTTTTATCATGTACCCATCTAAGAGACTCTTAAACGTCCCTAATGTATCTTCCTTAACCACCACCCCTGGCAGAGCATTCCACACACCCACCACTCTCACTAATGTCCCTAAAGTACCTGCCTCGATCCCCACCCTTGGCAGAGTTTTCCATACACCCATCACTCCCACCAATGTCCCTAATGTATCTGCCTTGACCCCCATCCCTGGCAGGGTGTTTCCCACACCCACCACTCTCGCCAATGATCCTAATGTATCTATTACCACCACCACCCCTGGCAGGGCATTCCACACACACACCTTCTCTGTAAAAGAAACTTGCATAATATTGTCAGAAGTGACAGTATGTAATTATTTTCTGTACTTAATAAACACAACTGACTGTATTTAACATCAAAATGCATGTAACTTCTGCTTTGGATTTTGTATTTGTTTATCAAAGTTGGGGGCATTTAATCAGAAAGTCATATTATCTGGTTGCTCCAGGGTCACCATTTCACAGTGGTTGAAGGGCTGAGATTTCATTTTGAATTTGTTTCAGGGTTGTGATATTTAATATTTCTATAGGAAGTCTATTTGAATTAAAGTGTTTTTTTTCCCCCACTGTGACCCTTGATTTTCACCTGACTAGCCTTACACAGAAATGAGTGATCATTGTTAAAGGATGTGTTCAATATCATGCAGGAAGGGAAACTCGGTTATAGAACACAGAACAGTACAGCACAGGAGCAGGCCCTTCAGCTCACAATGTTGTGTCAGACTAATTAAACTAGAAATCAGATGCCTAACCAAACTAATCACTTTTGCCCACACAATCTCATTTTCCTTCACATCCATGTGCCTCAGGGTGAAGGAGTTCCGACATGTCAATCCATGGCCTTCTCTTGTGCCAAATGTGACCACCCTCAGGGTGGAGGAGCAACACCTTGTATTCTGTCTGGGTACCCTCCAACCTGATGGTACGAATGTCGATTTCTCCTTCCGGTGAACAAATTCCACCCACGCTCCCATTTCCCATTCTGAACTTTCACTTCTTCTCACCTGCATATCACTTCCCCCTAGGTCCCCCCCTCCTTCCCTTTCTCCTATTGGCCTATCAGATTCCTCCTCCTCCAGCCCTTGACCTGTCCCATCCATTTGGCTTCACCTCTCATCTTCCAGCTAGCTGCCTTCCCCTTCCCCCTTCCTTCTCAGTCCTGAAGAAGGGTCTTGGCTTGAAACAGACTGTTTATTCTTTTCCATAGATGCTGCCTAACCTGCTGAGTTCCTCCAGCATTCTGTGTGTTGCTTTGTGTTTCCAGCATCTGCAGGCTTTCTTGTGTTTGTGCCCCTCGAAGAGTCTGTTTAATACTTCTGTTGTACTTGCTGGCAGCACATTGCAACCACACACCACCATCTTAAACATGAGTTCCTGCAGATGCTGGAAGCCCACAGCAACACACACAACATGTTGGAGGTACTCAGCAGGTCAGGCAGTATCTATGGAAATGAATAAACAGTGGACGTTTCGGGCCAAGACCCTTCTTCAGGTCTGGGAATAAGGGGGAAGATGCCAGAATAAGAAGGTCAGGAAAGGGGAAGGAGTACAGGCCAGAAGGTTATGGGTGAAGTCAGGTGAGGGGGAAGGTTGGTGGGTGGGGAGGGTGATGAGGTGAACAGCAGGGAGATAATTGAAAGAAAAGGTAAAGGGCTGGAGAAGGAGGAATCTGATAGAAGAGAATGGACCATATGAGAAAGGAAGGGGAGACACCCAAGAGGAGGTGATGGGTAAGGGAGGAGAAGAGGTAACAGGAGTGCAGAATTGAAGGGGGAGGGGAAAAATGACTGGAATTAGGGAAATTGATGTTCATGCCATCAGGTTTGAGGCTACCCATACAGATTATGAGGTGTTCCTCCAACCTGAGAGTGGCCTCATTGTGGCAGTAGGGAGAGGCCATGGACAGACATGTTGGAGTGGTATTGATTTGCCGATGGTCCTCCTACTTTTTGTGGATAGAGCGAAGGTGCTCAACAAAGCAGTCCTCAATCTACATTGGGTCTCACCAATGTAGAGGAGGCCACATCAGGAGCACCAGATACGGTGGGTGACTCTGACAGACTCGCAGGTGAAGTGTTACCCCACATGCAAGGACTAATTGGGGCCCTGAATAAAAGTGAGGGAGGAGGTGAATGGGCAGGTGTAGCATTTCGTCAGCTTGCAGGGATAAGCTTGAGGGATTAGTGGGGAGAGATGAATGGACAAGGGAATTATGAAGAGAGCGATCCTTGTGGGAAAGGGAAGGGAGGTAAAAATGAGTTTGGTGGTAGGATCCCATTGAAGATGGCAGAAGTTGCAGAGTGTGTGGAGGTATATAGAAAAAAGAAAAACACAATAAATATAAAATCAATCTTATAAAACAGAATGTACAAGTAACTTGTATACATGGGCATTGACTATATGTGAAGACAATTCCCTTACATTTGTTATCAAAACACACAAAAAAAATCCAAGGATGCTTGAATAGTTTGCTTTTTAAATTGCCTTAAAATGCTTAAAAGGCTTGTGTTAATCTGGATGGTGGTGAGGGAAAACAAAATTATTTCTGTTTAGCTTCCAGCAGGTGAGATCCCTTCACTGAAGGAGATTTATTGCATGAAGCAGAGAGACAGAAAGCATCCAGCTGGCTGGGGATCATGTTCACCTCCACTCCTTCGATCTCCACCACAGGTAAAACTGTTTTGGCCAATGCCAACAGCATTTTATCTTTACTTTAGCATAAGTTCCAGAATTTTCAGTGAATTGTTTTGGGATTGGGTAGATGATGGTGTGCTGACAGATTACCAAGTTTGAGTTGCAGGACCTAAGCTTGCTTAAGTATTGAAAGGTCAAAAAGTTTGACATACTGGGTTCTTTGCATTTCAGCAGGCAGTCAGTTGGGCTATTTTTTTTTTCTATAGATAAAAAGAATTTGGATTAGACCATAAGACATAGGAGCAGAATCAGGCCATTCAGCCCATTGAGTCTACTCTGCCATTCCATCACGGCTGACTTATTATCTCTCTCAACCCCATTCTCCTGCCTTCTCCCTGTAACTGTTGATGCCTTGAATTCCACAGATTCAGCACCCTCTGGCTAAAGAAATTTCTCCATCTCTGTTCTACAACTGTTTCTAAATTTAGAGCTGATCAAAATTATTTTAGGATTGTCATTGAAAAGAAACTGGCATTTCTTTTTAATATTGATCATCAGGGTTGGATTGGAAGTTGCATTCAGGTTTTCCCTAAGGAGATTTTTTTCATGTAATTCCTTGCAGTGCTGTTATCCCATTACACGAGATAATGCAAGCTTTGTTTTCTCTCTTCCAAACCAGCATTGAATCCTTCCTTCATCACAGGTTAAGTAGGGACACTCAGTTGATATAATTTAAATTTAATTTTGAGGCAATTATGTGTGCACTCTGGATGTAAGTGTACCTGCATACACACATCTACTTACTGTCCCCGAGAAATCTATGAACCAGCAGAAGTTGATGCTTCAGACTTGTGAACGTGGAATATAGAGTGATACAGCACCGGAACAGGCTCTTCGGCCCATAGCCTTGTGCTGGGAACTAGACAAACAAGGATTGGATTTCTGTTTGGTATTTTAGCAAAATAACAAATACAGTGATGTCATCCATTCATTATCACGCCTAACATAAAGTCATATTGAATTTTACAATGATAGAAGTAGTTTAGCCTAATGGAACTGTGCTGTGTTTGAGTTCCGTGTGTTTTTTCCCCTTTCTGCTAATAAGTATACAAAAACCTTTCAAGCTGCAGTATGTCAGAGAGACACAATGCTCTCCAACATTTCAATGGTGTTTCAGTATTTCATAAAGTTAAGAATAATATACTTGCACACATTGAAGATTGACTAAAGTACAGAAATGATGAGCTTGTAAACGGGTCATTTTGAGTTGTTAAACTGTTGATGGTGGGGTGCCACAGTGATTTGTGTAGGGATCCATCTGTTCATTACCTGGACTGGCGATTTGGATGATTAGGGCAGCACAGTGGCGTAGTGGTTAGCACAATGCTTTACCGTACCAGCGACGTGGGTTCAATTCCTGCTGCTGCCTGTAGAGTAGTCTCTATGGTTCCCCCTTGACTGCATGCTTTTCCTCCGGGTGTTCCAGTTTCCTCCCAGAGTCCAAAGACCTACCAGTTAAGGTAATTGTAAGTGTCCTGTGATTAGGCTAGGATTAAACTGGGAGCAGGGTGCTGGGTGCCACAGTTTGAAGGGCTGGGAGGACCTATTCAGCACTGTATTCTAATAAATAAATAAAGACCAAGTGGAATACGTCCAAGTTTGTTAATAATACAACAGTGAGTGGCAGTGTAGGTTGAGGAGGATGCAAAGAGGCTTTGGGGAAGGGGTTCCCAATTTTTCTTTTAATGCCTTGGATCAATACCGTTAAAGCAAGGTGTGGGTGGACCCCAGCTTGGGATCCCTGGTTTAGGGGATATAGATGGCCAAGGGTGTGTCAGTTAAAATGCAATGTGAGAAAAATATGATGTCATCCACTTTGATAGAAAAGCATGATTAAATGTTGAGATATTGACAGCTATTGATGTTCCTTGGTACTTTATACAACTCACTGTAAAGAAGGCAGTCGGTAGGTTTTACTGCAATTATCTAGGGCTGTGGTGAGGCTGCACCTTAGAACAGTGTGTGCAGGTCTGGCCTCCGTACCAAGGTAAGGTTATAAATGTGCAATAAATGTGTACCACATTGAATCAGGATGGGGGGAGGGCCTTGTCATCTCTGGAGAGATTAAACTGACTGGAAATATACTCCCTCAGATTTAGAAGAGCAAGAGATGATAAAATGCTCATAGACCTCGACTGGGTAGATGCAGAGATGTTGTTGCCCTTTGCCTGGGATCAGCTACTCACAGTGGATTAGAGAAGTTGTTTCTTCAGCCAAGTGGTGGAGTGGTGTATCATTAGGATCCTTTGTACAAGAGATTGTGGAGTTTCAGTTGCTGCATTCAAGGCTGAGATCCAGAGAAACTATTGGAACCACTCAGCAGGTCAGGCAGCATCTGCAGAAAGGGAAACATTCCCTCCATTGCCCTTTCTAAATATGCTGCCTGATGCTTGCTGAGTGGTTCCAGAATTCCTTTTATTTATTTTGTTTTCCCCGCAACATAGAGTTCTGTTCAATTTCCAGAAACATGAGTGGATTTTAAGGGAATTGAGTGATATGGGGCTTGTGTAAGTTAAGTGATGCCTATTGAAAGGTCTTCCATGATCTTATTGGAAGAGCAGATGACTGACCTGCTTTTTTTTTGTGTTCTTTTTAAAAGGCTAGTTGATTTTTATAACTCATGTTCGTATAGAATGAGTTTTAACTTTAAAAATTGATCTGTCATTTTTTTTCTACTCCAAGGTTTTAACACTTGATCCCACACTTCACATGAAGCGTCCTACACCATTTTCTCTACATGATCACTGTAGTACCCCAGCGGTGGTTTCGGAATGTGACACTCAATCTTCAGTTAGTCCTGACTCTCTTGTGGGAGTAACCACGCAAAGCTATTGCCATCCTAATTTGGGTTCATGTGTACGTACTGCTCCAGAATCAGAATTGACAGATACCTCCAGGCGTACTGTGCGGAATAGCTCATTGCCTTCTCCAAACTGGAATCTCCATTCTGGTTCTCAGTCTTCCACTGCTGTCCAAGGTCAACATTACTTAAGCTTGAAAGAAACGGGGAATGCAAGTGCTTTACCAGGACAAGAGAGCAATTCTGCAATAACTCCATCACCTGTGCCTTGCGTTGAATTGAGGAGTGGAAATAATATGAATAGATCATTGGACCATAATGTTTCTGAATCGTCTCTTGAAGATCCTGTTACGTTATCTATGTAAGTGAACTCTTTATTTAAAAAATGTTTTGCATCATTTGGAATCAATTCAAACTTCCAACTCTTCAAGTTACTTTTTTGTTGCATTGGCATACGTTAATGTCCTGTGTCACAGTGCCACTTATTTTCAGTGTATACGGAATCCAAGCAAATTATAGCGTACAGATTGGGAACTTCAAATTCACTTATTCAGATAGACATTTCAGGGGCTTGTCCATTTGTTATAAGACAATGAGATATGGGAGCAGAATTAGGTTGTTTGGCGCATCGAGTCTGCTCCACCATTTCATCATAGTTGATCCCTTTTCCTTCTCAGCCCCAATCTCTTTCCTTCTCCCTGTATCCCTTTGTGCCCTGACTAATCAAGAATCTTTCAGCTTCTGCCTTAAAAATACCCAGTGACTTGGCTTCCACAGCCACCTGTGGTAATGAATTCCACAGATTCACCACTCTCTGGCTAAAGAAATTCCTCCTCATCTCTGTTCTAAAAGGGTGCCCCTCTATTTTGAGGCTGTGTCCTCTGGCCTTAGACTCCCCCACCATGGGAAGCATCCTGTCCACATCCAGTCTATTGAGGCCTTTCAGCATTCAGTAGGTTTCAATGAGTTATGTGTCATGTCATAAGACATGTATGATCATGATTGTTCTCAGCAAATTTTTGTTCAGAAGTGGTTTGCCATTGCCACCTTCTGGGCAGTGCCCTTACAAGATGGTGACCCCAGCCATTATCGATACTCTTCAGAGATTGTCTGCCTGGTGTCAGTGTTCGCATAACCAGGGCTTGTGATATGCACCGGCTACTCATACGACCATCCACCACCTGCTCTCGTGGCTTCACATGACCCTGATAGGGGGTGGGGGGGGATCTAAGCAGGTGCTACACCTTGCCTGAGGGTAAACTGCAGGCTAGTGAAGTAGGAGCACCCTATACCTCCATTGGTAGAGATACATCTCCACCCCAACTTTCATGATTAAACTTCCTGATCTCTGCAATTTATTTCTGCATCATAAACGTGAATTCATATTCTCTTTTTAAACTTGTTACTTCCAGCGCTCGCTTAAACTTGCGTGAGAAGCATGCACGGCATGTGGCTGACATTAGAGCTTACTATGAGGCAGAAATCAACATCCTGAAGGAGAAATTGGATGCTTTAAATTCACCTTCTGCAGTATCTGAGGCAGAAAAACAGAACCAAAATCTTTCAAAAAGGTAGCTTTTGGTTTCAAATAAATTAAAATAAAGTTTTAGAAAAGTAAATCACTTGCTGTTCTTGTGCTTAATGTTATTTGGAATATAACCAAAATGTATGCTCTTTCTTATTTACTGCCTGTTACACCACTAGCACTTAGGGCAGCAATGAGGGTCCTCCATCTCTGTCTGTCGCACACAGGCATAGAAAGATTCATCATTGTTTTTCGGTAACAATTTTTGTTTGACCAGTCAGGGTTGTTAGCCCTGGGGTGAGCCCCTGAACCTCAAGGACCAGTGGACCACTCTTATTCTGGCCTCTACCCTTTGACCTCTTTGGCATGGGCGACCCTACCAGCTGTCAAAGCACATAGCCCTGACTCCAACAAACATAGCTCTTCAGGTCATTGAGTCACGCAAGCCTCTAAACCCTACAACAGGGTTGTGGTTCTCTTGGTGGTATGCTTTTTTTTTCCCTAGTATAGTTATATTGCACATTAAAAAGGCTGCAATTGTTTAAAATAATAAAAAAAACTTAACAGACACAAGAACAGGAATGTACTTTAACCTGGTCAACAGCATGAGAGCCCAGATGGACCAGGATAATGCGCTATTGGACATTGGCAGGATTGTATGTTACTTGTTCAACACAGCCTGGAGAGCAAATAGAAACAAAGAAAACCTACAGGCCCTTCGGCCCACGATGCTGCGCTGAATATGTACTTACTTTAGAAATTGCCTCAGGTTACCCATAGTCCTCTATTTTTCTATCTATGTACCTATCCAGGAGCCTCTTAAAAGACCCTATTGTATCCACTTTCACCACTGCCGCCAGCAGCCCATTTCATGCACTTACCACTTACCCCGACATCTCCTCTGTACCTACTTCCAAGCACCTTAAAACTATGCCCTCTTGTGTTAGCCATTTCAGCCCTGGGGAAAAAGCATCTGACTATCCACAGGATCAATGCCTCTCATTTGTAAAGTGGTCAGTGCATTCTAAAGAGCAATGGGAACTTGGAGTTAATTTTACACTCTACATCCCTGCATTGAAAACTCTGGCAGATTTGATTGCCTATTAGCATTGGGTGTTGTTTAATGAATATTGTCAATAACTTTATGAAACTATTGCAGGACTTCTAACAGTTACTTTGAATTTTCAGATGTGAACAATTGGAAGGAGCACTAACCGAAGCTGCCAAGCGAATTCGGGACCTTGAGAACAAGAACTATTTGATGGAAATGCAGTTGGTGGGTAGCAGTCACTGAGTAAAAGAATAGAATTTGTTTATACTTGAGAGCAAATACTACCGTCAAATCTTGACCAAAATTGAAGTTCAGACTGTAGGTTAGAAAATGTCTGATGAGAATAAGAATCTTGTACCATCCACAACAATGCCAGTTGTTCCTTGCTTTATTTTTTTTTCCATTTTATTTCCTAACAGTTGGAAATTACACTTGTGCTTTTGATTAGGCTGAGTGGCCTGGACGCTACGATGCAGTCAGTACTGCAGCTAAGGCTCTGCAACAACGCCTCGATGAAATGCGAAAAGATAGCAAGGAGAAAGATAACATGGTCAACAAACTCAATAGCAGGCTGAAAGACCTAGAAGAAGCTTTTGAACGGGCATACAAACACTCCGATAATAAAGATGCCCGACAGAAACAAGAGCACAAAATGCTACAAGATGTGAGTCAAGAATTTATTTATATCAGTTTGATAGCGAAAAAGATGGCACTAAATTATTCCTGGGTACAATTTTTATTGTAGAAGTATATCATTCTTTAATTTGTAAAGAATTTAATTTTTAATTTAAAAATTGCTGTCTTGTGTTGCAGTTGCTTACAGAGTACGAGTCACTGGGAAAAGAACATGAACGAGTCAAGGTAATTTCCAACCCTTTTTGCAGTGTGTGTTCATGGATCAGTTATGTATGAAAGGGGAGTCATTTGGCCCAGCTGAGCAGTGCAGTTTGATACAAAAGCAATCCTTAGGCCCTCGTTCTCCCCTCCCTATTACGCTAATTATCTTTTCCTTTCAATTATTTATTTAGCCCCTTTTGACTGCTATCCTTGAAACAACCTCCATAGTGGGCTCTGCAGTTCAGACCACACCACTTGCTATGTAAAAGTAGATTTTCCATGTTACCTTAGTTCATGTTATGATGTGTTTCTGGTGGTTTCTTTTTTTGTTGCTATCTTTGTGCATTTTTGATCGGGGCGGACTAGCACTGCGACCTGCAGATAGCGAGAGATACGGTGCTGGATTGAACTGAATGAAATATGCCTGAACTCTTGTGATGTCTTTCTGATCTGGTGCTTTGTATTCTGTGTTTTTCATTTTTTTGTTTTTAACTGCCATTGCATGTGTTTTTTTGTTTGCATGTTGGGGGTTTGATGTTTCTCTTTACAGGTTTCACGTTTTTTGTTTTGAGGCTGTCTGTGGGGAAGATGAATCTCAGGGTTGTATACTGCATACATATTTTGTTAATAAATGTACTTTGAACTTGAACTGATTCTGGCTCTAGGGGCACGTAATAATATTAAACATGTTATATTAGAGTCATAGAAACTTATGGCATTGAGGGCCCTTTCGGTCCACCTTCTCCACACTGCCCATGAAATCTATCTTGGCTAATACCATTTACCTGCATTAGGGGCCCATATCCCTCTACAACTTTCTTGTTCAAGTACTTGTCAATGCAATTCAAGTTTAATTGTCATTCGACCATACAGGAATACCCATGAATACAGCCAAACGAGACAGCGTTACTCCGGGGCCAAGGTGTAAAACATAGTACCGATAGTTACACATGGCACAGTGGGGAAAAGACAGTCACTTATCAGTTCCTAATATTGCAAAGAAAATAGAGCCATCCAATCCAATTGCAACTTGTAATTGCAGCCCTCCATTTCAATCAATATCTAAGTACTTGCAAAGTGCAATTATGAAGAAAGCACGGCCTTTACTTCCTTAGAAGCTTGCAAAGATTTGGCATGTTATCTAAAACTTTTAAAACCTTCCATAGATATGTGGTGGAGAGTATATTGACTAATTGTATCATGGCCTGGTATGAAAATACCAATGCCCTTGAATGGACAATCCTGCAAAAAGTAGTGGATGTGGTCCAGGCCATCATGCGTAAAGCCCTTCCCACCATTGAGCACAACTACACGAACACTTTTGCAGGAAAGCAGCATCCAATGGATCTCCACTACCTAGGTTATGCTCTCTTCTCGCTGCTGCCATAAGGAAGGAGGTACAGGGGCCTTGGTCCAACACCACCAGGCTCACTTGCCCCATCACTGAAATGTTCCCACAACCAATGGGCTCACTTTCAAGGATTCTTCATCTCATGTTCTTGATATTTATTGCTTATTTATTTATTATTATTTTTGTCTTTTGTATTTGCTCAGTTTGTTGTCTTTTGCCCATTGTTTGTCATGTTGTGCATGGTCTTTCATTGATTCTATTGTGTTTCTTCGATTAACTGTGAATGCCGGCAAGACAATGAATGTCAGGGTTGTATATGGTGACATATATGTACTTTGATAGTAATTTTACTTTGAACTTTGTATTTTTGTAATTTGTGCACCCTGGTGAAGTTGAATTTATTTTCTCTAGACCTTGTATAAATGTAGATATGGTCAATAATCTTTGTTATTTTACTGCTTAGGAAGCTTTGAATACCACAGAAGATAAACTGTATGATGCAAATTCTCAGATCTCAGAGCTGAAAAGGTTAGATAATGAAATTTTGCTTTATTTTATTATCTTGGCAAGAATGATAAATTCATTAAATTATTTTGTATCTTTTTAAAAGTGAATCTAGATACTCTGCAGTTATATTTAGAAACCTTTTTACTTGAGTAAGATTCGCTATAAAATTCATTACTAACCTCAATGCATGTTACTTCATTGTTACTTTTCCCATTTCTGACACGGTACATTAAATATTTCTCCAGAGTTTTTTTTATAGTCTAATAATCTAACCACAGCCTGTATCAAAATACAGGAGACCCTTAAGTTCTTTCCTGGCCCCCTCATGTTCCTCACATTTGAATGTCTGTTTTATTTTCGAATATGATCCAATTCTGTTTGGAAATCCACAGTTGAACCTGCTGCCAACATCCTTTCACACTGTGCATTCCAGGTCATAAACACCATTCCATGAAATATTTCTTGTCATGTCCCCTCCTTGATATTTTACCATTCACTTTAAATCAGGTTCCAACCTTTTTATTTATCCCTCCCCTCCCAGCTCTTCCAGCTGCACTGCCCAGCAACCCCTGATTTTAATTCTAGCTTAATCACAGGAAAATTTACAATGACCAACTAACCTACCAACTAGTACGTCTGTGGACTGTGGGAGGAAACTGGAGCACCCAGAGGAAACCCGTGTGGTCTAACTTACGAAATAAGAGAACGTGTCTGTCATTTCACCCCTTGAAATTGTTTCACAAGACTTAAGGTTTCCAACTTCTTTATGCCATTAGCTGAGGGGTTTGTGAACCCCAGGTTGGGAACCCCTGCACTAGACAAAACTTAGCTGATTTTGCCCTCAGTTGTATAACTCCTTCCAACACTACCCCTCGCCCTTGACACAGCAAGGATGTGATACTGGAGCTTTATTAGGCATTGGTCAGACCACACTTGGAATATTGTGAGCAGTTTTGGGCCCGTTATCTCAGAAAAAGTTGTGCTGGCATTGCAGAGTGTCCAGAGGAGGTTTGTGAAAATGTTTCAGGGAATGAAAGGGTTAATGTATGAGGAGTGTTTGATTGCTCTGGGCCTGTACTCGCTGGAGTTTAGAAGAATGAGGAGAGATCTCATTGAAACCTATCGAATATTGAAGGCCCAGGTGGAGTGGATGTGGTGAGGATGTTTCCTGCATTGGTGAGTTTAGGACCTCCATCCATTTAGAGCAGATGAGGAGAAATTTCTTTAGCCAGAGTGTGGTGAATCTGTGGAATTCATTGCCACAGACAGTTGTGGAGGCCAAGATATTGGGTATATTTTAAAGTGGAAGTTAATAGGTTTTGATTAGTCAGGGTGTCCAAGGTTACATGGAGAAGGCAGGAGAATGGGGTTGTGAGGGCCAATAAATCAGCTATAATGGAATAGCAGAGCAGACTCGATGGGCTAAATGACCCAATTTTTCTCCTATGTCTTATGGTCTTATAAACCAAAACTGTCTGCTTTGGCCGTGAATATATTCAGTGATGCAGCCTCCACATTCTCTGGGTCAGCGATTCATAACATTCCTAGAGAAAAAAATGCTCCTCATCTCCATCTTGTAGTGCTTAGTCAAAGATCCTTCCGTCAGAACTGGGAGAGAGTTAGCTCTCGTTTAACTTTAGTTTTTTCTCTTCTGCTGTTCTGAAGATTTCTGATATTTCTTTGATCAGAAATATTGACTCTGTTTCTCTATTCACAAGTATGCCTGACCTGCTGAAATGTTTCAGATTTCAATAGCTTTTGTCAATAGTATGTCAATAGCTTTTGAGTACATGATTTTGAGGAAATGGGTTAATAGCACAGTGACCATTCTCCCTCTGATGCTATGGTGTATTTGATCTTCCATGTGGGAAGGTACATTGATAGAAACGCAGGAAGCATTCCGGGGCATTTTCCTTTTTTTTTTTCTCCACTATAGAACATGTTCCTTCACTATGAACCTCTTTTCATAATTCTGCTTCACTTCCTTTGATTCCCTTGTGTATGTTCATGAAGATCTGGCTCCATGACCTTGTGTGCTGGAGAATTTCACAGGGTTTCACAGTCTTCTGGGTCC
This sequence comes from Mobula birostris, assembly GCF_030028105.1. Taxonomy (NCBI): domain Eukaryota; kingdom Metazoa; phylum Chordata; class Chondrichthyes; order Myliobatiformes; family Myliobatidae; genus Mobula; species Mobula birostris. Next base: position 52,457,993 of record NC_092391.1, read on the forward strand.
TGCTGATGTGAAAGGATGGCACAGTGGAGCAACTGGAGGAGCTGCAGCCTCACAGTAACCAGAGTTCAATCCTGACTGCGGTTTCACGTTCTCCCTGTGTCTGTGTCGATGTACTTTGGTTTCCTCTCACGCCACAAAGATGTGCCAGTTGTTGGATTAATTGGCCACTGAAAATAGCGCCCAGTGAGGGATGTTGAGGAAAATGGAAGATTCATGTAAATAGGTGGTTGGGAGTGGACTGATGACCCTGTGACCATGCTGTAGCTCTCTGACTATCATTCTACCGTATCCTGAGGGTGCTACAGGCCCTTCATGCAGCCAAATCCTCTTGCATTGAAATTTGCCGCCCTAAATATCTGTCAACCAATTCAGAATTTCTGCCAATATATTACTCCAATTCCTATGTACTTTAATCTTGTACATTAATTCCATTTGTAGGACCTTGTCTAAAGCTTTCAGAAAGTACAATACTCCAAGGCCTATGATCGTTCCTTGGTTACATGCATAAAAAATTCTGGTAGATCCGTTACACATGACTTTTCCCTTTCATGAAACCTGCTGACGTTGCACATTTGCCCAGTCCTAGAATAGTACAGCACATTTGGCCCACAATGTTGTGCTGAACCAGCTAAAAGGCAAATCAAAAACACCCACACACTAATCCTTCCTACCTACACCATGTTTGTGTCCCTCCATCTTCCTTACATCCATGTGCCTATCTAAACGTCTCTTAAAGGACTCGAATGTATTTGTCTCTAGCACAATACCAGGTGGTGCATTTTAGGCATCCACCTCTCTTAGTTTAAAAAAAAACTTGCTCCTCACATCCCCTTTGAGCCTACCCCCTTTTACCTTCAATGCATACTCTCTGGTATTTAACATTTCTACCCTGGGAAGTAGATGCTCTCTGCCCACTGTATCTATGCCTCTCATAATTTTTTAAAGCCTCTATTAGATCTCTCCTCAGTCTCCAAAGCTCCAGAGAAAACAACCCAAGTTTGTCCCGACTGTCACGATAGCACATGCCCTCTAAACCAGGCTGCATTCTGGTAAATCTCTTCTGCACCCATTCCAAAGCCTCAACATCCTTCCTATAGTGGAACGGTGAGAACTGTATGCAATACTTGAGATGTGAGCTAACTAGTGTTTTAAAAAGTTGCAACATAACCTCCTGATATTTGATCTCAAAGTTCTGTAATCACGTGATTCTGGCTGATTCAAGATAATAATTGATTCTGTTGACCCGCTGCCGTCCAGCAAAAGGTTCAGGACACTAAAAGCCAGAACAAATAGACTGAGGAACAGCTTCTATCCCAGAGCTGTGGCCTCCATCACACCACTCCCACAGAACAATGACTGAAACTGTGAGCACACACAAGGACTCAAATACTTGCAGTAACGGCACTTTGTGCATTACTGTGATATTCTGGTACTGCTGCAACTTATTTCCTGCCACTTATCTATTTAATACTGTTTTTCTATTACTGTCTTGTTTTTATACCGCTTTATTTAATTGCCTGAGAGGAAGCCAAACAGAGTTTCATTGTACCTAAGTATAATGACAATAAAGATCATTCAATTCAATTCAATATTTTGCCTACTACCGATGCTGGGTTTACTGCTCTGAATTTCTACTTCTCTCCATTCTTGACTATAACCTACACTTAATTAGTTGTATCTCATCAGTAATTAATTTGTTTGTTCTCTTTTCAGAGTTGTATCTAAGCTTGAGGCTCAGATTAGACAAGCAGACCATGAGAGGAGCTACATGAAGGTCCGGACTAGTGCAGAAAGCTGTTTACGTACATCAAGCAACAGGTAAATGGTTGCAGGAGTCAAAGCTTCTGCTTCTGAGAAAACTCATAACATTTCCTACACAAAATTTCTGCACAACATTCACTTTCATAGCTTCCTTGGTACTCATAATTTGAGTCTCAAAGTTAAAATACTCATTAAAACATCCTCAACGTTCAAGGGTAGGGAATTCTAAAGATTCATGATTCTCTAAGTTATATTTCTTCTCACCTATCTCTTAAATACCTGGCCCTTACCTTGAAAGTATGTGGGTCCCAGCTCTAGATTGTCCACCTAGTGGAAAGACTCTCAACAGTATATATAGCCTGTTGAGGGATCATTTGTTGCTCTGAAACACCAGGGAATTGTTGGTTCATTTTATAATCACTCATTTATGAGATTACTTTCTCAGAAATAAACGCAGTGAGCTTTTAATGTATCATTTGTAAGATTGTCAATCCTTGTGTCAGAGGTCATAATGACAAATTATTTTAAATTGTTGTTTCCATATTCAGCTCAATGTATTTGTATATGCATCCACAAACAAAGGAGACGCTTTACACATCTTCAACTGCAAGAAAACACTTTATTAGAACTATCAAAAATGCAAAACAGAAAGAAAAATAAATGTCTACAGTAGTAGCTGTCATAGAAAAGCAGCATCCATCATCAGAGATTTCCGCCACCCAGATCATGCTTCCTTCTTGCTGCTGAGATGTTCCCAGAACCAATAATCTCACTTCAAGTACTCTATCTCATTATCTCATGTTCTTGTTATTTATTGCTATCTATATTTGTATTTGCACAGCTTGTTGCTTTCTGCACTCTGATCTTTCATTGGCCCTGTTAGAGTTACTATTCTATAGATTTGCTGAGTATGTCCTCAGGAAATTGAGTCTCAGGGTTGTATATGGTGACATATTTGTACTTTAATAATAAAGTTTAATTTGAACTTTGAAATCAAAATAATGCTCATCATTCACTGAACAAGCTGATCTCTGCTCTGTTGAGGGGGTTGATGGGCAGGGGGGAGCCACAGATCTGGCAATCTCATGCAGCTTGTTTTTCTTTTTCTTTTTCCTCTCCCCCCCACCCTCTCACACAATCTGAGTAACAAATTATGCATTTTAATTAATTTGTTCATTCATTTGTTAAATGTGTGTTGTATGACGTAGACAATCATGGTCTTTCCATGTCCATGTTTGTTCGTGTCAAATTTTTCTGCAGAAGTGGTTTACCATTGTCACCTTCTGGGCAGTCTCTTCACAAGACAGGTGATCTCAGCCATTATCAATACTCTTCAGAGATTGCCTGCCTGGTGTCAGTGATAGCATAACTAGGACTTGTGATATGCACCAGCTGCTCATACGACCATCCTCCCATGGCTTCATGGGACTCTGATCTTGGGTGGGGGGGGTGGGGGTTGTGGTTGGGGCACTAAGCAGGTGCTACACCTTGCCCAGGCTAACAGAGGGAAAGAGCGCCTTACACTTCCTTTAGTAGAGACATATTTCAATATAGAACAAATTAGAACACTACCAGTAGTGCTACAGCACTATCAAACTATGAGTTCCTAAGAGTTAACAATGGAAAAGTTTATCCAGTGTACACAATGAACAAAATCAGCACAGATATTGGACTGCCTTCATGCAATTCTATCGCAGATTGCATCCTCCAAATCTTCATTTCCATTATAAGATTCAAGATAATTGTTGATACCTCCAAAATCTTCATAGTTCTTAACTTGTTAGGTAGTGAAGTAGTTTCATTTTCACTCCCAGCTCTTTCTGGCATTTCCAAGCCCGAATGTTTGAAACTGCAGTGAACGAAACAGTTCTGAATTGCCTAATTGCTTATTTCTTACCAACTATCAGTGACAAAAATCACTGCTTTTTTTCTAACGCAAACATATGCTTTTAAAAACAGTTCACTCTGAGCACGGTGTAGTGTCTAATGGCCACATAATGGTTCATGACTGACATTAGTTAGAAACTGTTAGCAACAGTCTCTTGCCCCAGTTCAGCAGCATAGTGTTCCAAATAAACAAAGGGAATCTAGTTATTTTCTCGATTAGATTTTGTTCACTAAGCGTTGTCCCAAATAAGTGACTACCCCAATTAACTGATGGGCCAATTAACCAGAATCCAGTATATTTTATTTTTAGCTGTTAATTTTTTTAACAAGCCTTTGGGATTTTGCTATTAATGCATAATTTAACAACAGCTAATTAACATTTTTGTAATCATCATGTCAGTCTGAATTATTTTGATGTTCGACTTCCAGCATGATTGTAGGTAACATTGAGATGTATTTTGAGGTATGGTAACATCTGAAGTTTATTGACACAAGTGTGGAAGCAAGTATTCTGTTACAAGCTTCTTGTAGGCAACTGCAAACTAAATTTAAATTTAATTAATTTTCCATTTGTCTATGAACTTCAGCCAAAATTGATGAATTACTTGAAGTGGAAACTGGACAACAAATATAGAAACAGATAGAGGTTTCATTGGATTATGTCTGGTAACAACATAACAATACCATGTTGTGATTTCTCCACCACTAGTAGCTATGTCTTCAGCTGCTGAGGCTCTATGCTCAGGAAATCCCTCCCTGAACCCCTATCTTTCGATCTCTTTCTTCCTTAATTTAATTTTAAAATCAGGTTTAATGACAGAGCTTTTAACTGAGTCAATACTGCATTTTGTTGGATAAACTAGTATAAATGGGAGTTGAGAATACAGGATGCAATTTGGATAATCCTAATCATTTGGACTTTTTGAGATCCAGGGTTGTAATTATTAACACAAATGTAATTTATGTCCCCACTTAAAAAAGTTAAAATGTACAAAACCTAATTGAGATGCAGTACTGTGTGCAAAAGTCTTAGGCACATTACATATATAACTAGGGTGCCTAGGACTTCTGCACATTATTGTATATTATGTCTTTCCAGTTACCAAATAACACTTAATAGTATACAAAGCTAAGTAGTCTTTATTTTTCTTTTTTTTTGTTTCCCAACCACCTTCCTATTTTAGCCAATATACAGTACTGTGCAAAAGTCTTTTGCACCCTATCTGCATATATAAAGTCTTGCACAGTTTGTTTGTTTTGTGCCACGTGGTATGTCCATGATTGTCCTTGCCAAATTTATCTACAGAAGTAGTTAGCCATTGTCACCTTCTGTGCAGTGTATTTACAAGATGGGTGACCCCAGCCATTGTCAATACTCTTCAGAGAATGTCTGCCTGGCGTCAGTGGTCACATGAACAGGTGATCTGCACCAGCTGCTCAAACGACCGTCACCACCTGCTCCCATGGCTTCATGTGTCCCTGGTTGGGGGATGGGGGGGGTGCTAAGCAGGTGCCCAAGGGTGACCTGCAGACTAGTGGAGAGAAGGAGCCCCTTACACCTTTGCAAGAGATGTATCTCCACCCTGCCACCCCTTTACACAATAAAAAAAATTATGGGCTAATCAATATTTTGTCATTTGAGGCTTCTTTGCATTGTTTCATTATTCTGTTGTTTCTAAACAGCCTTTTTAACCACCACAATGCTTATCATTCTCCTGTAAAATCTGCTTCAACTGATGTGGCAAGACGGAAGTGGTTGACTCCAGGTTCTGATTATTCCATCTTCACAGGACGTCCTTTAGAGAGTAACTACAGTGGATTTGAGGAAACTCACTTGCAGCCCAGAAGGTCAGTCCAGCATACTTACCTTGGAAATGAAAATAGGAAATTGTAGATCAGATAACAACTTGGAGAGAGAAATAATTGATATTTCCATTCAGTGGCCTCTCATTGAGGAAGAAAGACAAAGTATTGGAACTGTGAGGTGCAGAATGTTAGAGCTACTGGGTAGTTCCAGAATCTTCTGTGGTTTACATTTCAAAGTTCCAGCAATTATTTTAACCCCGTAATTCTTCCCATGCATCTCCTTTCAAAGGACTGATCAGCCATGATGAACTAGATGCTACCAAAAGCTATAGGAATCACCAGGACTGTCTTGGTCTTACCCTACCCTACCATACACATTCCCATTGTTCTCCCACTTCTCCTGTTTTCTTACGCTCTAATGAAGTCATCCACATGAAAATATACACAGCACAAGAATTTGCACCCTGGTTGATCCTCCTTGATCCTGTTAGAGTTACTGATCTAATCCACTAATTTGCTGAGTGTGCCCGCAAGAAGATCAATCTCAGGGTTGTATATGGTGACATATATGTACTTTGATAATAAAGCTTACTTTGAACTTTGAAGTCTGGCCCATCGAGCCTGCTGTGCCATTCAATATGCTCATGGTTGTTCTGCCTCAGGCCTCAACTCCATATCTGTGCCAGTTGCATGTAGCCCTCACTTCTTTGCTTTCTCAAAAAATTACCTACCTTTTCCTTAAGCTCTACCAGTGAACTAACCTCCGCAATCCCCAAAGAAATATTTATTATGCATCTCATCACTCCAGTCATAGAATCATAGAAAAGTGCAGCACAGAACCAAACCCTTCAGCCCATCTAGTCCATGCGGAACCATTTAAACTGCCTACTCCCATTGACATGCACCAGGACCATAACCCTCCATATACCTATCTAAAATGTACCTATCTCAATGACTTGCCCCTTTATCTTGTAACTATGTCACCTCATTTGAGACTTCTCTACCAATGGAAACATCTCAGGACACAAACCTGCAGATGCTACAATCTGGTGGAACAAAGAAACTGCATCAGGAATTCGGGTCTTGACCCAAAACGTCGACTTTCTCTCTCCCTCCACGGATGTTGCCTGACCCACTGAATTCCTCCATCGCCCTTTTTTTGCGATAGAAACACCTTTGCATCTATCTTGTCACGTGCCATTAGGACAGGTATTTTTTATGCCGTGGACCCCTACCATTAACTGACAGGTCCATGGACCCCAGGTTGGGAACCCCTGCTGTAGCGGCAAAACCAAACCAAAAACCAAAACTAAACAATTGCTGCCAATCTGTGACCGCTGGGGAGTTGTTATATTTGCATGACAAACCCCCAGCTCCAATGATTTCCAAAAATTGAATGCTTTATTCCATCCTTTATTAGCAATTAGCAAACATATAATCTTGAAGTGACGAAACTTAAGCATACATACAGTGGCACGCAGAAGTTTGGGCACCCCGGTCAAAATTTCTGTTACTGTGAATAGTTAAGTGAGTAGAAGATGAACTGATCTCCAAAAGTCATAAAGTTAAAGATGAAACATTCTTTTCAACATTTTAAGCAAGATTAGTGTATTATTTTTGTTTTGTACAATTTTAGAGTGAAAAAAAGGAAAGGAGCACCATGCAAAAGTTTGGGCACCCAAGAGATTTGAGCTCTCGGATAACTTTTACCAAGGTCTCAGACCTTAGTTAGCTTGTTAGGGCTAACCCTGTCCCAACAATCAGCAGCCATGGGTTCCTCTAAGCAGCTGCCTAGCACTCTGAAAATTAAAATAAATGTTGCCCACATAGCAAGAGAAGGCTTTAAGAAGATAGCAAAGCGTTTTCAAATAGCCGTTTTCTCAGTTCGTGATGTAATTAAGAAATGGCAGTTAACAGGAACAGTTGAGGTCTGGAAGACCAAGAAAACTTTCCGAGAGAACTGGTCATAGGATTGCTAGAAAGGCAAATCAAAACCCCTGTTTGACTGCAAAAGACTTTCAGGAAGATTTAGCAGACTCTGGAGTGGTGGTGCACTGTTCTACTGTGCAGCGACACCTGCACAAATATGACCTTCATGGAAGAGTCATCAGAAGAAAACTTTTCCTGCATCCTCACCACAAAATTCAGCGTCAGAAGTTTGCAAAGGAACATCTAAACAAGCCTGATTCATTTTGGAAACAAGTCCTGTGGACTACTGAAGTTAAAATAGAACTTTCTGGCCGCAATGAGCAAATGTATGTTTGGAGAAAAAAGGGTGCAGAATTTCATGAAAAGAACACCTTTGCAACTGTTAAATACGGGAGTGGATCAATCATGCTTTGGGCTTGTGTTGCAGCCAGTGGTATGGGGAACATTTCACTGGTAGAGGGAAGAATGAATTCAATTAAATACCAGCAAATTCTGGAAGCAAACATCATACGGTCTGTAAAAAAAGCTGAAGGTGAAAAGAGGATGGCTTCTACAACAGGATAATGATCCTAAGCACACCTCAAAATCCACAATGGACTACCTCAAGAGGCACAAGCTGAAGGTTTTGCCATGGCCCCCGACCTAAACATCATCGAGAATCTGTGGATAGACCTCAAAAGAGCAGTGCATGTAAGACGGCCCAAGAATCTCACTGAACTAGAAGCCTTTTGCAAGGAAGAATGGGGGGAAATCCCCCAAACAAGAATTGAAGACTGTTAGCTGGCTACAGGAAGCATTTACAAGCTGCGATACTTGCCAAAGGGGGTGTTACTAAGTACTGACCATGCAGGGTGCCCAACTTTTGCTTCAGGCCCTTTTCCTTTTTTGTTATTTTGAAACTGTAAAAGATGATAATAAAAAAATAATTTGCTTAAAATATTAAACAAATGTGTCATCTTTAACTTTATACCTTTTGGAAATCAGGTCATCTTTTACTCGCTTAGCTATTCACAGTAGCAGAAATTTTGACCAGGGGTGCCCAAACTTTTGCATGCCACTGTAAGTATAAGCTAAATGATACTGAGCACTCTTGAGCGATATCTCAGTGAAAGATATGACATCTGTCAGCCCCAAGCTGCTCACTGCCACAAAATAAGCAAGAATACGTAACTTATTTCCTTTGTTTTACCACGCCCCCACTTGTGTTACTCGTTACCTTAGTAAACATGCAACACAGAATATAAAGCAGATAGAGAACAGACACATGGCTCCTACACCTGCCGTAGAATTTTAAATATATCAAATAAGGTTACACTTCAGAATTCCAGTGAATAAAAATCTCAGTCTTAGCTGTTTATGAGAGGATGTTCCAGGAATTACACAATTATCTCTTGGAGTATCCTCTTTCTTATATACGAGGGCCAAGAACCTGTGCATTTCTTCAGGTGCAGACTCAGTAACATCTTGTGCAAGTATCACAGCACAATGAGGAGGTGTACAGGAGTGAGATTGATCAGCTGGTTGAGTGGTGTTGTAATAGCAACCTCGTGTTCAACATCAACAAGACCAAAGAATTGATTGTGATTTTCAGGAAAGGAAAATTGGGAGAAGATATATTAAGGGGTCAGTAGTGGAAAGAGTAAGCAGTTCTAAGTTCCTGGATGTCAACATCTCAGGACTTATCCTGGGCCCAATTCATTGATGCTATCATGCCCCTACTTCATTTGGAGTTTGATGAGATTTGATATGTCCTCAAAGGCTCTTGCAAATTTCTGGAAGTGTATTTTGGAGAGCATTCTGGCTGGTTGCATCACAGCCTGGTATGGAGGCTCCAGTGCACAGGATCACAAGAGACTGCACAGGGTTGTAAACTCAGCCAGCTCTGTCTGGGCATAACCATTGAGGACCATTCAAGAGGCAGCATCCGTCATTAAGGACCCTCATACCTGGGACATGCTGTCATCTTGATACCACCATTGGGGAGGGGGTAGAGGGATCTGAAGATCTTCACTCAATAATTGAGGAACAGCTTCTCCTTCGCCATCAGATTTCTGAATGGTCCGTACAATCTCTATTCTGAGAAACAGCCCTTAACCTTTGTCCTCTGCATCCTACCTCAGAGCTGATATCGAGTCCTTCCAAACTCCTGCAACCCATGTACCTGTTCACCTGAGACCAGAAAACACAATACTCCAAATGTGGCCTAACCAAATTTTATATATGTGCATCATGATTTCCTGTCCCTTAAACTTAGAATAACATGCCCAATGAAGACAAACATGCCATAGCCCAGTCACTTACAGTACGTTGTCACTTTCAGGGAACTATGAATTTGGACCTCTGTACATCAGTGCTCTGTAAGGTCTTACCTTTTTCTGTATATTTCCCCCCCAAAGTGCAACACCTCTCACTTGCCCTGATTAAGTTCCTGTCTGCCATTTGAAAAGAATGGACAAGCTCACAGCATGCTGGGTAGGATAATTAGAAAGATGCTGCTCCCGTTGATCAATACATCAAGCAGTTGGTGACAAATTTAGATTAATGGGGAAAGACATGGGGTTATGAAGAATGAACTTTTTTTTCTCCTCTATTCTTCATAATCATCATAATCATCACTATCATTATCATTATGTTCTGTGTCGTATGACTTGGATGATCATGGTTTTCCACCTGTCTTTCTCTTCTTCTTTTCCCTTTCCATGACCATGGTTGTTCTTGGCAAAGTTTTCTACAGAAGTGGTTTGCCATTGCCTTCTTCTGGACAGCGTCTTTACAAGACTAGTGGACCCCCCCCCCCCCCCCCCCTATCCCAAGCTATTATCAATACTCTTCAGATGTTGTCTGCCTGGTGTCAGTGGTCACATAACCAGGACTTGTGATCTGCACCAGCTGCTCAAACAACCATCACCACCTGCTCCCATGGCTTCACGAGACCCTGATGGGTGGGGGGAGGGGGGAGCTAAGCAGGTAATTCACCGTGCCCAAGGGTGACCTGCAGGTAAGTGGAGGAAAGGAGTGCCTTGCACCTCCTATGGTAGAGACATATTTTCACTCAACCACCCATTCTGTCTTCTCTCTTCTCCCCCCCCCCCCCATTAGACAGTGGATATCACATGTAGTTTTTTCAGTACATGGACCATGGACTGCAGTTTAGATGGACTCTGGATCAAAGTCTCTCTGGGGGCTTTTGCTGGTGTAACTGGGGGCATGGTTGATGCTTTTGCTGCAGTTTCTGTGAAGGGGGTGTCAGGGCTTTGATATTCTGTTATCCATTCTATGGGGTCTGTTTTGTGGATATCTGTGAAGAATATAAATTTTGTGCTGTATACTATATACATACTCTGATATTAAAGGAACCTAAGCCTAAAAAACGTGAAACTTGCTGCCCATGAGTGCTGCAGAAAGAAAGTCGATCAGGGCTTTCAAGAGCAAATGGATAGACATTTGAGGAGAATAATTTGGAGGGTTATTGATTAAAAGTGATCAAACCATTGCCAAGTTGTGTGGTACAATCAGGGAAGTTGATTCAATCTTGTGGCTGCTAGCCATATAAGCCGTTGCAAGTGAGGGTTCAATGGTTCCACCTAATTGCAGAGATTGTATACAGTATACAACCTGAAATTCTTACTCTTCAGACATCCACATAAACAGAAAAAAAACCCAAAGGATGAATGATAGAAAATGTTAGAATCCTAAAGCCACACACAGACACACGCACAGACTTGCAACAGTAAAAGTGTCAACCCTCCTCCCCCCAACTTCAGCAACAGCATCAGCCCCCACCAAGTAATAGCAAAAAATAGTCTATCAAAGACTGCTGTCCATCTCAGACAGGCTTTTTTTTTCTCTCACTAGTGAGGTAGAGAGAGATATCACTCCCACAACAAGAGAGAGACCGACAGTTTGCTGTTTCAGTGTTAAAATCTTCTGTATCATTTCTCTGACCCCCTGACTCAAGGACCAACAAATTCTCACTCGCCCTTGAGGGAGAGACAGAAAGGAAAACAGAGGCTTTCGGCAGTAGCACACACTGCCTGCTGTCTTGATGTTTGAATCTCTTGCGACGCTTTAGCCGATGACATTGTCGAACAACTGGGTTGTCCATGGGGCCACACCTGACGGTATCGAAACACCAGGCCACGTGGTGAGTCTGAGAATTAGAACCCACCATCTGTGGAGAATCGTAGTTTGAGCTGCAGCTGTAGATCATGGACTCTGACAGGGCCCCAGCCAACTTGAAAAGAAAAGGTCATGAAAAAAGAAAAAGAACAAGCTGTTTCATGGATGAACTGGAAGAAGTCTCCTGGGTCTGCAAAAACCTCTGGCGCCATCATTAGCTCCTCCTTGGTTACTTGAAAAACAACAACTTGAATGTAAAATTTTATTCCAAACTATCTGAACTTGTGTGACATTGCATGTGAGAACTTGGATAAATAACTTCAAAAATGGAGATTGGGGAAGAGCTTCCTACACTAGTACGTGTGGGTATAATTTAATCCACATTTCGTCATCGTCATCTTATATTTGCATTTTAAATTTCCTTCCATGGTTCTAAACGAAACAGCCTATGCAAACTTGTCTTTATTTGATTACATACTCTTGTTATTGACAATGTGTAGATTTTAATGTGTAAAAGGCAAATGGCGAATCCACTTTGGCTAGCACTCGTGCCTAATTGTGGAACGATCAACTCTGCTGAGGTTGATTCTCAGGGAGATTTCACTTGTATAAATATTATTGCTCTAATTATTGTTGCAGTCATTTAAACCAAAGGTCTGTTTTATATTTGCTCACGAGGTGCAGATGAACCTTTACTGCCTGTGCCTAATTCAAGTCAAGTTTGACTGTCATTCAACTGTTCACGAATACCCATGCACACAGCCAAATAACGCAGTGTTACTCTGGGGCCAAGGTGCAAAACACATTACCAACAGTCACACATAGCACCGAGCACATAGCATAGGTAAAGATATCGGTAAGGTACAACCATGCAAAAAGAAAGTCTAGACCTGAACCATGGATGCCGCAGAAATCTGCAGGCAACCACAGTACAACACATGCATTTGGTGGCTTGAAAGCCATAAAACAGGTCAGATGGGAAAAGATCCTCCAAGAGAGCCACAACCTTGTTCGGTTTGGAGGCTTAAGTGCCTCAATGACCCAGAGGGCTGTGTTGGCTGGAGTCGGTGCTCTGTGCTTTGGCTCTTGGTAGGGTCACCCATGCCAAACTTGTCAAAGGGTAGAGGCCAGACTAAGAGTGGTCTACCAGTCCTCCAGGTTTGGGGGTTCAGCTCGGGCTGGTAAAACAAAATTGTTACGGAAATAGCAAAATCTGAGTGTGAAGATTTTGCTGAGTCTCCACCCGGGACTTATGTGACTGACAGTAGTGAAAACTGAGAGGAAGCTACTGGCACGATGAAGGAAGCCCTGAACACCATCAGAGATGGATGCCTTTCATTGCTGCCCTAAATACCAATAGCGTTCCCAACATATAAAATAAGGGAAAGAATAGCAGATTTCATTCCCTAAAGGATGTTTGTCAACATTAGAAACATAGAGACATAGAAAACTTACAGCACAATACAGGCCCTTCGTCCCACAAAGCTGTGCCGAACATGTCCTTACCTTAGAACTACCTAGGCTTACCCATAGCCCTCTATTTTTCTAAGCTCCATGTATCCATCCGGGAGTCTCTTAAAAGACCCTATTGTTTCCGCCTCCACCACCACTGCTGACAGCCCATTCCACACACCACTCTCTGCGTTTTTTAAAAAAAAACACTTGCCCCTGACATCTCCTGTGTACCTACTTACAAACACCTTAAAACTATGCCCTCTTGTGCTTGCCATTTCAGCCCTGGGAAAAAAGATCAATGCCTCTCATAATCTTGTACACCTCTATCAGGTCACCTCTCATCCTCTGTTGCTCCAAGGAGAAAAGTTCACTCAACCTATTCTCGTAAGGCATGCTTCCCAATCCAGGCAACATCCTTGTAACTATCCTCTGCACCCTTTCTATGGTTTCCACATCCTTCCTGTAGTGAGGCGACCAGAACTGAGCACAGTACTCCAAGTGGGGTCTGACCAGGGTCCTATATACAGTAGCTGCAATATTACCTCTCAGCTCTTAAACTCAATCCCACGATTGATGAAGGCCAATGCATCGTGTGCCACCTTAACCACAGAGTCAGCCTGCGCAGCAGCTTTGAGTGTCCTATGGACTCGGACTCCAAGATCTCTCTGATCCTCCACACTACCAAGAGTCTTGCCATTAATGCTATATTCTGCCAAACATTGTTGCTGTTCCTAGATTTTCCTTTACTTCCATTTTAAATTATTTATTTTCTCAAAATTTAAATTCCTGAAGTTGAGGGTGGGGGTGAGATTCAAATTAACTTTCTGGATCAGAATTTACTTGCGATAACTTAGTCACTAATACTTGAAAAAAATACATGAGTCGAGTTACAGAATAGCAGATGAAGCATGGTCTTCTTTCATTTGTTGTTTTGCCCAGGTACCATTCTCCACCAGAGAAAGATCACCCATTCAGCCAGCAGGATCCGTCAGAGCCCAATCCTCCCATTCTCAGAGCACTGAAGCAACTTGATTCCAGAAAAAGTTCTGAAAACTGGGGAGTACAAGCACAATTACAGGATGTTTCAGGAGCAGGAGACAGAACAAGTAAGGCCCACTTCATTCTGCTCATTTTGCCACAAGCTTAATATGTAAATTAATTTAAATTCAGTTCATGTTTAACAAAACTAGATTTCCTGATGTCATTATATAGTTGCAAATAATTTAGCCTGGCCATATGTGAAATGTTGCACTTTAAGAGGTCAAATGTAAAGATTCAATTCAATGCGTTGATGTACAGAGATCGGGGGTCCAAGTCCACTGCTCCCTCAAAGTGGTCACATAGGCAAAAAGGCAGATGACATGTTTGATTTTATTAGTTGAGGACCTGAGTTCATAAATCAAAGTAATGAGTACAGGAGATGGGATGCTATATTGAAGTTGTATGAGACATTGATGAGGCCTAAGTTGGAATATTGTGTGTAGTTTTGGTCACCTTGCAGGAAAGATGTAAATAAGGTTGAAAGGATACAGAGAAAATTTACAAGTTACAAGGAAAGATTGAATAGGTTAGGACCTTATTCCTGGGAACATAGAAGATTGAGAGGAGATTTGATAGAGGTTTTCAAAATTATGAGGGTTTATAAATAGGGTAAATGCAATCAGGCTTTTTCTACTGAGGTTGGGTGGAAGTACAACTAGCAGTCATGGGTTAAGGGTGAAAGGTGAAAAGTTTAAGGGGGAACATGAGGGGAAACTTCTTCACTCAGAGGGTGGTGAGAGTGTGGAATGAGCTGCCAGCACAAACAGTGCACGTGAGCTTGATTTCAACATTTAAGAGATGTTTGAATAGGTACATGGTAGGAGGGTATAGAGGGCTACTGTCCCAGTGCAGGTCGATGGAAGTAGGCAGTTTAAATGGTTCTGCATGGACTAGATGGGCCAAAGGGCCTGGTTCTGTGCTGTACTTTTCTATGACTAAGAGTTGGAAGTTATATTGCAGCTTTATAAAAATCTGGTTAGATGGCACCTGGGGTATTGAAATTCAGTTCTAGTTACCCCATTACAGGAAGGATGTGGAGGCATTGGAGAGGGTGCAGAAGAGGTTTGCCAAGATGTTGCCTGGATGAGAAGGCATGAGTTTTAAGGAGAGATTGGATCATGTTGGGTTGTTTTCCCTGGAGTGGTGGAGACTGAGGGGAGACCTGAAAGGCGTAGATGGAGTGGCCAAACAGAATCACTTTCCCAGGGTTGAAATGTTTCACAAAAGGATAAGTGGGCATGCATTGAAAGCTAGAAGGTGTAGGTTGAAAGGAAATGTGTAGGATTTTTTTTTTGTACGTGGATTGCTGGGTGCCTGGAATGTGATGCCTAGGGAGACAAATATAATAGAGGTGTTCGTGAGGCTCTTGGGTACATGAATGTGCAGGAGATGGACATTGTGTGGGCAAAGGGGATTAATTTAGTTGGGCATTTGATTGTTAGATTAGTTAGTTTGTTTGTTCCAAAGGGCCGGTTCCTATGCTGTAAATGTTCTTTGTACAATGGCTCTTTGGTTTTGGAGTCTGAATTCCCTCTTCTTATGTACATAGAACATGGAGATTTACAGCACATCACAGGCCCTTCAACCCACAATGTTGTGCTGACCACGTAACCTACTCTAGAAACTGCCTAGAATTTTCCTAATGCATAGCTCTCTATTTCTCGAAGCTCCATGTACCTATCTAGGAGGCTCGTAAAAGACTCGATTGTATTTGCTTCGTCTACCGCTGCCGGTAGTGCATTTCACGCATCCACCACTCTCTGTGTGGAAAAACTTACCCCTGACAATGTCCTCATCATCTTGTACATCTCTATCAGGTCACCCCTCATCTCCGCCACTCCAAGGAGAAAAGGCCAAGTACACTCAACCTATTCTCATAAGGGTACGCCCTCCAATCCAGGTAACATCCTTGTAAATCTCCTCTGCACTCTCTCTATAGTATCCACGTCCTTCCTGTAGTGAGGTGACCGGAGCTGAACTCAGTACTCCAAGTGGGGTCTGATCAATGTCTTATATTGCTGTAATATTAACTCACAGCTCTTGAGCTCAATCCCACAGTTGATGAATCCCAACACACCTTCTTAACAATGCTGTCAACCTGTGCAGCAGCTTTGAGTGTCCTATCGACACGGGCCCCAAGACCTCTCAGATCCTCCAAACTGCCAAGAGTGTTGCCATTTATATTATATTCTGCCTTCAAATTGGACCTAACAAAATGAACCACTTCACACTCATCTGGGTTGAAGTCCATCTGCCACTTCTCAGCTCAGTTCTGCATCCTATTGATGTCCCGCTGTAACCTCTGACAACCTTCCAGACTATCCACGACACCCCCAACCTTTGTGTCATCAGCAAACTTACTAATCCTCCCATCTACTTCTTCATCCAGGTCATTTATAAAAATCACAAAGAGGCACACCACTGGTCACCGAATACGAACCGTCTACAACCACACTTTGACTTCTGTGGGCAAACCAGTTCTGGATCCACAAAGCAAGGTCTCCTTGGACCCCATGCCTACTTACTTCTTGAAGGAGCCTTGCATGGGGAACCTTAGCAAATGCCTTTCTGAAATCCATATGCACTACGTCCACTGCTCTACCTTCACCAACGTGTTTCGTTACATCAATCAGGCTTATAAGGCATGACCTGCCCTTGACAAAGCCATGCTAACTATCCCTAATCAGATTGCCTCTCCAATTCTCATAAATCCTGCCTCTCAGGATCTTCTCCAACAACTTGCCCACCACTGAAGTCAGACTCACTGGTCTATAATTTCTTGGGTTATCTCTACTCCCTTTCTTGAAAAAGGGAATATCATTTGCAACCCTCCAATCCTCCGGTACTCCTCCCATCACAATTGATGATGCAAAGATCATGGCAAGAGGCTCAGCAATCTTCTCCCTTGCTTCCCACAGTAGCCTGGGGTATATCTCATCCGGTCCTGGTGACTTATCTAACTTAATGCTTTTCAAAAACTTCTGCACATCCTCTTTCTTAATGTCTATATGCTCAAGTGTTTCAGTCCACTGTAAGTCATCCCCATAATTGGCAAGGTCTTCTTCCCTGTTGAATACTGAAGCAAAGTATTCATTAAGTACCTCTGTTACCTCCTCTGACTCTGTGCACACGTTTCCAGTATTGCAGCTAATTGGTCCTATTCTCACATGGTTCATCCTCTTGCTCTTCACATACTTGTAGAATGCCTTGGGGTTTTCTTTAATCCTGCTCACCTAGACCTTCCCATGGCCCCTTCTGGCTCTCCTAATTCCATTCTCAAGCTCCTTCCTAGCAACCTTGTAATTTTCTAGAGCTCTAACGGTACCTAGTTTCTTGAACCTTTTGTAAGCTTTTCTTTTCTTCTTAACTGGATTTTCTATATCCTTTGAACATCATGGTTCTTTAACCCTACCGTTCTTTCCCTGCCTCTATGTAGAACTCCATGCAAATGTTTCCTGAACATTTGCCACATTTCTGCCATGCATTTCCCTGAGAACATCTGCTCCCAAATTCCTGCCTAATAGCATCATATTTTCCCCTACCCCAATTAAATGTTTTCCCAAATTGCCTGCTCCTATCCCTCTCCAGCACTATGGTGAAGGAGATAGAGTTGTGGTCATTACCTCCAAAATGCCTTCCCACCAAGAGATCTGACACCTGACCAGGTTAATTTCCCAATAACAGATTAAGTACAGCCTCTCCTCTAGTTGGCTTATCTACATATTGCGTCAGGAAATCTTGCTGAACACACCTAACAAACTCCACCCCATCTAAACCCCATGCACTAAGGAGATGCCAATCAATATTAGGAAAGTTAAAATCTCCCATCACAACAACAAATATTATGTACATCAAGTATTGTTGAGATCCTGGTTGTGTCAATTGATAGAGACCTATTTGAAGGGCTAGCTACCAAATCTCTGCTGGATGTGATGCATCCCAACTCACTGAGAGAAAAGGAGGAAGGAATTCAATAGGCCCTGGTCATAGTCTTACAATTATCTGCAGTTATGGATGGTGCCTGAAGACTGAAAAATTGCAAGTAAATTGTAGGTATTAATCTTGTTCAAAAAGCATTGCAAGGATGAAAAAAGTAATGGGCATTCAATCACATGACTATCACTGAATGCCCCACTATCTATATACTAGGAGTTACCAATGACCAGAAACTGAATTGGATATGCTGTATAAATAATATGGCTACAAGAGCAAGTCAGAGGCTGGGAAACCTATTGTGAGTAACTCCCTCCTATCTCCTCAAAGCCAGTCCACCATCTACAGGGCTCAAGTCAGGAGTGTGATGGAGCACTCTTCACTTGCCTGTAGAGGCCCACTGGATAGGACCCCAATCCACAACTATTCACTCATTTCACTACTGACCATCTACAAGATGCACACAATAACTTAATGAAACTCTTTAAAGTTCAAAGTACAAACGTGTATGTCACTATACACAACCGTGAGATTCATTTCCTTGTGGGCATACTGAACAAATCTATAGAATAATAATCATAGTAGCATCAATGAAAGACTGCCCAATTTGGGCATTCAATCAAATTGTAGAAGATAACAAACTGCAAATACAAGAAGGGAATAATAATAAATTAAGCAATAACTATGGAGAACATGAGATGAAATGTCCATTGGTTGTGGGAACATTTCAATGATGGGGGTTGTGTGAAGTTATCCCCTTTCGGTCAAGAGCCTGATGGTTGAGGAGTAATAACTGTTCCTGAACCTGGTGGTGGGGGTCCTAAGGCTCCTGTACCTTCTTCCTGATGGCAGCAGCAAGAAAAGAGCATGGCCTGGATGGTGGCAGACCCTACTTATGGTGACTGCTCTCATGTGACAGCATTTCCTCTAAATGGTTGGGAGGGCTTTGTGATGGACTGGCCATATCCATTACTTTTGTAGGATTTTCCATTCAAGGGCTTTGCTATTTTCCATTCCAGGCTTTAATCGCACCTTCCAGACTCACGACCTCTTTAGCTAGAGGCTCAAGGATAGAAGTATAGGAACATCATCCCTGGAAGGTTCCCTCCAAGCTACATACTTCAGACTTGGAAATACATTCCCATTCCTTTGCTGTCAAAAACCTGGAATTGCCTCCTTTAAAACATTGTGGGTATGCGTCCATCTGAAGCATTGTACTGGTTTAAGAGGCAGCTCACTTTAGGGAATGGTGAACATTGGATTGGGGAAAAATGTTGGCGCACCCCTAGGAGTTCACGTCCCTTGGGGAAAAAAACATGTCAGTTAGTTTAATCCTGGTTGTAGGAAGTGTAATAGCAAAAGCAGCTCTCTGGTCCAGACGTGGTACCTGGCTGAGTACTAAAGACCTGTGCTGATCAACTGGCAGGAGTGTTCACCGATATCTTCACCTCTTGCTTCAGCAGTCTGAGGTACACAACTGCTTCAAGCAGGCTTCACCTGCACCAGTGCCCAAGAAGAACACGGTGACCTCCCTCAATGACTGTTGTCCAATAGCACTTATATCCATAGTGAAAAGGTGTTTTGAGAGGTTAGTGATGAAACATTATCAACTGTACCAGTGTACCAGAGGAACAGGTTCACTGCAGATACCATCTCATTGGCTCTTTACTCAACCCTGGATAATCTGGATAGCAAAGATGCATACTTTAGGATGCTCTTTATCGATTACAGCTCAGCATTCAATACTGTCATGCCCTCAAAACTAATCAATAAGCTCCAAGACCTTGGCCTCAATACCTCCTTGTACAATTGGATCCTTGATTTCCTCACTTGCATACCCCAGTCAGTTCGGATTGCAATAGCATCTCCTCCACAATCTCCACTAGTACAGGCACACCACAAGATTGTGTGCTTAGCTCTCTGCTCTACCTGCTTTATACTTATGACTGTGTGGCTAAGCACAGCTCCAATGCCATATTCAAATTTGCTGATGACACCACTGTCATAGGGTGAATCAAAGGTGGTGATGAATCAGCATATAGGAGGAAGATTGAAAATCTGGATGAGTGGTGCCATAACAACCTCTCACTCAATGTCAGTAAAACCAATTAGTTAATTATTGACTTCAGGGGAAGGAAGCCAGAGGTACACAAGTAGTCCTCATCAGAGGATCGGGGTGGAGAGCGTCAGGAGCTTTAAATTCAGAGGACCTGTCCTGGGCCCAGCAGTGAATGCAATTATGAAGAAAGCATGGCAGGATCTCTACTTCCTTAGCAGTTCGTGGAGATTCAGAATGACATCTACAAATTTGACAAAACTTCTATAGATGTGTATTGGGGAGTATATTAACAGGTTGCAACACAACCTGGTATGGAAACACCAATACCCTTGAACAGAAAATCCTACAAAAAGTAGTGGAAACATTCCAGTCCATTGTGGGTATAGCCCACCCAACTATTGAGTACATCTACATGAAACACTGTTGCAAGAAAGTAGCATCCATTCACCAGGGGCCACCACTACCCAGGTCATGCTCTCTTCTCGCTGCTGCCATCAGAAAAGGTACAGGGCCTCTAGACTCACACCACCGGGTTCAGGAACAGTTATTATCCCTCAACCATCAGGCTTTTGAACCTGAGGGGATAACTTCACTCAGCTTCACTTGCTCCATCATTGAAATGTTCCTACAACTCACTCTCACTGACTCTTTATCTCATGATCTCAATATTTATTGCTTATTTATTTATTTTTATTATTATTTAGTTCTTTTTATATTTGCAGTTTGTTGTCTTTTGCACATTGGTTGAATCCCCAGTCAGCACCCTCTTTCATTGATTCTGTTATAGTTACTACGCTGAGTATGTCAGCAAGAAAATGAATCTTGGGTTTGTACATGGTAACATTTATTTTGTTAATAAATTTGCTTTGAATTTTGAACAACAGTAAAATTAGCTAGGAGTAGAATTAGTTGCTTAGGTAAGTGTTTCTTCAAAGTAGATTTATGATCAAGTATGTATACTATATACAATCTTGAGATTTGTCTCCTTACAGTCAGCCACAAAACAAAGGAATACAATCCAAGAAAGAATCCATTAAAAAGACAGTCAAGCACCTAATGTGCAGAAGAAAAAAACAAATTGTGCGAACAATAAAAGTAAGCAACTAACATTCAGAACTGAAGCTCACAGAAGTGAGTCACAACCACAAAGCCAATTATCACTGCATTCGATCCAGGAGCCAGTTAGGAGGCCACAGTGGTGAGGGGGTTAAAATGAGATGCTATAAATAGAATATCAAACAGGAAATTTTAAAGTGAGTAAAAACAACACCCTACTATAGAAATGTGCTTTAGTGGTTGAGGCAAAAAGTTTGAAGTTAAGCTGAATGAGGGTTGAGGGATATGGGAACAAATGGGTAAATGTGATTCGGATTATTTGCTCTCTGGAAAGCGAATACTAATGTGGACCAGATGGACCGAATTGTCACCTGCTATGCTGTGATTGACCTTTTCTGTGTAGATTTTTGTATGGGACTTAAGCGTATCATACAGAAAATAGTTTGCTCTGTTTCTTCTGCCATGGAAGTGTTTTCCTTGTGTAGGAAGTAGTGATATTCCATCCGCTTGTGGAAACTTGCTTTTAGCTTTTCTCGGCTCTAACCTATACAGTGATATCTGGTTACTGTTTTCAGCCAACATGCACATAAACTTGCCAGTAGCAATACAAGAACATAGGAAGTTGGAGCAGGATTAGACTGGAGAGGATCCATGAGCTTACTGTTCCCCGTGCCAGATTCTGTTCATTCATTAAGATACAGCACAGAACGGGCTCTTCTGGCCCTTTGAGCCATGCTGCCAGCAACCTGAGGCGCAAAGGGACTTTTGGGAGTCCTTGTACAGGACCCCCTAATGGTTAATTTGCTGGTTGAGTCTGTGGTGAGGAAGGCAAATGCCATGTTAGGATTCATTTCGATTGGACTAGAATATAGAAGCAAGAATGTAATGTTGAAGCTTTATAAAGCACTGGTGAGGCCTCACTTGGGAGTATTGTGAGCAGCTTGGGGCCCATCATCTTAGAAAGGATGTGCTGACATTGGACAGGGACAGGGTTCAGGGAAGATTCATAAGATTGATCTCTGGAATTAAAATGTTATCATACAGTGACTGATTGATGGCTCTGGGCATGAAGGGTTATGGGAAGAGGGTAGGAGATTGAGGCCAAGAGGGGAAATGGATCAGCCATGGTGAAATGGCAGAGCAGACTCAATGGGCCAAATGGCCTAATTCTGCTCCTATATTTTATTGTCTTAACCCCTGACTTAACCCTAGGCCAATCACAGGACAATTTACAATGATTAACCTATTAACTGATTTGTCTTTGGACTGTGGGAGGAATTCTGAGCACCTGGAGGAAACCCATGCAGTCATGGGGAGAATGTACAGATGCCTGGGGATTGAACCCGGTCATTGGTACTGTAAAGCGTCGAGTTAACCACAGCACTGCCGTCTCAAAATCTGTCTGTCTTGACCTTGAACTTTCACAAAGACTAAATATCAGAGCAATCTGAAGTTCAGAATTCTAACCATTTGTTGTCATTGCTCCTGGGTTTCTGTGACAAAGTTCTAGGTTCTCCAGCTGTGTGTATTAACTTGGTGTTTGAGTCACTGGTTCAGCAATTTAGTCCACTCATACCCCTTGTGTTCTCTCTGGGTAGCTTCCAACCTGATGGCATGAATATTGATTTCTCCTTCCAGTAAATAAATTCTCTTCTCTCCTCCCACCCCACTGCATTCCCCACTCTGACCTTTTACTTCTCACCTGCCTATTACTTCCTCCTGGGTCCCCTTCTTCCCTTTCTCACAGTCCACTCCCCTTCTCCAGCCCTTGACCCTTTCAACCAGGCTTCCTCTATCACCTTCCAGCTAGCCTCCTTTCCTTTCCCTCCCCCCCCATCTTTTTATTCTGGCATCTTCCCCCTTACTTTCCAGTCCTGAAGAAGGGTTTTGGCCAGAAATGTTGACTTTTTTTCATTTCCGTAGATGCTGCCTGACCTGCTGAGTTCCTCTAGCATTTTGTGTGTGTTGCTAGCATCTTTAGACTAAGTCTGTAAAGTCCACTTGGAACCCCAGAAGTTTTGACTAATGAGTTTGAACTCCAAACAAGGCAAACCATTTTATACTTGTGATGCTGTTTGCAAATCCCAGTTACTCCTTCCTTAAAAATAGATTCTAACAGCAGCAGATGTAAACTCATTTGTCATGTATTTACTTCTTTTCTCTTTCCCCTTAAACAGATTATGCTTCATTTGCTATATTCCAACTTGTTGAGACTGTTTCAGAAGCTGAGAAAGTTTGGAAGAAAATTTTCGACCTGCGGATTCAGGCTCAAGGGGACTTGCCTGACTTTCTTCCCTATATTTCTCAGTACTCTGTCATTAGACTCACATTTCCCTTCCACTTCTGCTGCAGTAAAATCAGATTAAAAATAATGGTTATTACTCAAACACAAGAGATTCAGCAGATGTTGGAACTCCACAGCAACACACACAGAACACTGGAGGAACTCAGCAGGTCAGGCAGCATCTATGGAAATGAATAAACAGTCTGTTTCAGGCCGAAACCCTTCATCAGGGTGTGGGGAGATGCCAGAATATGAAGGTGAGGGGAAGGGAAGGAGGATGCCAGAAGCCAGCTCATATAACATTACCTCCTGGGTCCCCCACACCTGCTTGACCCAGGCTATACCTAAAGCATGACTGTATTGTGGACTACACTCTATAGTTAACGTTCATTGTAGTTTGGACACTGGCTTTAATTTATTGCTAGGGTTCCAAATGGACTTTACAGACTTAATCTAGAGAAAGATATCAGCTATATAAAGCTATGACGGGGTTAAATTTCCAAACCAGTGACTGACTCTCTTACCCTCCTAATCAGTGTGGATCAATTTCATCTCAATTATTGTGAAAGTTGTAATTTTTAAAATTTTTTTGAATATTTATTGAAAAAAATGAATTTCGATTATTTGTTTTTTGTCTAAGCAGAAGTCTTGAAACGCACACAGGCCTTGGGATTTGTGGATTCCAGCTGCTGTAAAAGCCAATCAGTGGACTCGTGCAAGGGTCGAACTAGATCAAAAGGCAATAGTTCTCCCTCAGGCCAAAGATCATCATCTGTACCCCCTTCAAGCAGGAAGTCGACACCCACTTCTACTCCAAGTACGAATGTTTCTGTAACTCTTTGAATAAGATTAGCTATTTATAGATTAGTTAAATATTTTCAGTATGCTTACTAACCACTTGTATTTTCTCTATGCTTACAAACCACTTACTAATTTTCCTGTTCTAGCTTCTATGATTTATGACAACCAGTAAAAATCAAGGTTAATTGTTTCTCATAAAACATTACATTCCAAAGTGAGTGGTGTCATTTTTGATAATATTACATGCTCTATGCCATCTCCTTGCCTGTTCACCTAATCAGTCCCCATTCCTTTGAAGACTACATCTTTCTTGCAACCACGGTGCTGTCTAGTCTTCTGTTGTCAGCAAACTTGGGTATGTTACAGTTGATCTCCACGCTTGTTCACAGGCTGTGAACAGCCTCCCACTGAGCAAGGCCTCTCAACCAGATCATTTGGTGTCTGTGGGTAACCATCTGTACTAGTGTGTTATTCTCGATACTGAGAGCTATTTGATGGAAGGTTAGAGTCGCAGATATCGAAGAGTACAACATAGAAACAGGCCCTTCAGCTCATCTCGTCAGTGGTGAACCGTTTAAACTGCCTAGTCCCATCAACCTGTAGCTGGACCCTACCATCCACATACCTATCCTAACCTCTCTCAAACATTGAAATCGAGCTTGTGTGCACCACTTGCACTGGCAGCTTGTTCCACACTCTCACCACCCTCTGAGTGAAGTTTCTCCTCATGTTTCTCTTAAACTTTTCACCTGTCACCCTTAATCCATGACCTCTAGTTGTAGTCCCACCCAATGGAAAAAGCCTGTTTGCATTTATTCTATCTATACCCCTCATAACTTTGTATTTCTCTATCAAATCTCTTCTCAATCTTCTATGTTCCAAGAGATAAAATGCTAACCTATTCAATCTTTTCTTATAACTCAGGTCCTCCAGTACCAGCAGCGTCCTTGTAAACTTTCTCTGTACTCTTTCAATCTTATTTGCATCTTTCCTGTAGGTAGATGACCAAAACTGCATACAGTACTGCAAATTATGCCTCACCAACATCTTATACAACTTCAACATAATATCCCATCTCCTCTACTCAATGCATTGATTTATGCAGACCATTGTGCCAAAAGCTTTCTTTATGGCCCTATTTGCTTTCGATGGATTATGTACCTGTATTCCCAGATCTCTTTGCTCTACAGCACCCCTCAATGTTCACTGTGTAAGACCTACCTTGATTGGTCCTACTGAAGTGCAAAATCTCATACTAACTAGCATTAAATCCCACCTGTCATTTTTCAGCCCATTTTTCCAGCTGGTCCAGATCCCTCTGGTTTTCCTCACTATGTACTACTGCTCCCTGGTTTCTCCTGCAAAGCCATTGTCTAATCCAGTTTACTACCTCATCTTGAATGCCAAGCAACTGAACTTTCCTGATCAACTTCCCATGTGGGACCTTGTCAAATGCCTTACTAAGATTCATGCAGACAACATCCACTGCCCTGTCTACATCAACTTTCCTGGTAACTCCTTGAAAAACTCTGTAAGATTGGCTAGACACGACTTACCACTCACAAAGTCATGATGACTATCCCTAATTGTTTCCTATCTATCCGAATACTCACATTCCTTGTCCCTTAGAATACCTTCCAATAACTTTCCTACTATTGATGTCAGGCTCACCAACCTGTAGTTTCCTGGTTTATTTTTAGAGCCTTTCTTAAACAGCGGAGCAACATTAGCTATCCTCCCAATTGTCTGGTACCTCACCTGTCTCTAAGGATGATTTAAATATCTCAGAGTGTAAATACACCACTTTAACTGGTTTGAACACATCTATTGAAAAGACAGAAGGCTGCAGATACTGTAATCTGCAGCAGGAAACAAACTGCTGCTAAGGCTAACCAGAAACGTGACCTTTCCTCTGCCTCCATTGAGGCCGCCTGACTGCTGTGTTCCTCCAGTAATTTGTTTTTTCAAGCTTGTATATTTTACCTCAAAAATTCCTGCCTTGTTTGGTACCCTTAATCCCATTAATTTCATGAAATTCTACTGATTCCATCTAATGGTTAGATGGGAGGGGGGTTCACAATCTTTTTTATTAAATGGACCCCTACCATTAACCCAGGGGTCCATGGACCCCAGTTTAGGAACCCCCAAACTATATTATGATTTTCTCAATACTGTTTTAGCATATCCTTATAAATAGATCCCAGCAGTTTCGCAACAACTAGCGAGATTAGCTGGCTTTAGTTCCCATTCTCCTCTTTCTTGTGCTTTTTGGGACTAGAGCTATTGCCTTTAGTATTTTGCAGTCCTTTTCAGAATGTTGTGAATTCTGGAAGATCAGTACAAAAGTTTCACATAAGTGGAATTGTGAAGAAAGCACGGCAACACCTCTACCTCCATAGGAGTCTGCGGAGATTTGGCTTGACATCGATAACTTCGACAAACTGGTTGCTTCACAGCCTGGTACGGTAACACCAATGCCTTTGAACAGAAAATCCTAAGAAGGTAGTGGATTTGGCCCAGTACATCACAGATAAAGCCCTTCCAACCTTTGAGCACGTCCACATGAAACGCAGTCATAGGAAAGCAGCATCCATCATTAGAGACCCCCACCACCCAAGCTATGCTCTCTTCTCACTGTTGCCATCAGGTAGAAGGTTATAGGAGTTTCAGGACTCACACCTGAAATGTTCTCACAACCAATGATCTCACTTTAAGGACTCTATCTCATTATCTCATGTTCTCATTATTTATTGCTATTTATTTATATTTGCATTTGCCTAGTTTTTTGTTTTCTGCACTCTGGTTGATCTTTCATTAATCCTGTTATAGTTACTATTTTATAGATTTGCGGGAAAATGAATCTCAGGGTTCTATATGGTGTACTTTGATAATGAAATTTACCTTTGTCACTGTGTTAGAATTGTCAATTGGTTGTAGTTCTAGGGGATTTTACAGCTCTGCCCAGTTACTTTCTTCATAGGTTTTTCATGTGGATCTGCCAAGTTACAAAAGTCTTTGATGTTTGCACTATGTTCTTACTACCGCTAATAATTTGAGTTTCTCTGAGGAACTCACAGATATCTCCCCGTAGACTGTGTATTTCTTGATTTATTTACCGTCAGGGAACAAGCTGTTTATGCACCCATCTCATCCTACCCCTTTAGTACTACCATACTTTTATTTCCTTTTCTGCCGGTTCTGTTCAAACTTTGAATTGTCCCATGAGTAAAAATAGTTCAGCACTTGAATCTATAATGTCCAATGAAATGTAAACTGGAGATTGCAGAGCCTAGCTGATGCATCTAATTATTCCAAATACCGTTAAAATATTGATTTTCTTTTTCCCCCTCTTCTAGCCAAACGAAACACTTTGTTAACATCATTGTCTGCCAAGTCAAGTCCCAAGCGCTGTCCTAAAGAAAACCTGTCGCCTGGATTTAATCACCTCCTTGGCAAAGAAGAAAACCCAGTGACAAGGTAATTAATGTTGTTATAGAGACAGATATACAGCAGGGATAAAGGCCCTTCAGCCCTTCAAACTAATCCTATTTCTCAGCAATTATCCCATGTCCCTCTGAACCTATCTATGAATCTATCTATTGTTTTTCCTCCTTTATATCTGCTCAGTTAGGACAGTAGAGTTGCCAGGCAGGAGAGTGGAAAGCACCTCTTGTGGGATGTGGGAAGAGGGGAAGCATCCAGTGTCCCTGACGACTACTGGGAGAAGTACATCCAGCTGCAGCTTCTAACAATCCAAGTTAAGGAGTTGGAGCTGGAACTGGATGAACTCTGGATCATTCAAGAAGCTGAGGGGGTGATAAACAGGACATTGGGAGAGATGCTGGACACAGGAAACTGGGGTGACCATCAGGAAGGGGATAGGGGTTAAGGAGCCAGTCCAGAGTACCCCTGTGGCCATCTCCATCCACAAGATGGATGAGAGCAAAATTCCTGGATGGTATGTTGCTCCCTGGCTGCCAGGGTCTGGGACATCTGTGACTGAGTGCTCAGCATTCTTCAGTGGGAAGGTGAACAGCCAGAGGTTGTGGTCCATGTAGATACCAATGACATGGGTAGGACAAGTGACGAGGTTCAGGGAGTTGGGTGCTAAATTAAAGGGCAGGACCTCCAGGGTTGTGATCTCAGCATTGCTAGCTGTGCCATGTGCTAGTGAGGCCAGAAAGAGGAAGATTATAAAGTTTTAACACATGGGTAAGGAGTTGGTGTAGGAGGGAGTGCATAAGATTTTTGGATCATTGAGTTCTCTTCCTAAGAAGGTGGGACCTGTGCAGAAGAAATGGTTTGCACCTGAAATGGAGGGGGTTTAATATCCTAGTGGACAGGATTGCTAGTGCTGCATGGGAGTGTTTAAAGTAGAGTTGCAGGAGGGTGGGAACTAGAGTGCCAGAGCCAACAATGGAGAGGTTGTGAGACAGGTATTGCTAAGACCTCAGACAAATTTGTGAATCAAAAGGTTGAGCATGGTGTGACTACTGTCCCGAGCTGTGGATATTTCAATGCAAGATGTATTGTAGGAAAGGCAGATGAGCTCAGGGGTTGGATTACCATTAGTGAGGCTTGGCTTTAGGAGGGGCAGGACTGGCATCTTGATATTCTGGGGTTCCGTAGTTTTAGATGCGACCGAGTAGGAGGGATTAAAGGAGGTGGGGTGGCATGACAAGTCAGGAAAAATGTCACTGCAGTTCTCCGTCAGGACAGAGTGGAGAACTCGTCAAGTGAGGCCTTATAGATGGAAATGACCAACAAGAAAGCTATGACCATGTTTTTGGGACTGTGTTATAGACCGTCCACAGTCTGGGAGATTTAAAGGAACAAATTTGTAGAGGGATAGCAGACTATTGCAAGAAGCATAAGGTTGTTATAGTAGGTGACTTTAACTTTTCAAATATTGATTTGCACTGTAAAAGGACTAGTTGGGAAAGAGTTTGTCAAATGTGTTCAGGAAAAAGGATCTAGTGCTTTCCTGGCATATATGATGGTTGAAATCTAATCGGCTTCACACCGGGTACAAGTATTGATGGGAACTGATGTTTCGATGACAAACTCTGACACCTTCAGGGATGTTGCCCCTGTATTTATACCCCTGTATTCCGTCCCTTCTGACTGGTTAGCCCTGATCTAATCAGGTTTTTGCTCCCACCTCGTTTACAATTGAATTCCAGTTCTTAGAGCAAGACCTTCATCCTTGTTAAAATTCTTTTCCGCTAGTTTTATTTCAATGGCTTCCTTTACCAGACAGTCCCAAAAGCCATTGGCATGGCACAGTAGTTTTGTGCCATCAAAGTCAATCCAATGTTCTGCTACCATTGATTTCTCCGGGTAACCCAAACGGATACACCTCATGTGCTCCTTGATATGCATTTCCACCGTGCATCCCGTCTGGCCGAAATACGCTTTTGGCATAAATCAGTAGTGAGCGCAGGAGATGGCATGTTACGTTCAAGTTGTATCAGACATTGGTGAGGCCTATTTTGGAGTATTGTGTGCAGCTTAGGTATGCATCTACATATAGGAATGATGTAGGTAAAGTTGAAAGAGTACAGAAAAAATTTACAAGGATGTTGTCGGGTTTGAAGGACCTGAGTTATAAGGGAAGATTGAATAGGTTAGGACTTTATTCCTTGGAATGTAGAAGATTGAGAGGAGATTTGATAAAGGTATGCAAATTTACGAGTGGTATAGATAAGGTAAATGCTTTTTTCACAGAGATTGGGTGGGATTACAGCCAGAGGTCATGGGTTAAGGGTGAAAAGTGAAAAGTTCTAGGGGAACATAAGCAAGTTTATAGCACTTTTCAAACACAAGGCAGTTTAAAGCACTTTACATAGAACAAGATATAAACATCAAATTTCAGACAATAAGGGAATAAAATTGTAAATAATAGATATGATAAATAGAAGTTACAGTGCCGGAGATTCTAATTAAAAGCTACAGTGAAAAGAAAAGTTTAAAACCTTGAGTTAAAAGAGCTTAAAGTTGGGGCAGACTTCAGATCCTCTGGAAGGTTATTCCAGATATGAGGAGCATAGTAACTAAAAGTTGCTTCACCATGTTTAATTTTGACTCTGGGGAAGGTAAACACACCCATACCAAATGACCTGGGAGCTCAGGAAGGTTCACAATGCAGCAAGAGATTGGGAATGTATTTTGGCCCTCGACCATTCAGTACTTTATAAACCAGTAGTAATATTTTAAAGCCAATCCTCTGATGGACAGGAAGCAGTGTAGTGATCTGAGAACTGGGGTGATATGTTCCACTGTCATGGTCTTAGTGAGGACTCTAGCAGCGGCGTTCTGAGTGAGCTGCAGCTGCCTGAGGGATTTTTTTTTACAGAGACCTGTTGAAATGCCATTACAGTTGTCAAGCCTACTAAAAAGTGCATCGGCGAGTTTTTCCAGATCTTGCTGAGACATAAGTCCTTTAACTCTCGCTGTATTTTTAAGATGGCAGTAGGCTGACTTTGTAATTGTCTGAATGTGGCAATTAAAATTTAAGTTGGAGTCCATCACAACAAGCTTTCTGTCTTGGGTTGTGGTATTTAATGACAGGGATTCTAAGAGAGCACTGACTTTTAATCGTTCTTTTTTGACACCAAACACAATTATTTCAGTTTTCTTTGTTTAATTAGGGGAAATTTTGGCTCATCCAATCAGTGATTTGTTCAATACTGTTTTTTAGTGTTTGTATGGGACTATAGTCACTTATTGATTCTGTTATATAAATCTGAGTGCCATCTGCATAATTAAGGTCAGATATTTTGTTGCTTACCATAATTTGAGCTAGAGGGAGCATGTACATGTTAAACAGAAGAGGCCCTAGTGTGGACCCTTGAGGCTCTGCATCTCATTTTTGTTCAGTCAGATATGTAGCTACCAATCGATACAAAATAGTCCCTCTCATGTAAATATGATTTAAACTACTTTAGTCAGTTTTCCAGTCTGTCCAGTAGTATGCCATGGTCAACTGCGTCAAAAGCAGCATGAAGATTCAGTTAAACCAAAACTGAAATACCATCATGGTTTAAGCAGTTGTCATTTAAAATCTTGACCAGAACAGTCTTGGTGGTATGGTGTTGTTGAAATCCAGACTGGAAAACATCCATACAGTTGCTCAGTGCCAAAAAGCTATTAACGTAGAAACATAGAAAACCCACAGCACAATACAGGCCCTTCGGCCCACAAAGTTGTGCCGAACATGTCCCTACCTTAGAAATTACTAGGGTTACTCATGGCCCTCTATTTTTCTAAGCTCCATGTACCTATCCAAAAGTCTCTTAAAAGACCCTATCATATCTGCCTCTACCACCGTCGCCGGCAGCCCATTGCATGCACTCACCACTCTGAGTTAAAAAAAAAAACAACTTACCCCTGACATCTCCTCTGTACCTACTCCCAAGCACCTTAAACCTGTGCCCTCTCGTGGCAACCATTTCAGCCCTGGGAAAAAGCCTCTGCCTATCCACACAATCAATACCTCTCATCATCTTATACACCTCTATCGGGTCACCTCTCATCCTCCGTCACTCCAAGGAGAAAGGCCGAGTTCACTCAACCTATTCTCATAAGGCATGCTCCCCAATTCAGGCAACATCCTTGTAAATCTCCTCTGCGATATTCTCGAGGGGACTTCCGGGTCATCAAGGGAATGGCGGCGTAAGGAAAAGGTCTCTCGACAAAAAAGAAGGTAGACTGCCCCATAATCGAATTTAGACAACTACTTAATATTGCATAACTATATTAATAAAAGGGGCAAGGATGATGTCTAAGAACAAGATTAAAAAGTCTGCTCCGAAGGCTGATAAACATAAAGAGACGCAGCAAGGTGACGGGCCTAGCTCCCCCACGGCAAGCCAGGACGGAGATAATGAGGGGGAATCGGTGACTCTGTCCTTGATTCTCGGAGAGATTCGCGAGTTCCGACAAGATAACAGCAAACAGCTGGAAGATATTAAAGGAGAAATAGTAAAAACTAACTCGCGGATAGATGAAGCCGAAGCGAGGATTGTTGGAATTGAAGAGAAGCTACAAAACGCAGAGGAGGTGATAGCAGAAATGCTGAAGCTGCAAGACCAGCTCCAGTGGAAACTAATAGATCAAGAAGGCCGCTCAAGAAGGGAAAATGTGAGGATTTACGGAGTTCCCGAAGGAACTGAAGGTAAACCCGGATTGATGATTCCCTTCGTGGAGAAGCTACTTAGAGAGAACCTTGATATACCGGCCGCAAAAGACCTACAGATAGAAAGAGCTCACCGCGCGTTGGCACCAGAGCCTCCAGCAGGCGCCCAGCCCAGATCGATTCTGGTCAGATTTCTCAGTTACAGAACGAAGGAAGAGGTGCTTAAAAGGGCATGGCAAAAGAAAGGTTTCATGTGGAACAACTGTAAAATCAGTTTAGACCACGACTACGCACCGGGGATTCTTGCCAGACGGAAGGAATATACGAAAACACGGAGAGTTCTGAAGGAAAACAACATCAAATTCCAGACCCTGTATCCAGCTCGGCTGAGAGTCTTTTACAATGAAGGGACAAAAACTTACGCTATGGTGGAGGAAGCAACGTTAGACCTGGTGGACCGGGGGCTACCTATTAAAGTTATCACCCAACCGGAGTCGCTACTGGAGAGGATTCGGCAGAAGTCGTGGCAGTTAGTGGGGCGAGGACGCTCCACACGAACCAGGGTGTCAAACTACAAGGAAAAGCTGCAAATATTCAGACGCGAATGTACAGAGAACACAGATTAATTAAGAGAAATGACTGAAAAGAGTAAATCGGACTTAAAGGTAAAATGAAAACTGGTAACTGAAAATAAACTAGATGGAATAACTTGAATGATAGCAATATGGTCGAGACATAAATAGGAGAAAATTCTTTATGATTATTCAAACTGCTGAGGGCCCTCTAACACAGGGTGAAGATAGAGGTTATCCCTCTGAACTGAGGCGGGTCGGTGCTCAGGGCTCACTGTGGGAAGTCGGGAAAAATTTTCAAATGTTGCACGTTCAAAAATGTCTAGGGTGTGGTTATATGTCTTGGTTTACTGTTGAGAAGGGATTGCTTACTGTTTGGTTAGAAAAGGAGAGTTTTTTTTTCTACTAGAGAAAAATGCAAACTGAATTGGTAAAAATAATTTCCTATAATGTTAATGGGGTTTTGAATCCAATTAAAAGAAATAAGATCATGTCTAAATTGAAAAGGAGAGGGCACAAATAGCTTTCCTCCAGGAAACACATATGAGCCAATCTGAACATGGAAAATTAAAAAGAATGGGCTTTAAGCATGTATTTTATTCATCATATAAATTGAGTCACAAAAGAGGGGTAGCTACTTTAATATCAAGTACTCTTAATTATGAACATATTTCAGAGACTAGAGACAAAGAAGGATGGTTCGTAAAAATCACAGGAAGAATAGAAGGTACAGAAATAACATTGCTGAATGTTTATGCTCCTCCAGGTTGTGAATGGTCATTTTATAGACACATTTTTGACCTAATGGTCAGTTCTCAAGGGGTAGTAATTTGTGGAGGGGATTTTAATATTAGATTAAATCCTATATTAGATTCTTCAAGAATAGTTACTCAGAATAAACCTCTGACTCGGAAAGTGAATTCATTGATGGAGGAGTTGGGAATTATAGATGTCTGGAGGGAATTACACCCTACTAGTAAAGATTATACATATTACTCTTTCCCTCATTCAGCCTATTCAAGGATAGACTATTTCTTTATCTTTAATACAGATAGACTCAGGATAAAAAAAACTGTAATATTGCAACAATTGATCTGTCGGATCATAGCCCAGTCTCTTATGTCTCTAATCCTGGAAAGGAAAATGAGGAAAACACTATGGAGGCTAAACTCACATGTACTCAATAACCCGAAAGTAATGGAGAGATTAAGGGGAGAAATCAAAGAATATCTAGACCTTAATGACACGGGAGAAACATCACCAGTGATCTTATGGGATACATTGAAAGCTGTACTGAGAGGGAAAATTATTTCCAATACCACTCACATGAAAAAAATCAATGCACAAAAATTAGCAAACCTTCAAGGAAAATTAAAACAACTTCAAGTTGTAGATAGCAACAAAAGTAATTCAAATCGAAAACAGGAAATTAGGAAATTGCAAAGTGAAATTGACGATATTTATACGTTGGAAACTCAAAGAAATTTTCTTTACCTGCGACGAAAGAATTATGAAGTAGGAGGTAAATCAGCTAGATTATTAGCATATAAATTACAAAAACAACAAGCAGACAATACAATTCATAAAATAAAGAATCCAAAGACAAAGCTTGTGGAGAGTACAATAGGGAAAATTCAAGAGAGTTTTGAAACATATTATCGAGAGCTGTACTCCCAACCCCGGGCCCCCAATGAGCCCTATATAGACAGTGTATTGAATTTTTTAGATCTACCTAAATTTACAGATTTACAAAATGAAAGTTTATTAGAACCAGTAACTGTCAAAGAACTGAACGTGGCCATCTCTGGGTTAAAGGCTGGAAAGTCCCCGGGTTCTGATGGGTTTACCTCAGAGTGGTACAAGTCCCTGAAGACACAGTTAGCCCCATTACTACTTAACACCTTTAATTGGATCTTGCAGAGAGGAGAAACTCCACCTTCCTGGAGAGAAGCGATTATTTCAGTTATTCCTAAAGAGGGTAAAGATAAACTAGAATGTGGCAATTATCGGCCAATTAGTGTTCTTAATTTAGATTACAAACTATTTACATCTATATTAGCGCGCAGATTGGAAAAGCTTTTACCTGGCCTAATCCATTTAGACCAGACTGGATTTATTCAACAAAGACAAACACAGGACAACATAAGGAGGTCTCTGCACATATTAGAACAGGTTAATAAGAACGAGATAGAGACAATGGTAGTAGGATTGGACGCTGAGAAAGCTTTTGATTCGGATAGTTGGGCATTCCTATACAGTGTTAGGAAGATTTGGCTTTCAAGAAAAGTTTATTAAAGTAATTCAGACTCTATATGACAGCCCTACAGCCTAAATTAAGATAAATGGGGACCTCTCTGACTCCTTCATCTTAGAGAGAGGCACTAGACAGGGATGCCCAATTTCTCCTCTCCTTTTTGCGCTATATATTGAACCGCTTGCCCAACTAATAAGACAGAGCGAAATCGTAAAAGGTATCAAGGTGGCAGGGATTGAACAGAAAGTGGCGTTATTCGCAGATGATGTTTTGGTCTACCTGAGTGAACCAGAAAAATCACTTATAGGATTGTTTACACTGTTGGATGACTTTGGAAAAATATCAGGTTATAAAATAAATGTAAAGAAAACGCAGGTTATGTCCCTAAATTATACACCATCCAAAAAGTTGCAGGATACATATGATCTTAAGTGGGAAGCTAAATCATTAAAATATTTAGGAATAACCCTACCAAAGGATCTTTCAACACTGTCACAGGTAAATTATGGGCCATTAATCTCAGAGATAAAAGCAGGTATGCATAGATGGAATCTTATCCCCTTTTTAAGTTTAAATTCAAGGATAAATACTATAAAAATGAATATTCTTCCTCGGTTATTGTATCTTTTCCGTACTTTACCGGTGGAGGTAGATGATAATCAATTCAGGGAATGGGACAAATGGATTTCCCGCTTCATTTGGCAAGGAAAGAAACCTAGAATTCGATATAACACCTTACAGTTAGGGAAGGAAGGAGGAGGTATGGTTCTTCCTTGCCTGAGAAATTATTTTTATGCCTCACAGATAACCCCTCTGTTATATTGGTGTAATAGGGAATATAAGGCTAGATGGAAGGAAACAGAATTTGGATTAGTTGACAGTTTTCCTCTTCAGGCCTCAATAGCTGACAAAGGATTGATGGCCCAGTTGGAAAAATTTAAAAACGCTTGGATAAATCTTACACTAAAAGTATGGCAGAAGGTGGTTAATTCATGTGGAATTAATAACATGTTAAAACTCTTTAGATGGTGTGCATATGATACCGAATTCCTTCCCAACAGAGGAGATAAAAGATTTGAGCTATGGATAAAGAAAGGTCTTACAATCTACCTCTCATTTATAGATAAAAGAGTATTACAAAGTTTCCAAATCCTGCAGGACAAACATGGCCTAGGACATAATGACTTTTTTAGGTACCTTCAAGTACGAAGCTATGTTAACCAGAGTTGTAGATATACAGACCTATCAACAGTAGAATTAGAATTTTTCAAGATTCTGAATTCGGCTTGCAGTTCAATACCTAGTAAATCAGTTTCTCGATTATATAATGCACTCTCCCATGCTAAAAATGTAAATACACTGTATATTAAAGAGAAGTGGGAGAAAGAAGCGGGGTTGGTACTTTCAGAGGAGGCTTGGGGGAAAATCTGCAGCTTTCAATGGTCCTCGACTAATTCTTTGACTTGGAGAGAACATTGTTGGAAAAACATTATAAGATACTTCAAGACCCCATATCAGGAAAAATATAAAGATACAAATGTGATGTGTCGGAGAAGGTGCGGCTCCAAGGAGGCAAATCATTTTCCTATTTTTTGGGATTGCCCTAAATTAAGTCTATTTTGGGAAGGTATTCATAGAACATTAGTTAAGGTACTTAGGTCCCAGATACCTCTGAACTTTGAGACGCTCTATTTGGGGTATGTATTGTTTCTTGAACAGAAGGAAGATATAAAGTTGCTGCAGGCCCTCTTAGCGGCAAGTAAGAAATCAATCACTAGAAAGTGGCTAAATCCAATACCACCTACATTAGAAGATTGGTACGAAATTATCTTGGAAATATTTAAAATGGAAAAGTTGACTTAGTCCCTGAGAACTCAGAAAGAAAAATTTTATCAAATCTGGAATAAATGGATTGAATATATAACCCCAATGCGAGCAGACTTTAGATGACTCTCCTAATGATTTATACTGCTCTTCTCATCAACACAGTAATATTGCTAACATAAGCACCCCTAGTCTAAATGTTTGTTTTTTTTTGTTTTCTTTTGGAAAATAGAGAATTAACACAAGTAAAGGGAAAGATTTGGGAAAGGGATAAAAAAAATGAAAAAATTAAGTAAATAAGTACATAGGGATTGGATAATTATGTCTGCGGGCAGGAGCAAGCATGAACAAATTAGGATATAAACACCTACAATGGTTGATACATAGGCTTATATACAACATTTTGGACCAGTGGAAATGGTCCAGAAGGGTTATATGGAAACTATTATTACCATTTTTCTTAACAACTAATTCCATTACTTAGCCTAATAGGTTAGATTTACCACAGTACATAATTATCTATTTAAATGTTTATTTTCCTTTTATATCATCTCAATGTGTACTTAAGAATGTATAAATAATTGTAGTTTTATACATTTAAAAAAATGGAAACGGTTATATGTGTGAAAAAAGTACATGATATTTGTGAATTCCTTATCCAAATAAAAATGAAATTAAAAAAAAGTAAATCTCCTCTGCACCCTTTCTCTGGTTTCCACATCCTTCCTGTAGTGAGGCGACCAGAACTGAGCACAGTACTCCAAGTGGGGTTTGACCAAGGTCCTATATAGCTGCAACATTACCTCCCGGCTCCTAAATTCAATTCCACGATTGATGAAGGCCAATACACCGTATGCCTTCTTAACCACAGAGTCAACCTGCGCAGCAGCTTTGAGCGTCCTATGAACTCGGACCCCAAGATCCCTCTGAACCTCCACACTGCCAAGAGTCTTACCATTAATACTATATTCTGTCATCATATTTGACCTACCAAAATGAACCACTTCACACTTATCTGGGTTGAACTCCATCTGCCACTTCTTGGCCCAGTTTTGCATCCTATCAATGTCCTGCTGTAACCTCTGACAGCCCTCCACACTATCCACGATACCCCCAACCTTTGTGTTATCAGCAAACTTACTAACCCATCTCTCCACTTCATCATCCAGTTCATTTATAAAAATCACGAAGAGTAAGTGTCCCAGAACAGATCCCTGAGGCACACCACTGGTGACTGACCTCCATGCAGAATATGACCCGTCAACAACCACTCTTTGCCTTCTGTGGGCAAGCCAGTTCTGGATCCACAAAGCAATGTCCCCTTGGATCCCATGCCTCTTTACATTCTCAATAGGCCTTGCATGGGGTACCTTATCAAATGCCTTTCTGAAATCCATATACGCTACATCTACTGCTCTTCCTTCATCAATGTGTTTAACCACATCCTCAAAAAAAATTCAATCAGGCTCGTAAGGCACGACCTGCCCTTGACAAAGCCATGCTGACTATTCCTATTCATATTATGCTTCTCCAAATGTTCATAAATCCTGCCACTCAGAATCTTCTCCATAAACTTATCAACCACTGAAGTAAGACTCGCTGGTCTATAATTTCCTGGGCTATCTCTACTCTCTTGAATAAGGGAACGACATCCACAAACCTCCAATCCTCTGGAACCTCTCCCGTTCCCACTGATGATGCGAAGATCATCGCCAGAGGCTCAGCAATCTCCTTCCTTGCCTCCCACAGTAGCCTGGGGTACATGTCATCCGGTCCTGGCGACTTATCCAACTTTATGCTTTCCAAAAGCTTCAGCACATCCTCTTTCTTAATATCTACATGCTCAAGCTTTTTAGTCCACTGTAAGTCATCACTACAATCACCAAGATTCTTTTCCATAGTGAATACTGAAGTAAGGTATTTATTAAGTACCTCAGCTCTCTCCTCCAGTTCCATACACACTTTCCCACTGTCACACTTGATGGGTCCTATTCTTTCACATCTTATCCTCTTGCTCTTCACATGCTTGTACAATGCCTTGGGGTTTTCCTTAATCCTGCCTGCCAAGGCCCTCTCATGGCCCCTTCTGGCTCTCCGAATTCCCTTCTTATGCTCCTTCCTGTTAGCCTTATAATCTTCTAGATCT
Source organism: Mobula birostris (assembly GCF_030028105.1). Lineage (NCBI taxonomy): Eukaryota > Metazoa > Chordata > Chondrichthyes > Myliobatiformes > Myliobatidae > Mobula > Mobula birostris. The sequence goes on from NC_092391.1 coordinate 52,497,057, forward strand.
CTAACATTACCTAGCTCTCTAAACCTTTTGTAAGCTTTTCTTTTCTTCTTGACTAGATTTACTACAGCCTTTGTACACCACGGTTCCTGTACCCTACCATAACTTCCCTGTCTCATTGGAACATACCAGTGCAGAACTCCACGCAAATATCCCCTGAACATTTGCCACATTTCTTCCATACCTTTCTCTGAGAACATCTGTTCCCAATTTAAGCTTCCAAGTTCCTGCCTGATAGCCTCATAATTCCCCTTACTCCAATTAAACGCTTTTCTAACTTGTCTGTCCCTATCCCTCTCCAATGCTATGGTAAAGGAGATAGAATTATGATCAGTATCTCCAAAATTCTCTCCCACTGAGAGACCTGACACCTGATCAGGTTTATTTCCTAATACCAGATCAAGTACAGCCTCTCCTCTTATAGGCTTATCTACATATTGTGTCAAGAAACCTTCCTGAACAGACCTAACAAACTCCACCCCATCTAAACCCCTTGCTCTAGGGAGATGCCAATCGATATTTGGGAAATGAATATCTCCCACCATGACAATTCTGTTATTACTACACTTTCCAGGATCTGTTTCCCTATCTGCTCCTCGATATCCCTGTTATATATAGGGCAGCCTATAAAAAACATCCAGTAAAATTATTGACCCCTTCCTGTTCCTAACCTCCACCCACAGAGACTTTATAGACAATCCCTCCATGACGTCCACCTTCTCTGCAGCTGTGACACTATCTCTGATCAACAGTGCCACGCCCCCACCTCTCTTGCCTCCCTCCCTGTCCTTTCTGAAACATCTAAAACCCAGCACTTGAAGTAACCATTCCTGTCCCTGAGCTATCCAAGCCTCTGTAATGGACACCACATCATAGCTCTAAGTACTGATCCATGCTGTAAGCTCATCCACATTTTTCACAATACTCCTTGTGTTAAAATAGACACATCTCAAACCGTCGGTCTGAGCGCATCCCTTCTCTATCACCTGCCTTTCCTCCCTCACATACTGTCTCCAAGCTTTCTCTATTTGTGAGCCAACTGCCTCTTCCCCAGTCTCTTCAGTTCGGTTCCCACCCCCCATCAATTCTAGTTTAAACTCTCCCCAGTAGCCTTAGCAAACCTCCCTGCCAGGATATTGGTCCCCCTTTTCAATGATTTTACTGAAACATTTGATATAGGCCTGTAGTTATTCATTACTGAGGCATCTAGGTTGTTCTGTTTTAAGAGACTTAACTCAATTAACTGCAGTTTTCAGGGCTTTTGGGAAGCAGTCTGATAGAAGAGAAGTGTTGACTATTTACAGAATGTCTGGTGCCATGCAATTAAAAACATTTTTAAAAAAGGTTGTAGGTAAAATGGCAAGGGAATAGGAAGAGGATTTCAAGTGTAGCACAATTTCTTCTAAAGTTTAATAGTTAATTGGTTTGAATTCTGCGCCATCTTAACTAGGAGTGAAAGGATGGCACTGACTTCTGACCTGATGCCGAGCCACTGACAGTACGTCTAATCTTCTGAACTTTGTCAGTAAAAAAGAACGCAAGGTCATTGATTTTGTAGACGGGAGTTCAGGTGCTACTGATATAGGAGGATGTGTGAGCCTATCAACTGTAACAAATAAAGCACATGCACTATTGCCATTTTTGTTCATAGTTTCAGAGAAGAGCACTGCCTTGCATGTCTCAACTCTAAACTATAGATATGAAGAGTCGCTTTATAAATGTCATAATGGACCTGGAGTTTTGTTTTCTGCCACCTGCATTCAGTTTTTTGACACATTTTTGGAGTTGAACCAGCGGGGTGTTTCTCCATGGTGCTTTTTTTCTTTTACTTTTACTTTGGGGGGGGGGATGATTATATCAATGACATCTGTAATTTTAGAGTTGAGATGATCTACAAGGTCATTGACAGAGGCAGGAGAGGAGGCAGGTATGGGAGAGAGGCCTGCGTGTGTAACACCTTGGTGTTTTCAGTGATGTACGGTTTTGTGATTGCCTCTGAGCACTGGTGGATAGAAACAAAGTAATTTTAAAGAAAACACAGAAATTATCAGAAAGAGCATCATTGGTTACCACACCCCAAAAGTGTTAAGATCTTTGGAAGTGACTAGGTGAAAGGTGTGGTCCTTGCTGTGAGTTGGCCCTTTCACATGCTGTGTCAGTCCATAGTTGTCTAGGATGCAGAACAGTTCATTAGCACTGCTGTCCTTGGGGTTATCACCGTGAATATTAAAATCACCAACAATGACTACCCAGTCAAAGTCAATGCAAGCAATAGACAGTAGTTCAGCAAAGTCATCAAAAATGTTGCACAATAATTTGGTGGCCAGTATATAGTCAAAAATAATGCACGATGGGAGGATTTCAGCTGAAAAGTAAGATATTGAAAAGATGCAAATGTTCCATATGATATCTGCTTACACTGATGAGAATTATTAAACAGAACAGCTATTCCTCCCCCTCGTTTCTTTATCCTGGTCTCACCTATAAAACTGAAATTAGGAGGAGCTGATTCAGTAAGAACTACTGCACTGTTGTTTTGGTCTAGCCAAATCTGTTATAAACATAAAATCAAGGCTGTGCCTGATAATTAATTCATTAATTAAAAGTGATTTGCCAGCCAAAGACCTAACATTTAGTAAGGCTAGGTTTAATGTGATAAAAACGTCTGGATTTGACTCCGGCTGACATGGGACAGTTATCAAGCTTTCTAAGTTTGCAGTGTGCGCTGAAGGCACTTTGTTCATTCTGTTCCTTATCAAAGCAGGAATGTTGGAGGTCACGGGAAGAACAGAGGATCCCGTTCCACTATCATAGCAGTATGAAACCTGCTCAGATCCTGCTCTGCCATCAGAACTTATTAACGAACGTCAGCTCATCAGAGTGCAATATAAAATGTTAGCAGATAATATCCATGAACCTATTCGGTTTGTGTGAAGACCATCTTTTTTAAAGAATGCCGAACATTCCCAGAATAAATTAAAATTATCTATAAAACCGAAATTCTGTGCTCTATGTTGATCCCGCAGCCATTCATATAAACCGGGAAGCCTACTAAAACACCCTGAGCCTTGACCTATGGAGTGAATGGGCCAGAGATAAAAATGTCCTTACCACTGACTTCCAGGAATTCAAAAAGACAGCAAAAATCCAGTTTTAACAGCCCAGATCGCTGCCATACTGTGTCATTAGTGCCAACGTGAACAACAACTCTTTTAACAGAAGGGCATTCAACAAACAAGCCAGATTGGTCATGCATTACTTCGGAGATTTTTGCACCGGGGCAATAAATAGTCACAGACAACCTTGACCGGATATCTCTGATAATGGAGCTTTGTTGGAGGCAGGGGTGAAGACCGAAGTGACCAGGATGGAGCAGTGGTCGGGGAGACAGCTTGAGAGCGATGCTGGTTAGAGTGCCATGGTGGCTTGGAGGTGCCCGTTGCTGGTCCGGAGTGGTGGGTAGCGGCTGGTGGAGAAAACACTGCTCCTTGGCTGTGGCGTCAGTGCAATAGGACGTGGGGAATGGGAGCAGAAGGAAGCTGCTGGAGGAGAATATCTTGTCACAGTAGTCTGTGGCCCGGGGGCAGTGGGAGTTGGAGAGTAGGAATGGCCTGTCAGAGGGGGAAATTAGTGCTTGTCCAGGATGTCAAACCTATTCTTCAGCTGGTTTTCGGGAGGTGGATAGGTGGAGCACTTTCCCCTTCTGGCAACCACCTTAGGACTCAGCCAAGCAGGGAATTGAACTCGCTGACCCTTAGGCTTGGCTCCTAGATGAAGCCAGTGATCGTCTGGCTGCATTGGGGGGCAACTACAGGCATGGAGAAGTGACGTTAGGAGGAGTCCAAGGGACAGTTGAGTCCAACTCTCCTTCAGCAGTAGCAGGGGTGCCAGATCCCAGAGTGACTACAGTTCTGAGGAATAGCTTGCCGTCTTTAATCTGATGAAGCAACATTATCCTTTTGTCCAGCTTGGCGATTTTTCTGGTCATGGTGGAGACGACCTTTACAAATCAGCAGAGAGCTGAGTACTGCCATGTTCTTTCTTCAGTTCCCAGTATGCAGTGAGGGGAAACTTCATTCAGAGGGTGGTGAGAGTGTGGAACGAGCTGCCAGCACAAGTGGTGCATGTGAGCTTGATTTCAATGTTTAAGAGAAGCTTGGGCAGATACATGGATGGGAGGGGTATGGAGAGCTATGGTCTTGATGCAGGTCGATGGTTTGGTATGCACTAGATGGGCTGCAGGGTCTGTTTCTGTACTGTACTTTTCTATGACTATAACCTGTCTAAATGTCTTGTGAACGTTGTAATTGTAGTCACCTCTATCACTTCCTCTGGCAACTCGTTCCTTATACCTACCGTATGGAAAACTTGACCATTAGATCTCCTTTGAATCTCTTCCCTCTCCCCTTAAACTGATGCCCTCTGGTCTTGGACCATATCCTAGGAAAAAGGTTATGCCTTTTCTGAGTCCCTCACCATTTTATACCTCCTTCACCCAAAGGAAAACAGTCCCGCCCTATCCAATCTCCCTGTACCTCAAGCCAGACAGCATTCCTGTATATCAGAATTATTACAGAACCTTGTTTGTTTTGTTTGTAGGTTTGACATCAACTTGGATGAAGACGATTTTGCCGAGTCAGTCCCATCTTGCGGTTCAAGCCCAAGAAAAAGACTTCAGTTCTTTCCACTAGAGAATACAGAATGTAAGTTGAATCATAGTTTGTACAGCATAGAAACTTTGTACTAATCCCACACACCTGTATAAATTCCCTATCCCTCTGCTTCTGTAGCCTGTTCACAATCAAATGTTACTGTCCTTTTTGTATCATTAAAAGATGACGTTCCAACTCTCACTCTCAAGAGCCTCACCTGATGAAGGCAGGCACCTGCCATCTTTGCAGCTCCAACTATAATATAGTCATAGAGCAGTACAACATAGAAACATGCCCATCTAGTCTGTGCTGAGCTATTTAAACATTGACCTGCACCCACACCATAGCCCTCGTATCCCTACCTTCCATGTACTTATCCAAGCTTCTCTTAAATGTAGAAATTGAGCTCACATGCACTGTTTGTGATGGCAGCTCATTCTACACTCTCACCACCCTCTGAGTGAAGAAGTATCCCTTCATGTCTCCCTTAAACTTTTCATCTTTCACCCTTAACTCATGACATCTTGTCCTACCAAACCTCAGTGGAAAAAGCCCTTTTGCATTTACCCTATCTGTAACCCTCATAATTTTGTAGATCTCTATCAAATCTCCCCTCGATCTTCTACTACATTCCTTATCACACATGTTCTCCAGACTCGGCAACATCCTTGTAAATTTTCTCTGTACTCTTTCAACCTTACTTACACCTTTTCTGTAGGTAGGTGACCAAAACTGCGCATAGTATCAGGGTTCGATTTCCTGCTGTTGTCTGGCTGTGGGGGTTTTCCCTGGGTCCTCTGGTTTCCTCCCACATTCCAGAGACATACAGTTAGGGTTGGGGGGAGCATCTTATGTTGGCTCTGGAAACACGGTAACACTTTTGGGATAACAGGAACTCAGCAAGCCAGGAAGTATCTATGAAGATAAGTAAACTCACTAGTCACCACTTACATTCTCGTCCAAATCATTAATATACTTGCAAGGAACGTGGGACCAAAAGATTAATTCCTGCAATACATCACTGGTCTCAGGCCTCCAATCTGCAAAACAGTCCTCCACCAACCTCTGCCTTCTACCATTGAGCTAATTCTGTATTGAGTTGGAAAATGATTGGAAATTTTTTTGAAATAGAAATACAGAGATAATTAATTTCTCATTTGACAGCATGAAACTTTCTTTTTGCAGCAAGGTATCATGTTGATAATGCTCAGCGTGTGATGCCCACGGATTCTGTACTGAATGCGGTTAAGATGGGCTCTATCATCAGTCGACCAGCTTGGGAAGACAAGACAATGACTTTGCAGAAAGAGAAACAAAATGCCCCTCTACAAACTCCGTATGAGACTGAGCTGACATATAAAACAAGGATGGAGGCTTTGGGGGAAACAGAGAAACTCTTTGATGCTCTCACACAAGAAAAGCAACAGGTAATGAAGCCCCAGCAATTCAGGATCACATTTAATATTAACGGCAAATGTTGTGAAATCTATTGTCTCTGTGGCTTTTTGGTCGTACAACACGATACGTAACAGGAAAAAAAAGCTGGAGTACAGTAAGTATATACTGTGTATTAAATCGATAAATGAAGTAGTGCAACAATAGAAATAAGAAAGTAGTGAAGTAGTGTTCATGGGTTCAATGTCCATTCAGAATTCAGATGTCCGAGGGGGAAGAAGCTGTTCCTGAATCATTGGATGTGTACCTTCAGGCTTCTGTATCTTCTCCTTGATGGTAGCTGAGAACAAGGCATGTTCTGGGTGATGGGGGTCCTTAATAATAGATGCCGCCTTTTTGAGGCATTGCTTCCGGATACTACAGAGGCTAGTACCCATGATGGAGCCGACTAAGTTTATGACTCTCTGTAGCTTATTTCAATCCTGTGCAATAGTTTTCCTCCCACACCGGATGGTGATGCAGCCAGTTAGAATGATCTCCACAGTACATCTGTAGAAATTCATGGCAATGATTGGGCATCGTCAGTCTACTGTTACGTATTTGCAGAAAATAATTTGTTTGGTTGACTTTACGAATATTTCCTCGAAAGCCAAAATTTTCTCCAAGATTCCATAAAATACAGCCGGTGCAAACAGCAACAGCTGAGCTCTAGTATTTCAGTAGGAAAGGAATATGAAGTAAGGTTGTTTTATTGTGTGGGAATTGCAAGGCTTCTGTATTGGACTAATATTTGGGTTTTATTCCACTTAGCCAAAATGCTGATTGGTAAAAAGACAATGTTATTGAAAGGAAAACTCCAAAGCTGATCTGTGAAAGGGATGTTGAGTACCATGATTTTGAGTTCTTCAGCAGGTTAATATTAGATGGTGTGATAAAAGTGCTCCAGGACATTTTGAATGATGTGGATTTGTGGTTGTAGCCCCCTGGCCACCCTCAGGGTCGCTCGGCTCACTGTCGTCTAGGGAAACAGCCTCGGCCCCGCCAAACTGGGTAATTCGTTTGTGTGGATGCTGTGTGAGGTACCCCACCCCGCCCAAATAACAGACAATACACCAGATGCAATTAAATGATTTACAGTTTATAGATATTACTGGAACTATATAATTAAAAGAGAATAAAATATAAAAGGAAAATAAAAGGCGCCACACTTATCAAAGTTCAATCTCTTCGTGCACAAAACCGTTGGAGCTCAAGGACCTTCTTCACCCTGTGACCCCTCGGACCACCTCGACCGGCCGCCTGGGACCAACAACGGTGGTCGACCAGACGCTCCACACGAGTCCGTCTCCGTCTCTGTCTCCTCGCTGAACGTCCCGCTCGGGGTCCGACCCCGTTAGCGGACTCACAGCACCTGGTCCATCCTCTGTCTCGGTCTCCCGCCTTCTGCCCCCAAACCCCGCGCATACAGTATCCTCAAATACACCAAAACCATAACAACTATCCCAATTGGTTAATAGCACCCTCTTATCATCCTCTAAACCACAATAAGCTGCTAGTGCAAACTTTCTCAGCGTTAAAGCACAACAAAGCCGCATTCCCCAGATTAACATAACAAAAACGCCATTTTAATTAGCCTCCGCAGTAACATAAAAATCGAAACCCCCTTACACTCTCCCCCCACCAAATAAAGTCATGTCCTCATGACTTCTAAATAACTCGCCACCCAGTCCTACAGACACACAACACACACCTACACAGATACACACAGTGACAGTGCTCCCCAAACAGTAGACCTTACTCCCGTCCCACGGGCGCTAAATAGGCCAACCTATCTGGGAGCTTCTTAACCCTCTGAGACCTCCGTACCCCCTCACCTAAACCCACAAGGCTCAGACACTACTAGGGATACCTCGGGCCTGCTTGCCAACTCCTCTCTCACTCAGGCCACCACTACAGCTCGGAGCCCCCTGTCCCGTGGCCGGGGCCCCGCCTCTCCTCCTTCCTGATCCTGCCGTAACTCAGACTGCCCACAGCTAGCCCTCCCCACTACACCTGACTCAGTGGGAGAAGGGCCAAAGGTCTCTTCCTCAATCACGGGGAAGTTAGCGAAAGGCAGCATGTACCACATGTGCAGCACATCATCCTTCGAATCCGTATTCTTCCTCATTCCTTCGATCGGTAGCTGCTGTTTGAGTTTCTCCAAACTGAAACATTTAGCTGGGGCTACCCCTTCAGCCTCCTGCAGTCGAGACGTCAGCTTCTTCGGGGACTCCTTCAACTCTCGCCACAGCCTCAGCAGTTCTGACTCAGGGTTCCTGGCCATCTCAATCTGGGACGCAGTTACCCCACCAGCTTCTTCCACCCTGACTTGAAAAGCAGCAGTTAAAGAATGTTCAGCCTCCGGTTGTTTCTTCCTGAGGACGTCTTCCAGGTCAACCTTCAGTTTTTCCACTTCATTTAAACTCACGATTGTCACCTTCAGGTTCCTTTCAAGCGTCTGCCTCCCTTTTCCGAGATCTGTCCTCCATTTCTTTACCTCCTCGGGAGTGTAGTCAAACTCCCCTCCCTGGGCTCTCGGTTTTCTGTTGACCTTAGTCAGAACACTTCCTTGATCTTCCCCAACTTGTAAATCTTCCAATCTGTTCTGAATGGACGTCTTGAGTTTCTGCTGATACCTTCGAAGGTGGGTCATTGTTTCTTCTCGCTGGATTAATTTGTCAGTATATGACCGCAGTGCGGTGCAAATCCCCTCTCTTCCCTGTGTCTCATTCAGATTGACGACCTGGGTTTCCATCCCCCGGTCCAACACCAGGAAGTTCAACTGGTATGTCGGGTCATTTTCCTCACATTGCACCAAACTCCTCCGGCCAAAAACTCCTCCACATTTGACACTTCGCTTCGGTCGCCCGGGCTCAGCCACTCGCCTCGCCTCATAGTCCCCCAAGGCGAATCCAAGCTCTAGGCGGTCATCCACATACGTCAAAACTCCGCACACCTTCACTTCCCCCATGGTTTTCCTCATGCCCCGCGGGAAGGATGCAGGGGCTCCGGATATGCCCTTGGGCATCTTTTCGGATCGGAAGAATCCTAGGGAACTAATAAAGGCCATCTTCGGATCAACAGCCGCACTCCTCAGGATCTGGCAACATCCACCCCTCAGATGCAGCACATTAAACCACGTCGCATCATCCACACACACGCTGCCTTCATCTTCCACGCCGCCAGGGTCCAGTTGCCGCGACCTCTCTCTCACTGAGGTGTCTTCAGCGGTCAACTCCCCTCCCTCGTGGTGGTTCGGAGCATCTACTAAGAGGGTCTCACCCTCAGCTACTTTCCCCAAGCCGTACCACCGCTGGGTCTCGTTTAAATTCGGTACCGGCTCAAGGCTGCTACACACGTCCTCAGAAGCAACTCGACACGCTGGGTGCCCAGACAATGCCTCCATGAACTCCAGGGTCATTAACCAATCATCGTCTTCTGGATAACTACTGCCACTAGACCCAAAGTCTCCGGTGCCCTTGCAGTTGTCAAGGGTAAATGCTTCAGACACCGGTTGTAAAACGAACTGTCCCAACAACTTGACCTGTGCCCCGCGGTGAAGGATGGCTTTAGAATCGCTTCCCTCTATCCATAACGTCACCCTGGGGCGTGGTCCCTCTAAGCCTTCAGGAATAGGGTCTTTTCCTTGCGGAAGTTCAGTGGTACATTGCTAGGAACGTGCTTCCCCAGAGACCGCAGGCCGTTCCCCCACTGGGCCTCCACTAAGTTTCCCGACACCTCTCTGATCAGCTGAAGAACTGATCCCCTGAAATGATCCCCCTGGCACTACAAGCAATTTAGCCGCCCTCCTCGCCAGAGGAAGCACACTGAAAACTTTCCCCCCCTCTTTCAAATAACTGACAGCTGTCACTATGGTGTAAGTGAACCTGACAGCTCTAAGACCGTCACCAGCCCGCCTACTCAAACTTTCAACCAATCCCTGTCGCTCTCCCTCAACCAAGCACTGCCACTCATCTGACAACAGAGATCCGCTCCGCCCCTCTTGGGGTGGAAACTATCCCAAACGCCAGGCGGAGCCTGTCAGAGCTAGAACATTTATTCGCAGACTCTACCTCCAAATCAGACCACTCTTTCCTCTCTCTCCCAACTGCATGGACAGCCCCGAGTGCCACCTCTAACTCGTCAATGCTACTCTGCACTCGAACAAAGACTTCACCCACCACGCATACAGCAATCAACAGCAAATAACCCACAGAGACACACATTACAGATTTAAACAGGGCACCCACACAGCATACCAACAGACTCAAGCATCCCGGACAAAGCCCCCACAATGTAGCCCCCTGGCCACCCTCAGGGTCGCTCGGCTCACTGTCGTCTAGGGAAACAGCCTCGGCCCCGCCAAACTGGGTAATTCGTTTGTGTGGATGCTGTGTGAGGTACCCCACCCCGCCCAAATAACAGACAATACACCAGATGCAATTAAATGATTTACAGTTTATAGATATTACTGGAACTATATAATTAAAAGAGAATAAAATATAAAAGGAAAATAAAAGGCGCCACACTTATCAAAGTTCAATCTCTTCGTGCACAAAACCGTTGGAGCTCAAGGACCTTCTTCTTCACCCTGTGACCCCTCGGACCACCTCGACCGGCCGCCTGGGACCAACAACGGTGGTCGACCAGACGCTCCACACGAGTCCGTCTCCGTCTCCGTCTCCTCGCCGAACGTCCCGCTCGGGGTCCGACCCCGTTAGCGGACTCACAGCACCTGGTCCATCCTCTGTCTCGGTCTCCCGCCTTCTGCCCCAAAACCCCGCGCATACAGTATCTTCAAATACACCAAAACCATAACAACTATCCCAATTGGTTAATAGCACTTTCTTATCACCCTCTAAACCACAATAAGCTGCTAGCGCAAACTTTCTCAGCGTTAAAGCACAACAAAGCCGCATTCCCCAGATGAACATAACAAAAACGCCATTTTAATTAGCCTCCGCAGTAACATAAAAATCGAAACCCCCTTACATGGTGCTAACTGTCCTAGTATGGTTTCTTTAAATTCTAACTTAAAGTTCAAAGTACATGTATGTCACCATATGCAGCCCTGAGATTCATTTGATTCAGCTGCTGCTGACCTAGAGAACCTAATCTATTTTTTCAGCTGTTCATAGCCTTGGCTAATCGTGTGTTTAGATACTTGTCTGTTGTGAGAGATTCTTCATCCACCACCTCCTCAAGCAGTGAGTTGCAGATTCCAACAACTTGGAGTTGTAGAAAAGTACAGCACAGATACAGGCCTGTTGGCCCATATACTCTGAACTATTTAAACTGCCTACTCCCTTCAACTTGCACTGGGACCACAGCCTTCCATAACCCAACCATCCATGTAGTACTATCATGTTAGCTGTTTCCCAGGTCAGAGAGTATTTTGAAACCAATGGTCAACGAGAAGAAAGTCTAACCTTTTCCCTTGACATTCAGTGGAATTGCTATTGTTGAGTACCCCACCATCAATACTCTGGGGTTAACTGTTGATCAGAAATGGACCAGACACATAAATATCATGTAAATAAGCAGGTCAGAGTCTGGAGAATCTTGTGGGCCGAGCAATGCTTCCTGAAGCCTCAAGGGCTTCCTACCACCTACATCCAAGACATCATGCAAGACAAAGAACTGTGCTGGATTGGCACCCCATCTGCCACACTTAAATACATTGATTTCCTCCACGTTGTGGTTGCAGTGTGTATTATTTACACAATGCATATAGTTTCCTGATGATAACCACCCAAACCTTGAACCTCTACCACCAAGGACAATGTCATCATGCAGACTGACTTCTGCATTGCATGGCCAATGGACTTGTGGTTCCTCAGCTGTCTCCAGGCCTGAATTCTGGAACCATCTTCCTGACAGCATGTGGGAGCACCTTTTCCAGAAGATGTGCAGCAGATCACCACCACCTTCTCCAGGACAATATGGTATGTGTAATAAAAGCTAGCCTTAGCAGTTGCATACAAATCACAAAAATATATTGGTATTAAAGAATGGGTATAGTGACAAGGGTAGGTGAAAAATAGGGTGGTGGGGTGGAGATGTGTCTCTACCAAAGGGGGTGTAAGGTACTCCTTCCCTCTGCAAGTCTGCAGATCACCCTTGGGCAAGGTGTAGCAACTGCTTAGTCCTCATTCAGGGTCAGGTGAAGCCATGGGAGCAGGTGGTGGATGGTCGTTTGAGCAGCTGGTGCATATCACAAGTTCTGGTTATGTGACCACTGATGCCACGCAGACAATCTCTAAAGACTATTGATAAATGGCTGGGATTACCCGTCTTGTAAGGACACTGTCCAGAAGAAGGCAATGGAAAACCACTTCTGTAAAAAAATTTGCCAAGAACAATCATAGTCATGGAAAGATCATGATCGCCCACGTCATAGGACACAGCACATAATGAACAAATGAGATGAAAAATGGTGGGAGGAGAGTGATGTTGGTGGAGAGATAGCCATCTTAAAGTTCAGAGTAAATTTATTATTGAAGTATGTGTGTGTGTCATCACATGCAACCCTGAGATTCATTTTCTAGCGGGTATATTCAATAAATCTATAATACAATAATAACCATAATAGAGTCAATGAAAGTCCACAACAACTTGGGCATTCAACCAGTGTTTAAAAGATGACAAACTCTGCAAATGCAAAAAGAGAGAAATAATAATAATAATAAATTATTATTATGAGCATGAGTCATAGTCATTGAAAGTATAGCACAGAAGCAAGCCCATCAGCCTATCTAGTTCATGCAGAACCATTCAAATCTCCTACTCCCAATGACCTGCCTTGTCCTTGAAAGTGAGTCCATAGGTTGTGGGAACATTTTGGTGATGGAGCAAGTGAAGTTAACCACTTTCTGCTGTGGTTACTTACTGCAATATTTTGCAATTGCATCAGCAGATAGGACCAGCAATAATAAATTTACATAAAAAGGTGGAAATCAAGCAGTCTTAAGAGCAAGTGATCACTAAACCTGTGGAACTACCTGCGAACAGATTCAAATTCTTTCAGGCACTCTTTACTCTGAAAGTTAAGTGATTTTTTTTTAACACGGCATAATAATACAAGGGTGGATTATCAGAGTGATATTGATACAAAGTGCAGGGTAAGCACTGCCTTGGCTTCTGTACTTTGTAATTTCTAAAGGGTTTTTCCCAAGTTTGAGCAACACGTTTGAAACAGATTCAAGGTACATTTAGTATAGAGTACATATCCAGTATAGAACATGAAATTCATCCTCTTCACAGACATCCGTGAAACAAGGAAACCCCATAGAACAATAGAAACACCGAAGCCCCACCCCTCCCCCTTTCCGTTGACACAAGCAGCAGCAAAAAGCATCGACACCGCCCCCCCCCCCCCCCCCAATTCGGCTGCACCCATGTGAGCAGAAGCCCCCTTCCAATGATGCAGGCAACAACAGAAGCACCAAAGAGTCCATCAAACTCCAGTCCACAAACCAGCACTTCGGTATCTCAGACAGGCTCTCTCTCTCTCTCCAGTGAGGGAGAGAGGGGGTCACTCCTGGAGAGACCAGCAGCTCGCTGTTCTAATGTTACATTCTTCCGCGTCGCTTCTCCAAGCACCCTCCCCCCCCCCCCCGAATCGAGGACTGACAGGCTCTCACTCTACATCGAGAGAGAAAGAGGGATTGCTCGAGCACAGGGGCCTTCCTTTGACAGCAGCTGGTGATTAGCAAGCACACCGCCTACTGTCTCAGTGTCAATGTTTCAGTTTCCCATGACACTTCAGTCGGCAAAATCAGTGAGGAACTGGGTCACCCATAGGGCCGCTCCCCAACGTCCAACCTCCCAGCCCCAAGGGCACTTCTTCCAGGCTGTTTTTGGAGATAGCCAGGTGCTTGGCCGCACAGTTGGTCTGAAAACCCACCGCTTTCGAAGAACCATAGCTTGAACTGTGGATCATTGTTCCGTCAGAACCACAACCACCTTGAAAAGAAAAGGAAGACCAAAGAGAAGAGTAATAAAACTGTTCCGTGAGCAAGCTGGAAGAAGTCACCTGGGTCTGCAGAATCTGGTGGCGGTATTTTTCCTCGCTCTTCCTCCCGTATGTAATACAGGTCTGAGGTAGCTCAGTTGATTTAGGGGTGAGTGACCAGAACAAATCTATTTTAATGAGAAGGTGGCAGATTGTGCTATGAAAGTATGATGACAAAGGATTTTGGCATCTCTGGCATAGTTTTCATTAACGTTGAACGTAATTTGGGACCTAATTTTCCATTGCAGATTGAAGCTGCATTAAGTCGCATACCTGGTTCTACAGGCAGAATGACTTTACAAGCAAGATTGGAAAAGGTATGATGTAATTTGCTTTATGGAATCCATAGTAATGTAACACAGCTGCTGTTCGAAACTGTTTTATTTCCGTGTTCTAACTGGAAAGATGAGCAGATATTTGAGGCACATGCAGCGCTGTAACAGGCAGTTTGACCCAACCTGAAATGTCCCATTCAAGCTAATCCCCCTAAATCTTTGCTATCCATCTACCTCTCTAAATGTCTTTAATTGTTGTTAATGTACCTCATGTCAACCACTTCCTCTGGCAGCCCATTCCACACACTGACCATCCTCGGTGTGGAAAAAATATCTTTAGTTGTTGTTAATGTACCTTGCATCAACCTCTTCCTCTGGCTGCTTTTTTCCTCTCACCTTAAACCTACGTCTTCTAGTTATTTTTTAAATTCTCTTTCCCCAAAAAGAAAATACTATCTATGCCCTTACTGATTTTATACACTTCTATAAGGTCACCCTGCAGTTCCTGCTCTCTCTAAAACTCAGGCCTTCAAGTCCTGGCATGTTCTCAAATTGGCACTCTTTCAGATGAATGACGTCTTTCCTACAGCAGGGTAATCAAAACAGTACACAATACTCTAGAGGCAGCCTCACCGAAGTTTTGTACAACTGCAACATAAGGTCCCACCTCTGATACTCAGTGTTCTGACTAATGAAAGCCAGTGTGCTCAAAGCCACCTTCACAACCCTGTCTACCTGTGATGTCATTTTCAGGAAAGCATGTAATTTTAAAAACTCCTAGATTCTACTGTTTTATGACATCCCGATTTGCCATTCCATGACTCACTTCCCCTGCTGATCAAAATCCCCTTGTTTAGATAATCTTCAATGTACAATATCACCTTTTTGAATGTTATTTGCATACTTACTAATCACGCTTTGTACATTCTGAAATTGCCTTGCACAATTTCGACCAGTTTAGCATTGTTAGTGTGTGTGAACTGATAACACTTTAACAATGTAAGTTGGGTTAAACAGTGCAAAGCTGTGTTTCTAGAGAGCACCAGATTTGAGATTCAGGTCCCTTTGGAGATCCACTCCTGGGAAATGTGGTTTATTTTAATGATACCTACCAGATTGACAATGCAAGGCTCTACAGAGATCCACCCTGGTGAAATGTATTGACAATTCCAATGTTTTCAATCACTTAATAAATTCTAGTGTTTATTTCCCATTTATCTGTCTAATTCATAGTCATAGAGTCATAGAAAAGTACGGCACAGAAACAGGCCCTTCAGCCTATCTATTCTGTGGCAAGCCATTTAAACTGGCTATTCACATCAACCTGCACTGGGACCATAGTCCTTCAAATCCCTCCCATCCATGTACTTATCCAAAATTCTCTTAAACATTGAAATTAAGCTTGTATGCACCACTTGCACTGGCAGCTCATTCCACACTCTCACCACCCTCTGAGTGAAGAATTTCCCCCTCATGTTCCCCTTAAACTTTTCACCTTATATGCGTAACCCATGACCTTTAGTTGTCCCGCCCAGCTTCTGTGGAAAAAGCCTGCCTTGCGTTTACCTTGTCTACCCCTCATAATGTTGTATACTCTATCAAATCTCCCCTCATTCCTCTATGTTCCAAGGAATAAAGTCTGACTTATTCGATCTTTTCTTGTAACTCCAGTCCCAGCAACATCCTTGTATTTTATTTTCTGTACTCTTTCAATCTTATTTACACCTTTCCTCTAGGTTGGTGACCAAACTGCACTAATACTCCAAATTATGCCTCACCAACATCTTATACAACCTCAACATAACATCCCATCTCCTGTACGCAATACTTTGCTTTATGAAGGCCCACGTGCCAAAAGCTCTCTTTACGACTGCGTATACTTGTGCTGCCACTGTTAATAAATGATGGATCTGTATTCCCACATCCTTTTGGTCTGCCACACTCCACGTTCACGGTGTAAGACCTATTCTTACTGGTCTTACCAAAGTGCAACACCTCACTCTTGTCTGCATTACATTCCCTCTGTCAATTCTCAGCCCATTTTTCCAGCTGATCCAGATCCCGCTGCAAGCTCTGAAACTCTTCCTCTCTGTCTACTACACCCCCAATCTTGGTGTCATTTGCAAAGCTTTTGGGCTTTTATTTATTCAGGAATCTTGATAATAGCCCAGATAAATAATCTGAATAGCATCTGATCTCTTTTGTTTTTCTTATTGTCTCCCTTAATTCTTGTTTGTAAAGTATTTATTTCCAAATGTCTTTTCTTCTAATTTTTGTCCTCTTAATTTGCTGAGGCTAAATTTGTAGTATTGTGTGTTGTTCTGGTCATCTACCTACAAGAAAGATGTAAATATGGTTGGAAAAGTACAGAGAAAATTTACAAGGATGTTGCCAGGTCTGGAGGACCTGAATTATGGGGAAAGATTGAATAGGTTAAGGCTTTATTCCTTAGAATGTAGAAGATTGAGAGGAGATTTGATAGAAGTATTCAAAATTATGAGGGGTGTAGATAGCGTAAATTCAAATAGGCTTTTTCCATTGAGGTTGGGTGGGACTACAACTAGAGGTCATGAGTTAAGGGTGAAAGGTGAAAAGTTTATGGGGAGCATGATGGGAAACTTCTTCACTCAGAGGGTGGTGAGTGTGGAACGAGCTGCCAACACAAGAGGTGCACGTGAGCTCTATTTGAACATTTAAGAGAAATTTGGATGGGTACGTGGATGAGAGGGGTATGGAGGGTTATGGTCCCGGTGCAGGTCGATGGCAGTCAGCAGTTTAAATGGTTTGGCATTGACTACTTGGCTTGAAGGGCCTTTTTCTGTGCTGTATGTTTATATCCCTCCAGAACTCTCATTCAGTGACTATAGTTCAGATTGAAACTAGTTTATTGTCTTGAATGCCTGGACGCAATAAAACTCCTTGTTCGTGTAAAGCACAGGATAAACTGTGTATATGGTCATATAAATACAACATTGAATATAACGGGCGCAAAGTACAACCATGCAAAAAGAAACGCTGTAGTGACAACAAAGGAAGCAGTAGAATTAAGTGTTTGAGAACATAGAAAATGAAACTGAAGTCGTCAGAGTGAGATTACAGTACTAGAGGGAAATGAGGGACTGCTGCACAGTGACGTGGCTCACAACCCCTCCTCCCACCCCGCCACATTCTGGACACCACTTCTACTACATGGACTAGACAGAGGTGTCGGGTAACGGCAGTGGCCAAGGCGTTTGCTTCATGATTGACTCTCTGTGGCACCCAGAAGTAGCAGTTCTGTCTCAGTCCTGTTCTCCCTGCCTGGAACATCCATTTTATGTGCCGAGGGAGCTTCCCCCGCTATCATCGTGTTAGCGGTGTCCATCGCAGCAGAACTGCTTTGGGTCAGTGGATTGTACCACATGGAACAATTTACCTTTGGATCTGAACGAATATGTCACAGTTGTCACCGAATTCGCCAAAACCTGTGTGGATAAGTATGTGCCTTTGAGAACATGCCAAGAGTGCCCAAAGCAAAAGCCATGGATGAACAGTGAGGGTCAGTCTGCTGAGTGCTAGATGTGTGGTCTTTGAGGCTCCACAGGAAGTCCAGGTATGACTTATGGAAGGCTATTTTAAGTGCAAAAATTAATTGCGATTGAAGTTGGGGTCAGAATCAGATGCACATCAGCTCTGGTATCACTTCCTTCAAGGTGAAACCTAACGTGATAAATCACTGCGATGCTTCACTCCCAGATGAGCTCAGTGCTTCTAGACACTTTGAAAGGGAGAATCCCTGTAGCATCGGTGACCCTGTGATACCTGTATCAGAGGCCAATGTCAGAAATTCCCTCAAGAGGGTGAACCCTCGCAGGGTGTCAGCCCCAATGGTGTAACTGGCAGGCACTGAAAATCTGTACCAACCAACTAGTAGGAGTGTTCAAGACCTTCAGTCCCTCATGGCTGCAGTTGGAGATTCCCACCTGCTTCAAAAGTACATCAATCATACTGGTGTCCAGGAAGAGGAGGGTGAGATATCTCAGTGACATACGCCCAGTGGCACTCGTATCTACCTTGATGAAGCACTTTGAGATGTTGGTCATGTCTAGAATTAATTCCTGCCTAAGCAAGGACCTGACCCGTTGCAAGTTGCCTATTGCCACAATAGGTATACAGTGGCTGTCCACTCAACCTTAGACCACCTGCGTAATAGCAATACCTACATCAAGCTGTTTTATTGATTATAGCTCAGTGTTCAACACAATTATTCTCTCAGTTCTAATCAAGAAGCTTAAAAACCTGGGCTTCCCTACCTCCCTCTCCATCTGGATCCTTAACTTCCTTCTAGGGACACTGCAGTCAGTGCGGATCAAAAATAACATCTTCTCGCTGGCAGTCAACACTGGCACAACTTGAGGATGTGTGCTTAGCCCACTGCTCTATTCTCTACACCCATGATTGGGGGCTAGGCCCAAGTCAAACGACATCCGTAAATTCACTGATGACATAACTGTTGTCAGCAGGATCTCATGGTGATGAGGAGGCAGAGCTCTAGACTTGGCTGCTGACCCAGTGAGTTCCTCTAGCAGATTGTGTGTTGCTCCAGATTCCAGCAAATGCAGTCTCTTAAGGATCTCTCCTACTGTGGCCATTCTCTCTTTTCCCCTTTCCCATTGGGCAGAAGATGCAAGGGCCTGAAAGCACATACCACCAGGCTCAAGGACAATGTATATCAGAATATTGAACAATAAGACAGACTCTTGGCCTTGGTATTTACCTAGTTATAATGTTGCACTTTCTTTGTCTACCTGCAGTGCGCTTTCTCTGAAACTACAATGTTATATTCTGCCTTCTCTTTTCTTTTACTTCCTTGATGCACGCAAACAAAATCTTCCACTGTACTCTGTGGAAGAGACAATAATAAACCATTAACAGTACCAGAAATTGGGTGGGGGTGGGGTTTATGCAAAGATTGTAGGGGAATGAGAATTTTGTTTTCACCCAGTACTGAGGTAATGTTCGTTGCTTCAATGTCCATTCAGAAATCAGATGGCAGAAGGGACGAAGCTGTTCCTAATTCATTGAGTGTGTGCCTTCAGGCTTCTATACCACCTCCCTAATGACAGTAATGAGAAGAGGCCACGTCCTGTGTGATGGGGCCCTTAACGATGGATGCTGCCTTTTTGAAGCACAGCTTCTTGAAAGTGTCTTGGATGCTACAGAGGCTAGCATCATTGATGGAACTGACTAAATGTGCAACTCTGCAGCTTATTTCAATCCTGTGCAGTAGCACCCCTCCCCCCACCATACCAGACACTGATGCAGCCAGTTAAAATGCTCTCCACAGTATGTCTGTAGAAATTTGCAAGTGTTTTAGGTGAAATATTAAATCTCCTCAAACTTCTAATGAAACATACCCAGTGTGTTGCCTTCTTTGTAGCTGCATCGATATGTAGGGAACTTGAAATTGTTAACTCTCTCCAGTTCTGATCCCTCTGAGGATTGCTGTGTGTTCCCTTGTCTAACTCCTTTCAGAAGTCCACAATCAACTCTTTGGTCTTACTGACATGCAATTTCCAGTTATGTAAATATTCTTGGGCAAAGATGCAAAAACTCAGTCTAAAACTGAAGGTACATTGTTCACATTGGAGACTGTTCACAAAACTATTATTTTCTGGGACAGCAGCACACATCAAAGTTGCTGGTGAACGCGCAGGCCAGGCAGCATACCTAGGAAGAGGTACAGTCGATGTTTCAGGCCAAGACCCTTCATCAGGACTAACTGAAGGAAGAGCAACCAAGATATTTGAAAGTGGGAGGGGGAGGGGGAGATCCAAAATAATAGGAGAAGACAGGAGGGGGAGGGATGGAGCCAAGAGCTGGACAGGTGATCGGCAAAAGAGAGGAGTGAGGTGAGTCCTTCTAGGTGAGGCGACACTTTACCTGTGAGTTGACTGGGGTGATATACTGCGTCTGGTGGTCCCGATGTGGCCTTCTATATATTGGCGAGACCCGACGCAGACTGGGAGATCGTTTCGCTGAACACCTGTGCTCTGTCCGCCAGAGAAAGCAGGAACTCCCAGTGGTCACACATTTTAATTCCACATCCCATTCCCATTCTGATATGTCTATCCACAGCCTCCTCTACTGTAAAGATGAAGCCACACTCAGGTTGGAGGAACAACACCTTAAATTCTGTTTGGGTAGCCTCCAACCTGATGGCATGAACATTGACTTCTCTAACTTCTGCTAATGCCCCACCTCCCCCTTGTACCCCATCCGTTATTTATTTATTTATTTATCTCTCCCTCTGTCCCTCTCTCTTTCTCCCTCTGTCTCTCTCTCTTTCTCCCTCTGTCCCTCTCTCTTTCTCCCTCTGTCCCTCTGACTATACCCCTTGCCCATCCTCTGGGTTTCCCCCCCCCACCTCCTTTTCCTTCTCCCTGGGCCTCCTGTCCCATGATCCTCTCATATCCCTTTTGCCAATCAACTGTCCAGCTCTTGGCTCCATCCCTCCCCCTCCTGTCTTCTCCTAACATTTTGGATCTTCCCCTCCCCCTCCCACTTTCAAATCTCTTACTAGCTCTTCCTTCAGTTGGTCCTGATGAAGGGTCTTGGCCCGAAATGTCGACTGTACCTCTTCCTAGAGATGCTGCCTGGTCTGCTGCGTTCACCAGCAACTTTGATGTGTGTTGCTTGAAATTCCAGCATCTGCAGAATTCCTCGTGTTTGCATTTTCTGGGACATGTTATTTGGCTTAGGTAATTTGGACAGCCTAAATCTGCACGATCCCAGTTCGCTGTCCCAGCACAGCTGGATGAGTTCATCATCTCAGAACACTTATTCAAACTTTATATTGTTCACGAGGTACTCATGACTTTGAATGTTTTTTTTTTGCAGGAAGCTTTAGAAGATCGATTGGAAAAGATCAATCGTGATCTTGGATCAGTGCGGATGACACTGAAGCGGTTTCACATTTTACGAACCTCTGCAAATTTGTGAACTGTTCTCCAATTTTTATTTGACCAGATGTTTACTTGCACTAAAATTACATTGTTAT
Organism: Mobula birostris; assembly: GCF_030028105.1. Classification (NCBI taxonomy): domain Eukaryota; kingdom Metazoa; phylum Chordata; class Chondrichthyes; order Myliobatiformes; family Myliobatidae; genus Mobula; species Mobula birostris. The sequence continues at coordinate 52,518,468 of NC_092391.1, forward strand.
GCACTGTTATCACTAACAGAAGGCGGGTTTATTTTTGATCATCTTGTAACTAAATGATGGCCTTACAATGCACATCCTTGTATTAGAGGTCACACAGTTGTGTATATAAAGAAAAAAACATTCTGTGCCTTTTTAGAGAAATGCAGTCCATATCTCAATTAGTTTTGTTATTAAAGGTTGGAACCAAAACCCATAAAGGATATATTTTGGTAATGGTCAGAACGTGTATTATATACATACTTTTGTAAATGATTTAGAACATCTGGAAGTGAATATTATTTGTTAAAATTTAGATTAAGATGGAAAGTGTGCATCAGAAATTATTTTGCTGATGATGTCGGTCAGAAATTTTAATATTTTATATTTGAAGTTGAAATACATTTATGAACTAATTTTTTAAAGAAACATCATTAAAATACAGTATTGAATAAATTAATGGGCCATATTTGTTTGGTTGTAACACAAAATTCATTGAAGACATCTTTGAAAGTTGTTGTTCCTCTCAGCGCCTTATGCGCAATGGGCGGAAACCTTGCTGTTTCTTTAGTTTCTCTGTCTTTTTTTTACAAGGTTGAGTGCTAGCTTGATGCTCAACCCAGCACAGATGGAAAGCCTGCAAGGAGCTGACTTTCCCAGATTCACCTTTGAATGGCAAAGCCCTTATTTACTTTGAGTTTGGTTGCAGCAATAAATTTTATAGATTCCATTCCAGTAAGTTTAACAATCTACACCTTAGTCAGTGCTGAGTTCCTTTAACATGGTTTGATGATTAAACTCTGATTTGGCCAAAGCCATTTACAAAATTTAGACTAACTTGCTCTGTGATGTGAGCAGCTTATTAAAAGTCTGTGCTGACTAATCTCTTTGAGCTGGAAGGTATATATCTCGTAAAGATTCTGGGATTGAAAGGCTTGTCATATGAGGAGTGTTTGATGGCTCTGGGCCTCTACTCACTGGAATTCAGAAGAATGAGGGGTGACCTCACTGAAAGCTATCGAATGGTGAAAGGCCTCAATAGAGTGGATGTGGAGAAGGTATTTCCCATGGTAGGGGAGTCTAAGACTGGAGGACACAGCCCCAGAATAGAGAGGCATCCTTTTAGAACATAGATGAGGAGGAGTTTCTTTAACTGGACAGTGGTGAATCTGTGGAATTTGTTGCCAAAGGTGGCTGCAGAGGCCAAGTCATTGGGCATATTTAAGGCAGAGGTTGATAGATTCTTGATTAGTCAGGGCATGAAGGGATATGGGGAGAAGGAAAGAGATTGGGGCTGACAGGGAAAATGGATCAGTTATGACAAAACTGCAGAGCAGACTCCATGGGTCAAATAGCCTAATTCTACTCCTATATTTTATGATCTTTTGGTCTAATGAAGGACAACACTTGGCTATATTCTGGCCCAACAAATCAACAAAATTGATGGATTTAGCAATTGATGGGTGAAATTAAACATGGAAAATGATAGAAATGGCAGCTCAAATAGTATCTTGTTGAGAAATGGATTTATAATATTTTAGGGTGACCTTTCATCTGAACTGATAAACCAGAAGCAAAACTATTTTTAGGCCATAGAGAAACATGCGAGGGGAAGCACGAATGAAAGAGAGGTATGTTACAGGGTGGAGACTGAGACAAGGTGGTGCCAGCTGAAAGCAGATATTAGAGGCTGAAGAATAACAAAGTATGGCAGAGAGTGGTCTAAAACTGAGCAAATGAAATGTGAATTTATCAAACAAGAAATAAACTGGATGCTGGAAACGTAACATGCAAAGTCTGAAATGGGTGATGATCTGAAATTATTGAGTCTAGAAGGATTCAATGTGCTGATCGGGAAGGCCAAGTGTTGCTTCTCAACCTCGTGTTAGATGAGTACAGAATGCCAAGGACTGAGTCAGGGCCACCCCTGCAAAGTGAAGGCTGTTAACCAATCTGTGTCTCGTGTTAATGAATAAAGTACTAGAAAATCACTGCTTCACTTGGAAATGATGTTTGAATACAGGAAGTAAAAGGCAGATACTTTGGTATTTTACCATCTCTGTTAGAGGTCATTGACCTGAAACACTTACTGTTTGGAAGAGAGTACAACATTTTGGCAGGGTGTTTTCAGGCTGATTGAGCCATCTGGCACTTTGTGGTCTTCGAGGAGGTTTCATGAGGTTTTGAGTGAAGTGTGCGGTCTTGATTCCAAGAAGCCTGGAGACCAGGCGTGAGCCTGTGATTGACTCCATTTCTCACCGATTAAAACATCGAGGAAGAGCGTAAGGCGAGTGGGTACTCAGTGTTGTCTACCAGCCTTTTGCTCACTGTTGCTGGAGGAAGCTGTGTGTGTGTGATTGTCTGTCTCCCCTCTCCCATCCGCTCAATGCTGACTGAGGATTGTGCTGGAGTCCTGGGTCTTGGACGAGGTTTAATGGACGTGGTTTGAGGATTGTACTCTGGAGTTCATGTTATGATGCTTCTGGTTGCTCCTTTTTAGTTGCTATTTTGGGTCTTTCTGATTGGGGTGGATTCTGTATTTTTCACTTGCTTTTTTTGCATGTGTGTGAGGGGTGTTTGATGTTTTTCTTTATCTAGGTTCCATGTTATTTCTTTGTTTTGTGTCTGTCTGTGGGAAGACTAATCTCAGGGTTGTATATATGTGCATAATAAATGTACTTTGAAGCTGTCTTCACTTTGAAGAAACATTCATTGGTCAAATTTCACTACGTCAATGGTATTTTCTGCAGCTTAATGGCCTCTGGTGAGACTGCAGCTGGAATAAAAGTGCCAGAAACGGTCACCAGTATCATTCCTCAAAGAGGATAAGGAGGACCAATGCACTCAACTGGCGCATGAGATAAACTTGAGAGTGAATCAGAATTAGGCTTAATACCACTGGGATATGTTGTGAAATTTGTTGTCTTTGCAGCAGCAGTACAATGCATGACATAATTATAGAGGAAAAAACAATTACAGCGTGTGAATACTGTATATTAAATAGATAAATTAAGTAGTGCAAAAATAGAAATAAAAAGTAATGAGGTACTGTTCATGATTTCAATGTCCATTCAGAATTCAGATGGTAGAGGGGAAGAAGCTGTCCCCGTTGAGTGTGTGTTCCTTCTGACTCCTGTACCTTTTTGATGGCAGCAATGAAGCATCACTCCTTGAATATGTCATGGATATCATGGAGGTTAGTGCCCATGATCAAGCTGACTAAGTTTACAACTCTGCAGCTTTTTCCGATCCTGTGCGGTAGCTCCTTCTGAACCAGACGGTGATGCTGCCCATTAGAGTACTCTCCACTGTCCAGCTGTGGACAGACCAAATCTTCTCAAACTCCTATTGAAATATCGCCGCTGTCTTGCCTTCTTTGTACCTGTATGGATATGTTGGGTCCAGGATAGATCCTCCCTGATATTAACACTCAGGAACTTCTGATTCCTCTGAGGATTGTGTGTGCTCCCTCATCTAAACCCTTTCAGAAGTCCACAATCAATTCTTTAGTCTGAAAGGGTAGCCCCAAGGATGTGAAAGCAGAGTTTATTATGACATGTATGCACAGGGTTAACAGGCACATCATATCATGAAAGCAGCATTAACAAGAGAAAGCAGGTTATAGACAATTTTCACAAGGCAACACAATTAAAACTATAAACAACAGGAATTCTGCTAAGTGTTGTGGTAGGATGCCAGAACCAGAGATTACAGTCTCATTGAGAATTAAATATGAAATTTCTTCATTTCTTCACCCAGCAGCTGGTTAGCCGTTGGAATTATTTTGTCTCGCGTGTTTAATACCCGGAGCGACTGTGAAGTTCGGCTCTTTTGGTTGGGAGAACCGGTTTGCGGCCATCCCGTTCCAAAAACAGATGCAGCCTCCCGGTCAGTGGGTGGCGCTGTCGTCCAGGGGAGCGCCGCGCCGGGCCGGGCAGGGCTGGGTTCGACTGGGCGGGGGCGGCCGGCAGCAGCCACGGGCAGCGGGGCGCCTCTGCGACCGTGGGCAACGCTCCCGTCCCTCACTGTCAGTGAGGCGGAATCCACCTCCCCCTCTCCGGGGGTAACTGGGCTACCATGATTGAGGCTGCCTGCCGAGGACGTTCGGCCGCTCCGGGAGATGAGGTGAGCGGGGTGGAGGCAAGGGGGGTGGGCGCCCCGCTGGTATGTGAACGGGCAGCGGGTTACCGGGGCGGGCGAGGCCGAGCCGAGCCCAGCATTGCCCAGCCCCGCTGGTCCGGGCCGCCCTCCTCGCCATCCCCACTCTTCCCTCCCCCTCTCCTCCGTCCCTCCGTCCTTCCCCATACCGGCAAACGGCGACGTTTCCAAACGCAAGCCCGGGACCGGTTGCTAGGAGACGGGGCAAAGCGGCAGCAGTCCCGCCCCGGAGACGGAGCCGCCAACGCCACTGGGTGCGGGAATTCAGCGCCTCCGCAATCTGTGTGCAATCATCCCTCCTTTTTATTTCCATTCAATCCACTTTGCCCTTTAAAGATTCCTGCTGGAGACCCTTTGGCTTTTGCACAAATTACTTGGTTAAGTTTCAATATATATAAGTGAAGGAGATGAGCTATCAGCCGCGACACTTCGGGAGAAGCAGGAGTTCTATCTCGAATGTGGGTGTTGCCGCCAGGACCCAAGCGTGCGTTGCTCATCGCTCATCTCCTGGTCGCGGATCAGGAGGAGGTGGCGAGCAGCTTCCTGCAAACGCTGCAGTGCCATCGAAGGTGCAACCGCAGAAGTTGATTTAGGATGTAAACCCAATGACCACGAAGGTACTATTAAGTTGGGGCTGAAATAGGTTTAATTATCACTGGCATATGTCTGAGATATATTTTGCATATTAATATGCATTGCAATGAGAGGCGATTTGATATAGGTATAGATAAGGTCATCTACCTACAGGAACAATGTAAATATGGTGGAAAGAGTACAGAGAAAATTTACAAGGATGTTACCGGGTCTAGATGACCAGAGTTATAAGGAAAGGTTGAGTAGGTTAGGACTTCATTTCTTGGAACATAGAAGATTGAGGGGAGGTTTTATGGAGGTATATAAAATTATGAAGGGTATAGATAGGGTAAATGCAAGCAGGATTTTTTCACTGAGGTTGGTTGGGACTACAACCAGAGATCATGGGTTAAGGTTGAAAAGCTTAAGGAGAACAAGAGGAGAAACTTCTTCCCTCAGAGGGTGTTGACAGTGTGGAATGAGCTGCTAGTGCAAGTGGTGCATGCAAGCTCGATTTCAACATTTAAAATAAGTTTGGATAGTTACATGGATGGGAAGGGTATGGAGGGCTATGGTCCCGGTGCAGGTTGATGGGAGAAGGCAGTTTAAATGTTTTGGCATGGACTATATGAGCTGAAGGGCCTGTTTCTGTGCTGTACTTTTCTATGACTAATAAAATTACAAATTTTATATATATTATACTAAATGAAAGCAAAAAAAAAAGTAAGGTAGTGTTTATGGGTTCAATGTCTATTCAGAAATCTGATGGCAGAAGGGAAGAACTGTTCCTGAATCAGCAAGAGTATATCTTCAGGCTCCTGTACCTCCTCCCTGATGATAGCAATGAGGACAAGGCATATCCTGGGCGATGGGGACCCTTAATGCCTTTTTGAGCCATCGCTCCTTGAAGATGTCCTGGATGCTGGGAAGCCTAGTGCCCATGATGGAGCTGACTGAGTTTACAACTCTCTGCAGCTTACTTTGAAACTATGCAGTGCCCCCCCGCCCACTCTTACCAAACTGTGATGCAGCCAGTTAGAATGCTGTCCATAACACATCTGTCAAAATCTGTGTCTTAGGTGACATACCAAATCTTCTGAAATTTAGCTGCTGTGTGTAGCTGCATTGATATATTGGGCCCAGGAACTTTAAATTGCTCACCTTTTTCACTGATTCCTCTGAGGACTAATGAGTGTTCCGTCATCTTACACTTTGTGACGTCCACAAACAATTCTTTGGCCTTACCGATGTTGAGTGCACAGTTGTTGCTGTGACACCACTCAACTAGCTGATATATTGCGCTCCTATGCCTTCTCATCACAGTCTGTAATTCTGCCAGAGATAGTTGTGTCTTCAGCAAATTTATAGATGGAGTTTGATACAGGCCTTTTGGCCCAACTGCTTTGTGCTGACCAAGGCCCCCATCTGAGCTAGTCACGACTGCCTGTGTTTAGCTCATATTCCCTCTAAACCAGGGATTCCCAACCTTTTTCTGTGTGGTGGACCAATATCATTAAGCAAGGTGTCCGAGGACTCAGGTTGGGAAACCCTGCTCTAAACCTTGCCTATCCATGTACTTGTCAAATGGATATGAGTAGGTTCCTCAATCAGTATTCACCAGAGAGAAAAGAGGGGGGGGGGGTCAGAGAATTCAGGGAAGAAGTGTCTTCATATTCTGAAGCAAGTCTGCATCGGTAAGGAGGAAGTGGAGGGTTTCTCGTGTTTAGAAAGAGTGGTAGGGAGAATGTTACGGACTAGTGAGTGACGGGGAGGTTGTTGATGAAGGTAAGAGCAGTCGGCGTGGTTTTGTACAGGGAAGATCACATCTCACATCTGATTGTGTTTTCAGGAGATAAGTAAGAAAACTGATACAGGCAGGGCAGTAGATGAGCTTTGCATGGACTTCAGGAAGGCTTTTTGACAAGGTCTCACATGATGGACTGGTCTAGAAGGTTAAGGCACATGGGTTTGAGGCAAAATTAGCTTGGTGGTCGAAAGCACAGGGTAATGGATGTGCATAGGCAGGGATGGGCAATGGGATGAATGAGCTGGGTCAAAAGGGCCTGTTTCTACCCTTTAGGGTTCTACGATGGCAAGTCGTCACTATCTGGTTCAACAAGATCCTTTCGGAATTGTGATGTATGAGTTAGCTATCAGTTTGCACACGGCGAGGTCCTACAACAGCAATGAGGCTTTGAGCAGATCACCATTTTTATATTAAATATTGATTGGAACTGTTGGGAAGACTCTGGAATTCATTGCCACAGACACCTGTGTCATTGGGTGTATATTTAAAGCGGAAGTTGATAGTTCTTGATTAATCATGGAATCAGGATCCCCTAGTGACATTCTCGAAGCCTGTCCAATATTGGACAGAGCCTACCAAATTTGATATCCTAAGCCTTCAGATGAAACTAAACCACGTCCTGTAATTCTGTGTTTGCATTATTTTACAACCAAAGAAGCTATTCTTCGGAATGCAAGGAAAAGGGATAAACTAATTTATAACGAAGTTAAGATTCATATAGTTGAAGATCTTACCCCAGAGATTTATGCTGAGAGAATTAAATATCGGGAAGTGATGGCGAACTTTTTAAAATTAACTCTCACCTGTTGCTGCATTATCCGGCTCGTCTGATGATTACTCCACCCAATGCTCATCTAAAACAGATTGACTCTCCAGAAGATGGTTGGAAATTTATAAATGAGTTTAGGTCCACTTCATAAGCAATTTAAAAAGTTGATCCTTAGCCGGGAGTTGTTTGTGATGCCGTCTAAAGTCCGCTCCATGTTTTATGAATGCCCAGACACAGACTTAGCTAACTCACTTAGATCTGTTGTTGTTAGTTTTAAATTTAACATATATATATTTACTTTTTTTTCTTTAATTTGTAAGTCTTTAATATTAGTTGATTGGATTTATCCTTTTTTTGAATACATGGCTGTGTATTTTAAATAGCTTTAAGATGGCTGTCGTTAATTCGGTCTTAACTATTGTTAGACATAATATGAAAATATTTGGAATCTGTTTATGTATTCTTTGTTATGTCTTTTTGGTGGTGATAATGTTCTACTTTGTAAGCGGAGGCTGCTATCTGGAGACGGGGTTAAAGGTTATTAGAATAGCATGCTATCTGCCTCTTGGATGGTTTCTGGGTTTCCGGGGGAGGAGGATGGGAAAAGTAAAATAAAAAATATAAAAAAAAGACAAAAAAAAAGAAAAGAAGATCCCCCTGACATAAACTCTGAAGCAGGTTATTGTTGCTAGGTATCTTAGAACACACACTGGTTATAACACATTGCCATATGGTGAATTGTGGGATTGACAGTGACATTAAACACACAGGTCCGTATTGATTGTGTCCTGGAGAATGCACGACCCTTTCTGCTCAGCCATCCTTATCAGTGGTTCCGGGAAACCGGCTTACACACTGAGTCTCTGCTTCAGAACGTGGACATAAATAGGTGAGGGGAATCTGCAGATTTGTTTTAAAGGTCATAAATACGAACTTGAATTTAAAGGAATAAAATAGAGACTGAAGCAGCTTTGTTAATTTCTCTGCCCCCATCACTGTCAGTCCTAAAGATTTCAGTTTAAACCCCCAGCGCACTCAGGCTTTAAAGGAAGTGAAGTGCAGTGTTTTCCCACCCCTGTACTTTGAGATAGCAACTTCATATAATTCAACTATATTATAATATTCCTTTTGCTCTAAAAGGTACTAAATTGGATTAGACATTGGCTTTGGGGCAGAAGCCAGAGAGTGGTTGTAGAAGTTTGCCTGTCTGACTGGAGTCCTGTGACTAGTGGAATGCCGCAGGGAACGGTGGTGTTTGTCATCTATATCAACAATCTGGCTGATAATGTGGTTAACTGGATCACGGAATCTGTGCATGACACCAAGATTGGGGGTGTAGTGGACAGCGAGGAAGACTGTCATGGGTTGCAGAGGAATCTGCATCTGCTGGAAAAATGGGCTGACAAATGGCAGATGGAATCTAATGCAGCCAAGTGTGAGGTTTTGCATTTCAGTAGAACCAACCAGGGTAGGTCTTACACAGTGAACAGGGCACTGAGGAGTGTGGTCGAACAAAGGGATCTGCGAATACAGGTCCTTAATTAATTGAAAGTGGCATCACACATAGATAGGGTTGTAAAGAAAGCTTATGGCATATTTCCTTCATAAATCAATGTATTGAGTACAGGAGATGGAATGTAATGTTGAAGTTATATTAGACATTGGTGAGGCCTAATTTGGAATGTTATGTTCAATTTTGGTCACCTACCTACAGGAAAGATGTAAAAAAAAGGTTGAAAGAGTACAGAGAAAATTTACAAGGATTTTGCCAGGTCTGGAGGATGAGGTATGTAGAAAGATTGAATAGGTTAGGACTTTATTCCTTAGAATGTAGAAGATTGAGAGGAGATTTGATAGAGGTTTACACAATAATGAGGGGGATAGATAAGGTAAAAGCAGGCAGGCTTTTTTTACTGACGTTGGGTGGGACTACAATTAGAGGTCATAGGTTAAGGGTGAAAGGTGACAAGTTCTAACAGAAACGTGAGGGAAAATTTCTTTGTTCAGAGAGCGGAATGAGTTGTCCACAGGTGGTGGATGTAAACTGGATTTCAACCTTTAAGAGAAATTTGGATAAGTACATGGATGGCAGGTGTATGGAGAGCTATGGTTCTGGGGCAGGTAAATTGGAGTAGGCAATTTAAATGGTTCAGTATGGACGAGATGGGCCTAAGGGCCTGCTTCTCTGCTGCACTTTTCCATGACTCTAAATCTGATTGCGTTTTTTCAGGAGATAACTAAGAAAGCTGAGGAAGACAGAGCAGTAGATGTGCTTTGCATAGACTTCAGAAAGGTCCCACAAGATGGGCTGGTCCAGAAGATTAAGCCACATGGGTCCAAGGCAAAATTAGCCTGGTGGTAGGAAGCAGACGACAGTGGTGAATAGATGCTCTTTTATGACTGGATGTCTGTAACCAGTGATGTACTGCAGGGGTCTCAGTAAAATATAGAAAATACTTGGATGAACATGTGGGAGGTATGATTAGTACGTTTACAGGCAACATGGTGTTGATGGTAATGAAGATTGTCTCCTGATACACTGCAATGTAGGTGGGTGGAGTGGCGGCATAATTCCAGCTAATGCACCTTTTAAGGTCAAATTCTGGTGTGATAGAGAGTAAATGGCAGGGACTTTGAAAGGACATCGATGGTGTGCAAGTCCAGAGCTCACTGAAAGTGGTGATATGGGTGGCTAGCATAGTAAAGGTGTTCTTGCACTCGTAGGCTGAGACGTTAACGATAAGAGTTAGGTTGTCACGTTGCAGCTGTACAGAACATTGGTTAGACTGCACTTGGAGAATGGTGTACAGTTCTGGCTGTTGGACTACATGAAGGAAGTAGTAGCAGTGAGGAGAGTGGAGGAGAGGTAGACCAGGATACTGTCTTGAATGGAGGGGTGTAAGTATGGCGCCAGGGCAATGTAGTGGTTAGTGCGACACTATTGTAGCTTGGGGCGCTGGAGTTCAGAGTTCAATTCCAGCGTCCTCTGTAAGCAGGTTTGTATATCCCATTGGACATAGGAGCAGAATTAGGCCATTCAGCCCATTGAGTCTGCTCCACTATTTCATCATGGCTGTTCCATTTCCCTCTCAACCCCATTCTCCTGCCTTCCCCCTATAGTCTTTCACCCTCTGACTAATCAAGAACCTATCAACCTCTGCCTTAAATGCACCCAGCAACAAATTCCACAGATTCACCACTCTCTTGTCAAAGAAATTCTTCCTCATCTCTGTTCTAAATGGACGTCCTCCTATTCTGAGGCTATGCCCTCTGGTCTTAGACTCACCCACCAACAGAAACATTTTCTTTATATCCAGTCCATCTAGGCCTTTCAACATTCAATGGGAAAATTCTTTCCTGTGGGTTTGTGGGTTTCTTCTGGGTGCTCCAGTTCCCTCCCACAGTCCAGAGGTTCATTGGTCATTGTAAATTGTCCCGTGATTAGGTTAGGGTTAAATTGGTGGGTTGCTGAGTGCACCAAAGTACTTGAAGTGCTGGAAAGGCCTCTTCCACTCAGTATAAGGAGAGAGTTTATAGCCAGTGTCGATTCTCACTGGGCAGAGGAAACTAACTTGAGCAGTTTCTAAAATTTCAGGAGGCAAAGATAGAATGAAAAGAGTATTTTTCACAGGCACAGGAGTCTAGAGCTTGAGAAGGGGGAGAAAATTGAAGATTAGATGGGTAAATTCTTCAGATGAAAGATGATGAATATCTAGAATGAGGAGGTGATGGAGGCAGTAACAGTTACAATGTCAAAAGGCAGCTTTATGGGCAGGAAAGGCAGGTCAAATTCAGGCACATGGGACTAATGGGGGTGGATATTGGTGTGAGTGGGCATCAGTGTGGATGGATAAGGTGGGTCAAATGGGCCTTGTTCTCTAGTATAGGATTCAATGATGCCAAGTCATCACAACATGGTTCGGAGCTATCAATTTGCACACAAATAAGGTCCTTTAACAGCAATGAGGTTTTGAAAAGATTACCGTTTTAAAATTAATTACTAGTTGGAACTGTTGGGAAGACTGTGGAATTCATTGCTGCAGATGGCTGTGGAGGGCAAGCCATTGGGTATACTTAAAGTGGAGGTTGATGGGTTCTTGACTTAGGGGCATTAAAGCTTACGGCGAGAAAGCAGGAAAATGGGGTTGACAGGAATAATAAATCAGTCATGATGGAATGGCAGAGCAGATTCAATGGGTCTAATTCTGTTTCTTTGTCTTTTTGTCTTATTTCAGTGAAAAATTAGATGGCAATTTATACTTGTGTATTTTTAAATTTAAAACTATCTACATCCCATCTCTCAAGATCCCTTTTATAAATATTGCATTACTTACTTATGCCCCAGTAGGGGTAGTGGGCTTAGGCTAAGTCTTTCAAGGTGCAGCTCTGAAGATCCTTTTGCCCCCAGGGATGAGGTCTAGAGCTTCTGTTGGTATTTCTATAGCACTGGGTTTATACAGGATGGGGTTGCTAGCCCCCACCAACCCTCTGCCTTCCGTAACCATTCTTGGGACAGTCCATGGCGAAGTTATAAATACAATGTAGTCTCTCGTTATGTGAATGAACATGCATAGCTACACTACTGTTGTAAGGTTCTCTGCTTTAGACTGAGTTATCAGTTTTATATAGGGAGATAAGTATTCAGGTGCATGGCAGGGTGGAGATGCATCTCTGCCAAAGTAGATGAAAGGTGCTCCTTCCCTCCGCTAGCCTGCAGGTCACCATGGGGCAAGGTGTAGCACTCATCCCCCGGATCAGGGTCACATGAAGCCATTGGAGCAGGATGGTCATATGGGTAGCTGGTGCATATCACATTTTCTGGTTATGCGTCCATTGAACCCAGACGGACAATTTCTGAAGAGTATTGGTAATGGTTGGGGTCACCCATATTGTGAAGACACTACTCAGAAGAAGACAATGGCAAGCACTTCTGCAGAAAAACTTTGCCAAGAACAATAGTGGTCATGGATAGAAAAAAGAATAAGGAAAGCTGTGAGGGAGGTCTCAGACAACAATTCGATTAAAGACAGATGAATCGGTGTCATATCACTGACGTGTTGTCAAATCTGTTGTTTTGTGGGCACCAGTGCTTTGCGAAACATAATAAAAACTGTAAATTACAGTAAGAATTACATAATTACAGTATGTCCATTCAGAAATCTGATAGTGGAAAGGAAGAAGCTGTTTCTGGATCATTGAGTGTTTGACTTCAGGCTCCAGTACCACCTCCTTGATGTAGCGATGAGAAAAAGGCATGTCCTTAGTGATGATGAAGAAGAAGAAAGCCCTTAGCTCCGAGTGGAGTCATTGGGACGCTGTCATGATGGCATTTTTTTTTAAGCAGGCTTTCTTATTTTTACGAGGCTGAATTGCTAGCTTGATGCTCAATCCAGCAGGGATGGAAAGCGTGCAAGGAAGCCGGCTGGATTCGAACTCGGGAGCCTTCGCTCCGAAGTACGGTGCTGATGCCACTACACCACCAGCTGGCTGTCCGTAGTGATGAGGGTCCTTAATCGAGGATGCTGCCTTTTTGAGGCATCGCTCCTTGTAGATGTCCTGGATACTGGGAAGGCTATGCCTATGACGAGCAGTTCATTTCCATCCTGTGCAGTAGCCCCTTCAGACTAGATGGTGATGCAGCCAGTTAAAATGCTCTCCATGATTGCCTACGTTATACAACATGGCACATAATGATGATGACGATGATCTATTTAGGAAGAAAGGCTGTGAGGGGGAGGGATGGATGGTTGACATTTTGGATCTCATTTGCCATACTCCTCCAGCAATTTGCTGTTTATGCAGGAAGCAGCATGTGCTGCTGCTCCTGTGTCACCAGGAAATAACCTGTTACCTGTGATTACTGCTGAGAGGGGCAATAGTGAGAAAATCTGCAGATAATTCAAGAAGGAAAGTAAAACCAGAAGCGATTGTTTACTTGAATAGACCCAGCTGTTCTCTTAGTCTTCCTGGATACTGGCCAAATGCATGAAAACTTGTTGTCAGAGCAAATAGACATCAAATGAACAGCATATAAACACGTCATTTAAAATATCTGCTCTCTCTGTACTTGTTCCATTTGAGCATCCATCTCCTTGCATTCCTTCATCTCTCATGCACAGTTTGCATTCCCTTAAAGTTAAATATTTGCTTAAGTTGAGGTTAATCCTGTCTTTCAAATTCTCACCACTCAGAATCAAAATCAGGTCCCATACCACCGGAATATGTTGTGAGATTTGTTAACTTTGCAGCTGCAGTACAATGTAGGGGAAGAAGCTGTTCCTGAATGGTTGAGTGTGTGTCTTCAGGCTCCTGTACCTCCTCCCTGATGGTAATAATGAGAAGAGGCCATGACCTGTGTGGTGGGTGTCCTCAATGGTGGACGCCACTTTTTTTGAGGCATGGCTCCCCTAAGATGTCTTGGATACTGTGGAGGCTAGTGTCCATGATGAAGCTGTTTTAATTTTACAACTCTCTGCAGCTTACTTCGATCCTGTGCAGTAGCCCCCACCCCATACCACATGGTGATGCAGCCGGTTAGAGTGCTCTCCACAAGACATCTGTAGAAATTTGTGTGTCTTCAGTGACATACCAGATCTCCTTGAACCCCTAATGAATTATTGGCTGCTGTCTTGCTGCCTTTGTGGCTACATCAATATGTTGGGCCCAGGTCAGATCCTCAGAGCTATTGACACTCAGGAACATTGCTCACTCTCTCTACTTCTGATCCCTGTATGAGGACTGGTGTGTGTTCACTCATCTTACCCTTTCTGAAGTCCACAATCAGCTCTTTGGTCTTACTGCTGTTGAGGGCAAGGTTGTTGCTCTCTGGATTAAAACCTGAATTTCCTATTGAATTTATTGGGGTTGAAGTAGAGCAGCTAGTCGACCTGCTGCCTCACAACCCCAGTGAGTTCTAATTGATTTTGATCCCAGGTACTTGAATGAGCAAGGCATAGAGGGGTGTAGAATGATTGCAGGCGCATGGGATTAATACCTCCTTCATTTCCCGAACACCTGCGCTCTCCCCATCTTCCTGCCGCCTTAACAGTGAGTTCCTTTTGTCCTCAACTACTGCCCTGATTCTTTCATCCTCTGCAGCTTCTGCCATCTCCAAAGGGATGCTACCACAAGCATATCTTTACCTCCTCCCTCCCCTCTTCAGTTTCCGCAGGGATTCATCCCTCCATGATTCCCTTGTCCATTCGTCCTTCCCGGCTAATGTCTTTCCTGGCCTTTATTCCTGCAAGTGGTCTGAGTGCGACACCTGTCCGTACACCTCCTCCTCCATCTCCATTCAGGGCCCTAAACAGTCCTTTCAGGTGAGGCAAACTTCACCGGTGAACCTACTGGGGTCGTCTCTTGTGTCCAGTGCTCCCGATGTGGCCTCCTCTACAATGGTGAGACCTGTCATAAATTTGGGGACTGCTTTGTCGAGTACCTCCACTCTATCCATCAAAAACTGATCTTCCTGGTGGCCAAACATTTTAATTCTGATTCCTATTCCTATTCCGACATGTCGGTCCATGGCCTCCTCTTGTGTCACGGTGAAGCTACCCCTGGGGGGTGGGGGGAGAGGAGCAGCACCTTGTATTTGATGGCTCTGGGCTGTATTGACTGGAGTTCAGGGCAGGGTTTGCCAACTTTTTTTATGCCACGGAGCTTTACCATTAACTGAGAGGTCTGTGGACCCCAGGTTTAGAAGAAAGAGGATGGATCTCACTGAAAATATTGAAAGGACCAATACTCATCTGTACAGAAACTAAAGGGGTGAACCCACATGTATCTGTGTACGTGACTGCATGTGTATAAAAAGAGCTGTATTTGCTTCAGAAGCCAGAGATCTCCGAAGCAGCCTCCAAGAGGGTGCTTAAGGAGGGTTGTCTCTGGTAGCTTGCTACTAATAAAGAGTTAAATTTCCATTCACCGTAGTACGTGGTGTCTTTGCATCAGGTAGATCAAAAGAAGTTTACAATATGTGGGGGGGGTGTAGAGAGAGAGGAAGAAAGAAAGAAAGAAACCGATCTAACATTGAAAATTAGTTCACCAGGAGTCAGTGGTACAGCTGGAAGACCAGCTCCTCACAGCGACTTCACCCGTGT
Organism: Mobula birostris; assembly: GCF_030028105.1. Lineage (NCBI taxonomy): Eukaryota > Metazoa > Chordata > Chondrichthyes > Myliobatiformes > Myliobatidae > Mobula > Mobula birostris. The sequence goes on from NC_092391.1 coordinate 52,533,850, forward strand.
TCAAACCTCCCAGGCTGTCTGTGTGGAGTTTGTGTGTTTTCTCTCTGATTATGAATTCTCGCCTGGTGCTGTGGCTTCCTCCCACATTCCCAAATTGTGCAGGATCAGTAGGTTAATTGGCTGCTGTAAATTGCCGGTAGTGTTTAGGTGAGTAATGGAATCTCGGGGAATTGAGAATGTGGGGAGAATTGAGTTATTGAGGGACTAGTGTACCTGGTAAGCCTACAAAAAGCAGTGGATTCGGCCCAGTCCATCACGGGTAAAGCCCTCCCCACCATTGAGCACATCTGTGTGGTGTGTTGTTGCAGGAAAGCAGCATCCATTACCAGGGACCCCCATCACCCAGGATGTGGTCTCTTCTTGCTGCTGCCATCAGGAAGAAAGTACAGGAACCCCAGGACTCGGGTTCAGGAACAGTTATTACCCCTCAACCATCAGGCCCTTGAACCAAAAGGGATAACATCACTCAACTTCACTCACCCCATCATTGAAATGACCCCACAATCTATGGACTCACTTTCAAGGACTCTTCACCTCATTTTCTCAATACCTGTAATGTAGAGAGTATTATCTACCCTTGGGAAATGAAGAAGCCAGTGAGATCTTTTTCCCTAATGAAATGTTGGTACAATACAGGTACATTATCTGAACATTGTGGATACGTTATCTGTCCTGTATGGGGATGTTGTCTTCAGGGTACAGGGACTTTGTTTGTGCAGTACGATTCTGTACGGGTGTGGTGGGGATGTCGGTATGGTATGGGGAGTGTTATCTGCCATTCCTTTCGATTCATTAGCTGTGTGGAGAGGGGGAGCCTGCTACATGGGCAACAGCTTGCTCTCCATATTGTACTGCCCTGGCTTGTGTATCACATAGACAGCTGGGATGCAACATTCATGGTTGACCTCAACCAACAGAGTACCTCACATGATTTTGTAAAAACTGGAAGGGATAGTCAAGAGCGCTGACTTTGTGGGGAATAGGGGAGGACTAGAAATGGTAATTTTTATGTGACTGTTGTTAATATTCTGTCAGCATTCCAAAGTTCAAAGTAAATTTATTATAAAGTATGTATATGTCACCATATACTACCCCGGGATCTATTTTCTTGAAGGCATCCACTGTAGAACAAAGAGATACGATAGATTCAATGAAACCCTACACCCAGAGACAGACAATCAGTGTGCAAAAGAAACAAACTGCAAATACAAAAAATTCAAGCGATAACAGATAAATAATACTGAGAGCATGAGCTGTTGAGTCCTTGAAAGGGAGTCCATGGCATTAGTGAACGCTGGTTGAGAGGCTGTACAAGGCATTCTTGAGGCCTTATTTGGAGTATTGTGAGCAGTTGTGCCCCATATTTCAGAAAGAATGTGCTTGCATTAGAGAAGGTTCAGAGGAGGTTCACGAGGATGATTCCAGGAATGGAAGGGTTACCATATGAGGAGTGAGTGATGGTTCTGGGCCTGTACTCGCTAGAATTTAGAAGAAAAGGGAGAATCTCATTGAAACCTATCGACCATTGAAAGGACTAGATAGAGTGGATGTAACAAGGATGTTTCCTACAGTGGGGAAGTCTAGAACCAGAGGGAACAACCTCAGAATAGAAGGACATCCATTTAGAACGGAGGTGAGCAGAAATTTCTTCAGCTAGAGAGTGGTGAATCTGTCGAATTCATTGCCACAGATGGCTGTGGAGGCCAGGTCACTGGGTGCATTTAAGGCAGAGGTTGATAGGTTCTTGATTAGTCAGGGTGTGGAGATGGGGGGGGGGGGGGAGTGGAAAGAGAGAGATTACAGGCAGAAGGCAGGAGAATGAGGTTGAAAAGGAAATAATCAGCTGTGATAAAATGACAGAATGGACTCAATGGGCTGAATGGCCTAATTCTGCTCCCATGTCTTATGGGTGATAACTGTTCCTGAACCTGGCTCCTGTATTTCCTTCATGATGGCAGTAGCAATGAAGACTACGTCAAGACTAATTTAGGGATTTGTGGTTTTGTTGTGGGTTTTTATTGTTGGGGAAGGTTTGAAGCATAGAGACAGTGACCGGTCTAATGAAAGCTTGTGGAAATAGCAGGTCAGGCGATATCTGTGAAGAGGGAGTCAGTTAATATTTCAAGTTGATAAATCACGTAAAGTTCCAGTAAAGGAAACATGATGCAAATCCTAGGTCTTATTCACTGATCTGAAACTGATGAGCACTAAATAATAATATGAGGGAAACGCTGTGAAACGTTGTCATTGCAAGAGTTGCCCGGTGAGAAGTTTCCATTTTCAATCTACCCGTGGCGTTTGCTTGTCAACAATAAATTAACTGAAAGCAAGGTGATGCTGTGCAGTCTGTATAGAGCATGTCTGTAAGTACATTAAGCTGTGTAACTTGTGAAGTACATATCAGTACTACTTCTTAAGCCCCAACACCCCTACTGGGGCACAGGCCGCCGACGGCAGCTCGCCAGTTATCCCCAGGTTTAGCCCATCTTCTCAGTGTGCCCCTCCTCTCCCAGGGGTGAGGTCTTTGGAGTTTCTGTAGCTCTGGATTTTTAAGGGATATCGTTACTAGCCCCATGTCCAGCTCTCCTCCTCTCGCAGCTGGGCTAGGGGCCATCCTTGCTGGACAACTGGTAATTTCTTTCGGCTATCATGACCAAGTGCAAAAAGATTTGTTTGCTTTATCGACTGCACAAAAGCACTTGATAAAGTGAAGCACAATAAGTTATTTGAAATATTACAGAAAACTCTAGATCTAGATTCTAAAGACCTCTGCCTAATCAGAAATCTGTACTGGGAACAAACTGCCGCTGTATGAATAGATGGAGAAGTGAGTCAGTTTACAAAAATCAAGACAAGCGTTAGACAAGGGTGTGTTTTCTGCCCTGATTTATTTAATGTGTACAGTGAAACAATATTACAAAAAATAAGAGACATCTTGGGAATCAAAGTTGGCGGTGAAAACATCATTAATTTCAGATATGCAGATGACACTGTGTTAATTGCAAGTACGGAGGAAGAACTACAAAACTTAATTGATATAATTGTTGAAGAAAGTGCAAAAATGGGTCTATCTGTCAATTGCAAAAAGACAGAATGTATGGTGATATCCAAAAAGAAGGAGAATCCTATCTGCAGGCTGAGAATAAACGGGGAAGACATAAAACAAGTACAGAACTTTTGCTACTTAGGAAGCTGGGTGACATCAGATGGCAGGTGCGACATGGACATCAAAAGAAGAATAGGGATGGCAAAAGACACCTTTACAAGAATGGAGAGTATACTGACCAACACTAAACTAGGCATGACAACCCTCCTCAGAGTACCGAAATGTTACGTTTATCCAGTTATATTGCTCAGAATGTTGGACAATAGTAACATGAGGAAACGAATTGTAGCAGCAGAGATGTGGTTTTTGAGGAGGATGCATGGACAAAACAAATATCTAACGAGGATGTCATGAACAAAGCAAACACAAAAAGAGAAATAATGTATGAGGTCATGAAAAGGCAATGTAACTTCATTGGACATGTGATGAGGAAAGAGGAGCTGGAATGCACGGTAATTATGGGAAAGATTGAAGGGAAGAAAGCAAGAGGAAGACAAAGACAAATGATGATGGAGACAGCAGCCAGAGAACTGGAAATAAATACCAATGAATTGATCCACTTGACCCGAAACAGGAGTGTGTGGGCCATGGCAGTCAAAGCTCAAACTGGGCACGGCACCTGATGATGAAGATGATCATGACCATATGTGCCGTGTCCTGTTGGTAATAGGTTTTGCACTTCGGCTCTGGAGGAACAGTGCTTCATCTGGTATATTCATGTATGGTTAAATGACAGTTAAACTTGAACTTGTTGGATCAATATTGAAGCATTCCGTTGAGGGTTGGCGATGGATGTTGTGTCCCAGCTGTCCATATGATACATCAGCCGGGGCAGTATGATATGGAGGGCAAGCTGTTGCCCAAGTAGTAGGCTCCCCCTCTCTGTGCAGCTGCTGAATCCAAAGAATTGGCAGGGACCAGCGGCATCTCAGGAGTTGCCAGTCAGCTTTGAACTCAGTGTAGGACTGCCTTAGGGACTTCAGATCTGCAGTTTTTCTCAGGGTTTACTCCCGAACCCTCCCCCATGAGTAGGTATAGCTGCAAGGCAATGGAGGTTTGAGATTAGAGTTTTCGTCCTCCTGGATGAGCTGCCAGCCGTGGCTATCGAGTCCCATCTGCCTGAAGCGACTGGTTTTATGGCACCAGAAACCCACCTTTTCCATTCTCCTATCAGCAGAAACAGTTCTGCGGAGCTTAGTAGCCAGGAGTAGGACTTGGTTGTCAGAGTCTATTTGAGATGCATGTCATTGGGAGTATTTAACAGGTAGTGGGAGCTTGTCCCTATTAGCAACCCCGACCATAACAACCTGAAGGAACCTTGGATCAATTAAAATGAACAAGCTCTTGCATCCCTTTGCAAGATCTCTGTTGAACCAACTGTTGTAAGGTAAGAGAATCCATCGTATGCTTTAAATTCTCCTCTTCTCTGTGTGTATGTACAGAAGAGAATGTGCCTGCTTTTGAAATAATTTGTTTGCCGGAATCGTTGCTCAGAGTAGCTTTGGGCCTGGAGGTGGGAATGTTAGCTTTAGAGAGCCTTTGTGGAAGGCTGCATTCTATTAGTGTCCTTGAAAGTGCACACACTGAGAGCTGTGGACATGTGGCAGCTCTATCTGTGTGTACCTGGGAAGCGGTTTGATATGCCCCTGTCCTGTTGTGGACCTGTATGCTTCTGGGATAATACACAGTACCACAGTCACAGGAAAGCTGAATGAGAGAGGAGGCGAAATGACAATTTAGACAGGTTCCCTTTAATTACTTACCTGAGAATGTAGCCTTTTGTGTAAAACATTATTGGCCAAACAAATTCCGTATTACCCAGGGGACACAGAGTGTTTCCCTGCCTTGTGCTGAATTTTCTCTCAAAACGATCTGTATTTTATCAAGTACACAATTATCCCTGACGTCCAGAACAATTAATTTTCCTCAAAAACATCATTGAAGCAGATTATTGAATCTCTGACTTGTCTGGCATTTGTGACTTTTTTTTATTATTGTTGAATGCAAATTAATAGCTAAACTCAGCCGTCTCCAGCTTTCTTAGGTGTCCTGGAAACACGATATTAATGCAAAATTGTTTTTGCAAAACAACAGATACCAAAATTCCAAAGTGTGTGGGTGACAAAGTGGAAGATTGTACTATGTAATTGAAGCCTTTGAATCACACTTCAGCGACAGCAGTGTTTCCATAAGCACATCATCCCTCAAGATGGTGAGAGGTTTTCAAAATAAATAGGTTTTGTTTATTGGAGGAAGCCATTCATGGAGAATAGGGTTAATTGGAGAAATCTCTCAAAGCACTGGCTGACACTTGATGGGATGAAAGATTTTCTGTGTTCCATATTATATCATGAGAAAGTAGCCCAAAAGAAAAATTGCCTTTATTTTCCTATGTAGTGATAATAATAGGGTGATGGGGAGGAGATGTGCCTCTACCTTTCAGGTCACCCACTTGGCAAGGTGTCACACCTCTCCTCTCCCCCCAATCAGGCACCCGTGAAGCCATGGAGCAGGTGGTGGATGGTCATACGAGCAGCTGATGTGTATCACAAGTCCTGGTTACGTAACCACTGACGTCAGGCAGACAACCTTGGAAGAGTATCGATGGTGACTGGGGTCACCCATCTTATACAGAAAATTACCCAGAAGAAGGGAATGGCAAATCACTCTGTGGAAACATTTGACAAGAACAATCATGGTCATTTGATGCAGCACATAACGAATGAATGGTAATAACTTTATTTACAAAATATAGGAATAGAATTAGGCCATTCAGCCCATCACATCTGAGTCATCTTTTCATTATGGCTGATCCATTTTCCTTCTCAGCCGCAATAAGACCACAAGACATAGGAGCAGAGTTGGGCCATTCAGCCCATCGAGTCTGCGCTGCCATTCCATCACGGCTGATCTTGGATCCCACTCAACCCCATACACATAGCTTCTCACTGTATCCTTTAATACCCTGACCAATCAGGAAACTATTAACTGCCACCTTAAATATGCCCACGAACGTGACCTCCACTGCAGTCTGTGGCAGAGCATACCACAGATTCACTACTCTCTGGCTAAAAAAAAATTCTCTTTACCTCTGTTGTAAAAGGTCGTGCCTCTAATTCTGATACCCCCACCACAGGATACATCCTCTCCACATCCACCCTATCTACTCCTTTCAATGTTCGGTATGTTTCAGTGAGATCCCCCCACATTCTTCTAAATTCCAGTGAGTACAGGCCCAAAGCTACCAAACACTCCCTGTGACCCTTTGTGCCCTGAACATTTTTATACAGGCAATGTAGTTCAAAGTACTTTACATTTTGATGAAGTACAAACATGAAAATAAAAGATGTTATCTGAAAGCAAGGTTAAATAAATAGGTTTTGAACTGAAGTTTAAAAGTGTCAACTAAGTCTGCATCCTTATAGTTTTAGGCTTTGAATTCCACAATTTAGGAGCGTAGTTTCAAAAAAGCAGGCCTGGCAATTATCTTTTGAGGGAGATTGTTTAAATCTAAGAGACTGGCGAAAGAAGAAAAAAACTAGCCTTTTGTAAATGATGGTACAAATTTCAGTTACGATATTTGTAACTAGCAGGGGTTCCCAACCTTTCTTTATATGCCATGAACCAATGCCATTAAGCAAGAGGTCCGTGGACCCCAGGTTGGGAACCTCTAAGAGAATAACTGAATACACTCTGGTCCACTGTTTGTAAGCCACACAAAGTGTGCAAATTTCATGATGGACTCCTGAGTATTAAACAATGAGAGCTTGTGTTTCAACTTAATCAACTCTTGCAATGTCTTCACTTCCAGTACCTTCATGGTACTGGGGGATCAGAAGTGGAGACTGTGAACAGCTTCAAGTTCCTGGGTGTCAAGATCTCTGAGAATCTACCTGGTCCCAGCATATTAATGTAGTTATAAAGAAGGCAAGACAACGACTATACTTTATTAGGAGTTTGAAGAGATTTGACATGTCAGCAAATACACTCAAAAACTTCTATAGTTGTACCATGGAGAGCATTCTGATAGGCTGCATCACTGTCTGGTATGGAGGGGCTACTGCACAGGGCCGAAAGAAACTGCAGAGGGTTTTAAGTCTAGTCAGCTCCATCTTGGGTACTAGCCTACAAAGTACCCAGGACATCTTTAGGGAGCGGTGTCTCAGAAAGGCAGATTCCATTATTAAGGACCTCCAGCACCCAGGGCATGCCCTTTTCTCACTGTTACCATCAGGTAGGAGGTACAGAAGCCTGAAGGTGCACGCTCAGTGATTCAGGAACAGCCTCTTCCCCTCTGCCATCTGATTCCTAAATGGACATTGAAGCTTTGGGCACTAGCTCACTTTTTAAAATTTATAGTATTTCTGGTTTTGCACATCTAAAAAAATCTATTCAATATACATAATTGATTTACTTTATTTATTGTGATGTTTTATTTATTACTTTTTTTTCTGTCTCTGATATTGCATTGAACTGCTGTTGCTAAGTTAACAAATTTCACGTCACATGCCGGTGATAATAAACCTGATTCTGATTCTGATTAGCTTTAGACCAATAAAGTTATAGAATGCTGCAGTACAGCAACAGGCCCCTCAGCCCACAAATCTATGCCAGCCTCATCTTCTGCTGAATCCTATCTGCCTTCACCCAGACTGTAGCCCTCCATATTTCTCTCATCCATGTACCTATCTAAATTTCTCAAATGCTGCAATTGAACCCGTATCAGCCACTTCCACTGGCAGCTTGTTCCACACTTGCACAACTCTGAGTGAAGAGGTTTCTGCTCAGGTTCCTCTTAAATTTTTAACCTTTCACCCTTAACCCATTACTTCTAGTGCTAGTCTCACCCAAACTGAGGGGGGAAGCCTGCTTGAGTTATCTATGAATAAATAAATAAATAAAGATATCAAGCAACACACATCAAAGTTGCTGGTGAACGCAGCAGGCCAGGCAGCATCTCTAGGAAGAGATACAGTCGACGTTTCAGGCCGAGACCCTTCGTCAGGACTAACTGAAGGAAGAGTTAGTAAGAGATTTGAGAGGGGGAGGGGGAGATCCTCCGTTAGACATCCGTTAGTCTTGTGAGACCATGGATCTGCGCCTGGAAAGTCTTCACTCTCCAGGACGCAGGCCTGGGCAAGGTTGTATGGAAGACCAGCAGTTGCCCATGCTGCAAGTCTCCCCTCTCCATGACACCAGTGTTGTCCAAGGGAAGGGCATTAGGACCCATACAGCTTGGCACCAGTGTCGTAGCAGAGCAATGTGTGATTAAGTGCCTTGCTCAAGGACACAATAAGTTGCCTTGGCTGGGGCTCGAACTCATGACCTTCAGGTCACTAGTCCAATGCCTTAACCACTTGGCCACGTGCCCACATAATCCTTATCTATACCCCTCATAATTCTGTATACCTCTATATCAAATCTCTTCTTAAGTCTTCTATTACAAGGAATAAAGTTCTAACCTATTCAGTCTTTCCAGCTAATCCAGGTATTCAAGTTCCTACAACATCCTTGTAAATTTTCTCTATACTCTTTCAAGCTTACTTACGCTTTTCCTGTAGGTAGGTGACCAGACCTGCACACAATACTCCAAATCAGGCCTTGCAATGTCTTACACAAGTTCAACATAACATCTGTACTCCTGTAATCCTCCAGCACGTCCACCCATGGCTAAGGATATTTCAAATACCTATGCTATAGCACCTACAATGGACCGTGACCTCACAACTTTTTCTGTAATCCTGATACAGTCCATGACCTTGCTGCTCTCTCCGCAATCCAGAGAGGCTCCATGACCTTGCCACCATTTCCGTAATCTGGATACAGTCTGTGACCTCGCTATCATTTCTGTAATCCAGGTATGGCCCGTGACCTAGCTACCATTTCTGTAATCTGGATACAGTCTGTGACCTTGCTATCATTTCTGTAATCCAGATACGGTCTGTGACGTCACTACCCTTTCCGTAATCGGGATATGGTCTGTGACCTCACTACCATTTCTGTAATCCAGATATGGCTTGTGACCTAGCTACCATTTCTGTAATCTGGATATGGCTTGTGACATTGCTACCATTTCTGTAATCAGGATACGGTTCGTTAACTTGCTACCATTTCTGTAATCTGGATATGGTCTGTGACCTTGCTACCATTTCTGTATTCTGGATGTCGTCTGTGAACTCACTACCCTTTCTGTAATCCGAATAAGGTCCATGACCTGGCTACGCATTTGTCTCAGGACAAGATTAACAGGATTAGGAATCTTTTTCACATTAGCATAGCTCAAATACCATCTGTAAATTTGCTGACGATACAACTGTTGTTGGTAGAATCTCAGGTGGTGACAATAGGGCATACAGGAGTGAGATATGCCAACTAGTGGAATGGTGCCGCAGCAACAACCTGGCACTCAACGTCAGTAAGATGAAAGAGCTGATTGTGGACTTCAGGAGGGATAAGATGAAAGAACACATACCAATCCTCATAGAGGGATTAGCAGTGGGGAGAGTGAGCAGTTTAAGTTCCTGGGTGTCAAGATCTCTGAGGATCTAACCTGGTCCCAACATATCGATGTAGTCATAAAGAAGGCAAGACAGCGGCTATACTTTATGTGGAGTTTGAAGCGATTTGGCATGTCAACAAATACACTGAAAATCTTCTATAGTTGTACCCTGGAGAGCATTCTGACAGGTTGCATCACTGTCTGGTATGGGGGGGCTACTGCACAGGACCGAAAGAAGCTGCAGAGGCTTGTAAATCTAGTCAGCTCCATCTTGGGTACTAGCCTACAAAGCACTCAGGACATCTTCAGGGAGCGGTGTCTCAGAAAGGCAGCGTCGATTATTAAGGACCTCCAGCACCCAGGCCATGCCCTTTTCTCACTGTTACCATCAGGAAGGAGATACAGAAGCCTGAAGGCACACACTCAGTGATTCAGGAACAGCTTCTTCCCCTCTGCCATCCAGTCTTGCTTTGTACCATAATGAGTCTATTTAAACAAGTAGTTAAATTACTTTACCGGGACATGGATATCCCAGCCTGTTGTAAACACCTAATCGTTCGTAATTTTTGACCATAAGACATGGGGCAGAATTTGGCCATTCAGGGCATTGAGTCTGCTCTGCCATTCCATTATAGGTGACTTTTTAACCCTCTATAAGATCATAAGACATAGGAGCAGAATTAGGCCATTCAGTCCATCAGGTCTGCTCTGCCATTCCATCATGGCTGATTTATTATCTCTCTCAACCCATTCTCTGGCCTTTGACCCCCTGACTAATCAAGAACCTGTCAGCTTCTGCTTTAAATACACTCAGTGACTTGGACTCCACAGCTGCCCGTGGCAATGAATTCTGTAGATTCACCTCCCTCTGTCTAAAGAAATTGTTTCTCACCAGCTGCTAGTGTAAGTGGTCGATTTCAACGTTTTAAGGGATGTTTGGACAGGTACAGTACATGGATTGGAGGGGTATGGAGGGCAACGGTCCCAGTGTGGGTCGATTGAACTAGGCATTTTAAATGGTTCGGCATTGGCTTAATGTGCTATAGACTCTTCTCTGTTCTTGAAACAATAAAAATAAAAAATCATATTTACACTGTCTGTAGAATGATCATTAATGATCCTTTCCAAATGTCCTTTGCCCTCTAAATGAAAGTGTCAGTGAGAGAGAGCTCTGGATGTGAATGATGGTAGATTCAACAGGGATCAATATGGTGAACATTGAAATAATAATACAGCTACTTTTAGATTTCATATGTACAGGTTCCAACTAGTGCATTGATATAGTTAAATATGGAAGCAGTCGTGTAGTGGTTAGCGCAATGTTTACAGTACCAGCGACCCAGGTTCAATTCCTGCTGCTGCCTGTAAGGAGTTTGTATATTCTCCCCGTGGCTGCACAGGTTTCCTCAGAATGCTCTAGTTTCTTCCCACAAGCCAAAGATGTACCAGTTGGTACGTTAATTGGTCCTGTGGTTAGGATGAGATTAAATGGAGAGATTGCTGGGTGACGTGGCTCAAAGGGCGGGAAGAGTCTATTTATTAATTAATAAATAAACAAAACAAGTTGAAGTTGGCTATTTGGCCCATCAAGTTCTTGGTGCTTTCCTGTTGGTGTCATCCAGGTCTACGGTTCTGTTCTTTTCTCTGTAACTAAGTTGTGTCCTGTTCTGCATGTCGACGGGCACAGAGGGAAGAGCCCATGGGACCCAGGGTCATTTAGTATGTTGGATCAAACATTATCTTGGTAATGGAAGGCAGATGGTGATGTTTGAGGAATGATTTTGTGATTTGAAGCCTGTGATTGTAGGGAACTGTATCGGGAGTTCTGTTTGTTTCAAACACTGGTTGTGAGTGTCGGGAGTGTGATTAGTAAGTTTCCATGATACGAAGAACATGAAATGTAGAACAGTACTGTCCTTTCGGCCCACTGCGTTGTGCCAAATGACTCCTAATTATAGATTATAGATTAATAGAAAAGTACAGTACAGAATCAGGCCCCTTAGCCCATCTAGTCCGTGCTGAACTGCCTACTTCCACTGATCTTATTATTCTTCCCTGTGCCAACCTCGCTCCTGCCTTCACTGCATATTCAAAGTTCAAAGTTAACTTTATTATCAAAGTACCTATATGTCGCCATGTACAACCCTGAGATTCATTTTCTTGTGGGCATACTGGATAAATGTATAGAATAATAACCATATCTGAATCAATGGAAGACCGCCAAACTATGTCATTCAACCAGAGTGCAGGAGTCAACAAACTGTGCAAGTACAGAAAGAAGAAATGTCTACCTCCAAGAGTCTCTTAACACTCTGATGTTATTTGTCACTGCCACCTCCTCTGGCAGTGCATTCCAGGCCCCCCTGCACTGTGGGGTAGCAAACAACTTGCCCGGCACATCTCCTTGGTACTCCTCTCACCTTAAACATGGGCCCTTTGCTACTAGGCATGTTCTCCAAGCTACCTCTGCATCCTCTGAAAAGGATCTGTCTGCCTACTCTCTCTCCGTCTTGCATAATTCTGGAAACTTGTTTCAAATCTTCCCTCAGCGTCAATGGCTGTGGAGAGCATGTTTCTATGGTGAGGGAATCTAAGACCAGAGTGCCAGTCTCAGAGTAGAGGGATGTCCTTTTAGGATGGAGAGGAGGAGGAATTTCTTTAGCCAGAGAGTGGTGAATGTGTGGAATTCATTGCTGCAGTAACTGTGGAGGCCAAGTCATTAGGTATATTTGAGGCAGAGGTTGGTAGGTTCTTGATTGGTCAGGGCATGAAGGGGTACAGGGAGAAGGCAGGCGATGGAGGTGGATCAGCCACGATGAAATGGTGGAGCAGACTTGATGGATCAAATGGCCCAATTCTGCTCCTATATCTTCTGGTCTGAACAGAGTTTTAAAAACTGCAATGTGACTTCTTGGCCCTTGAACTCAGTGCCTTGATTTGTGAAAGCGAGTAAGCCACCCTCTCAACCTGCTGGAGAGCTACGTACCTAGACCCTGTGCCCCCATTCATCTGCGACATTGGGAATCTTGCCATTCACTGTGTACCCTCCCAGTGTACTGATGATGATGTCCTTGGTCATATTGTGAATTTGGTGTGAATGTTGCTTGTCATTTTACGCAGAAGTGTTTTGCGTTGCTGCATTCAGACAATGGCTGCTTCACCTGCTGCTTTGTGACTGGAAATGAACTTCAGATTGGATGATGTGCATTTTGGCACATTACAGAACAGTGGCACAAGAACAGGGCCACAAAGTATGTGCCAACCATCATGCCAAATCACAGATACATCAAGGAAAAAGCACCTAATCATGAAACGCTGCAATAGGAAATCAGCATCTAACATCCCCACCACCCAGGCCATGCTCTCTTAGTGCTTTTGCCATCAGGTAGGAAGGTACAAGAGCCTCAGGACTAGCACCACCTGGCTCAAGAACAGTTATTACCCCTCAGCCACCAGGCTGTTGAAGAAAAGGGGATAACTACACTCACTTGTCCCATCATTGAGATGTTCCCACAACCAATGACTCACTCTAAGAACTCTTTATCTCATTACCTCATGTTCTCATTATTTATTGCTATTTCTTTATATTTGCATTTACACAGTTTGTTGTCTTCTGCACTCTGGTTGATCTTTCATTGATCCTGTTGTATTTACTATTCTATAGGTTTGCTGAGTATGTCTATTTGAAAATTAATCTCAGTGTTGTATGTGGTGACATATATGTACTTTGATAATAAAGTTACTTTGAACTTTGAAATTAAGCTTAACCTGTCCACCCACATCACCCATATCCGTTCCCTGGTGTTCGTGTGCCTGTCTAAATGCCCCTTAAATGTTACCGTTGTGTCTGCTTCCATCACCTCCCCAGGCAAATACCACTCTCTGTTTAAGAAAAAGACTTCCCTGCTTCATCTTAAAGTGATGCAAATACTAGACAGTTCCATTGTGGAAATGACCTTGACTCGCTGTCTTATCTATTCCTTGTGCAATTTTAAAGTTCAAAGGTCAAGGTAAATTTTATTACCAAAGTACATATATGTACTTGGTTGAGGACCAATTAGGAAACATGGACATTGAGGGTATATATACAATTGCAAGAAAAAATTTGTGAACCCTTTGCAATTACCTGGTTTTTCACATTAATTACTCAGAAAATATGGTCTGATCTTCATCTAGCTCAGGGTAATAGACAAATGCAATGGCTTATAGGACTGTCTGGTTGAGGAAGCCATTGAAATAAGACTAGAGATTAAGAATATGAACAAAGCCAAAGATCTTGTTTTAAGTAAGAACTGGAATTTGATTGTGAGCAAGGTGAGAGCAGAAACCTGATTGTTTGAGGACGAACTGATCAGGAGGGATGGGTGACGGGTGTGTATATACCACTGAACTAGAGGAGCCTAGGCATCATCCCTGATGTTTGTCCTCGAAGCATCGCTTAAAATTAATACCCGTACCTGGCTGGAAGCCTGAGAAGAATTTATTCGAATTTCAACAGGTTTGTTAGGCAAGATTTCCCTTTAGAACCTTTTCTGTAATAATGTATTCTAACATCTTGCCAACCACTGAGGTCAGGCTAATTGGCCTATATTTCCTGTCTTTGCCTTCTTCCCTTTTTAAAGAATGGAGTGACATTTTCCATTTTCCAGTCTTCCGGAATCATTCCAGACACTAGTGATTTTTGAAAGATTATTATTAATGCCTCCACAATCTCTTCAGCTACCTCTTTCAAAACCCTGGGCTGAACACCATCTGGTCCAGGTGACTTACCTACCTTCAGACCTTTCAGTTTCTTAAGCACCTTCTCCTTAGTAATTGCAATGACGCTCACTTCTGCCCTCTGACGCACTCAAATTTCTGGCTTGCTGCTAGTCTTTCACAGTGAAAACTAGTGCAAAATACTGATTAAGTTCATCCACCATTTCTTTGTTCCCCACTATTCCCCATCAGGCATGATCGGTGGTCTAATGTCCGCTCTTCCCTCTTTTACTCTTTATATATCTGAAAAAACATTCAATATCCTCTTTTATATTATTGGCTAGCTTACCTTCATATTTCATTTTTTCTCCCTTTATTGCTCTTTAGTTGCCTTCTGTTGGTTTTAAGAGCTTCCCAATCCTCTAACTTCCCACTGATTTTTGTTCTATATGCCCTGTCTTTTGCTGTAATGCTGTATCTTACTTCCAGCCATTGTGGATTTTCTGTAATCTCTATTAGTATCTCATTCCGATCAACTTTGGCCAGCTCCTCTCTCATGCCTCTGTAGTTCCCTTTACTGCACCATAATACTGATACATCCGATTTTACACTCACTGTGATCTTTCTGCGAATGTATTTATCAGAGTGACTTGCACTTGACACAATGCAAAAGCTGCATTAAATAGTTCTTACACTTTATTATACATTGTTATTGCTTTACATTATTCTGGCTCACTGCATTGCATAATGATTTGATCTGTAGGACGAGAATGCAAGATGAGCTTTTCACTGTACATTGGTGCATGTGACAATACTATTTTTTATTTAGAGATACAGCATGGAACAGGCCCTTCTGACCCTTTGAGCCATGCCATTCAGCAGTCCCCAATTTAATCCTAGTGTAATCACAGGACAATTTGCAATGACAGGTTAACCTACCTGCTACACCTTTGGACTGTGGGTAAGCCAGAGCACTGGAAGGATGTACAGAGACTCCTTACAGATTGCATTGAAATTGAACTTCGGTGCCCCGAATTGTGTTAGCTTTGCACTAACTGCTACAATACCAGGGCACCACAAAGCCATCAGTTCTTTTCATACTGATTAATAACATGTAATGTGAAAAGTTGCGGACTGACACTGACCCTTGCAAAACGCCTCTAGTCACCATCAGCCAGATAGAAAAGGCTCCCTTTATTCTACCTCTTTGCTTCCTGCCAACCAGCCAATCTTCTATCCATGCTTGTATCTTTCCTGTGATACCATGGACTCTTACTTTGTTAGGCAGCTTGTGTGCGGCATCTTGTCAAAGGCCTTCTGAAAATCCAAGTAAACAACATCCATTGACTCTCCTTTGTCTATCCTGCCTATTATTTCTTTAAAAAATTCCAACTGATTTGTCAGTCATGATTTCTCCTTGAGGAAACTTTGCTAACTTTGGAACCTTATCTGTAATCATGGACAAAAACATCCTGCCAGCCACTGAGGTCTGGCTAATTGGCCTGTAGTTTTCTGTCTTTTGCCTTCCTTCCTTAAAGAGTGGAGTGACATTTTCAATTTTCTAGTCTTCCAGAACCTTTCTAGAATCTAATGCTTCTTGAAAGATCATTACTAATGCCTATATAATCTCTTCAGCCACCTCTTTCAGAACCCTGGCGTGTAGTCCATCTGTTCCAGGTCACTTACCTACCATTAGATTTTTCAGCTTCCCAAGCACTTTCTCCTTAGTAATAGCAACTACACTCACTTCTGCTCTCTGGTACTCTTGAATTTCTCAGATATTGCTAGTGTCTTCCACAGTGAAAACTGATGCAAAATACTTACTCAGTTCGTCCACCATTTATTTGTTCCCCATTACTACTTGTCCAACATCATTTTTCAGTGGTGCAATATCTATTTTTGTCTCTTTATATATCTGAAAAATACTTTTGATATCTTTTTACATTATTGGCTAGCTTTCTTTCATATTGCATCTTTTCTCTCTTTATGCTTTTTAGTTGTCTTCTGTCTCTTTTTAAAAGCTTCCCAAGCCTTTACTTTCCCCCTAATTTGTTTGCTCTGTTATATGCCCTCTTCTTTACTTATGCTGTCTTTGACTTCCATTGTTTGCCATGGCTGCTTCATCCTCCCTTTAGAATACTACTGCTTTGAAATGTATCTATCCTACTCCTTCTGAATTTCCCTCAGAAATTCCAGCCCTTACTGTTCTGCTGTCATTCTTGCTAATGTCCCCTTCCAATTAACTTTGGCTATTTCCTCTCTCATGTCTCTGTAGTTCCCTGAAATATTGATACATCCAATCTTAGCTTCTCCCTCTCAAACTGCAGGTTGAGTTCTATCATATTATGATCACTGTTTTCTTAAGGTTCTTTTACCTTAAGCTCCCTAATCAAATATCATTCATTACACAACACCTAATCCAGAATTGCCTTTCCCTAGTGTGCTCAACATTATGTCTCTAAATAGCCATCCTGTAGGCATTCTGCAAATCTGTGCTAACACATTTTCCCTAACACCATGAGTTCTAGAGCACCATTGTTATATGGCACCCTGTCAAATATCTTCAGGAAATCCAAATATACTCCACTGACAACTTCACTGCTGTTCACCCTCCTTGTTACATGAAAGCCCAAGTTTGTTAAATTTGATTTACTTTACATAAAACTATGTTGACTTGATTTCCAGTTCACTACTATCTGCCCAGAACTTGTTTAGTTTTGAAAAGCTTCAAAGTCAAAGTAAATTTATTATCAAAGCACCTTGGAAGGCAGGGTGGAGATGAGTTTCTATCAGAACAGGTGTAAGGCACTGCTTCCCTCTGCTTGCTGCAGGTCACCCTTGGGCAAGGTGTAGCACCTGCCTAGCCCTCCCGATCAGGGTCCTTTTAAGCCATGGGAGCAGGTGGTGGATGGTCGTGTGAGCAGCTGGTGTATATCACAAGTCCTGGTTATGTGACCACTGATGCCAGGCAAATAATCTCTGAGGTCATCCATCTTGTAAAGACACTGCTAAGAAAGCAGCAACGGCAAACCACTTCTGCAGAAAAATTTGCCAAGACCAGTCATGGTCGTGGAGAGACCACGATCACCCATGTCATGCAACATGATGCATAACAAGCAAATAATAGTCAGCAGTTACTGCCTTGAGATACATTTTCTTGTACACATATTCCAAAAATAAAGAAATACAACAGAATTTATGATTGTCTACATAAACAAAGGCAATGCATGTAAAAAAAAGAAGAGAAATTGTGCAAATAATGAATAAGTAATACTGAGAACATGCATTTTGTGGGTTGCTCAAGGTTTCCAGTATCTGCAGAATCTCTTGTTTATGGCTTAATAATGCTCGCAGTTAAAGATTCTTGTGAATCAGATCTGATCACGCTAGTCACAAACATGAGAAAATCTGCAGATGCTTGATATCCAAGCAACACACACAGAATGCTGGGGGAACTCAGCAGGCCAGGCAGCATCAATGGAAAAGGGTACAGTTGACGTTTCAGGCCGAGACCCTACAGCAGGACTGATGATACTAGTGTTCATTATACACATGAATGATTTGGATAGTAGTGCAGGAGATTTCATTAGTAGGTTTGAAGATGACACTGACAAGCATAAACAGTGACTCCAGCCAACATAGCTCTCCAGGTCATTGTCACATGCAAGGTTGTGGTCCTCTTGGGAGACAGCAATGGCAGGTGGCATTTAATCTCACAAAGTAAATTTATTATCAAAGTGCATTTATGTCACCATATACAACTACGAGTCATTTACTTGCAGGCATTTACTTGCAGGCATTTACTGCTGTGCTGTGAGGTGTTTCGTTTTAGTAGTTTTCTGTGTCTCCTCTGGTAGAATGTTTTGGTTTCGGTTAAAGGTAAGGGGTTATGTTGTTCAACTTAGGAATGCTGTGTCAACCAATCAGCATGGTGGGATCGGGAGAAGGTTCTGGAGAGATCTGGGCGGAGAGAGATTTGTGACAGACATTGCTGGGGTTGTTGGTCTTAGCGGGAGATGTGGTAAAGAGAAGACTGGGAGAGACACCCGTGAGATTTACTCTGATGGGAAGATGCGATTGCAAGGAGTGCCTTGCGTGGCAGAGTTCAAAATGGGAAGCTGTACCAGTGATGGGCGATGAGAATTCAGTGCCATGAGTAACAGTCATACCCAGCTTTCAGAAGAGACGAGCTCTGATGGTCATGGGCACATTTAGACTGGTTTAACTGTGATGGACCCTTTTATTGATTTTTTTCTTTCTTTTTTTTCTCTTAATAACTGATAAAGCTGAAATTAGTAAATGTACGTTCTTCATAATTTTATGTTGTGTATGATTTGTTATTTGGTGCCGACCGACAATTGCATATGGACAGTATTTACACAGCATTCTTTTTCAATATTTTTATTGATATATAAATTACATGAATACAAATGCAAAATTCATAAGGATACAAGTAAACAATATGAATTACATTACATTTAAATGACAATAATATGATCACAGTATCCCATATTCCAAAACAATCATGTATAAAAAAAGATTGAATTATGAAATGAAATAGAATAAAATAATTGTATTTTATTAAAACAATCTACCCCCACTACCAATATGAGCTGGTTGGTAGAAGAAAAAAGAAAAATACCTTACCATATGATATAATAATAATAATGGCTCAGATCCATACTTTAATAACAGTTCAAAGATTGTGAAAATAATTCAGAAAGGGTCCCCATAACATTAGAAAATCATAAACATTAGGAATTCTGCAGGTGCTGGAAATTCAAGCAACACACATCAAAGTTGCTGGTGAACGCAGCAGGCCAGGCAGCATCTCCAGGAGGAGGTACGATCGACGTTTCGGGCCGAGACGTCGACTGTACCTCTTCCTAGAGATGCTGCCTGGCCTGCTGTGTTCACCAGCAATTTTGATGTGTGTTATTAAAAAATCATGTTTAGAATCAGAAATGGAACAACGAATCTTCTCTATATCAAGGCACAACATAACGTCAGATAGCCATTGAACATGAGTGGGTGGAGCGGCCTCCTTCCACTTGAGCAAGATCGCCCTCCTGGCCATAAGAGACATAAAGGCCAATACCTGAAAATTAGATGGCTTCAATTTTGTAGCACTATCCTCAACAATACCAAACAAGGCAGTCAAAGGATTGGGCTTAAGGCTGACATTGAAAAGTGCAGAAAAAGTTTGAAATACATCTTTCCAGGATTTTTCAAGGCTCGGACTAGTCCAAAACATATGAATTAGTGTGGCCACTCCATTAGTACATCTATCACAGTGAGGGGAAATATCTGCGTAGAAACGGTAAAGCTTACCTTTAGACATATGAACTCTATGTACCACTTTGAATTGTAATAAAGAATGAAGAGCACATAATGAAGAAGAATTAATCAATTTTAAAATAATCTTCCAGCTCTCATCAGATATGAAAATCTGTAAATCCTTTTCCCAGTCTCCTTTAGTTTTATCTAAAGAGACCATTTTCAGTCCCAGCAGTAGACCATAAATGTAAGATATTGAACTGTTATCAAAGGGTTTCGGATTAAAAATTGTATCTATTATATTCTTATCTGGACTTGTCCGAAATGTAAGTAATTGAGATCATAAAAAATCTCTAATCTGTAAGTATCGAAAAAAGTGAGTGTTGGAAAGGTTAAATTTCGTTGAAAGTTGCACAAAAGAAGATAAATTCCCTCCATCAAACAAATCCTGAAATCATTTAATACCCATTCTATCCCATTCTTTAAGGGGAACGTCGACTCAGACCATGAGAGGCCTGCGTTGGACGTTTTCATGCCTTACAAGGTGCCAATTGGAAGTCTGTGTGGGGCGCCAATGTGTGATTAAGTGCCTTGCTCAAGGGCACAAACACGCTGCCACAGCTGAGGCTCGAACTAGCAACCTTGAGGTAACTAGATGAATGCCTTAACCACTTGGCCACATGCCCATTCTTTAAAAGATGAGTCAATTAAAGATGGTTTGAAAAAACAATTAGGAAATATGGGACCTGAGAGGGAGAATCTCAATAAACCAAAATGTTTTCTAAACTGTAACCAAATCCTCAACGTATGTTTAACCACTACATTGTCAGTTAGTTTATTTAAAGATAAAGGAGATGAGGATCCAAGTAAAGAAATAATGGAAAATTTTATAACAAGAGTTGACTTCCAAAGAAACCCATATGGGGTAATTCTCATGGTTAATGTAAAATATCCAGAACGTAATATGATGTATATTAACTGCCCAATAATATAACCTAACATTGGGTAAGGCAAATCCTATGTTCTGTTTGGTTTTTTGAAGGCGAGCTTTATTTATACGAGGTTTTTTATTCTTCCATATATAGGAAGAAAGAATTGAATCCAGAGAGTCAAAAAAAGATTTAGGAGTAAAAACAGGCACAGCTTGTAAAAGATATATAAATTTAGGTAAGATATTCATTTTAATAGAAATGATTCGACCAATCAGTGATAAAGAGAGAGGCAACCAATTAGAAAATTTTTTTTTAACATAATTCAATAAACTTAGAAAATTTTCCTTAAATAAATCATTATAATTCTTAGTAATTGTTATTCCTAAAATGCAAATTGTTTTATTAAAATTTTAAAAGGAAGGTTAATATCAGTTGGCATTAAATTGTTTAAAGGAAACAATTCACTCTTATGTAAATTTATTTTATATCCTGAGAACTGACTAAAATTAGTCAGTAAACGGAACACAAATAGTAAGGAGGTTGTAACATTGGATATAAAAAGCAATAAGTCATCAGCATAGAGCGACACTTTGTGAATAGTACCTCTCCTTAAAATACCAGTGATCTCTTCAGACTTTCGAAAAGCAATTGCTAAGGGTTCTAATACGAAATCAAAAAGCAGAGGGCTCAAAGGGCAACCTTATCTAGTTCCACGTTGGAGTTTAAAGGGTTTAGAATTCTGATAAATAAAGTAATTTAATCCAATGAATAAAATTAGGTCCAAAATAAAATTTTTCTAAGGATGTAAATGGAAAGTTCCATTCAACTCTGTCAAAAGCCTTCTCCGCATCCAAAGATATCACACATTCCGATATTTCCTTAGGTGGAGATTACATAACATTTAACAAATGCCGTATATTAAAATAGGAATTTACACAGCATTCACTCAAAATTGAGGTTTCTTTAATCAGAACATCATGATATTCCTGTTCGGTTGAACCCCAAATCATTCCGACCCTGGACATATATGTTTATGAAAGGTGGCCTTCTCACCGATTAGTCATGTGGCTGTTAGCAGTTAGCTACCAAGCTGAGTTTGTATAGGAGCCCAGTGAGAGGGTTACAACTGTATATGCAAAGAAGCACAACAGAATCAATGATAGAATGCATGTAGCAAGATGAACAGTCAACCATTACGAAAGAAAACAAACTCTGCAAACACACAAAAAAGCAATGAGACAGTCCATAGGTTGTGGAGCGAGTGAAATTATCCCTCTTGTTCAAGAACCTGATGGCTGAGGGATATTAATTGTTCCTGAACCTGGTGGTGTGGGTCCTGAGGCTCCTGTACCTCCTTCCTGATGGCAGCAAACAGAAGAGAGCATAGCCTGGGTGGTGAGAGTCCTGGATACTGCACTCTGCGTAGGTGTGCTCAATGGTGGGGAGGGGTTTAACCTGGTTACACACTGGGAGGGCAAATTGGGGTAGGATATCTATGATGGATGTACTGAGGAACAGGGGACCTTGGTGTACCAGACCAAGCATCCCATAAGTTGGCAACATGGGCAGATACTATGCAGGTGGACAAGGTGATGGAGAAGACATGCAGGACTCTTGTGGTTATTAGCTGGGGTATAGATTACAAAGGGTGGCGGGCTGGAGGTACACCTCTATCAAAAGAGGAATAAGGTGCTCCTTCCCTCTGCTAGCCTGCAGGTCACTCTTAGGCAAGGTATAACACCTGCTTAGCCCCCTGGTCAAGGTCAGGTGAAGCTGTGGATGCAGCTGGTGGGTGGTCATCTGAGCTGGTGTATAACCCAAATCTTTGTTATCTGACCACTGTTGCCAGGCTCTCAATCTCTGAAGAGTTTTGGTAATGGCTGGGGTCACCTGTTTTGTAAAGACACTGCCCAGAAGGTGGCAATGGCAAAGCACTTCTGCAGAAAAATTTGCCATGCACAGTCATGGTCATTGAAAGACCGTGATTGCCCATGTCGTATGACACAGCACAAAATGAACAAGCACTCTCGGAAAACAAATTGACAATGTGGGCAGAATCTGTGGTGGTAGATATGGTGATGGAGAAGACTAGTAAGGCTCTTGTGTTTATGAGCTGGGATATAGATTATGATGGACAAAAGGTTATGATACAACTTTATAAAGCATTGGCTAGGCTGCAGTGGAAGTAATGTGTCCATTACTGGCTGCCGCATCATTGGAGAGTGTAGAGTACAGATGTAGAGAGAGAGAGTAAGCGAGAGATTGGCTGGGGCTGTTGTATCTTTAGGTGTGAGCATCCTTCACTCTGATATTCTGTGAATATATTCATCAGAGTTACGTACACTTGATACAATACACAATACAAAAACTTAAATAGTTTTTTACCCTTTATTCTGCATTTTTATTGTTTTACGTTATTTTTACTCAGTACACTATGAAGTGATTTGATCTGTACGAAGAGCATACAAGATGAGCTTTTCACTTGTAGCTCCCTTGGCCACCCTCAGGGTCGCTCGGCTACACAGTAACATAAGCGACGAAACCCCCTTACACACTGTATCCTGGTGTATGTGACTAGGATTTTTTTAATTTATTGAGATACAGTATGGAATAGGCCCTTCCAGCCCTTCGAGCTGTCCCTGATTTAACCCTAGTCTAATCATGGGACAATTTACAATGATCAAATAACCTTACCTGGTACATCTTTGGACTGTGGATGAACTGACTTTGGATACCCGGAGAAAACCCACACATTCCACAGGGAGAGCGTACTGAGACTCCTTACAGTTGTTCTTCAGAATTGAACTCTGAACTCTGGCACCCTGAGCTGCAATCGTGTTGCGCTAACTGCTACACCTCCATGATGCCCAAACCAAATGGAAATAACTGAGGACTGTAATGGATTGATCTGATCTGGGATCTATAAATTTGCGTTGTATTTATCATTCAGACAAAAGCGTTCTTCATGTGTTTCTTTGTGCTGTGCAGTGATTATTACTCACTTATAGTTCCAGAAATGTGATGGGCAAGTGAAATCTCCACGTTGGGTCTCACTAGTGCTGTACAGTTGTTATTGGCTTATACAGTACTGTTTTAGGTACAGATATATAGCCAGGATGCCTAAGACTTCTGTGCAGTACACTTATGTATAGACTTATGTATTGCACTGTACTACAAAAAAAAACACAAATTTTATGACATATACGATTGATAATAAACCTGATTTTGATTTGGGTCTCTATTGTGGACTGAGAGTGGGAAGGGGGTCATGATTTGGAAAAGGAGGAAGCAGGAAGCACCAGAAAGACATTCTGTCATGATTAATAAACCAATGGTTTGGAATCAAATGACCTACCCTGGTATCTTAGGGTACCTCTTCCTAGAGATGCTGCCTGGCCTGCTGCGTTCACCAGCAACTTTTATGTGTGCTGCTGGTATCTTAGGGCTGGGTGTGTCTGCCCCTGTCCCACAACCCCCTACCCTCACTGTTCCCAACACTCTTTGCTCCCACTGGATTTACCAGCTGTTGACAAATACAGTATTATGCAGAAGTCTTAGGCACCCTAACTATATATACTGTACGTGCCTAAGACTTTTGCATGGTACGGTATGACAGATAGGTTATGAGCAAATGGAAGCTCCATGCTGGGTTTCGCTTCAATTCAGTTAAGGAATAAGGAAAGTGAACTCTCTTCTGCTTTTGGATCGAGCTCACATGGACTGGAGTAATTTTTCTGCCCTTAGCATTCCTAAATTACAAAGATTAGTTGGCTTGGGAAATGGAATGTTCACTGGGTTTCACATTAGAACAAAAGATGTAACTGAAAGTAAATAACTTTAAATATTTGTAATGTTTTAGCTTATTTGCAAAATATTAACTGTTCAATTCATAAAAACATCATAACTTTTTTTGTTCAATGAAGAATTTTTAACAGCTTAACGCCTCAGGAGTTAACACCTCAGTATTTTAGCAGCTGAATGCATCAGGAGTATTAGGTTCTTAAACCTAGCCATGCACTGTTAGGTGTTTGAAATAAGGTGGTTGCCTGCAGTCTGTGTGCCACTGAATGGTGATCAAATACAGAGTGGCTGGTTTGTGAGCTGGTTGAGGCTTCGGAACATCACTCTTGTTCTGCAAGACACAAAGGATCACGTCTTTCACTGTCATGGCTGAGGAAGGTCATTTGCAATTGCATTGATGCTGCAGACAACAGGATTTCTTCACTCTTATCATATCCAGATCTTGTGACTTTTTTTTCATTGGAATATTTCCATCATGTGAAATTCTTCCAGTATCCATCCCTTGAAGGGGTGAGTCATAGTGTTTTTTTGCCGTTTATTTGAAAATTCTGTATAGCTTTTAATTTGCGATTCAGTGTTTGCTGTTTTCACTGCGTTGACTCAGCCTCTGCTCCCGTGAGAGCTAGTGGCCAGAGATTTCATAACTGGATGTTTACACGTCTGAGATGAATGTCAGTTCTGCAAGAGTCCGTTTTGTGTGTAATATGTAATCATAATTTCCAAATTAGTGCATTCTGTAGTGTACAATTATTTATTCTTTTGCAAAGGACTATGAAAACAGCCGAGAGATCATAGGGGTCTTCCTACCATCCATCAGGGACATTTATCAGGAGCGCTGCATACACAGGACCCTCAGTGTTATCAAGGATCCCATCCCATCCATTGAGCATCCTCTTTGACATTCTACCATCAGGCAGGAGACTCCGTTGCATAAAAACAAGAACAGTCAGAATGAGAAACAGCTTCTGTCAGGCCATTAAGCTTCTGAACTCCCTGCTGCATTGCATTCAAAGTGTCATTGGTTTATCTGTCTATACCTTACAGGATTTAATTTATGCACTTTAGTTTGTTATTTATGCATGATTCATCTGCAGATTTTATCCTTTTATAATTTCTTGTGTGTTATGTGTACTACTGTGCTTTACACCCTGGTTCAGAGTCTCGTTTTATGGTATACATGTACGGTCGGCCCTCCTTATCCGCGAGGGATTGGTTCCGGGACCCCTTGCGGATACCAAAAAATGTGGATGCTCACGTCGCTTATTCAACCTGTCTAAATGCGGTGCACCTTAGGACCCAGCGGAACCCCGGATCTTATTAAACCTGTCTCAGTGTGGTGAACATTAGGACCTGGCGGCGGAGCTCTGAATTTGCAGTGTTTCTGTTCACGAAAATAATCACAATCATGATTTAAAATAAGTGGAGATAATAAAGTGATCAGAAAGAGGTGAAGCGCCGTCGGTCATTGGAAAAGTGTTAGGCTACAGCCGGTCAACGATTGGAACAATTTTAAAGGATAAAATGAGAAAGGGCGTGCCCCGATGAAAGGTACAATTATTACAAAGCAACACAGTGATTTAATTATTGGGTTTTGGGGTTTTGGGTTTTTGATCCTCCACATCAACCCGGCAGGGATGGAGATCGCGCTCGGGAGCGGTCTGTCACTGGATCGAACTCGGGAATTTCCGTTCCCAAGCCCGGCGCTGAAACATACGTTTCTTAAGTGTTTTTTATGCATAGAAAGGTAAAGTATATACTATATACTAAGACAAACGTTTGGCTAACGGACACTAAATAATACTGGATGTACCTGTTCCGACTTACTTAGTAAGAGAATTTCTGGGGTTTTTTTCGATCCCGATCCACAATAACCTATGCACATCTTCCTGTATACTTTAAATCATCTCTAGATTACTTATCATACCTAATGTAAATGCTATGTAAAATAGTTGTTATACTGCATTGTTTAGGGAATAATCACAAGAAAAAAGAAGTCTGTACATGTTTGAACAGCAAGTGCTGGAAGAGCTCTTCCGGTTTTTCTCAATCTGTGGTTGGTCGAATTCGCACATGCGGAACTCGCAGATAAGGAGGGCCGACTGCATACGGTTCAGTGACAATAGACTTGCCATGACTTGACTTGACAAGTGCTGGAAAAAGGAAAATCTGGAGTTGATTGGAAGGACGTTCATTGAACCGGTGTAGTGGTGTTGCAGCACTGAGCAGAGTGTTGTTGGCACCACAGCAACACAGTACTGTTAATAATAACTAATATTTCAGAAAAACTCAGTGCAAAAATTATTGACTTCAACATATTAACAGATAGTGGCACGATGGTACTGCAAATCTCCTTGTCACTCGGTAGAAATCAGAATGGATCCTTGTATTGTTTTGTGATTAGGCCAGGGTTAAATCGGTGGCTGCGGGACAGCATGGCTTGAAGGGCTGGAAAGGCCCGTTCAGAATTAGAATCAGAATCAGGTTTTAACATCACGACATAGGTCAAGAAATTTGTTGACTTTGCAGCAGCAGTAAAATGCAATATGTAATTGTAGAGAGGAAAGCAACTGAATTATTGTAAAATAATTAAATAAGTAGTGCAACTATAGAAATAAAAAGTGGTGAGGTGGTGTTCATGGGTTCAATGTCCATTCAGAAATTGGATGGCAGAGGGGAAGAAGCTGTTCCTGAATTGTTGAATGTGTGTCTTTGGGCCTCTGTACCTCCTTCCCGATGGTAGCAATGAGAACAAGGCATGACCTGGGTGAAGGGATCCTTAATGATGGGCGCCACCTTTCAGAGGCACCGCTTCTTGAAGATGGCCTAAATACTACAAAGGCTAGTGCCCGTGATGGAGCTGACTGAGTTTACAACTCTCTGTAGCTTACCTTGATCCTGTGCAGTCCCCACTCGCAACCCCCCCAACCCCAGCCAGCAAGAATGCTCTCCACAGTACATCTGTAGACATACCAAGTCTCCTCAAACTCATAATGAAGTACAGCTGTTGTCATGCCTTCTTTGTAGCTGCTGAGATACACTCAGGGGCTTGAAATTGCTCACTCTTTCTACTTCTGATCACTTGATTATGACTGGTGTGTGTCCCCTTGTCTTCCCCTTTCTGATGTCCACAATCAGATTTTTTGGTCTTACCGACAGTGAGTGCAAGGTTGTTGCTACGACACTACTCAACTATCTGATATATCTCACTTCTGTACACCCTTTTATCACTATCTGAGTTTCTGCCAACAGTAGTTGTGTTGTCAGCAAATTTATAGTTGGCATTTGAGCTGTACCTAGCCACACAGTCATGGGTATAGAACGAGTAGAGCAGTGGGCTAAGCACACACCCCTGAGGTGTGCCAGTGTTGATCGTCAGTGAGGTGGAGATGTTATCTCTGATTCATGCTGTATTTCTAAATAAATAAATTTTGTGAACACTACCGTAAAATACTGCTGTATGTTTTACTGATAATGGAATATTACCAGCAGTTGTTGGAGACAGATGGCCCGGTTGTGCAAGCTGAAAGTAATTGGGGTTTGATTTGAAATGATGACGCCACCGTTAGTTAAGTAGTGTTTCGGAATTGTGATTCATATCCAGACTGAGATCAGTAAATATTCACGGTTTTGAATATCCAAGGAGTTTCGTGAGTAATCTTTCCTCATTCAGTACTGAAGTCTACATTCTTGATACACACTTCATCACTTGATCTGAGGTCCCGATTTGCTCTCATTCTGTCTCTCTCTTGGGTCCCCACTTGCTACACCCCCCCGCCCTCTGGCATCATTTCCACCAATTGTTGCAAGATCTAAGTGCTGAATACAGCAGCTGGGATGTTATGTTGACATTGGTGAGGCCTCATTTGGAGTATTGTGTGCCATTCTATTTCTGGTTACCTGTCTGCAGGGAAGGTATCAATAAGATTGAAAGAGTGAGACTCACAGGTCTGTAGTTCCGTATTTTTAAAAACTTATTGAGATATAGTGTCCCCCTCCGGCCCTTCGAGCCACATTGCCTGATTTAACCCTACCCTAATCACAGGACAATTCACAATGACCAAAGAGCCTACTAACTGGCATGTCTTTGGATTGTGGGATGAAACTGGAACACCCGGAGGAAACCCACGTGGTCACAGGGAGAATGTACAGACTCCTGAGAGACAGCGGTGGGAATTGAACCCGGATCGCTAGTATTGTAAAGTGTTGTGCTAACCACTATGCTACTGTGCCGGCATGCACTGCGTCTATAAAGCTGAGACAAAAGGTCAAGGACTGTATCCAGATTATGGAGGAGGAGGTGCTGGCTGTTTTGAGGTGAATTAGATTAGATTATGAGGATACTCAGTCCTCTTTTATTGTCATTTAGTAATGCATGCATAAGAAATGATACAATATTCCTCCGGTGTGATATCACAGAAACACAGGACAGACCAAGACTGAAAAACTAACAAAAACCACATAATTGTAACATACAGTTCCAACAGTGCAACAATACCATAACTTGATGAAGAACAGGCCATGGCACAGTAAAAAAAGTTCAAAGTCTCTCGAAAGTCCCACATCTCACGCAGACGGGAGAAGGAAGAAAACTCTCCCTGCCATGCCCGACCACAGTCCTATTCTGAGTCGCCCGAAAACTTCGAGCTCCGATCAGCCCTCCGACACTGAGCACCGAGCACCGTCTCTGCTGAACACTTCGACCCCAGCCTCGGTCGCCAGCAGCAGGCAAAGCCGGGAATTTGGGGCCTTCCCTCTGGAGAATTAAGGTGGACAGGTCCCCATGGCCTGACAAGGTTTTCCTACTGCAGAAGTTACAGGGGCCCTGGCAGCAATATTCAGAAAGTCTGTAGCCATGGATGAGGTGTTGGAGGACTGGAAAATAACCACTGTTGTTCTGTTGCACAACATGCGCAAAGACTAATTCAGGAAATTTTAGGCCAGCGAGCAAGTCATTAATTGTGGCTAAATTATTGGAAGTTATTCTAAGGGGCAAGATTCAAGATTCAAGGTATATGTGTAGTATGCAAGCCTGAGACTTGTCTCCCCCACAGACAGCCACGAAACAAAGAAACAACGATCAAAGAAAACCATCAAATCTCAACACGCAAAGAAAAAGAACAAATCGTGCAAATGGCAAAACAACAGGTGAAAAACACAGAATATGAAACATCAAACCACGAAGTCATAGGAACAGTCCAGAAATATTCAGTTCAGTTCAATCTAGCGCTGTGTTGTTTGCTGACTGCAGGCCACAAACCAGCCTGCCCTGATCAAAATCGCACAAAATGGCAATAAGTAAAGGAGCAACCAGAAACACCCCGTAACGTGAACTGCAGAGTCCAATCCACAATCCATAAAAGGATATAGGAAAAGTATTGAGACATACAGCCCTGATTAGGGGTAGTCAACATGGTTTTGTGCATGGCAGGTGATATCTAACCAATCTTATAGAGTATTCACCTTTCACCTGTAACCCATGACCTCTAGCTGTAGTCTCACCTAATGTCAATAGAAAAAGCTTCTTGCATTTACCCTATCTATACTCATAATTTTGTATACCTTTTTCAATCTCCTATGCTATAAGGCAGGGATTCCCAACCTCTTTTATGCCATGAACCAGTGGATCAAGGGTGAAATGTGAAATATTTAAAGTGAAGGGAGCTACTTCACTCAGAGAGTGGTGGGAGTGTGGAACGAGCTGCCAGTGAAAGTGGTGAATGAAAGTTCAATTGCAATATTTAAGAGTGGGTTGGATAGGCACATGCATGGATGAGAGTGCTGTGAAGGGCTGTTGCCTGTGTGCAGGTAGATGGGAAGAGGTAGAAGTCCGAGCCAGCATGTTGTAGATGGGCCAAAGGGCCTACTTCCTGTAGGTCCAAGTTTAGTGATGTTCTGCAGGGACTCTTACTGGGACCTCTGCTGTTGTGATAATAAGATATGTGACCTCGTTAGAAATGTGGATCAGTGAGTTATTAAGTTAGCAGACGATACAATGATTGGTATCTTGTGAATAGGTTGATTGCCAAAGATACAGCAGCATATAGTTCAGTTGTAGAGAAATGCCAGATGGAGTTTAATCTGGCCAAGTGTGAGATGTTGCACTGTGGGTGGTCAAATATAGATGTGTAGTAGACACTATATTTTCTGTCTGCATCAAGGCCTGGTATGGAAACACCAATTCCCCTTAACAGAAAATCCCACAGAAAGTAGTGGATATGGCCCAGTCCATCTTGGGTAAAGCCCTCTCTACCATTGAGCAAATCTACATGAAAAACTGTCACAGGAAAGCAGCATCCATCATCAGGGACCCCCACCACCCAGGTTATGCTCCCTTCTCACTGCTGCCATCAGGAAGGAGGTACAGGAGCCTCAGGACTCACACCACCAGGTTCAGGAACGGTTATTACCTTTTGAACCAAAGGGGATAACCTCACTCAACTTCACTTGCCCCATTGTTGAAATGTTCCCACAACCTATGGACTCACTTTCGAGGACTCTTCATTTCATGATCAGATTCGGAATTGGGTTTAATATTACTGGAATATTATATATTGTGAAATTTGTTAACTTTGCGACAGCAGTACAATGCAATACATGATAATATTCAAAAAGCCTGTGAATTAAAGTAAGCATACACATGTGCGTGTATATATTTACATAGACATATATAAAATAGTTAAATAAGCGGTGCAAAAGGGGGAAAAAAGAAATAAAAAGTAGTGAGGTAGTGTTGGTGGGTTTAATGTCCATTGAGAAATCAGAATGCAGAGGGGAAGAAGCTGTTCCTGAATCACTGAGTGTGTGTCTTCAGACATCTGTACCTCCTTTCTGGGTGGTGGGGGGCAGTTCCTTGATGATGGACGCTGCCCGTTCCAGATGGTGATACAGCCAGTTAGAATGCTTTTCACAGGACGTATGTAGAAATTTGTTAGTGTCTTTGGTGACATATCAAATCTCCTCAAACTCCTAATGAAATATGGTCGCTGTCTTGCCTTCTTTATAGCTGTTTTGATATGTAGGGACCGGTATAGGTCCTCAGAGATAGTGACACCCAGGAACTTGAAATTGCTGACTCTCTCCACTTTCCATCCCTCTATGAGGACTGGTGTGTGTTCCCTCATCTTACCCTTTCTGAAGTCCACAGTCAGCTCTCGATATTTGTGGTTTATTTGTTTGTTTACTTATTTGTTATTCTTTCTTTCTTTTTGTATTTGCGCAGTCTGTTGTCTTTTACACTCTGGTTTTGAATGCCCTAGCTGGGTGAACTTTCATTGATACTGTTATGGTTATTATTCCATAAATTTGTTGAGTATGCCCATAAGACAATGAATCTCAGGGTTGTATATGGTGATATATATATATATATATAAAATTTACTTTGGGCTTTGAAATCTATGGGAAAATTATGTACAGTAAATCATAGGATACTTATGAACATTGATGGATCGTGTGATCTTGGGGTCCGTGTCCAAAACTTCCTAAAAGTAGTAACACAAGAAGATAGGCTGATAAAGAAGACTTAAGGCATAGTTGACTTCATTTGGTACCTAGAGTAGAAAAGTCAGGAAGCCACATTGTACGAAATTGAGGTTTGGCCTCATTTGGCCTACTGTGTATATAGTTCTGGATTCTACGTTACAGGAAGGTTGTGGAATCTTTGGAAAGGGTACAGAAGAGGTTCCTCAGGGTGTATTGCTTGAATTAGAGTAGATTTTAGCACACCCCACACTGATCTTACTAGTTCCCATGTTGTTCTTGATGAATATGGCTGCAAAGTACTCGTTTAGTACCTTGCCCATTTCCCCTGACTACATAAATGTCCTTCTTTGTTCTGAATACTGAATCAGAGGATTTAAGACCACAAGATGGAGGAGTAGAATTTGGTTCATTGAATCTACTCTGCCAATTCATCATGGCTGATCCATTTTTTTCTTTCAGCCCCAATCTCTTGCGTCCCCCCACCGCCCCGTATCCCTTCATCCCCTGATGATCAAGAATCTATCAGCCCCTGCCTTAAATATATTCACTGACTTGGCCTCCACAGCTGACTGTGGTAGCAGATTCCACAGATTCACCACTCTCTGGCTGAAGAAATTCCTCCTCATCTCCATTCTAAAAGGACGTCCCTCTATTTTGAGGCTGTGTCCTCTGGTCTTTGACTCCCCTACCATAGGAAGCATCCTCTCCAGGTCCACTCTATCAAGGCCATTCTTTGATAGGTTTCAATGTGGTTACCCATCATTCTTCTGAATTCCAGTGAATACAGGCCTAGAGCCATCAAACGCTCCTCATATGACAACCCTTTCAATCCTGGAATCATTTTCATGAACCTCCTTTGAATCCTTTCCAACGTCAGCACACCCTTTCTTAGAAAAGGGTCCCAAAACTGCTCACAATACTCCAAGTGAGGCCTCACCAGTGCTTTATAAAGCCTCAACATTACTCCTTGCTTTTATATTCTAGTCCTCTTGAAACGAATGCTAATATCACAGACTCAACCTGTAAATTAACCTTTAGGGAATCCTAATTACAGCATAGATAAGATGTACTGTGTGCTATTGTGAGATGATCATCACTCCAAACTAGTTACTCTGCCTTTTCCAGCAACTGGGCAGATCATGCGTAACCAATGTTGTTGAGTTTCTCAAGGAGCATACCAAGAAGGATGATGAAGGGAAGATGGTAGATGAGGTATGATCTAGATGGGCCAAAGCATCAGTTTTGTTCTGTTGTGCTGTCTGACTCTAATTGATGAGAACATAGAAAGAAGGAGTGGGTGGGAAGTTCATTTTGAAGTTCAGAGGTAGGAAGATATTGTGGACACCCTGACTGACCCTGAGTTGGCATCTGGAAAAGACTTTGCTCTCGCAAATGAAAGATCTGTTTCTGTTAAGACAGTGTGAGTGAAAGCAGTAATTGTGATCTCCTGGTTTACTTCCTCAGCCACTGTGTACCCAAGGGAGCTGTTGTGACGTTGAGGAGTTAGTGATGCCGCTCTGACTTCCTCCTGTTTCTTGGAACCGAATGAAGGTTGTGTACAACTAGGGTAAGTAGTAATGCTCTAAAAACCTACAGCTTCTCCTGTCAGCTTGGTTACAAGTTTGTGCTAAGTGAAGGGGAAGGAGCTCACAGTTTAAAAGTACAAAGATTAATTCCTCCAAGATCCTGTTCTATTCAGGGTTGTCTTCTTATCTTGGTTGTACGCTCAATACAAAGCTACATCAGTAAATACCGTTGTGTGTAGTATACACAACAGACTACATCCAGAGGCCTGACCAGAGCGTGATGGTTGCCCATTCAGTCATTAGCTGTTATGGATAAAAACCCACAGGAGCAGAATTAGGCCATTCGGCCCATCAAATACGCTCCACCTTTCCATCATGACTGATTTATTATCCCTCTGAGTCTCATTCTGTTGCCCTCTCCCGTAACTTCTGACACCCTGACTAATCAAGAGCCTATCAACCTCTGCTTTGTATATACCCAATGATCTGGGCTCCACAGCCGCCTGTGGTAATGAATTCCACAGATCTGCTGCTCTCTGGCTAAAGATACTGTTCTAATCACCTTGATTTTAGACTTCCTTCTCTGTCCTCCGTATGAAGCTGAGCTTAAAATAATAAGTGTAATTAAAGTTAATATTTTGTGGACCTAATATTCTCTTATAATGATAATTAATATATGTGCCTGTATGCCTTTCTTCAGACTATGGTGTTATAAACATTTACTAGAAAGTCAGGGAGAGAAGGCAGGAGAGAGGGGCAGAGAGGGAAATGGATTAGCCATGATGAAATGGTGGAGCAGACTCGATGGGCCTAAAGCCCTCATTCTGCTCCTACGTTTTATGGTCTGTAGCCTCAGAGGACCACAACTTTGTCACGGTTTGCAGGCTTGCATGCCTCAATGACTCGGAGAACTATGCTGGGCTTTATGCTTTGGCTCTTGGTAGAGTCACCCTTGCCTAACAGGTCAAAGTGTAGAGGCCAGGCTAAGAGTGGTCCACAGGTCCTCTGGATTCGGGGGTTCAGCTCAGAGCTAACAACCCTGACTGAAAAAACAAAATTGTTATGGAAACAGCAATGAAGATTCCTTTTATGTTTGAGTTTGGTGGTATTCCTGAGTCTCCACCCAGGACTTGCATGGCTGACGGTCGTGAAAACCAAAAGGAAGTTACTGACATGATGAAGGAAGCCCTGAACACTGCAAGGGCTGGAGACCTTCATTGCTGCCCTCAATGGCAGGGGCGTAACAGGTAGTAAGTAAGTAAGTTGAGGTCATAAAACAATTCCTAAATCCCTTCTTCTGAGAGTGTAAAGCTGAGGGATACCTTTATGGTCTTTAAAAACGTCCAAAGTTTGTACTGAGTGGAAGTGAAAAGGTTTCCGCTGCAGGAAAACCTGTCATTATGTGATAGTCATCAGTAAATGTAACAGAGAAGAGAAGAAGCCTCTTTAGCCAGTAAGTGGAATGTGGAACTTCTCCATCGAGAGTGGTTGGGAGATTAGAGGCAAGCACACAGAGGAAGGAAGGGAAGTCACAGAAGTTTGCAGGTTGTTTAAGTTATAAAATTGAGCAAAATGAATCTGAAATAAAATGCAAAATAATCCACATAGTCAACATAGAATGATACAGAGTTTAATTTTCTGCAGTGCTGCATAGTAACTATGTCTCTGAAATGATTGTGATGGTTTCTTGTGTTAGTTCTGGAGCTTTAGTATATCACTTTAACTCCCTTTATTGACTGACTGTTGCTTTCAGCAGCACACTATTGGTTGGCACTGTTTTTTTCCCCGCCTACCATGCTCTCCTGTATGTATTATTATAGCCATAGAGCTCTACAGCATAGAAACTCATCTAGTCCATGCCAAACTTTTAATAAGCTGAGTGTCGTCGACCTGCACCGGGACCATGGGCCTCCACACCCCTCCCATCCTTGTATATTCCAAACTTCTCTTAAATGTTGCATTCAGACCCACAGCTGCCATGTCTGCTGGCAGCTGGTTCCACACTCTCACCACCCTCTGAGTGAAGGAGTTCCCCCTCAGGTTCCCCTTCAACATTTAACCTGCAACCTGTAGTTCTAGTCTCACCCAACCTCAGTGGAAAAAGCCTGCTTGCACTTACCCTATCTAAACACCTCATAATTTTGTATAGCTCTATCAAATCTCCCCTCAGTCTTCTATGTCCTAAGGAATAACATCCTAACCTCCCTTTCCTTATTCATATTTAGATTATGAGGACACTCAGTCCTCGTTTATTGTCATTTAGAAATGCATGCATTAAAAAATGATACAATGTTCCTCCGGTGTGATATCACAGAAACACAAGACAAACCAAGACTAAAACTGGCAAAAACCACATAATTATAACATATAGTTACAACAGTGCAAAGCAATACCGTGATTTGATAAGAGCAGACCATGGGCACGGTAAAAAAAAAGTCTCAAACTCCCGATAGCCCATCATCTCACGCAGACGGTAGAAAGGAGAAAACTCTCCCTGCCATGAACCTCCAGCGCCGCAAACTTGCCGATGCAGCATCCTGGAAGCAGCTGACCACAGTCCGACTCTGAGTCCGTCTGAAAACTTCGAGCCTCCGACACCGAGCTCTGAGCGTTTCGACCCTGGCCCTGGCCGCCAAGCGACAGGCAAAGCCAAGGATTCGGGGCCTTCCCCTCCGGAGATTTCAGATCACACAGTAGCGACGGCAGCGAAACAGGCATTTCGGAAGTTTCACCAGATGTTCCTCTGTGCTCTCAGGTCTGCCTCCATCAAATCAGAATTGTGCACGGCCTCCTACTTGACAGATAACATCACCAGAGAGGCCGCGCGTGCTACGTTGCACTGCCATCTTCTCCTCCCGCCATGCCAGCATATGTGTTCTGGACCAATTCTATGGTGAGACCCAGACCCAGTTCATGGTCAGTAGGACCCAAACTAATGCCTGTCCTCCTGGGAGTTGGGGGTGGGTAATCTCAGCCTGTACTGCAGTTGTTACACTATTTTAGATTTGATTTTTTTGTTGAGACACAGTGATATAGTGCAGAATAGGTTCTTCTGGCCCTTTGCCACGTGCCTCCCAGCAACCCTCCATTTTATCCTAGCCTCATCATGGGACAATTTATAATGATCGATTAACCTACTAACTGATACGTCTTTGGACTGGGAGGAAACCAGAGCACCCAGAGGAAACCCACCCAGTCACGGCGAGAACTTGCAAACTCCTTACAGGCAGCGCCAGGAATTGAACCCGAGTTGTGCTAACAACTAGATAACCATGCCACCCCAATCTTGTTGTTTGTTCGTTATGTCCGACGATGACAGGAGACCTGTGTGGGAGTTTTTGAAGTGGAAAAACCATTGCACTGAGGCAGTTCCATTCTCTCGACCTCAGTGGTATGAGTAGTCACCACAACTGGGGTCTCTCCTGGTTGCAGTGGATGACCATGGCTTGTTCTGTGCCTTGTCATGCCCTCTGCTCTCCTCGGAGTGTTTCAGGACCACCTGGCCATTGGATCTCACTGTAGGTCTCATCCGCCTAGTCTTCCGGAGCTGACTTCAGACGTGTTCCTATCTCACCAGGGTGTGAGATCCACCTGTCGAAGTGGTGTACTACGGTGTGGCCGCTGTCGCCTGCAAACAGCTACTTGGAGCCACAGGTGAGAACTGAGTGTCTGGTGGGGCCCAAATGTGAGTGAGCAGTCCCAGAATGGACATGACAAGCCCCTTCACACGTCATATATCCCATTTCAGGCAAGAGAAAATCTTCAGTTGCTGGAAATAAAAGTAATGCGCTCAAAATGCTTCAGAAACTCAGCAGGCCAAGCAGCATCTATGGAAAAGAGTAAACAGTTAATGTCCTGATGGAGGGTCTCGGCCCAAAACTTCAACTGTTTGCTCTTTTCCATAGATGCTGCCTGGCCTGCTGAATTGCTCCAGCATTTTGTGTGTATATACCCCATTTACCTACTCTAAGATTAATCTAACCCCTCCTTCCCACATAGCTCTCTATATTTTTATCATCCATGTACCTGTCCAAGAGTCTATTAAATGTCCCTAATGTATCTATCTCTACCACCACCCCTGCTAGCATGGTCTACCTGATTACCACTCGGTGTTTTAAAAAAAAGCTTCCTCTGATATCCCCCCTTCCCCATACTTCCATCCGATCACCCTAAAGTTGCGGCCTCTGGTATTAGCTATTTCCGCCCTGTGCAAATAGCGCTGGTTGTCCACTTGGTCTGTGCCTCAGAAGATGTTTCTAAAATTACTCCTGTGTTTCTAGAGACTATGAATAACACAACTTCCTGATTCAGTTACTTGGCTGAAGTTTTCAGAACTGCACAGGAAATGCATTTAGATATTTTTGGATGGATCTTATCTCCATACTGAACTTGTGGTCTGTACCTTGAATGTAGCAGCTTGCTACTGGTTAACTTGGCCGTGGGAGGGTCATAAACACCAGAGATTCTACATATGTTGGAAATCTGGACTAACGGGATGGTGTTTGTTGCTGCTGCCCAGGTGAAGCTTGGCTTTATAGAACACAGGCTTTACCAGTGAATTAAGCTGGAGAGTCATCCGGTTAGATTATACAGACATGTGTGAATCAGAATCAGGTTTATTATCACCGGCATGTGTCGTGAAATTTGTTAACTTAGCAGCAGCAGTTCCATGCAATACATAATACAGAAGAAAAAAAAACAAATAAATAAGTAAATCAATTACAGTATATGTACATTGAATAGATTAAAAATTGGGCAAAAAAAAGAAATAATATATATTAAAAAAGTGAGGTAGTGTTCAAGGGTTCAACGTTCATTTAGGAATCGGATTGCAGAGGGGAGGAAGCTGTTCCTGAATTGCTGAGTGTGTGCCGTCAGGCTTCTGTACCTCCTTCCTGATGGTAACAGTGAGAAAAGGACATGCCCTGGGTACTGGAGGTCCTTAATAATGGATGCTGCCTTTCTGAGACTCCGCTCCCTGAAGATGTCCTGGGTACTTTGTAGGCTAGTACCCAAGATGGAGCTGTCTAGATTTACAACCCTCTGCAGCTTCTTGGTCCTGTGCAGTAGCCCCTCCATACCAGACAGCGATGCAGCCTGTCAGAATGCTCTCCACGGTACATCTATAGAAGTTTTTGAGTGTATTTGTTGACATACCATATCTCTTCAAACTCCTAATGAAGTATAGTTGCTGACTTGCCTTCTTTATAACTGCATCAATATGTTGGGACCAGGTTATATCCTCAGAGATCTTGACATCCATGAACTTGAAACAGCGCAGTCTCTGCACTTCTGATCCCTCTGTGGGGATTGGTATGTGTTCCTTCATCTTACCCTTCCTGAAGTCCACAATCAGCTCTTCTGTCTAACTGACGTTGAGTGCCAGGTTGTTGCTGTGACACCACTCCACTAGTTGGCGTATCTCACTCCTGTACACCCTCTCATCACCACCTGAGATTCTACCAACAATGGTTGTATCGTCAACAAATTTACAGATGGCATTTGAGCTATGCCTAGCCGCACAGTCATGGGTAGAAGCGGTCCCGATGGAGGGTCTTGGCCTGAAACATCAACTATTATTCCTCTCCATAGGTGCTGCCTGACCTGCTGAGTTCCTCTAGCATTTTGTGTGTGTTGCTCTGGATTTCCAGCATCTGCAGAATCTCCTTTGTTTATGAAGTGGTAATTGTTTGAGGTTCCTAGATGTTTTTTTTCAAAAATGGATGTACTTAAAAAGGCTATTGATGGTACTGTGTAGAGGAAATTGTTCCAAAAGCTCTACAGCTGCTGTTATTTTCAAGTAATTAAGCAACTGTGAATTCTGTTGGTAGAATTCAGAATCAGGGTTAATATCACTGGCATATGTTGTGAAATTTGTTGTATGTATTGTGTGTGTGTGTGTGTGTGTGTGTGTGTATGTATATATATAAAATGTAAGTATACAAAAAAGTGTGGTTATGTTCATGGGTTCAGTGTCCATTCAGAAATCTGATGGCAGAGGGGAAGAAGCGGTTCCTGAATTGTTGAGTGTGTGTCTTCAGGCTTCTGTACTGCCTTCCTGATGGTTGCAGTGAGAAGAGGGCATGACCTGGGTGATGGGGGTCTCTAATGAAGATTGGCCACATTCTTGATAGCACCACCTTTTGAAGATGTCCTCGGTGCTGGGGAGCCTAGTGCCCATGATGGAACTGGCTGAGTTTACAACTTTCTGCAGCTTTTCCCAATCTTGTATGGATAGTAGCCCCTTCCATACCAGATGGAGATGCAACCAGCTGGAATGCTCTCAATGGTACACCTGTAGAAATTTGAGAGAGTCTTTTGTCATTTTCATTTCTCATTGATTTATCATAGAGCAAATACTGTTGAATTTGGAAAGGTTAGCCATCAAAGTTCAAAGTATATTTATTTTCAAAGTATGGTTCAGTCTATCAGAATGCTTGGAAAGAGATCATACACATATTCCAGATGTGTGTCGCAACCAAATTTCAGGATTACCATAGCTCTGATTGTTTACTCATCAAAGGATGTTTCTAGCGGACAATAATGTGCAAGTTCTCAGAAATCTGTGGTATTGTGAGAATTTTGCCAGGAAAGTCTGTGTGGATCCTGGAGGGGTGCCTGTCACTATAGAATGGGGACTTCTGGCCAACTCCTGCAGACAGAGCCTTTCTGCAGCTGGTTCAGTGAAGTTTCTGGACAGTGGAGATTCTAAAGTTTAGTTTTGGTCGGGGAGGGAGGATACAGGGATGGTAAAGGAAGTATCCTGCACCTAAGTGCACAGGTTGCATTAATTTTGTGAGGACTAGAATATAAGAGCGAGGATGTGATGGTGTGATTTTATAAGATATTGGTCAGCCTGCACTCATCAAGTCATAGTAAAGTACAGCAAAGAAGCAGGCCCTTCAGCACATCTAATCTGTACTGAGCATTTAAGTTGCCTACTCCCATTGACCTGCACCAGGACCATGGGCCTCCATACCCCTCCCATCCATGTACCTATCCAAACTTCTCTTAAACGTTGAAATCGAGCTGGCACGTACCAATTGTGCTGGCAGCACATTCCACACTCTCATGACCCTCTGAGACTCATGTTCCACTCATGTTCCCCTTGAACTTTTCATCTTTTGCCATTAACCCATGACCTTTAATTGTAGTCCCACCCAAACTCAGTAGAAAAAACCTGCTTGTATTTACCCTGCAGGCCAGGCAGCATCGATGGAAAACAGTCCTGCTGAGGAGTCTCAGCCCGAAACATCGATTGTACTCTTTTCCATAGATACTGCCTGGCCTGCTGAGTTCCTCCAGCTTTCCGTGTGTTTTACTTGGATTTCCAACATCTGCAGATTTTCTCTTGTTTGTATTTACCCTATCTGTACCCCTTATGATCTTGTATACCTCTATCAAATGTCCTCTCAGTCTTCTAAATTCCAAGGAATAAAATCTTAACCTATTCAATCTTAACCATGTAACTCAGATCCTCCAGACCTGGCAACATCCTTGTAAATTCTCTTTCACCTTGTTTACATCTTTCCTGTAGGTAGGTAACCAAAACTGCACACAATACTCCAAATTAGGCCTCACCAATGACTTATACAACTTCAACGTAATATCCTATCTCCTGTACTCAGTACTTTGATTTCTGAAGGCTTATGTGCTAAAAGCTTTCTTTACAACCCTGTCAATCTGTGATGCCACTTTCAATGAATACCGGACCTGTATTCCCAGATCCCTTTGTTCTACCGCACTCCTCAGTGCTCTGCCTTTCACTGTGTAAGAACTACCTATCCTGGTTTGTCATACCTAAGTGCATAACCTTGCACTTGGCTGCATTAAATTTCATCTGCCATTTTTAGTCTATTTAGTCTATTTTTTCCAGCTGATCCAGATCTCGTTGCAGGCAATGATAGTCTTCCTCACAGTCCACTACACCCCCAATTTGATGTCATCCATAAATTTGCTGATCCAGTTAACCACGTTATCATCCACATCATTGATATAGATGACAAACAACAATGGACCCTGTACCGATCCCTCTGGTACTCCACTAGTCATAAGCCTATAGTCAGAGGCAACCATCCACTACCACTCTCTGACTTTTCCCACAAAACTATTAACTAATCCAATTTACTACCTCATATTGAATGTTGAGTGACTGAAACTTCTTGACCAACTTCTCATGCGGGACCTTGTTAAGTGCCTTGCTAAAATCCATGGAGACAACATCCACTGTCTTGCCTTCATCCACTTTCCTGATAACTTCCTTGAAAAATTCTATAAAATTGGTTAGACACGACCTACCACGCACAAAGCCACACTAACTATCCTTAATCAGTCCATGTCCATCCAAATACTTACTGTATATATCCAGTCTCTTAGAATACCTTCCAGTAACTTTCCCACTACTGATGTCAGGCTCACTAGCCTATAATTTTCTGGTTCATTTTTAGTCTCTTTTAAACAGAACAACATTGGCTATCCTCCAATCCTCCGGCACTTCACCCATCACTAAGGATGATTTAAATATCTCTGCTGGGGCCCCAGGAATTTCTGCAGTTGTCTCCCACAGGGTCTGAGGAAACACCTTGTCAGGCCTGGGGATTTATCCATCCTAATTTGCTTCAAGACAGCAAACACTTCCTTGTCTGTAACCTGTATAGGGTTCACAATGTTGCTGCTGCTTTGGCTCACTTCTATAGACTCTGTGTCTGTCTCCCAAGTAAATACAGATGCAAAAAGTGCATTTAAGATCTCCCCGTCTGTTTTGGCTCTATGCATAGATTATCATTCTGATCTTCCAGAGAATCAATTTTGTCCCTTGCAATCCTTTTGTTCTTAACATATCTGTAGAATCCTTTATGATTCTCCTTCACCTTGTGTGTTAAGGCAACCTTATGCCTTTTCTTAGCCTTCCTCATTTCTTTCTTGTGTTCTCTCGCATTTCTTATACTCCATAAACACCTTATTTTGTTCCTATCTGCCTATACCTGTTATGCACCTCCTTTTATTTTCTTAACCAGGGCCTCACTATCTCTTGAAAACCAAGGTTTCCTACACCTGTTATCTTTACATTTTATTCTGACAGGCACATACAAGCTTTGTACTCTCACAATTTCACTTCTGAAGGCCTCCCACTTTACCAACTACAGCTTCTCCAGAAAATAGCCTGTCCCAATCCACACTTACCAGGATCTTTCTAATACCATTAGAATTGGTTTTCCTCCAATTTAGAATCTCAACATGCAGGCCAGATCTATCTTTCTGTATATTTACTTTGAAACAAATGGCATTGTGATCACTAAATGATAGGTTTCAATGAGATCTCCTCATTCTTAATTTAGTCCGTTTGCTTTTACTCACAAAACAATTAATGTGACTAGTTACCATAATAAAGATGCAACACAGAATACATGGCTCTGACAAAAGGTTTAATGTATGAGGAGCATTTGATGGTTTTGGGCTTGTGTTCTCTGGAACTTAGAAGAATGAGAGGGGATCTCATTGAAACCTATTGAATGTTGAAAGGACTCGATAGAGTGGATATGGAGAGGATGTTTCCTATACTGGCTGCGTCTAGGACCAGAGGGCACAGCCTCAGAATAGAAGGAACTCCATTAAGAACAGAGATGAAGAGGAATTTCTTTAGCTAGAGGGTGGTAAATCTGTGGAATTCATTGCCATGGACATCTGTGGAGGCCAAGTCACTGGGTATATTTAAAGCAGAGGTTGATAGGTTCTCGATTAGTCAGGGTCTCAGGGGTTATGAGAGAAGGTAGGAGAATGGGGTTGGGAGTGATAATAAATTAGCCATGATGGAATGGCAGTACAAACTCAATGGGCTGAATGGCTTAATTCTGCTCCTTTGTCTTATGGTCTTATGATCTAAGTACTCTACCAACCAGTTTAATTTAGCAACCAACTCCCACAAGTGATCTAACTAGTAATTCTTACTGAAAACATTGACTAATTTGGTAAAATATGCCAAGAGAGCAGGTCAGGAGCAAGGCATTCACACTCTTGATCGAGTCCCTAACCTGTACCTCCATTCCACTCGTCAACCGTAGATCCGTGTCCCTTGGTACTGTTATTGTTAAAAGCATAGTTTATATTGATCCATGGCATCCATAGAATGAGAGAATTCCAATGCCTATCGTGTGGAAATTTGTTTCCCGATGCTTCCTTAAATGCTCAGCTTTAATTTTGAAGTTGTGTGTCTTGGTCTGGCTTCGACCAGAGGAAGGTCAGGTCATAGGATTAAGAAGTATTTGGCTCCCTACACCATGACCGTGTGGCTAAGCACACCTCAAATACCATCTCTAAATTTGCTAATGTCACAACCATCTTTGGCAGAATTACAGATGGTGACGAGGAGGCTTACAGGAGTGAGATAGATCAGCTAGTTGAGTGACGTAGCTGCAATAATTTTGCACTCAGTGTCAGTAAGATCAAGGAGTTGATTGTGGACTTCAGGAAGGGTAAGACGAGGAAACACACACCAGTCCTCATAGAGGGATGAGAAGTGGGAAGGGTGAGCAATTTCAAGTTTCTGGCTGTGAACATCCCTGAGGATCTTTCCTGGACCTGGCGTATTGACAGCGGCTATATTTAATTAGGAATTTGAGGAGATTTGGTATGTCACCAGAGACACTCGCAAATTTCTG
Organism: Mobula birostris; assembly: GCF_030028105.1. Taxonomy (NCBI): domain Eukaryota; kingdom Metazoa; phylum Chordata; class Chondrichthyes; order Myliobatiformes; family Myliobatidae; genus Mobula; species Mobula birostris. Next base: position 52,577,826 of record NC_092391.1, read on the forward strand.
GGGATGTACTATGAAGAGCAACTAGCTGGCTGCATCATCGTCTGGTATGGAGGGGCCACTGCGCAGGATCGAAATAAGCTGCAGGAAGTTGTTAACTCAGCCGGCTCCATCATGGGCACTAGCCTCCCCAGCATCAAGAATCAATATCTCAAAGAGGCGACATCGATCATCAAGGACAACTATTGCTAAGGACAGGCCCTCTTCTCATTGCTGCCATCAAGGTGGGGCTACAGGAGCCTGAGAGCACACACTCAGTGATTCAGGAATGGCTTCTTCCCCACCAGATTTTTCAATGGACATTTTACCCATGAACATTACCTTACTACTTTTTTCTCTCTTTTGCACTATTTATTCAATTTAACTTTTAAAAAAATATGTGTGTGTGTGTGTGTATATATATACACACACACACACACACACACACACACACAGTATACACACACGTACTCACATATATGTACGTATTATATACATTTACTGTAATTTGCAGTTTTTTAGTATTATGTATTACAATAAACCACTGCTGCCATAACAATGAATTTCGCGACATATTCTGGTGATATTAAACCTGATTCTAATTCTGATTCTGAAAATGCCATGCATTTTCGACAAGTTACCCATTGTCATCACGGTGTGCTGCCAGTGTGGGAAATGAACATTTTGAGTAGTGGATGGGTACTAATTATTGCAGAAATGAAACAGAAAATGCTGTTGGAACAACGAGGCTAATATGAGGTCAGAGTGAGAAACGTCATGTAGAATTAATGTGGGATGTAACTGAGAGCACAGGATTTCTCTTGTGAACTGAAGAATGCAAAATAATCATCCAATCCTCATCTCTCCGATACAGGAGACCACGTCGTCAGGACAGATTATGGTATGTGAAAGTAAGCGCACAAGTGAATCTCTGCCACACATTGTGTGCACGTCTGGTTGCCTAGTTACAGGAAGGATGTCATTAAGCTGTGAAGGGTGCAGAAAAAATGAACTGGAGGGCTTGAGTTATAAGAGGGACTCATCAGGCTGACATTTTCTTCCTAGAGTATAATCGGCTAAGAGGTGAACGTATAGATATATTGTAAAATCCTAAAACCGAGATAAGGTGAATGGTCAGGGTAGGGGCGTCTAAAACTAGAGGCAAGGATTTATGATGAGAAAAGAGAAATTCAAAGAGTATTTAAAGAGGAGGGTGGATACGTGGAATGGGCCACCAGAGAAAGTGATGAAGGTGGGTACATAACGACATATAAAAGACCATAAGACCATAAAATATTGGATAAATTTAGGCCATTTGGCTTATTGAGTCTGTACTGCCATTGCATCATAACTCATATATTATCCCTCTCAACCCCATTCTTCTGCCTTCTACTCATAACCTTTGACACCCTGACCAATCAAGAACCTATCAACCTCTGCTTTAAATATGCCCGATGATTTGGCCTCCACAGCTGTCTGTGGCAATGAATTCTACAGATTCACCAGCCTCTGGCTAAAGAAATTTCTCCTCATCTCTCTTCTAACTGGACTTCCTTCTATTTTGAAGGTGTGTCCTCTTGTCTTAGACTCCCCCACTGTAGGAAACATCCTCTCCACGTCCACTGTATCTAGGCCTTTCAATATTCGATAGGTTTCAATCAGATCCCCCCCCCCCCGCCCTTTCTTCTAAATTCCAGTCTGTGCAGAATCAGAATCAGGTTTAACATCACTAGTATATGCCGTGAAATTTGTTGTTGTATGGCAGCGGTACATTGCAATACACAATAATAAAACCTATAAATTACAATAAAAATTACTATGTGTGTGTGTTTATATATAATATACATATACAGTGCCTATAAAAAGTATTCAACCACTCCCCTATTGTTTTACAGCATTGAATCACAGTGGATTTAATTTGGCTTTTTTGACTGATCAACAAAAAAAAGACTCTTTTGTGTCAAAGGGAAAACAGATCACTACAAAATGATCTAAATTAATTCTAGTTGGAGGTCTGAGATTTGTACTGGGACCTCTGCTGTTTGTGATGTATGTAAATGACAGATGAGAATATAAATGGGTGGGTTAGTAAGTTTGCAGGTGATACAAAGGTTGGTGGTGTTGTGGATAGCATGAAAGACTGGCAATGAATACAACGGGATCTATATCAGGTAGAGATATGGGTGGAGAAATGCCAGATGGAGTTTATCTCAGCGAAATGTGAAGTTTTGCACCTTGGTAGGTCAAATGTAAAGAGACAGTACACTGTTTGGCCTGCTGAGTTCCTCTGGAATTGTGTGTATGTTGCTTGGATCTCCAGCATCTGCAGATTTTCTCTTGTTTGTGATTGGATTAGTACACTGTTAATGACAGGATCATTAGCAGTATTAACATGCTGAGAGATCTTGAGGTGCAAGTTTGGAAGTGGTTACACAGATTGATAGGGCGGTTAAGATGGCATATGGCATATTTGCCTTTATTAGTTGAGGCTTTACAGATTTCAAAAGCTAGAAAATTGCGTTATGCTCTATGGAACTTTAGTCAGTCCACATCTGGTTGCTCCATTACAGGAAGGATGTGGAGACTTTAGAGAGGGTGCAGAAAAGGATTATGGAAATGTTGCCTGGATTAGAGGGCATGTGCTACAATGAGAGGCTGGACAAATGGGTTATTTTCTCTGGAGTAGCAAGGCTGAGGGGAGAACTGATAGAGGTTTATAAGATTATGAAAGTTATAGATAGACGGCCAGCATCTTTTCCATGGTTTGAAGTGTTTAATACCATGTACTTAATGTGAGAGGGGGTAAGTTCAAAGGAGAGATAATAGGACAAGTTTTTTTTACACAGAGACTGTTGGATTGCTGGAATGTGTTGTCATGAATGGAGGCAGACATGAGAGAGGCATTCAAGAAGCTCTTAAATAGGAAGATGTATGTGCAGGAAATGGAAGAATATAGATGTTGTGTAGGCAGGGGGGATTAGTTTAGTTGGGCATTTGAGCACCGGTAAGGTGGCAGTGCGCTTGGACACAGCAGCTTCTACAGGGCCAACCAAAGGTGATACTGTCTTTTTTAAATGTATTTTTATAATTGCAAGACACTTCTGGACATTAAGAACTCAAATTACTGCAGATCTACCCCATTAGCGAGTTGCTCGATGGCAGAGAAATTGAAGGAGCTGGTGTTGGTGAGGATTATGTTGCTGCGTGTGTCAGAGAGGTGTTGGAGTGGGTGTGCGAAGCAGGTGTACAGCTAACAGCGAGTAATCATCTCAATTGCTTTTTTTTGTGATCACAAGACCCTGTTGAACATTGTTAATGTGAAATGCTGCAAGTCCAATTTACTGTTGGTGGATGGTGGGGGAGCTGTGTGGCCCATTTGCAACCACCCAGGAGAGAGGTGTCGGAGTCGGTATGGCTACAGTGTTCACTTGGCAGAAGACAATATGTATTGTGTTTGTCTGCAGACTGCTGCAACATGCATGGACTCAGGGACTTGGCCTCTGTATTTTTGTATGACTATATTTTGCTGCTGTCTTATATGTGCTGTGTGTGAGTGTTGGTGCTGTGTTTTGTACCTTAGCCCTGGAGTAACACTGTTTTGTTTGGCTGTATTCATGGGTGTTTGTGAATGGTTAAATGACAATTGAACATGAACTTGATTACTAGTTAAGTTAGTTTATCACTTCAGCATGGGGTGAAGAGCCTGACCCTGTGCTGTACTGTTCTTTGTTCTATATGACAAGGAGGGTTGCGACTGGGAAACCTGTAGATGTAATGTATTTGAGTTTGCAATGGGCATTTGTCCAAGTGCCACCTAAGAGATGAGTGAATAAGAGCCCAAGGTAGTGGAGGAAGTGTGTTAGGATGGATTGCAAACTGGCTGGTACATAGAAAGGAAGGTGTTGTCATAAATGGCTCCTTTTCAGGCTGGAAGGGTGTAATGAAGGCAGATCGTAGGGATCAGTTCTTGGCCCTCAGCCACTTGCTATTTACATTAAAGCTTGGGTGAGGACACATAATGTAAATTTTCCAAGTTTGCTGATGGGCTATAAATAACTGGAAGGGCGTATTGTGATGTGGGTGTTGTGATTCTATACTAGGAGATAGATGGAGTGAGTGGGTGAAAACATGGCAAATGGATTTTAAGGTAGTGAAATGTGAGGTCATGAAATTCAGTCAGGGGAATCAAATAGTTGGATTATTGTCTAACTAGGAGAGGGATTACAAATCAGTGAAGTGCAGCGGAATCTAGGGTTTCCCCTTTACCCCTTTTCATCTTCCCCATTACCCATTTTCCCCATCTTCCTTTACAGAGTTTCCCCTTCCCCTTTACCCTCTTTCCCCTTCCCCTTTGTCCTTTTTCTCCCCCTCTGCCCCCACCCCTTTCTCCCCCTTTCCCCTCCCCTCTCTCTCCCTCCTCCTTTCCCCCTCCCCCCTTTTTCCCCTTCTCCCCCCTTTTCCCCTTCTCCCCCCTTTTCCCCTTCTCCCCCCTTTTCCCCCTTCTCCCCCCTTTTCCTCAGACCATGTATTGTGCAGTAATTATAGAACTGCCTAATGAATTTCACGGTGAGCTGCCTGTGCCGCCTTGCATTATTCAGCTCCTCCGCTCTGTTCCTGCACTGATGTGCAATGCTAGGAGAGTAATAACCACTTTCTACCTGCTGCCTGTGTTCCTAATAGGTAATAATTTAGGGCAGCATGTCTGCATGTCCGACCTCAAGCTGATTAATGAGGGTTTAATTTGCCTGACTGTCCATGATATAACCTTGTATCTTGGGCACAAAGATCCAGACAAACAGATGCACACTGCCATTTTTAAGGTATTGCCATTTGGAGCTGTTGCCTTCCTTTAGAAGTGAGAATTATTGTTACCTTCTTGCAGTTTTTGCTACTTTATTGATATGGAGCAAGACCAAACATGTAGTCAGCCTTGGGGATCTGGCTTGATAAGTTTACCATTCTGTAGAAGTGTTTGTTACCATTCTTAACTGAGTGGTAATCCGCCTCAGAACAAGCTGCTTTGGAGGTGTTGGAATTTGTACTTTTATTCCTTTTTCCCAATCTTGTTTCGGGCCCTTGCCCAACTTGCTCAGCTGAGGGTAAGTACCTGTTCATGTAGGTGAATTTAACAGTGTGATTTCTTACCTGAGCTTTGCAGTGAACGTAAACATTTGTATAAATACACGATGGGCCCAAAGGACCGATCCCCTTGTACCCCTGACACCAGCCTATCCACCATCAAGGACATATACACAGAAAGTTGTTGCAAAAGGGCCAGGAACATTATGAAGGAACCCACCCACCCTGCTCATGGACTGTTTGTCCCACTCCCATCAGGGAGGAGGCTACATCCATCCACACCAGGACCACCAGACTCAAAAAACAGTGACTTTCCCCAAGCAGTGAGGCTGATCAACACCTCCACCCACTAACCCACCCCTCCACACCCCCAACCACCACTGCTTCATCATTTCCTGTCAGAGTCACTTCTGTGCCTAGCACCACTAATTCAGAATCAGAATTGGGTTTAATATCACTGGCATATGTCATGAAATTTGTTAACTCTGCGGCAGCAGTACAATGCAATACATGATAAATACAGAAAAAAGCTGAATTACAGTCAATATATATGTATATTAAATAGTTCTAAAATAAGTAGTGCAAAATCAAATTTTTTAAAATAGTAGTGAGGTGGTGTTCATGGGTTCAATGTCCATTTAGAAATCGGATGGCAGAGGGGAGGAAGCTGTTCCTGAATCGCTGAATATGTGCCTTCAGGTTTTTGTACCTCCGTCTTGATGGTAACAATGAGAAGAGAGCGTGTCTTGGGTGGTGGGGGCCCTTAATGATAGATGCCATTCTAGGTCACTGCACCTTGAAGATGTCTTGGATACCTTGGAGACTAGTACCCCCAGTGGAGCTAACTACAGACATACAATCAATCTATGTATATAAGCTATCTTATGTATCTATATTTATTGTGTTTTTTATTATTATCGTGTTCTTTATCTTTTGTTTTTATTTGGTGTTGCATTGGATCTGGAATAACAACTATTTTGTTCTCCCTTACACTTGTATTATGGGGAATGACATTAAATAATCTTGAATAATGGGTACGTGAAGTATTGGACCGGCAATTTGCAGATTGAGTGAACAATTTCTGTTTTAGCTTTGAGAAATTGAATTTGATAAAATCTATAGATTATTGGCTTGAAAAGGACGACTGATCATTGGAGCAGTAGTGTATGCTCTGTGTTTCTCTTTAATCTCTCCTGCTTTCCAATCAATCACACATGCTGTGTTCTCTCTTCCCCTTTCTGAATCTTATCTCTGATCTCTCCAACTTCAGATGGAAGGTCATTATATGAATTTTTTTCCTCTGTTTCTGTTTTCACTGATGGGACTGACCTATTAAGTATTTTAGTCAAGTCAAGTTTATTGTCATTTAACTATATACACATTTATTGTCATTTAAGTATATACACATTTATTGTTATTTAATTACATCTGTGTTTGTAATTTGTTTACGGTTCCTGATGTTTACAGTTACTGTTCTATAGATTTGCTAAGTATGCCCATAGGAAAAATAGAATCTCTCAGTGGTATGTGGTGACATGTATGTACTCTGATAGTAAATTCTACTTTGAGCTTTGAATTGTCGAACGAGATGACGTTTCTCCAAACCAGGGTATAAAGCACTGTAGTATACATAACACACATAACACATAATAACATGAAATCTACAGATGGATTACACATAAATAAATAAAGTGCGTAAATTAAATATTGTAATGTACAGAACAGATTAACCAGTGACATCTTGAATGCGATGTGGCAGGGAGTTCAGAACCTAATGGCTTGAGGGAAGAAACTGTTTCCCATTCTGACTGTTCTTGTTTTTATGCATCGGAGTCACTTGCCTGATGTTAGAAAGTTGAAGGGGATACTGGATGGATGGGTGGGACCTTTAGTAATACCAAGGGCCCTATGTACGCATTGCTCCTGATAAATGTTCCCAGTGGATGGTAAGATCCTGTCAACTGTCCTCACAGTCCTTTGTAGGGACATCCGGTCCGATGCTCAGCTGCTCCCATACCAGATGAAGATGTAACTTGTCAGGACGCTCTCAATGATGCTCCTGTAAAATGCAGTTAAGATGGTGGTGGTGGGAGGGGGGAGCCTCGCTTTCCTCAATCTCGTAAGGAAGTGGACACGCTGCTGTGCTTTCTTATTCAGGGAGGTGGTCCATGATGTGAACTACCAGGAACTTGGTGCATTTAACTCTCTCTATGGAGGAGCCATGTATTTGCAGAGGGGGATGATTCTTCTGCACCTTTCTGAAGTCCACAATGATTTCCTTGGCTTAGGTTGTTCTTCTCACACTAGATCCTCTTATAGATTTTCTGCATCTGCAGTATTTTGCTTTTCCATCAGTATTTTTTTTAATTTGTGAAGGTCAACCTATGATCTTGAGAGGGTACAGTGTTGTAAAAGTTTCAAGTCATCTGGGTGTTACTTTCTTGTTCATATTTCCTTTCCTTTGGTATTTTCCTCATTGCTGTCATTTGTCTCACAGTCCAAGTCTTCTGTAACATATCCGTTCTTGAAAGGAATGTTGTCTTTGGATTTCAATCTCATGTTCTGCGGTGCTTAATGGCCAAGTATCTTTGAAGATATGAGGCCTTCCGTTGGTCAGGGTTAACCGTGGACATTGGATCCCAGCTGTCTACATGATACTCAGGCTAGGGCAGCAGGATATGGAGAGCAAACCGTTGTCTATGCAGCAGACTCCACACAGCTGAAGAGTTCAAAGAAATGGCAGAGGCCCGAAACAGTTTGGCACCAGCAGCATCACAGGAGTTGCCAGTCAGTGTAGAACTCAACATAGGATTGCCTTAGGAGTTCCAGCTCTGAAATTTTCCTCAGGCTTTACTCCCGAGGCCTTCCCCAGGGCAGCGGAGGATTGAGATCAGGGTTTACCTCTTCCCAGATGAGCTGCCAAAGATGGCAGATGATTCCCATCTGCCTGAAGAGACTGGTTTTAAGGTGCCAGTCACCCACCTTTGCTGCTCCTCCTGTAAGTAGAAACGATTCCACCAGGCTTAGTAGCTAAACCACTCGTGAAGGCCAGGAGCTGGAGTTGGTCGTCAGAAGCTATTTGAGATGCACATCATCAGGAGCTTGTCCCCAATTACCACCCCCAGCTATAACAACCTTGAGAAGCCTAAAGAAATGAAAACCTCGAGTAAGTTAGCTAAAACTTCCAACTGTGTAGATTTCTACAGATGTACCATGGAGAGCAATCTAACTGGTTGCATCACTCTCTGGTACGGAGCGGCCACTGCACAGGATCAGGAAGTTATAAACACAGCCAGCTCCATCATGGGCACTAGCCTCCGCAGCATCGAAGCCATCTTCAAGTGACGATGCCTCAAAAAGGTGGCGTCCATCATGAAGGACCCCCATCACCCAGGACGTGCTCATTTCTGCCATCAAGGAGGAGGTATAGTAGCCAGAAGATATACATTCAACAATTCAGGAACAGCTTTTTTCTTCTGCCATCAGGTTTCTGAATGGACACTGTACACTACTTCACAAGTTAATTTGTTTTTCGAAACGCAAACACGAGGAAATCTGCAGATGCTGGAATTTCAAGCAACAATTTCAAGTTTCTGGTGAACGCAGCAGGCCAGGCAGCATCTCTAGGAAGAGGTACAGTCGACGTTTCAGTTCGAGACTCTCGGGACCTGACAAAGGGTCTCGGCCCGAAACGTCGACTGTACCTCTTCCTAGAGGTGCTGCCTGGCCTGCTGCGTTCACCAGCAACTTTGATGTATGTTGCTTAATTTGTTTTTGCTCTCTTTTTGCACTACTTAATTACACACACACACACACACACACACACACTCTCGCTCACTCATAAACAGTAATTTACGGTTTTTTATTATATTGTATTGCAATGTACTGCTACCACAAAACAGCAAATTTCACAACATATGCCAGCGGTGATACTGATTCTGATTCTAATCTGCATGAAGCTTCGGTTTATTATTGTTATTGTGAAGAACCCCAGTCTAAAGCAGCAGTGTGCAGCTGGTACACCAGTATTTTTGTTAAAAAGCTAACCATTTAAATTGTCGACCTTGAGTCCAAATCACGAGTTGCTGAGCAAAAAAATGGTGATTGTCACAGAGGCTGCACACTCCTTTAGTTGTGAGGCCTGTGGGCATCAGTCCTGGTGTTACTCACTTGCTTTAGGCCATCACTCTTGGGGCATAGACCACCAACAGTAGTTTGCCAGAGTCCTGTTTCTTGGGCCAGTCTTTCTAGTTTCCATCTTAAGATTCTTCCTCTCCCAGGGATGAGTTCTTTGGAGCTTCTGTAGCTGTGGGTTGTTCTGGGATGGGGTTGCTAGCTCCACGCCCAACCCTCTTCCTTTCTCAACCGAGCTTGGGACCGTCCATGGAGGCGTTACAAATTGCCAATGTCCTGATAACATTGTTGGCGGAGTTTGACCTTCCTTGTGTTGTGTAGCACGGCCATTCAGTAAATCATCTCATAGAGTTGTAGAAAATTACAGCACAGAAGCAGGTTCTTCAGTCCATCTCGTCGGTGCTGAACCATTTAAATAAATCAGCAGTATTCACTACTCCATTCGATCAGTTATATAGTTTTTTTTTCATTTTAATTGAAGAGCTTTGTCTATGTGTTTATGAGAAGCTTTCAACTGTGGGCCGTGGGTATATATAAATACACAGGGGAGGGAGGAGCTGCTTGGGTTGACCCAGCTGCCTGCCTCGGTGATTGGTTTGGAAACAGCTCGTGCATGTGCATGCAGTCGGAGCCGACGAGCTCAGGGAAGGTTCTGGTTGCAGAGAGGTGTGTGGTGGTGCTGATTATCCATCGTTCCCTCAAGCTGGTATCTCGTGGCGTTCTCCCCACCTACTGGGCAGCTTTCTTCTCCATGGGAACCTGCTACAATGCTTCCAGGAGAGACAAGAATTTCTTTTCTGAGTGTGTCACTCGCACTGAAGTGAGACGTTAGCTTGTTTATCTTGCGCTTGGCGAGCTGTGAGTAATGGTTTGCTTAGAGCCAGCAGGAGGTAGATAATGGGAAGCATCCCCGATTCCCTCAGAAAGATTTGATGAAGCTCGAGTAGCCAAAGCTTCAAAATATGTTTAAAAGGTAATCTGTTTATTCTACTACAGCAAAATCTCATCTGGCTGCAATTAAACATGTGTTGATTTTGCAGTGGGTTTTTCTCACAATGTATCATGTCAACAAGTCAAAATTTTAAATAACTTAGTCTCCACAGAATGGATTTGATGTGCAATATGTATTGTGTTGATGGCTATGCAGGACAAGCTGCTGAGATTAATTGAAAAGCTTTTTAACCATTGCAGTCTGAGCACGTTTGAAATGCTGAGAGGTTGAAATCTCTAATGAAATAATATCATTCAACTTTACAAAAATACCTCTCTGTTTCAAATGATTCTCTGCTTGTGGATTTTTAATTTACAACTAGACAGTAAAATAGTCAGTATTCCTCAGAGAGGGGAACTCCGTACAGGAAAAGCTGTAAGATATCCTGGAAATGTTCGCTGTGGGTTCATTGTACCGTTTATTAGGTTTAGGGTAGGAAGCTTCAGGCCGACTGGAGACTGACATGGTATTCAGAAATGTTAATACCTTCTTGTTTGTGACTGGGGGTCCTTTTTCAGCTGTGCTGGGATGTGTTTCTTGATCTGTAAGAGTACTCTTAGGCAACACACACAAAATGCTGGAGGAGCTCAGTAGGCCAGGCAGCATCCATAGAAACGAGTAAACAGTTGACGTTTCAGGCCGAGACCCTTCATCAGCAGATTGATTCCTGGGATGGCAGGACTTTCATATGATGAAAGACTGGATCGACTAGGCTTACATTCGTTGGATTTTAGAAGATTGAGGGGGAATCTTATTGAAACGTATAAGATCCTAAAGGGATTGGACAGGCTAGATGCAGGAAGATTGTTCCCGATGTTGGGGAAGTCCAGAACGAGGGGTCACAGTTTGAGGATAAAGGGGAAGCCTTTTAGGACCGAGATTAGGAAAAACTTCTTCACACAGAGAGTGGTGAGTCTGTGGAATTCTCTGCCACAGGAAACAGTTGAGGCCAGTTCATTGGCTATATTTAAGAGGGAGTTAGATATGGCCCTTGTGGCTAAAGGGATCAGGGGGTATGGAGGGAAGGCTGGTACAGGGTTCTGAGTTGGATGATCAGCCATGATCATACTGAATGGCGGTGCAGGCTCGAAGGGCCGAATGGCCTACTCCTGCACCTATTTTCTATGTTTCTATCAAGGGGAGAAGTCAGAGTAAGAAGTGAGAGGTGAGGGGAGAGGAAGAAGAAGTACAAGGTGGCAGGTGATAGGTGAAACCGGGAGAGGGTGAGGGTGAAGTAAAGAGTTGGGAAGTTGGTGAAAGAGATGAGGGCTGGGAAAGGAGGGATCTGATAGGAGAGGATAGAAGACCATGGAAGAAAGGGAAGGAGGGGAGCACCAGAGGGAGGTGATGAGCAGGTAAGGAAAAAGTTGGGAGAGGGAAACCAGGAATTGAGAATGGTAAAGTGGTGGGGGGGGGGCAATTACTGGAAGCTCAAGATAGTCATGTACCCAGATGGAATATAAGGTGTTGCTCCGCCAACTTGAGTGTGGCCTCATCCTGGCAGTAGAGGAGGCGATGGACTAACATGTCGGAATGGGAAGTAGAATTGAAACGGGTGGCCACCAGGAGATCCAGCTTTTTGTCTCGGATGAAGCTTGGCCTATTTCTATCCCACTTCTGTCTCTATAATGTTAAAGTGAATTTTAAATACCTGAGGTTACATACTTGTCAGTGATTTTTAACTGCCTATCTAGAGTAGGCAGAGAGTATCTTTTTTCCAGTGCAGAAATGTCTAATGCCAGAGGTCATGCATTGAAGGTGAGAGGGGGTGGGTTCAAAGGGGATGTGAGGGATAAGTCTTTTTACTCAGTGAGTGATGGATGCCTGAAATGCGTTGCCTGGTGTGGTGGTAGAGGCAAATACATTAGAGACTTTGCAGAGGCATTTAGATTGGCACATGGATGTGAGGAAGATGGAGGGGTTTGTTTCTGGAGGTTTCTTGATTTACTTTTCAGCTAGTTTGACACAACATTGTGGGCCCAAAGGCCTGTACTGTTCTATGTTCCGTGTATGCACTTTGCACCTAGTTTCGGTTTGTGCAGAACAGGGGTTTCCAACTTTTTTTATGCTGTGGACCCCTGACATTAACCAAGATATCCATGTTGGGAACCCCTGGTGTAGAGGGAATGAGACAGATAAAGATTTACAAAACTTTGCTCTTTATTGGGCATTTTACAAACTATTAGGTGGGCATTTTTTTCAAATAATAAGACAACAACTTGAGTTTAGCCATTTAAAAAAAATGTTAACTATTCAGTTTAAAGTTTGTAGCAATTTTTAAAATTTGTGGCAAATTGTACCCTGCTGTATGTGGCTGAGTGGTTTGGAGTAAAACGCCTGTTAGCTGAACTAACAACAGCTTTTGTATGTGCACCTCAGTATTTCCTCAGTTCAGCAAAGATTTTGGAGTGCTGCTTAAAATGGGAGTTCCAGGAATGACCACAGGAAGGCCCTTTGCTAATTTGTCACAGGATATTAAAAACAGTGGCCCAAGTGGTTAAGGCATTTGACTAATGACCTAAAGGTCGTGAGTTCGAGCCTCAGCCGAGGCAGCGTGTTGTGTCCTTGAGCAAGGCACTTAACCACACAGTGCTCTGCGACAACACTGGTGACAAGCTGTATCGGCCCTTGCCCTTCCCTTGGACAACATCGGTGTCGTAGAGAGGGGAGACTTGCAGCATGGGCAACTGCCGGTCTTCCATACAACCTTGCCCAGGCCTGCGCCCTGGAGAGTGAAGACTTTCCAGGCGCAGATCCATGGTCTCGCAAGACTAACGGATGTCTTTAATTAAAAACAATGTATAAACCACTCAGCAAGATTTAAAGAAATTATTGAGTACTGGAGATGGGATGTTGTGTTAAAGTTGTTTAAGATATTGGTGAGGCCTAATTTGGAGTGTTGTGTGCAGCTTTGGTCACCTACCGACAGGAAAAATGTAAACAAGGTTGAAAGAATGCAGAGAAACTTCCAAGGATATTGCCAGGACTGAAGGACCTGAGTTATAAGGAAAGATTGAATAGGTTAGGACTCTTCCTTGGAACTTAAAAGATTGAGAGGAGATTTGATAGATGTATAAATTATGAGGGGTATATATATATATATAGAGTAGATGTAAGCAGCCTTTTTCTACTGAGGTCGGATAAGACTACAACTAGAGGTCATGGTTTAAGGGTGAAAGGTTTAAGGGGAACATGAGGGAAAATTTCTTTACTCAGAGGGTTGTGAGAGTGTGGAATGAGTTGCCAGCACAAATGGTGCATGCAGACTCGATTTCAGCATTTGAGACAAGTTTGGATAGTCGGGGTATGGAAGGCTGTGGTCTGGATGCAGGTTGATGAGAGTTAGGCAATTTAAATGATTTGGCACAGACTAGATCGGCTGCAGGGCCTGTTTCTCTGCTGTACTTTTCTATGACTCTAAATCAAAAATACTCAGCATTTCAGAAGCACCCCAGAGCAGAGTTGTGCACGTTAACTTCATCCCAGCCAATGCACAGTTCAACATTCAAATTTATTAACAAAGTATGTATACCATATACAACCTTGAGACTCATCTTCTTGTAGGCAGCCGCAAAGAAGCACAACAGAATTCACAAAAAGAAACACACACAACAAAGAACGGCACATATCCAACATGTAAGAGGACGAATTGTGCAAATAGTAAAATAAATATTATTGGCACCTGAACAGCAGAGTGCTTGAAATAGAGTCCACAGCGACGGAGCCTGTTCAGCACTGCGGTGAGTGAAGCCCGTCCAGGAGCTCGTTGGCCACGGACAGTAACTGTTCCTGAACCTGGTGGCTTTGGACCCAACACTCCTGCACCTGCTGGTGGTCAGAAGAAGAGAGGGAGACCGGTCAGACGCAAGCAAACAGTGCTGAACACATGATGGCTTTTGTGTGATCAAATAACTGTCATTGGCGGTATTCTCCACGAATCTTTAGTGCCTTACTCAGGTAACAAACGGCTTTTGATGCATTTAAAGCAAGGTTTGAATGAATTTTAAACCTTAATGTTAAACACATACGCTCAGTGGCCACTTTATTAGATGCACCTCTACACCTGCTTATTAAAGCAAATATCTAATCAACCAATCACGTTGCAGCAACTCAATGCATAAAAGCATGCAGGCATGATCAAGAGGTTCAGTTGTTGTTCAGACCAAACAGCAGAATGGAGGAGTGGGGGAGTCTTGCACCAGAGGGTACAGCTTCAGAATAGAGGGATATCCCTTTAGAACAGAGATGAGAAGGAATTTCTTTAGCCAAGGGGTAGTGAACCTGTGGAATTCATTGGCTGTGGAGGAGAAGTCATTGGGTATATTTAAGGCAGAGGTTGATAAGTTCAAAATCAGGAAAAGGGAGGTGGAGAGGTGCTTACAGGACTACTTTCAGTTGGTGAACTGGACAGTATTCAGGGATTCATCTTCAGATCGGAATGAATGCAACACAGTTGTCACTGACTTCATTAAAAGCTGTACGGATATGTATGTGCCAACAAGAACATATACTGTACATACTTCTTGGTTAGTCAGGTATCAAAGGTTACGGAGAGAAGGCAGGAGAACAAGGTTGAGCGGGATAATAAATCAGGCATGATGGAATGGCAGAGCAAACTCAATGGGCCAAATGTCCTCCTCTTCTTATTTCTTATGGACTATAATTCTCAAAGTTGGAATTTCATGCATGGCATCAGGTGACCCTTTTCTATTTGAAATTCAGAGCTTTTCCAGAAAGATCTCAGGGAGGAGGGAGCTGGGTGAGGTCCCACACACAACCACAGGATGAATCCCCATTTGAAAGCAGTGGCAGTGGCAGTCAGCACTTGCTGAAGCTGGAGGTGTTACGGTCTGTTAGCCATTTCTGACCCACACGGCAAGCAAAGGGTCGACACCATCCCTGACGCTGATATTCTACAGATATGTGACCTTCTCTTTTATTGGTATCAGCTGTGTGAGATGAGCAAATGTATTTCTGTCTGGCTTATCTCAGTGATTGTAATTAATGTTATAATTGAATCTGTCAGAGATTTGCCCCGGAATGCAATGCATGATGCAAGTCTGATATACCACGCCACTGAAGAAAACTGTTCAGTGTGTGAAATGTTCAGTATTTTGTATCACAGTTCAATGTCATGTAGGCAGAATTACAAGGTTTGATTTGAGAGGGTGCTAATTTTGTGCACTTAGACTGGAGAATGCTTTTAAAATGACTAATTTTTAAAAAAAATTGTTTTGCCATGTTAAAACATTCATCTCTATTATGTGGCTTGTTGTATGACTTGGGCGTTTGTGGTCTATGACCAAAGTTCAAGGTAGACGTTATTATCAAAGTAGATATATTGATACCCATTTTCCTGTGGGCATACACTGCAAATCTATAGAATAGTAACTATAATAGGATTAATGAAAGGTCAACCAGAGTGCAAGTACAAATAAGAATGAACGGCAATAAGAACGAGAACATGAGACAGAGTCCCTCAAGTGTTGTAGGAACATTTCAATGATGGACGAGTAAGTGTAGTTATTCCCTTCAGTTCACGAGCCTGATGATTGAGGGGTAGTAACTGTTCTTGAACCTGGTGGTGCAAGTCCTGAGGCTCTTGTACCTTCTACCTGATGGCAGCAGTGAGAAGAGTGCTTGAACTGAGTGGTGGTGCCCTGATGATGGGTGGTGCTTTGCTAAGACAGCATTTCATGTAGATGTGCTCAATGGTTGGGAGGGCTTTACCCGTGATGTGCTGAGCCGAATAGGATTTTCTGTTCAAAGGCATTGGTGTTTCCATACCAGGCCGTGATACAGCCAGTCAATACATGATTGTTCTTGGCAAATTATACAGAAGTTGTTTGCTTTTGTCACCTTCTGGGCAGTGTCTTTACAAAGGTGGGTGACCCCAGCCGTTATCAATACCCTTCAGAGATTGTCTGCCTGGTGTCAGTGGTTGTATAACCAGGACTTGTGATATGTACCAGCTGCTCCCAAGGCTTCACGTGACCCTGTTTTGGGGAGGGGGGCTACACCTTGCCCATGGGTAATCTGCAGGCTGACTGAGGAAAGAAGTGCCTTACATCTCCTTTGGTAGAGACGTATCTCCACCCCGCCACCCAATTAAAACATTAGCGACAGTAACGGTGAGTGCATGAGAAGTTGACCACCTACTATTGACTTTAGATGGCACTGACACCCCCAGCGGGGTGGGGGTCACTCCACTGGAGTAATCACTAAATACTGGTGCTACAAGAGCAACTCATAGGCTGTTGGTTCTGTTTCAGACCCACAGCAGAGAGGACTACTCCTACACTAGACAAAGGAGAGCCAATTTGTGGAACTTTATTTGAACTTTCATGACAGAAAAATTACACAGCACAAAAGGAGGCCATTTTGCTGAGGAATTGACTTCATCTCCTTGGAAGGACTTTTTAACTACAGTAGTGTGAAAAGTCTCAGGCACATATATATAGCTAGGGTGCCTAAGACTCTTGCACAGGGGAGGGAACATCGACTCAGACCATGAGAGGCCTGCGTCGGGCATTTTCATGCCTTACAAGGTGCAGATTGGAAGTCTGTGTGGGGTGCCACTCCTCGCACAGACACTAGAGCAATGTGTGATTAAGTGTCTTGCTCAAGGGCACAAACACGCTGCCACAGCTGAGGCTCGAACTAGCAACCTTGAGGTAACTAGATGAACGCCTTAACCACTTGGCCAGGTGCCCACTCTTGGCCACTCTTGCACAATACTGTAGTAATTTTATGTATTGTGTTGTTCTGCTGCAAAATAACAAGTTTCATGACACATGTGAGTGATGATAAAGCTGATTCCGATATGAGTCTCTATTGTGGACTGAGAGTGGGAAGGGGGCAGAGAGAGGGGAATCGTGGTTGAGGGAGAGGGGATGGAGTGGGAATCACCAGAGAGACATTCTGTTATGATCAATAAACCAATTGTTTGGACTCAAATGATCTTGCCTGGTGTCTCAGGACTGGGTCTGTCTGCACCTGCACCAAACTCACCCCTGACACTTCTCTGCCATCTATCCCACATGCCACCCACGACGCTCCGCCCTTGCTATTCCCAGTGTCCTTTGCTCCCACCAGATTTACAAACTCATTCTTTGCTACACGTTGATAAATACAGTACTGTGCCAAAGTTTAGGCATCGTGGCTGTATAAACGTGCCTAAGACTTTGGCATGGTACTGTATCTCCACTCATCTGATCAGATGTGCAGATGTTTTTTGTAGTTTTCCGGATAATTTTGATTCAGTGTGCACACTGAGGATCTATAGCTACTGTTGATAGTTGCTTCTTATGCCCTTTTTCATCAATTTCTTTCCTGAAAAGATGTGTTTATGTTCAACCCTGTAGTCTGGTGGACCCAATATCTGTCAAATTCTCAGTATGCCCTTAGCTGGACTTCAAGCAGGTGTGATCTTCAACAAAAAAGATAAATGATAATTTAAAAAAATACATTGATCAGTGCTTTTCTTAACAACACCATAAGATATAGGAGCAGAATTAGGCCATTTGGCCCATCGAGTTTGCTCCGCCATTTCGTCATAGCTGATCCATTTTCCTCTCAGTCCCAATATCCTGCTTTCTCCCCGTATCCCTTCATGTTCTGACTAATCAAGAACCTATCAACCTCTGCCTTAAAAATACTCAAATACTCAATGCCTCCACAGCTACTTCTGGCAACAAATTCCACAGATTCACCATTCTCTGGCTAAAGAAATTCCTCCTCATCTCTGTTTGAAAATGATATCCCTCTGTTCTGAGATGGTGTCCCCCGGCCTTAGACTCCCTCCATAGGAAATATCCTCCCTTCATCCACTCTAACAAGGCCTTTCAACATTTGTTAGGTTTCAATAAGATCCGCCCCCCCCCGAGTTCTTCTGAATTTCAGTGAGTAGAGGCCCATAACCATCAAATGCTTCGTGTTTCAATCCCAGAATCATTTTTGTGAACCTCCTTTGAACTCTCTTGAATGTCAGCCCATCCTTTATTAGATAAGAGCCCAAAACTGTTCACAATACTCTAAGTGAGGCTTCACCAGTGTTTTATAAAGCCTCAACGTTATATCCTTGCTTTTATATTGAGGTCCTTCATTGGTTGAGGTCCAACTGTGGGTGTTGTGTCCTATCTGTCTATGCTGTTAGTGCAGCGCCATCAGTCTATACGTAAGCCAGGGCAGTACGATATGGAGAACAAGCTGTTACCTGTCCACCAGGCTCCCTTTCTCCACGCGGCTGATGAATCCAAAGGAATGGCAGTAACTGATATGGTTTAGCACCAGGAGTTGCCAGTCAGTGCTGATCTCAATGTAGGGACTTTAGGGATTCCAGTTCCTGATTTTTCCTCGGGTTTACTCTAGAACTCTTCTCCATGAGAGGGTATAGCTGCAAAGCAGTGGAGATTTGAAATCAGAGTTTTCATTCTCCTAGATGAGCTGCCAACCATGGCTGGTGACCCCCAACTGCCCAGAGTGACTGGTTTTAAGGCACCAGTTTCCCACTTTTGCCCCTTCTGCTATCTGTAGAAACGGTTCCACCAGGCTTAGTAGCTAAGCCAGATGTGAAGGCTTGGAGCTGGGTTTGGTTGTCAGAGACTTAACCCCACTACCCACTCTCTGACTTTTCTTATATTCTTGCTGGATATAATGTAATTAAAATGATAACTGTCTCTGTGAAAGGATCTTCATATGAGGTTATCAGATTGCATGCTTCCTTTTATTTCCGAGGATTGACAGACGATGCCAAAGCATTTCTCACCGTTGAACCTTATTGGGTTATTCCACACCTTACACAGTACTTGCATTCTGTTGTACCCGCCACTTATTAAATTTGTAAATCAGTACTTTCTCCCCTTTTTCCACTGTACTGAAACAGAGCAGGTTTATTACGAGCTTGAAACTGGATGTTGCGATTTCTTTTTTGAGCTTTTGGGTAAAACTAAAGAGCAATTAATGTGTCGCTTGAACAGAACATTGTTCTGCTACATTCAGGCATTTTATTTAACAGAATCTTCATTCATTTTAAAAGTAGTCATGCAGCATTTAAACTGGCCAGTTCGGCACACCACATCCACTTTGTCTGTCAGTATCAATCCCATTCAAGTGCTCATGTAGACATTTCTTAAACACTGTCCGCGAGTCATCTTCCAGCGCTCTTTCCAGCAGTCTGTTCCAGGTACTTGCCCACTCTGGACAAAGAAGGTCACTCCACCCCCCCCCCCACCCACCCAATCCCCTGTTAACTTCTCAACCCATTTATCTGCTCCTGCTATGGAGAGAAAACTATCCTACCTCCTTGCCCACTCTATACTCTCATATTTAATGTACCTCAGTCGAGCACCCCTTCCCGTGCGTCCCACACATTGATTGTACAGGTTCCTGGCAGCCACCGCAATCCAGCCTGTCATTCCAAAAGTCAGACGCTGGAGGGCAGCATCAATGGGAGAGGTCAGCCCGCAATTGGGCATGGACAGCATGCTACACCGCATCCGGAGTCACCGCTCCTGGTCTGCAGCAATAGGCAAGCTGGCGGCTTGAGGCTTAGTCCTTGCTACAACCGAGGCTATGCAGCAGCAGCTCCCATACCACCTGTTGCGACACCAAACAAGGGAAACAGGCCTGCGGCATCTTCTGCCTGTATATAACCCATATTGCTCCGTTCCCTGCATTTTCATGTGTCTGTCTAGTAGCAGCTTAAATGTCGTTATTGTATCTGGTTCCACCACCTTCCCGGGCAGCCTGGTCCAGGCAGCTAATGTTTTCTGTGTAAAAAAAAAACTTAAACACAAGAAATTCTGCAGATGCTAGAAATCCACTCATCACTTCTAGCTATCCTTCCCCTCCCCACCTTTTTATTCTGGGCATTTCCCCCTTCCTTTCCAGTCCTAAAGAAGGGCCTCAGCCTGAAATGCCGACTGTTTATTCATTTCCATAGGTGCTGCCTGACTCGCTGAGTTCCATCAGCATTTTGTTTGTGTTGCTTAAGATTGTGAATCTTTTTAGTAACACCAGTGGGAAAAAATAACCAAAGTACTTCATGGAGATTTGAAGGTTTAATGAGAACGAGGTCACTTTGGTATAATGTACAGGAAAATTCAGCAAAGGAATGTAGTTGGCATGATTTCTATTGTGGATACATTAGAATCTAGTGCTGAGACTGAGAATTGCCTCTGCCAGTGAAAATCTTTTGTTCGTGAGTAGACGGTATTCATGTCTTGAGCAGGTGAAGATTTTGCCAGACAATCTTTTAGAGTTGCTGACAATTGATGCAATTCAAATTTCAAGGTAAATTTATTATCAAAGTGCATATGTATCACCATGTGCAAAAGTCTTAGGCACATATTAGAATTAGCTAGGGTGCCTAATTCTTTTTATGTATTGCACTGTACTACTGCTGTGCAAAAAACCCAAATTTGATGATACATGTGAGTGATGATAAACCTGACTCTTGATATGGGTTTCTGTTGTGGTCTGAGACGGGGAAGTGGGCAGGGAGAGGGGAGTCATGGTTGGGAAAAGAGGAAGGTGGGGGGGAGCAGGAAGCACCAGAGAGACATGCTGTAGTGATTAATAAACTAATTGCTTGGAATCAAATGACCTTGTTTGGCATCTCAGGTCAGAGTGTGTCTGCACCCATGTCACCACCCCCCCCTTTCCGCCTCCCTCCTTCTCTGCTACCTGTCCCACACCACCCTCACGGTGCACTACCCTCGTCATTCCCAACGTCCTTTGCTCCCTTCAGATTTTCAAACTTGCTGTCCGCTACACGTTGACAAATACAGTGCTGTGCAAAAGTCTTAGGCTGCCTAGCTATATATATGTGCCTAAAACTTTTGCACAGTACTGAGCAACTTTGAGATTCATTTTCTTGCAGGCATACTCAATAACTCCATGAAAGAATACTAACCATAGTATAATCAATGAAAGACTGCACCAACTTAGGCATTCAACCAGTGTACAAAAGACATCAAACTGTGCAAATACAAAAATAATGAAATAATAATAATAAATATTGAGAACTTGAGATGAAGCGTCCCTGAAAGTGGGTTTGTTAGTTGTTGGAACATTTCAATAATGGGGCAAGTGCAGTTGAGTGAATTTATCCCCTCTGATTCAAGAGCCTGATGGTTGAAAGGTAATAATTGTTCAGGTGGTGTGTACCACCTTCCTGATGGCAGCAGCGAGAACATATCTGGGCGGTGGGGGTCCCTGATGATGGATTCAACTTTCCTGCGACAACTCTTTGTGTAGATGTGCTCAATGAATAATGGCAGTGACTATGTTTCAGTAGGAGTTTGAGGAGATTTGGTACGTCACCACAGGCTCTTGTAGACTTCTACAGAAGTATCGTGGAGAGCATTCTAACTGGCTACGTCACTGTCCGATATGGAGGGCCACCACTACCCAGGATTGGAAAAAATCACAGAAAGTTGTAAACTCGGAGAGCACCATTGTGGGTTCTAGCCTGCCAGTATTGAGGACACCTTCAAAAGACAATGCCTGAAAAAGGCAGCATCCATCATTAAGGACCCCCATCACCCAGGACATGCCCTCTCCTCATTGCTACCATCAGGGAGGAGTTACAGGAGCCTGAAGACACACACTCAACGATTCAGGAACAGCTTCTTCCCTACTGCATTAGATTTCTGAATGGACGTTTAACCCATAAATGCTACCTCACTACTTTTTGCTTTCTCTCTTTATGCATTACTTATTTAATGTAATGTTATATATATTTCTTATTATAATTTATAGTTTTTATTATTATGTATTGCAATGAACTGCTGAAAAGGGGTCTGGGATGTTGCTGATGGCGTCCATGATATCCTGAAGTGGGAAGGAAAACAGCCAGAGGTCATGGGACATATTGGTACCAACAACATAGGCAGGAAAAGGGAGGAGGTCCTGAAAGCAGACTACTGGCAGTTAGGAAGGAAGTTGAGAAGCAGGACCACAAAGGTCATCTCGGGATTACTGCCTGTGCCACATGACTGAGTATAGGAATAGAGTGAGGTGGAGGATAAATGCGTGGCTGAGGGATTGGAACAGGGGCCAGGGATTCAGATTTCTGGATCATTGGGACCTCTTTTGGGGCAGAGCTGACCAGAACAAAAAGGACAGGTTGCTCTTGAATCCCAGGGGGACCAGTATCCTGGCGGGAAGGTTTGCTAAGGCTAATGGGAAGAGTTTAAATTAGGATTGCTGGGGGGTGGGAACCAAACTGAAGAGACGGAGGAAGAGGCGGTTGGCTCACAAATAGAGAAAGCTTGGAGACAGTGCGAGAGGGAGGATAGGCAGGTGATAGACAAGAGACGTGGTCAGACTGATGGTTTGAGATGTGTGTATTTTAATGCAAGGAGTATTATGAACAAAGTGGATGAGCTTAGAACATGGATCAGTACATGGAGCTATGATGTTGTGGCCGTTACAGAGACTTGGATGGCTCAAGGGCAGAAATGGTTACTTCGAGTGCCAGGCTTTAGATGTTTCAGAAAGGACAGTGAGGGAGGCAAAAGAGGTGGGGACGTGGCACTGCTGATCAGAGATAGTGTCACAGGTGCAGAAAAGGAGGAAAACATGGAGGGATTGTCTACGGATCTCTGTGAGTGGAGGTTAGGAACAGGAAGGGGTCAATAACTCTACTGGGTGTTTTTTATAGACCACCCAATAGTAACAGGGACATCGAGGAGCGGATAGGGAGATGCATTCTGGAAAAGTGTAATAATAACATGGTTGTTGTGGTGGGAGAATTTAATTTCCCAAATATCGGTTGGCATGTCCCTAGGTCAAGGGGTTTAGACGGGATGGAGTTTGTTAGGTGTGTTCAAGAAGGTTTCTTGACACAATATATAGATAAGCCTACCAGAGGAGAGGCTGTACTTGATCTGGTATTGGGAAATGAACCTGGTCAAGTGTCATCTCTCAGTGGGAGAGCATTTTGGAGACAGTGATCATAATTCTATCTCCTTTACCATAGCATTGGAGAGGGATAGGAACAGGCAAGTTAGGAAAGCGTTTAATTGGAGTAAGGGGAAATGTGAGGCTATCAGGCAGGAACTTAGAAGCATAAATTGGGAACAGATATTCTCAGGGAAATGTACGGAAGAAATGTGGCAAATCCTCAGGGGATATTTGTGTGGTGTTCTGCATAGATACATTCCAATGAGACAAGGAAAGGATGGTAGGGTACAGGAACCGTGGTGTACAAAGGCTGTTGTAAATCTAATCAAGAAGAAAAGAGCTTACGAAAGGTTCAAAAAACCAGGTAGTGATAAAGATGTAGAAGATTATAGGGCTAGCAGGAAGGAGTTTAAGAAAGAAATTAGGAGAGCCAGAAGGGGACATGAGAAGGCCTTGGCGAACAGGATTAAGGAAAACCCCAAGGCATTCTACAAGTATGTGAAGAGCAAGAGGATGAGACGTAAGAGAATAGGACCAATGAAGTGTGACAATGGAAAAGTGTGTATGGAACTGGAGGAGATAGCAGAGGTACTTAATGAGTACTTTGCTTCAGTATGGAAAAGGATCTTGGCGATTGTAGGGATGACTTACAGTGGACTGAAAAACTTGAGCATGTAGATACTAAGAAAGAGGATGTGCTGGAGCTTTTGGAAAGCATCAAGTTGGATAAGTCACTGGGACTGGACGAGATATACCCCAGGCTACTGTAGGAGGTGAGGGAGGAGATTGCTGAGCCTCTGGCAATGATCTTTGTATCATCAATGGGGACTGGAGAGTCTCTGGAGGATTGGGGGTTTGCGGATATTGTTCCATTGTTCAAGAAAGGGAGTAGAGATAGCCCAGGAAATTATAGACCAGTGAGTCTTATTTCAGTGGTTGGTAAGTTGATGGAAAAGATCCTGAGAAGCAGGATTTATGAACATTTGGAGAGATATAATCTGATTAGGAATAATCAGCATGGCTTTGTGAAAGGCAGGTTGTGCCTTACGAGCCTGATTGAATTTTTTGAGGATGTGACTAAACACATTGATGAAGGCAGAGCAGTAGATGCAGTGTATATGGATTTCAACAAGGCATTTGACAAGGTACCTCATGCAAAGCTTATTGAGAAAGTAAGGAGGCATGGGATTCAAGAGGACATTGCTTTGTGGATCCAGAACCGGCTTGCCCTCAGAAGACAAAGAGTGGTTGTAGACTAGTCATATTCTGCATGGAGGTTGGTCACCAGTGGTGTGCCTCAGGGATCTGTTATGGGACTCCTACTCTTCGTGATTTTTATAAATGACTTGGATAAAGAAGTGGAGATGAGGACACAATGGTGGGAGGTGTTGTGGATAGTGTGGGGGGCTGTCAGAGGTTACAGTGGGGCATTGATAGGATGCAAAACTGGGCTGAGAAATGGCAGATAGAGTTCAAACCAGGTAAGTGTGAAGTGGTTCATTTTGGTAGGTCAAGTATGATGGCAGAATATAGTATTAATGGTAAGACTCTTAGCAGTGTGGAGGATCAGAGGGATCTTGGGGTCTGAGTCCAGAGGACACTCAAAGCTGCTGCGCAGGTTGACTCTGTGGGTAAGAGGGCATACGGTGCATTGGCCTTCATCAATCGTTGGATTGAGTTTAGGAACCAAGAGGTAATGTTGCAGCTGTATAGGACCCTGATCAGACCCCACTTGGAGTACTGTGCTCAGTTCTGGTCGCCTCACTACAGGAAGGATGTGGAAACCATAGAAAGGGTGCAGGGGAGATTTACAAGGATGTTGCCTGGATTGGGGAGCATGCCGTATGAGAATAGGTTGAGAGAACTTGGCCTTATTTCCTTGGAGCGACGGAGGATGAGAGGTGACCTGATAGAGGTGTATAAGATGTTGAGAGGCATTGATCATGTGGATAGGCAGAGGCTTTTTCCCAGGGCTGAAATGGCTAGCACGAGAGGACACAGTTTTAAGGTGCTTGGAAGTAAGTACAGAGGAGATGTCAGAGGTAAGTTTTTTACGCAGAGAGTGGTGAGTGCATGGAATGGGCTGCCAGCGACAGTGGTGGAGGCGGAAACAATAGGGTCTTTTAAGAGACTCCTGGATAGGTACATGGAGCTCTGAAAAATAGAGGGCTATGGGTAACCCGAGGTAATTTCTAAGGTAAGGACATGTTTGGCACAGCATTGTGGGCCGACAGGCCTGTATTATGCTGTAGATTTTCTATGGTTCTAAAAATGCCAGAGATATTAAATCTGATTCTGATGACATTAAATGATGCTTTATGAAATTGTTGGGTTGTGGACCCTCACTCAGATTTATGGAACCTCAGATCAACCAGGGGTTGCCAACCTTTTTATTACTTACTGCCTGTCAGTAGCTTCCTCGTGGTTTTCACTATTGTCAGTCACACAAGTCCCGGGTGGAGACTCAGAATACTGTCGCACTCAGATGTAGAAGGATTCTTCATTATGTTTCTATAACAATTTTGTTTGACCAGTCAGGGTCGTTAGCCCTGAGCTGAACCCCTGAACCTGGTGGACCACTCTTGGTCTGACCTCTACCCTTGGATCTGTTTAGCATGGATGACCCTACCAAGAGCCAAAGCATGGAACCGTGACTCCAGCCAACATGGCTGTCCGAGTCATCGAGGCACACAAGCCTCCAAACAATGACAGGGTTGTGGTCTTCTTGGAGGGAAAACCTTTTTTTTGCCATGGACCAATACCATTAAGCAAGGGGTCTGAGGTCCCCAGGTTGGGAGCTCCTGGAATCTGCGTTTCTGAACTTCTGATATGATTCAGGTTGTTAAAGTGTTTCAAGTAATTTTGCATTCTCAGTGTCCCAATTTGTATTTTGTTTAAAGTCATCTTGGTAGGGCAGTGTTTCTTTGAGATGGTTAATTTTGTGCTCTGCAATGATAGATTGCCCGGTGAAGTAGTTATAAATAAAACACTGTCAAGCATTGAAAATAAAAGTGTAAGGCATAGAAAGATCATCCATGTGAGGCATGTTGAAAAGGATCTCTCAGCCGATTCATTGGAGGCAGTATGGTAGAGTAATGGTTAGCAAAATGCTTCGAGTTCAGTTCCCAACGCTGTCTTAAGAAGAACCATTCCCATTTCGACATGTCAGTCCATGGCCTCCTCTTCTGGCATGATGAGGCCACCCTTGGTGGTGGAGCAACATATTCCATCTGGGTAACCTCCAATCCCTTAGCATGAACATCGATTTCTCCTTAAGGTAGACAGACTCATACCATGCCCCCACCTCCCACATTCACCACTCTGACCTTTTACCTCTTCTCATCTGCATGTCACCTCCTCCCGGTACCCCTGCTCCTTCCCCTTTTCCTATGGTTCGCTCTCCTCTCCTATCAGATTCCTTTCTTCTCAGCCCTTCACCTAACACTTTCCAGCTAGCCTCCTTCCCCTCCCCCCACCTTTTTATTCCGGCATCTTCCCCCTTCCTTCTCAATCCTGGAGGGGGTCTTGGCCTGAAACATCGACCATCTATTCTTTTCCATGGATGCTGCCTGAGCTGCTGAGTTCCTCCAGCATTTTGTATGTGTTGATCTGAAAGGAGTTTGAACCTATTCCCCGTGACTGTGTGGGTTTTCTCCGGGCGCTCTGGTTTCCTCCCACATTTCAATGATGTACTGGTTACTAGGTTAATTGGTCATTGTCAGTTGTTCTGTGGTTTGGTTTGGGTTAAATCGGGGGATGTTGGGTGGCATGACTGGAGGGGCCTATTCCGTGTTGTATCTCAATAAATAAATAAATGGATAAACTTTCCTCCTGGTGCTCCAGCTTCTTCCCACATTCCAAAGATGTACTGGTTAGTAGGTTAATTTGGAGGAGGTACAGGAGCATGAAGACCCAGACTCAACAAGTCAGGAATAGCTTCTTACCGTCAGCCATCCCATTTTCTGAATGGATATTGAACCCATGCTCACTTCCTCACTTTTAATTTTTTATTTTTGCACTACTTATTTAATTTAACTACTCAGTATATATACTTATAATTTACATTTTTTCTATTATTATGTGTTGCATTGCACTGCTGCCACAAGGAGACAACAAATTTCACGACATACACTGGTGATATTAAATCTGATTCTGATTGTAAATTATCCCGTGATTAGACTCGGGTTAAATCTTGGATTGCTGGGTGGTGCACATCAAAGGGCCGGAAGGTCCTGTTCCACACTGTATCTCAAGTAAAAAAATATTGCTGAAATACCCAGCAATTCAGACAGCAGGTGCAGAGAGAAATGGATTCTTAATATGAATGAATTTTCATTAGAACTAAGAAATATTAAAAATCAAAGGTGTTTGAGATTGCAGAGAACGGGAAAGTGTGGAGAGAAATGAAGGTGCTAATTTTATGTATGGAAACAATTTATGTTGCCAAAACTGGTCTGATTAACTGAAAAATCAATATATTATGCACACGATATTAAGGCCTTAATAGTTCGGAAGAGTTATTGAATTGAACTGACTTCATTTATCCATTTTGAGCTTTTGGAACATTTTTCCTACCACATCTGGTGGCAGGCAATTAAATAGATAATGGTAGGAGGAGGAGGCTCCAAGAACACCCCCCCCTCCCCATTCACATCATCAGTGATGGCCTGAAATTAATTGAGTGCATGCTCTGGGTTTGTACTTGCTTGAGGCCTTGGTTAAGAAGAAGAAAGAGGCATAGCAGGTACAAGCAGCGAGGAACATATGAGACACTTAAGGAATATAAGAAATGCGAGAGAATACTTTGCAAGGGAATCAGGAGAGCTAAGGGAAGGCATGAGGAGTTTCAATGGCTCTCGGTCTGTAATGAGGATGGATCTCATTGAAACCTGTCGAATTTTGTAAGACCTTGATAGAGTGGATGTGGAGAGATGTTTCCTATGGTGGGTGAGGCTAGAACCCAGAGGGCACAGTCTCAGAATAGAAGAAAGTCTCTTTAGAACAGAAATGAGGAATTTCTTTAGCCAGAGGGTGGTGAATCCATGGAATTCTTTGCTATATTTGTCTATGGAAGCCAAGTCATTGGGTATATTTAAAATGGAGATTGATAGGTTCTTCATTAAAGATTACAGGGAGAGAGCAGGGAAATGGGTTTGAAAAGGAATGTAAGTCAATCATGATTGAATCGTAGAGTAGACTTGATGGCCCAGATGACCTAATTCTACACCTATGACTTACGGTGTTATGATGGAGCATACTATGTGACTGCAGAGTATTCAAAGGCATTTCCAGCCAGCAGCGATCATGATTTCTCTGAGATGCCTGTCATCAAAAAGCAAGACTTGAACAAGTGAATTCATTCACCATGAAATCAGGAAATGGCTGAAAGGTACCGGGTGGTGTAATGGCTCGGTAGGACCAGACAACATCCTGGCTACAGTACTGGTGTCTTGTACAGGCTGAGTCTCACACCAAGACATTCCTGTTCAGTTCTATCAATTGTGCCTGGCCAAGAATGTGCAGTTTAAGTTCAAAGTACATTTATTATCATAAATTTGTTATAAATGTCACCATATACTACCCCGAGATTCATTTACTTCAGGAAGAGAGTGGAGGGACCATGAGATGTGCGTGTGTATTGGGGACAGACTGGTTGGAGGTGTAGAAAAACCTAGCCTCTGGGGCGCCACAGTTTAATTGCAACATCATCTGTAAGGAGTCTGCAGGTCCTCCCCATGGAATGCATAGGTTTATAGGTTTTCTCTGGTGCTTCGGGTCCCTCCCACTGTCCAAAGACGGATTGGTCATTGTAAACTGTCCCGCGATTAGGCTGGGGTTAAATTGGTGGTTACTGGGTGGTGTGGCTGCATCCCAATAAATAAGTAAGTACATAAATAAATAAATAAAAATCTCTGGTTTATATATGGTATAAAGTATATGTACTTTGATAATAAATTCACTTTGAACTTTATCACGGGACAGTTAGGTTAATTGGTCATTGTAAGTTGTCTGGTGATTATAGATGATGTCACAGTTGAACTTTGAACTCTGATGCCCTGAGTTGTTATAGCGTGGCACAAACCGTTACGGTACTCAATGGCTAACGTTAATGACTTACAGGTTTTCTGGCATCTCCAACAGCCTGGCTCAACCATGCATACATGGTCTCTCCAGACGTCCTTCCACAGTCCAAAGACAGACTGGTTAGTAGGTTAGTTGGTTATTGTAAATTATCTCGTGATTAGGCTGGTGTTAATTAGGGGGGATTGCTGGGCAGCGCGGTGCAGTGGACCAGAAGGACATATTCCATGCTGTATCTCGATAAATAAAATAAAAAAGATAGCAGATGTCACAGAATCCTGTCTGTAGTTTACCAGGTTGGGAATTAAATATTCCTGATAGTTAACTTTTAAAAGAGTTGGGCTTGGGAATCCCAATGTTGAAAGGAAGGACTTGAGTTTAGTTTGTGTGGAGTTAAAAGATAGAAAATACTGGCAGGAGTTGTCTACAGGCCCCCAAACGATGATGGTATTGCAGGGCATTGTAGAAATCATGACGCTAGAAGTAATCGGGGGGAGTTTAATCCGCATGTAGACTGGTTGTAACAAATCGGCGTAAACTGATATATTCCGACTTTCTACTCTCATTGCAGTCTCAAATTCATCACCTAATCAAGTTCATCATGGCAGTTTATTTCAGTTTGTGGGTTTCCTGTTGTAGCTGAGTTGTTTTGATCTTCTCGCTGTACATCTGCTCTTCCGCAGAACACATTGACATTTAACGCTGTGACAGTCATTAACATGTAAGTTGGCTTTTGTGAGTGAGGCTCAGTTGCCGGAAAATAGGCAAGTCAGAATTGTAGTTTAATGCCGTTTGGTTTTGTCTGTCTAAATTTATCTTTTAGGAAATGATTGCTCAATACTGCCATGCAGCCTTGTTGCTAAGTTTAGCTAGATGTTAGGGGCATGTTTCAGAGAATAAGTGAGAAGATCTGGCTATGGCAGCAGGATATTCGGATCACCCGTGCAAGCTCGTGGAAGAGTCTGGCTGTCCAAGGTTTGAGGTACACTGTAGTTTGGGATCTGTATGTCTCTCCTTACCCTTTCCAGAGTTCCACTTTCAATACTACAGGAAGTGGCTTCTGTTGTCATCACCAACAAGTTGTATTTTGAAATGCTGGTTAATTGCAGCAGTGTGCTTTCTACGGTGGGAAGGCCATTACTTACTGAGAGCAGGGAACTGCTGAGTCTCCGGATACCAGTGCAGCAGACATGAACTTCGTGATTCCTGAAATAAAAAACACAAAGTGTTGGAAATACCTAGCATCAGTCAGTCCTGCTGACTGCTCATGGGAGCGACACGTTAACTCTTTTTGCTTTGCCCAAACACTGCTTGACATACTGTTTCCAGCATCTTCTGTCTTTATCTTATGTGACTGTGGAGGCCAAGTATTTGGGTCTACTTAAAGCTGAGGCTGATTAGTTAAAGCGTCAAAGCACGGGGAGAAGGCAGGAGAAAGGGGTTGAGAGGGATAATAAATCAGCCATGATGGAATGGCTGAGCAGAATCGGATGGCTGAATGGCCTGATTCTGCTCCTATGTCTTATGGCCTTATTCCAGACTTCTAGTATCGGTGTTTTTATAATTTTCATTATATTGAGTGTTGCAATTGTGCCAAGTGGTCCTGTGGTAAATAACTGTAACTGCAGTAGCAAATGGAAAAATGTGCACTTTTGGCAAGATGCATGTGAAGTGGGGGGCAGGGTGCGCTGTTGGTGTTAGTTAGAAAATTAAGAGCATCATCTGGACCAGATGTTCCCAATTTGGGGTCCACAGACCGCTTGGTTAATATAAGGATCCATGGCATAACAAAGGTTTGGGAACCCCTGATCTAGACTGATCTGTGTTGATGAACAAATTAAGTGAAAAAAAAATTGAACATATGGATGCTGTGGGAGTGGTCCACAGATGGAAAATGGCATCAGATGTCAAACGTATATTGGTACTGGGTGGGTACTCCTTATCCAAAATGCTCAGGGCCAGGAGTGCTTCGGATTTTGGAATATGTAATGAGATAGCTGGGATCGCCATCATTTCCGACACTGAATTTAAGCTGACTTTGTCTTACACTTGTTCACCACACAAATGTACTTAACAATAAAAATTATTATGTATCATTAATATAATGAAAATACAATGTGTGTAGCACAGCAGCATTGGGCGAATAACAACAACAAACAACGGCAGGCTTTCAGTCTCCACCTACCATGCCATGCTTTGATTAAAAGGTTACAGCACGCTGTATTTGTATTTTTAGGTTTTATGCAAGGTATAAAAACAATCAGTATTGTAGACCTGTTCTGGTGTTAGATTTTCATCAATGATGCTTTAAAAAATAATGTCATTATGTAAGGTATAAAAACAATCAAAGTTCGAAGTAAAATTTATTATCAGAGTACATACATGTCACCACATACAACGCTGAGATTCTTTTATTATGGGCACACTTAGCAAATCTATACAGTAGAATAGTAACTGTAAACATAAGGAACTATAAATTATAAGTCAACTTGGCAGACTTGTTCTGGTGTTAGATGTTCATCAGTGACGATCTTTGCAAACTCAGTAATGAATTTCTCTGCAGCTTTGTCATCAGCGGATGCTTTATCTTTAAAATTTTTAAAACTTTAAAAAAATTTAATGACATCCATTTTCTTAAATTTCTGTAACCACCCTGCAGTTACCTTCAATTTTCAGTTTGTTGTGCTAGATCTTGTTTCGTCATCAGCATACTGTGATGTTCACTCCGGACAAATCCACTCTTTCAGTACCTCCACTTTTCGTTTTATGAAGTGTTTTTCTATTTTTTGTTAGCTTCTGTTCATTACATATGTGAGGTCACTTCTCAGAACTGTCTTTGGTGCCCAGAGACCTGAACATCACCTGGGAACCTACCCAGTGTCTTGGGGAATTTTCTATTTATGACATCATGTCAGCACTCAAAAAAAAGTTTGGTCTTTAGAGTTTTTTGGATTTAATTGTGTGTACAGAGACACATTGAAAAGCTTGTTTTGCATACTGTTTACGCAGATCAAATCATTACATAGTGCATCGTGCTAAAACAACAGCAATGCAGAATAAACTGTAACAGCTACAGAGAAGGTGCAGTGCAGGTAAACAGTAAAGTGCAAGATGATAACGGGGTAGAATGTGAGGCCAACAGTCCATGTTATATTACAAGAGATCCATTTAGGAGTCTGAGAACAGTGGGGTAGAAGATGCCCTTGAGCCTGGTGTCATGCGCTTTCAGACTTCATTTCTTGGAATGTGGAAGATTGAGGGGTGATTTGATAGAGGCATATAAAATTATAAGGGGTATAGATAGGGTAAATGCAAGCAGGCTTGGTTAAAGGTGAAAGGTGAAATACTTAAGGGAGACATGAGGGGGAACCTTTTCACTCAGAGGGTAGTATGAATGTGGAGCAAGCTGCTAGAGGATGTGGTCGATGCAAGTCTAATTGCATCACTTATGAGTAATTTGGATAAGTTCATGGATGGGAGGGGTATGGAGGTTTATGGTCTTGGTGTTGCTTGATCGGAGTTGGTAAAATAACAGTTTAGCACATACTAGATGGGCTGAAGGGTCTTTTTCTGTGCTGTGGTATTCTATAACTCTGTAAGATATTTTTATTCATCAAGGTTTGTGAGCTGCGATACTGTACAAATAAGATTTTTACGTTACGTAAGTAGTTTTGGTTGAATTTATTCTCCCAGTTTTGACATTTTGGAGTTTGCATCTGCCAAAGCACCTGAGCTTCATTGTCATTGTTCCGTTTATCCACTGTGACACCATTGTCTTCAAACGGGTGTGCTGTATGTAGTCACGGATCTTTCAAACAAGGTTGTGGGTATGTTGTCCTCCTTTGTACAGCTAACATTTGCTAAGTCTTTAACTGCAATTAGAAAGCAATTAACCAAATTATATTTACATTGTTCATGTATACAGTACTCGGCACCACCAGGTTCAAGAACACTTACTACCCCTCAACCATCAGGTTCTTGAACAAAAGGGGATAACTACACTCATTTAAGGATTCTGTTATATTGTTATTTCATGCTCTTATTACTATTTATTTATATCTGCATTTGCATAGTTTGTTTACAGTTCCAACAGTTTCTGAATCTTACAGTTTACGGTTACTGTTCTGTAGATTTGCTAAGCAGACCTGTAGAAAAAGAAAGAATCTCAGGGTTGTATGTGATGACATGTATGTACTCTGATAATAAATTTTACTTTGAACTTTAAGAAGTAGCACCTAATTTTTTTTCAAAAGATTCAAAGTACATTTATTATCAAGGTATTTATGCTGTAAACAACCCTGAGAGTTGTCTTCCCAACTGACAGCTAAGAAACGAAGAAAACCATGGAACCCATTCAAAGCGAAACATTCGCCCATGTGCAAAAAAAAAGCTGATTGTGCAAAGGCAACAAAAAGAACCAGCAAAAAACATAGAATGTATAAGATAAGATCAAAAGAGCCAGGCATATTCAGCTAAGTGTTCATTACCTGCAGGCCACCCCCAATTCAAAGTTACCCAAAATAGCAACAAAAATAAGGAGCGACCAGAAACCAGGACATCATAATGTGAACTACAGAGTCCAATCCTCAAACTGCGTCAATTGAACTTTGCTCGAGACCCAGAACTCTTGGCACTGTCCTCCGACACCATCAAGCAAGAGAGACCATTGGAATGCAGGAACTTCCTTGAGCAGCAGCAAGTGAGAGGCTGATAGACAGCCCTGGACACCTGCCTGCCTCTGCACTCGCCTCAATGATTTCAATCTTCCTCGGTGCTTTAATCGGAGCGAAGTGGAGTCGATGATGGGTTTGCACCCTGTCTCCAGGCTTCTTGGCCTCGAGGCCACACATCTCACAGAACCCCCACGGAGACAGCAAAGCACCAGATCACTCAGTTGCCCCAAAACACACCATCAAACTGTAGATCACAGGCTCCAACAGTAGCAGAACCACAATTATAAAGAAAAGGAGGGAAAGAGGTAGTTTTGTGACTCGCATGGAGGATGTTGTCCTTGGTCACATTGTTTGCTGGCACCATCATTATCTCTGTGGCTATATCACAAGACAAGCTAAATCCCAGTGTAACATACAGCATAGGAACAGGCTCCTATAGGAACATGGTGTTTGTGCTGAATATGATTCCAAAGTAAACCAAATCTCTGAACCATATCACTCTGATTCCTGCTTGTTTGTCTGTATATTCATATCCATGTCCAAAAGCCTCTTAAAATGCCACTTCTGTGTCCACCACCACCTCACGGCCTGTTCCGGGCATCTACCACTGTCTGTGTAAAAACAACTTACCCCACACATCTCCACCACCATGGTCATGCTCTCTTCTTGCTGCTGCCATCAGGAGGGAGGTACAGGAGCCTCAGGACCCCCACCACCAGGTTCAGGAACAGTTATTACCCCTCAACCATTGGGCTCTTCAACCAGAGGGGATAACTTCACTCAACTTCACTCGCCCATCACTGAACTGTCCCCACAACCTTTGAACTCACTTTCAAGGACTCTTCATCTCATGTTCTCGATATTTATTGCTGTATTATTGTTATTTTTTTGTATTTGCAAAGTTTGTTGCCTTTTGAACATTGGTATTTTGTCCATCCTGTTGGGTTCGTTCTTCCATTGATTCTATTGTGTTTCTTGGACATACTGTGTATACACACAAGAAAATGAATCTCAGGATTATATGTGGATTGGTAATAAATTTACTTTGAATTGTAGACTTTCTCGTGTTATTTGGCATGTCTACACTGAGAAATGATATTTCTTGTAATCTTGTGCAATATTTGTACTTTAATTTTTCTCACTTTGGTTACTCCTGTTTGTCTGTCTCATTGTAATTGGCAACCAGGGGAGCTTTTAATTCTCTGAGACTGAATTCTAATTCGTTCTCAAGTTTAACTTTCTCTTTGAATAGGCTTTATGAGGTGTTCCCACTGTCCCAATGGGTCTGATTTTAATTTGTACAAAGGATCTTTCATTCTAATAGCTGTGAATACTAGTGGATGCTGTTGGATCTGGCTTGTTACTGCTTGAAGCTCTGCAAAGGACCTACTTCAAATCCTCAGCTTGAAGTTTTTAATTATATTTCCCAAGGTAACTATTTGGTCATAGCTGTTAAACTTTTCAGTAGTTTCCAATTGGATGTTATGAATTCAGTCTTCCAATTACTGTGATATACTATATATCTGAATATAAATATTTGTAGAATTGACATCAGAAATATTGAATAGCCTAGACTGATAATGCAATATGTGATTAATAAATATGTCTGAAGGCATTATAGTAATAATTTTACTGACAAATTGAATCAGTTTCTGGTGTCTTCCCCATTCCTTGCTAGTTGTGATGAAACATCTCAGCCCGAAACATCAACTGTTTATTCATTTCCATAGATGCTGCCTGACCTGCTGAGTTCCTTCAGCATCTGGAGGCCTTCTCATGTTTAAAGTTAAAAGCTTGCAGGAAGTGTTCAGAGATTTAGTTTGGAGAGGTGTGTTACTTTGATGACAGACAAGTGTGCTCTGTTTGGTGAGATGCAGTCTTCATTTGTCACTTTGCTAAAATCTATGTGTATGATATCAGTTCTCCTTCTCTTAAACACTGTAAAACTTCAGTCAAATCCTTCTTTATCAAATCCACCAATAGCTTGGGTGTCTGTCCATTCTAATCTATGCAATATAAACACCAGCATATGTTGCCTGAGCTCAGAAATCCAAAGATTCAAAGTACATTTGTTAAAGTATGCATGGAACCCTGACATTCGTCCTCGAAACAAAAAAACACCATGGAACCCATTCAAGAAAACATCAAACACCTGGCTCACAAGAAAAAAGAACAAAAGAGCGAACGGCAAAAAACGAGCAAACAGCATCAAACCAGGAGACCAATTGTATTCGATTTAGTTCAGTTCAGCATGGCATCACTGGCCCACTGCAGTCCGGAGGACAAAACATTCTTCACTGAAGCGCCCCTGATCACCCTGATGAGACTGCTCAAAAGCAGCAAAATAAAAGGGTAACCAGAATCCAGGAAGTTGTGCAACATGAGCTTCAAAATCACCCAAAACAAATCCATGGCTTCGCTGATTAATCCTGGCAACATAGATCCCAAGACTCCTGCACTTTTCTCCAACAGCAGCCAGGGAGAAGGAGAGGAAGACTGGAGAAATGCAGGCAGACGGCACTGAGCACTCTACCTTCCTCCAGTTTCATCTTCGTCAGCTTCAACCTTGCTCAGTGCCTCAATCGGAGAGAAACAATGGAGTCAATCATGGGCTTGCACCCTCAATACCTCAGTCGGAATGAAGTAGTGTTCATGGGTTCAATGTTCATTCAGAAATCTGATGGCAGAGGGGAAGGAAGTGTTCTTGAATCGTTGAGTGTGTGCCCTTCAGACTTCTGTACCCTTTTCCTGATGATAGCAACAAGAGCAAGGCATGTCATGGGTGAAGGGCATGTTGTGGGTGATGGGGGACCTTAATGATGGATGCCGTCTTTTTAAGTCATGTCTCCTTGAAGATGTCTTGGATACTACGGAGGCTAGTGCCCATGTTGGAGTTGGCTGAGTTTACAACTCTCTGCAGCTTGCTTCAATCCTGTGCAGTTGCTCCTCCCTCCCCTGTACTAAATGGTGATGCAGCCAGTTAGAATTTTACAAGTCTTTTAGGTGACATACCAAATCTCCTCAAACTCCTAATGAAATACAGCCACTGTCATGCCTTCTTTATAGCTGCATCGATATGTTGGGCTCAGGTTAAATCCTCAGAGATATTAATATCCAGGAACTTGATATTGCTCACTCTTTCCACTTCTGATCCCTCTATGAGGATTGGTGTGTGTTCCCTTGTCTTACCCTTCTGAAGTCCACAAACAATTCTCTGGTCATACTGACATTGAGTGCGGTGACATGATTCAACTAGCTGGTATATCTCACTCCTGCATTTCGCCAGTGTCCACGGCAAATATTAACCTCTCAACATTAATAAACCGTGGACTGTCAGGTTGCTATGCACAGATCAACTCTAAATTACATTTGTGATTATTCTTTATAACACTTTACAAGCAAGAAAAAATAAGTCATTTTCCAGTGGAGAAGTGTATCTGGTGGGATCCTTGGGGGGTTGGTATTGGGGCCATGATTGTTTACCACCTAAGTGGAGGGGTGAGTCTATTGTGTTTAATGGGGAAATTACGTGGTAAGGAGAGCATAAAGTCTTAAAGGGATGTATTCAGATTTCTTCCTTCTTTCTTTATCAATCTTTTTATTGATTTTAGAAAAAAAATACATATATACAAACAAGAGGATTATCTCAGATATTTATATTGATAAAAATACATATAAAAGGTAAAATAAACATTATCAAGATCATACATAGTATTAATCTAATAGTATATAATAAAAAATAAAATACTCCTTTTATCATTTCATAAGAAGAGAAAAAAGATAAAGAAACTTTTATAATTTTATATATAGGGAAAAAAACCCACTATTCTCTATAACAAAAACAAAAAAAAATAATAAAAAAGAAAAAAGATAGGGGGACTGGGCAGCCTATATTGAGAATAAAGTAAGAAAAAAGAAAAACTTTCTGATCAAATCCAAAGATTTGAGAGAGTAACTGAGAGCAATAAATCAAACCACATGGAAATATTGAATAAAAGGTTGCCAGGTTTCTTCAAATTTAACGAATGTATCAAATGTCCGACTTCTCATTTTCTCTAAACTTAGACAGGACATAATGGAGGAAAGCCGATAAAAAACAAGGATGGATTCAGATTTAAACATTGGTGGTATTGTGAGGAGGTGTGAGATCTGAAAGAAGGGAACCAGAGAATATCATTAAACAATTAGAGGTGAATAGAATCAGAAAGTACTATGATGGTGCAGTAGTGTAGAGGTTAGCACAACGCTTTACAGTACTGGCACCCTGCGTTCAATTTCCGCCTCTGCCTGTAAGGAGTTTGTACATTTTCCCATGACCATGTGGGTTTCCTCCCACAGTCCAAAGACATACCGGTTGGTAAGTTAATTGGTCGTTGTAAATTGTCCCATGACTAGAGTAGGATTAAATCAGGGGTACCATTGCTCGAAGGGCCAGTTTATTCCATGCTGTATCTCAGTGAATAAATTAAAACTATTTAAGTGGCATCTGACTATAAAATGTTGGTGTGCAGAAAGGTCTTGGCATCCTTGCACAAGAAACAAAGTTATCATGTCAGTGCACGAAGTTAACAAAACCAGTGGAATGTTAGCCTTTATTACGATGTGGATGGAATACAAGAAGCAGCAAGCCCTTGCTGCATCATTTCATGCTTCATTGAAGCTAGAACACAGCACACTGGCTTAAAATTCTTAATTAAGAACGATATCATTGCCTTGGAAGCAGGCCAGTGAAGTTTCAGTAGTCAGGGGTTCCCAACTTGGGGTCCACAGACCCCTCGGTTGATGGTAGGGGTCCTTAACATAAAAACGATTGGGAACCCCTGCACTAGATGGTTTGATAAGTGGCCTGTCTTATGGAAAGGTGTAAGAAGATTCTGAGCTGACTTGACAGGGCAGATGGTGAGACGTTTGTCCTAATAAGGAGTTGAAAAAGACGGGATTATAACTGACAGGGGAGGAATTTCCTCTCAGCAGATCAGGCAGAAAGGTGGAGCCATGGACAAGAGCACCTAAGATTTTATTGAATGGTGAAGAAGACTTCAGTTGCCTCGTGGTTAATTTCTTTCTCTCATACTATTGGGGAAGGGGCAGTTCTCACTCCAAAATCTCAACTAGATCCTTGGCTGATGGTAAGTTGCATGGTTAGAGGTACAGACCTTAGCTACAGCTGCATCACAACCCTGGAGTGGACCCCCGACCCTGGGTGCTGACCATGAGGAGTTTCCACATTCCCTCTGTGGCTGTGCAGGATTCCACCTGATGTCAAAGTTTCCTCCTGCATTCCGTAGGCAGGCTCGCTCTTGTAGATTATCCATCAGTAAGTCACAGAAAACCCCACTAACCTCCATGTCCAGCACATAGTTCTCAGTAATTTCTGCCATCTCCAACAGGATCCCACCACCGAGCACATCTTCCCCTCCATCCCACTTACCGCTTTCTGCAGGGATCACTCCCTACGCAACTCCCTTGTCCTTTCGTCCTTCCCTACTAATCCCATTCTGGTACTTATCATTGCAAGTGGAACAAGTGCTACTCCTGCCCCTACGCCACCTCCCATACTACCATTCAGGGCCCCAAACAGTCCTTCCAGGTGAGGCGACACTTCACCTGTGAGTCTGTTGGGAGTTATTTACTGTATCCAGTGCTCCCGGTGTGGCCTCCTGCATATCGGTGAGACCCAACATAGATTGGGAGACTGCTTTGCCAAGCACCTACGCTCCATTCACCAGAAAGAGTGGGATCCCCTGGTGGCTACTCATTTTCATTCTACCTCCCATTCCTATCCCAACATGTCAGTCCAGGAACTTCTCCACTGCTGCAATGAGGCTACAAACAAGTTGGAGGAACAACATCGTATATTCCATTTGGGTAGCCTGCAACCTGATGACATGAACTTCAATTTCTCAGACTTGCTGTAGTTGCCCACCCTCCCCTCCTTCACCATTCCTCATTTCCATTTCCCTCATTCACCTTATCTTCTTACCTGCCCATCACCTCCTACTGGTGTTCCTGCCTTTCCCTTTCTTCCATGGTCTGCTGTCTTCTATCAGATTCCCCCTTTTCCAGCCCTTTATCTGTTTCACCTATCAACTTCCTAACTCTTTACTTTACCCTTCCCCTTCTCCTGCTTTCACCTCTCACCTACAACCTTATACTTCTTCCTCCCCACCTCCCGCCTTCTTGATTTGACATCTCATCTTTTTTCTCCAGTTCTGATGAAGGGTCTCGGCCCAAATTGTTGACTGTTTACTCTTGTCCATAGATGCTGCCTAGCCTGCCTAGTTCCTCCAGCATTTTGTGTAAGTTATGTAATGCTTAGGAAGCTGAAATCAGTCAGAGCCCTTAGAAAATACAAAAAGAGCAGGAACACTTCTTCAATGTGTGCGAGACACGCTTTGATACAATTTAAGGTGATTCATAGGGCCCATATGTCTAAGGATAAGTTAGCTCATTTTTATGGTCATATAAATCCTGTCTGCGACAGATGCAATTCTGAGGTAGCTTCCTTGACACATATGTTCTGGTCTTGCCCTCTTTTGGAAAAATATTGGAAAGACATTTTTGATATTATTTCAGTAGTTTTGCATATTGATTTACAATCTCATCCTATTACTGCAATTTTTGGACTACCAATGATGGACTTTAGTCATTTACCTACTTCAGCTTGTCGTTTGATTGCATTTGTTACATTAATAACCAGAAGATCCATCTTATTTAAATGGAAAGATTCTAATCCCCCTGCTACATTTCAACGGTTTTCCCAAACTATAGCATGTTTAAACTTGGAAAAAATTGTGAGTGGTACCACTGTTCCTTCGGTTAAATTTGAAGAAACTTGGAGGCCATTTATTCAACGTTTTCATATGATCTAAGCTGACCTTTCCAAAATCCTTTTTAATAACTTTTTGTTTGTGTATAGAGGAGCGGAGTTAATGACAAATAATGATCTTAACCGATGAAATATGGCAGCCCAGCCTTTGTTTTGTTTTGTTTTGTTTTGTTTCAGTGTAGGGGGTAAAAACTTTAAAAAAAATCTTTTTCATGTTCAGTTATTAAGAGATTGGGAGTTTTAAATTAAATATGTTACTCAGAGTCTGTGTCTGTATACGTTAACCGTTATTAATGTAATCCCGATCTCTTTGTATCATTATCATTGTTATGTTTATCAATTTGAAACTCAATAAAAAAGATTGAAAAGGAAAGAAAAACAGCAGGAAAATAAAACACAAGCAGGGAATTAGGGCACGAGGGATATGTCCTTGGTGAGTAGGATAAAGGAAAATCCAAAGGCATCATGGTAGCCTAGCTATTGAGCGTGACACTATTACAGCTTGGGGCATTCTGAAATTCAGAGTTCAATTCTGATGCCTTTCTATAATGAGTCTCTGTAAGTCCTCTTGTGGAATGCGTGAATTTTCTCTGGGTCCAGCAGTTTCCTCCTACAGTCTAGAGGTGTACCAGACATGTTAGTTGGTCATTGTAAATTGTCCCGTGATTAAGTTAGGATTAATCGGGTTTGTCAGGGTTTGCTGGGGCGGCGTGGCTCAACAAGCTGGAAGGGCCGACAGCACGCTGTATCACGAAATAAAAATAAATATTTTAAAAGTAAGAGGATGGTTAGGGAGAGGATAGGGCCATTCCAGAACAAAGGAAGGAATTTTGTCTGAACTCAAAGGAAGAACCTTGCTTAGGTACAGTACTCTGCAAAAGTCTTAGGCACAGGTATATAGCTAGGGTGCCTGAGACTTTTGCACAGTACTGTATTTGTCAACATGCAGCGGAGAGCAAGTTTGTAAATCTGGCAGGAGCAAAGGATGTTGGGAATGGTGAGGGTGGAGCACTGTGGGAGGGGTGTGGGACAGGTGCCAGAGAAGGAGTGCCAGGGGCGGGGAGAGAGTGGTGGGTGGTGCGGGTGCAGACATACGTAGCCCTGAGACGACAGGCAAGGTCATTTGATTCCAAATAGTTGGTTTATTGATCACTACAGAATGTCTCTCTCTTCAGCACACCGCTTCCTCTCTTCTCCCTTCCCCTTTTCTCCAACCATGATTTCCCTTTCCCTGCCTCCTTCCCACTCTCCGCAATAGAGATTCATAACAGGATCAGGTTTATCATCACTCACATATGTCACAAAATTTGTTTTTTTTTGCAGCAGTAGTACAGT
The DNA here is from genome assembly GCF_030028105.1 of Mobula birostris. Lineage (NCBI taxonomy): Eukaryota > Metazoa > Chordata > Chondrichthyes > Myliobatiformes > Myliobatidae > Mobula > Mobula birostris. Next base: position 52,619,833 of record NC_092391.1, read on the forward strand.
GCAATATATAAAATTAGGTATATGTACCTAAGACTTTTGCACAGTACTGTATTCACCAAAGGGAAGGACATGGAGGATGGTGAGATCACTGTAGGGCATACCAATATTCTTGAGTCTAGAGCAAGAAGGAGGTGGTTGTGGCTCTCCTGAAGAAAACTAAGATGGAAAAGTACCTAGGGCTTGATGGGATCTATCCCATGTTATGAAAAGAACAGCAAGAGAGGAAATTGCTGGCACTTTGATAAAGAACTTTGAGCCACGGTTAAGGACTGGAGAGTAGCCAATGTTGTTCCTTCACTTAAGAAAAGCATTTGAGATAACCCAGGGAATTATAGGTCCTGAGCCTTATATCAGTGCCAGGGAAGCTACTGGGGAGAGTTCTCAGAGATAGGATTGACTCACAGTTGGAGAAGTATTAGAGATAGTTAGCATAGATTGTACAGAGAGGTTATGTCTTATGCACTTGAATGATTCAAAGATTCAAAGTAATTTATTACCTAAGTATTTACGCAGTATACAACCCTGAGATTCATTTTCCCACAGATGGCCACAAAACAAAGAAAATAATGAACCCATTCAAAGAAAAACATTTACCTCCCCGCGCAAAAAAAAACAGATTGTGAAAACGACAACAATTAGTCCAATCCACAAACTGCAGACCCAGAACTTCAGTACCATCCTCCGACAGCATTGAGAGAGACCATTCAAACGCAGGGACCTTCTTTTGGGAGCAGCGAGGGAGAGGGAGATAGAGAGACCGTCACACACAGGCACCTTCCTCTGGTAGCAGCAAGCAAGAGGCTGGTAGATGTTGCTGAACACTTTCTTGCCTTCCACACTTGCCTCGATGTTTCAATCTTCCTTGATGCTTTAATTGGCAAGATTGATGAGAAATGGAGTTGATCATGGGCTCACGCCCCATGTAAGCTCCTTGGTCTCGAGGCTGCTCGCAAACAGGAACCCTCTCGGAGATAGCAAAGCTCCAGATCACTCAAATATCCCAAAATCACTCAATCGTCCCGAAAACTGTAGATCATAGGCTCCAACCGTACCATAGCCACATTTAAAAGAAAATGAAGGTGCAAAATAAGTGAAAGAGACAGTTTCATAGACAGTCTGGAGAATGTTGCTTGTGGTAGCGTTGTTCGCTGGTGCCATCTTGAGATTACAAACTTGATTTTTTGAGGAGCTGACCAAGATAGTTAACGAGGGTAAGGAAGTAGATGTTTTCTGCATTGACTTCACGTGGTCCCTCACAGTAAGCTGATGGAGACGATTCAGATGCAAAGGATCCGTAGTGATTTGGTAAATTATATTCAAAATTGGCTTAGACACTTGATCCAATAGAGCCATTTTGTGTACAGAGAGAATTATGTTGGTTCATACAATATTAGAATGCCCAGTAGTTAAATGATGGACAATAAGCTGCGATTTACTAAATTATGTCGTCAAATTTTTAGCATCTTCTTCACATCTTACTTAACCTGCTCTTCTTGTCATGATCAGGCTCAGTTTCTATGTCCATAACCAAATCCCTCATCCTGTACTCAGAATCAGGTTTAATATCACTGGCATGTGTCATGAAATGTCTTAACTTTGCAGCATCAGTACAATGCATATAATAAACATGATAATACAGGAAAAATCTATGAATTACAGTATATATAATCCATCAAATAGTACTGCCAAATCAGAAGTAAAAATGTAATCAGTTTATGTAATTGTAATTGTAAAAATGTAATTGTTCCTGGGTTCAATGTCCACTGAGAAATCGGATGGCAGAAGGGAAAAAGCTGTTCTTGAATCACAAGTGTGTGTCTTCAGGCTCCTGCACCTCCTTCCTGGGTGATGGGGTCCTTAATGATGGATGCTACCTTTTTGAGGCATCACTCCTTGAAAATATCCTGGATATTACGGAGGCTAGTGCCCATGACGGAGCTGACAAATTTTGCAACTTCCTGCAACCTATTTCGATCTTGTGTAGTAGTCCCCCCCCACCCCCATATCAGACGGTGATGCAGCTGGTCAGAATGCTGTCCATGGTAGAAATTTTTGAGTGTCTTTGGTGACATACCAAATCTCCTCAAATCCCTAATGAAATATAGCCGCTGTCAAGCCTTCTTTGTAGCTGCATCAGTATGTCGGGCCCAGGACAGATCCTCTGAAATATTGACACCCAGGGGCTTGAAATTGCTCACTCTTTCCACTTCCATGAGGACTGGTGTATGTGTGTGTTCTCTTGTTTTGCTCTTTTGAAGTCCACAATCAGCTGTTTGGTCTTACTGACATTGAGTGCAATTAAACCCTCATAATATTTCTGCAACAAAGACACCCAAAACTGGGACATGGGACTGTCTGCAACGTGACCAGAGGTTGATTTAGTTTAGCATAGGCACATTTTTCAATAATTTAAACTCTACAACATTTAGTTATTATTATCCCTTTCATTATATATTTGCACAGTTTGATTATTTTTTGCACACTGACTGAATGTCTGAGTTGATGTGGTCTTTCATTGATTCTATTATAGTTATTATTCTATTATGGATTTATTGAGTATACCCACAGGGAAATGAATCTCAGGATTGTATATGGTGACATATATGTAATTTGATAATAACATTTACTTTGAACTTGAGCTTTGAACATCCTGCTTACTAATCGAAAGTAAGAGTAGAAAAATCTGGGAAGACTCCACGGTTCAGGCAGCACCGTAGGCGAGAAAAATCAGGTTAACGTTTTGTAGTCATAAAGTACTGTACATAAACAGGCCCTTTGGCCCATCTAGTCCACACCGAACCATTTAATTTGCCTTCTCCCATTGACCTGCACCAGGACCATAGCCCTCCATACCTCTGCCATCCATGTGCCTATCCAAACTTCTTTTAAATGCTGAAATCAAGTTCACATGCACCACTTGTGCTGGCAGCTCATTCCACACTCTCACCACCTTCTGAGTGAAGAAGTTTCCCCTCATGTTCCCCCTTAAACTTTTCACCTTTTACCCTTAACCCATGACCTCCAGCTGTATTTCCACCCAACCTCAGTTTAAAAGGCCTGCTTGCATTTACCCTATCTGTAATGTAGTATGCCTCTATCAAATCTCCCGTCAATCTTCAATGTTTCAAGGAATAAAGTCCTAACCTATTTAAGCTTTCCTTATTACTCAGCTATTCCATATTAAGTAGGTGACCAAAGCTGCAGACAGTATTTCAAATTAGGCCTCACTGATGTTTCAGGGAAAAGACTTTTAGTTATGTTTGGAAAGATGAAAAAACAACATACAGTAGATTTGGTTAATTGGACCATTGGTTAATCGGAGCAGCCGCTTATTTGGGACAACTCTTAAAGAACAAGAGCAAATTGAGAAAATAATGAGGATTCCCTTCATTTATTTGGGACACTATGCTGCTTAATTGGGATAGGAGACTGTTATTGAACAGTTTCTAATTAGCGTCTGTCATGTGCACTTGCGTGGCTGTTAGAAACTACACTTTATCTTCGATTAATAAGCAGGATGTGAAAGTTAAATTATTGAAAAATGTTCTGTTCTAAACTAAATCCACCTTTGGTCATGATGCAGACAGTCCCATGTCCCAGTTTTGGGTGACTTTGTTGCAGAAAAAATTAGAACGGTAACATTAGGGGATGAGGGATTTGTTTACGGACAGAGAAAATGAGACTGACCATGACAAGCAAAGCAGGTTAAGTGGGTCTGAAGGAGCCATTAAAACTTGGGTGCTTTGATCAAACATTTTTAAAATAGTATCAACTTGTGTGTTTGTGTTCAAAAAACAGCGATTTTTATCAAACATTCAATGTAAATTTTATCAAAGTACACATATGTCACCATCCACAACTCTGAGATTCAGTTTCCTGCAGATGTACCCTATAGACTAGTAACTATAACAGAATCAATGAAAGATCAACCAGAGTACAGAAGACAACAAATTGTGCAAATGCAAATATAAATAAATAGCAATAAATAACGAGAACATGAGATAAAGAGTCCTTAAAGTGAGCTCATTGGCTGTGGGAACAAGTCAATGGATGGACAAGTGAGTGCAGTTATCCCCTTTTGTTTAAGAGCCTGATGGTTGAGGGGTAGAGCTGTTCTTGAATCTGGTGGTGTGAGTCCTGAGGCTCTGGTACCTTCTACCTGATGGCAGCAGCAAGAAAAGACCATGGCCTGGGTGGTGGCATTCTCTGATGATGGACGCTGCTTTCCTATGACATCATTTCATGTAGATATGCCCGACGGTTGGGAGGGCTTTACCTGTGATGTACTGGGCTGAATCCACTACCTTTTGTAGGATTTTTCATTCAAAGGCTTTGGTGTTACCATACCAGGCCATGATGCATCTATAGAAGTTTGTCAAAGTTCAAAGGTACATTTAATGTCAGAGAAATGTATACAATATACATCTTGAAATACTTTTTCTTTGCAACCATCCATGAAACCAGAGGAATGAATGACAGTTAAATGCTAGAACCCCAAAGCTCCCCCCCACGCGTAAGCAGCAGCAAAGCAACGATCCCCCCCTCCCCCACCAGCCAAAAAAAAGCATTGGCGCCCTCCACCAAATACTTAAGTGTGCAGCAAAGCATCAATAAAGACACAGATTTACAGTACCCCAAAGACTACTCGTTCACCCGGTAATTCGACATACCACAGGCTCTCTCCCTAATTAGGGAAAAGGAGGTGCCTCCGCTTCATAGCGAGAGGGGAGACATAACAAACAACTCGCTGATTTATGGTGTTAAAAGTCTCTTGTGTTGCTTTTTCCGAGCTCTGTGCCCAAAGAACTTGGGTCTCTGGGCACACAGTCAGTAGCCAGCTTGCTGCTTTCGATCTTCCGTCTCCCACAACACACCGAATTCCTGCAGAGGCACCGACTGTTGGTCCGCCCGTCTCCAGAGCCACTAAATCCCGGAACTCCAAAGATGAGCTAATGTCTTAGGTAGCATCTTTGGCATATCAAATAACGGCTAGTCGTGAAACCCGGAGATCGGGTCCCATTCCCGCAAGGAACTGAAGTCAGCGTGTAACTCCAGGTCAGGGTCTTCAAAAGAACCCTGAAAGGGAAAAATAGAGATATTAAAGATAGAAATAGAGCTGTTTCTGAAGTTGCAAGCAAAGGAGTTGTCGTTAGGCGCCATTGTCTCTCCTAAGTTTTAGATGTCACATGGAATCTCCGTGGACTCCTAACGAAGCAGAGGTGCTGCTGTGCTTCCTTCACATTTGCACCTACATACTGTGTCCAGGACAGATCTTCTGAAATATTAACACCCAGGAATTTAAAGTTGCTAACTCTCTCCATCTCTGATCCTCTGATGAGGACTGCTCATGGACATCTCTCCCGAAGTCTACTGAAGTTCCTTGCTCTTGCTGGCATTGAGTGAGAGGCTGTTGTTACGACACCACTCAGCCAGATTTTCAGTCTCCCTCCTGTATGCTGATTCATCACCACCTTCGATTTGGCCCACCACAATGGCAATGGTGTCATTGGCAAACTTGAATATGGTACAGGTATATGGCTTTCTGGAGACTATACTTGCACCTCTAGTAGCTTTCTTGTTCTCCAGACTTGAATGCCTGTGATTTGGCCTTCAGCAAATTTTGGATCTCATGATTCAACCAGGGCTTCTGATTAGATTCACTGATGGTTGGCAAGAAATAAGCAGTAAGTTAATTCAGAACTGATTTGCTCAGTGAGGTTTCAAGCATTCAGGTTTGGAGATGCCAGGAAAGGCTGGGAGTGAAAATGAAATAATTTCATTACTTCGAGTTAGGAACTATGAAGATTTTGAAGGTATCGACAATTATCTCGAATGTTACAATGACAGTATAGGTTTGGAGGATGCAGCAGTTTCTAACTAGTGAACAGACTTAAAAGCCTTCAGTTGTGTGTGCTTGTGTTACGTTATTCATTTGGGCCAACTGATGCCAAATTAAAAAGCAGTGATTTTTGACACTGTTTCATGCAGGAAGGCAATGAAGGCAGTCCATTAACTGCGGTAGGGGTCTGCGCTGATTTTGTTCATTTACAGTCAATCAAAGAACATGATAGTGTTCTCTAGATGAATTCCTGCATCGATAACTGTTAGGAACAAATACAGTTTATGGTACTCTAGTAGTGTTGGTAGTGTTCTAATTTGCTCTGTATTTCATTTAAATACATAATTTGTTACGTAGTTAAATGTAGTTAGGTTTTTTTAAAACTATTCTCATGAATCTTTGGTTTATTGGTGCTGCTCTTAATTGGGCCAGAATGTACTGGTCCTGATGTGCCCCAGTTAACTGGAATCCACTGTAAATGGAGGCAGTGGTGTCAGATCAATAAGTGTTCACCTCCAATCCAGACATTCAGTTCTGTTGGCATAATGCCCATCACTGCCATAGAGACCCATCAGGCAGGAGCCCACTTCTGGTTGTACAATACAGCCTTTTGGAATTTTGGTGATCGACAAGCTTGGCAAAATGCTTGCAGATTTCCGTGTGCAGTGGAAATGTCCGCAAACATTTTGCCAAGCTCGCCAATCAACCAAACTTCCAAATAGCCAACCCGAGCGACCAATATTCTGTAATATTTCAAATATAACCTTTTAATAATTATTACATAAACCAGGTCAAATAGCAATCATGTTTTTCTTGATAAGATGAAAGCAGTCAATGAGGTGAATCACAGATAATCCAAAGCAAGTTATACATTAATCCAGAAAGCAGCTAAAGTCTCTCTCTGGTGGGGCATTTGCGGATAACTGTAAACTCTCGCTATTTTAGTGTGAGAGGACCCCACCTGCGTTAAGGAGACTGTTGTCATCCCAATACCAATGAAACATAAGGTAACATGTTGTAATGTATCACCTGGCACTTCTGACGTTCATCATCGTGAAGTGCTTCAAGAGGCTGGTCTTGGCACACATCATTTCCAGCCTTGACCCGCTGCAATTCGCCTACCACCAAAACAAGCTCACAGGAGATGTCATCTCCTTGGTCCTTGGTGGAACAGAGGCTGTTATGTCAAAACTCCTATTTACTGAGGACTACAGCTGTGCCTTCAATACCATAATTCCAAACTGGAATCTGATGTCAAACATCCAGACACCATGGTCTGGCCCAGAGAACCACTTGAGCATGATGAGGATCTCAGGGCTGAGGCTGCTGGTCAGGGTGAGGGCATAGATATGAGGGCAAGATGATTCATTGTACCTCTTCAGGTCTTTGAGGTGGTTGCTCGAACCAGTCTCGGTCTGTGGAGTATGTAGGAGAGGAGGGGTCATCACTGCACTGTGGACATACCAACATATCAATGTGTGAATTCATATCTCTCCTCACCTGCACATATCAAAGTTCAAAGTATATATATGTCACCATATACAAGCTTAAGATTAATTTTCATCCCTTCTTTATAAGCATGAGTTGATAAGACACAAGAGCAGAATTAGGCCCATCAAGTCTGCTCCGCCATTCTTTCATGGCTGATTTATTATCCCTCTCAATCCCATTCTCCTGCATTCTCCCCATAACTTTTGATGCCCTGACTAATCGAAACCTATTAACCTCTGCTTTAAATATACCTGGTGACGGCCTCCACAGCTGTCTGTGGCAATGAATTCCACAGATTTACCAGCCTCTGGCTAAATAAATTCCTCCTAATCTCTGTTCTGAAGAGACTTTATTCTATTCTGAGGCTGTGCCCTCTGGTCCTAGACTCTCCCTCTATAGGAAACATCCTCTCCATGTCTATTCTGTGTAGGCATTTCAATATTTGATAGATTTTAAAGAAATCCCTCCCCACTCCTAAACTCCGGTAAGTACAGGCCCAGAGGCGTCAAACGCTGCTCATATATTAACCCTGTCATTCCTGAGATCATTCTCGTGAGCTTCCACTGCACCCTGTCCAATACCAACACATCTTTTCTTAGATAAGGCATCCAAAACTGCTCTCAGTATTCTCAGTGCGGTCTGACCAATACCTTATAAAGCCTCAACATTACATCCTTGTTTTTATATTGTAATTTATCTGGAACCTCTGCCTTTAAAACATTCCAAGACTTGGCTTCCACTGCACTCCTCTGAGAGAAATATGTTGTTTCACCTCTGCCTTAATAGGGTGACCCTCTATTTTTAAGCTATGACATATAGTAAATTATTTCACAAGAGGGTTATATCCATCTCTCCATATCCATATCCATATCCATCCTTCAGGATCTTGCCTATTGTTCAAGTCTACAGTCAATCTTATAATTACCCTGGACCATAGGTTCCCAACCTTTTTTTTTGCCATGGGCTCCAGATCGGGAACCCCTGCCCCAGACCATTTAGTCTTTTCTCATTGGGCAACCCACCTATTGAAGGCATTAGTCAAGAAGTCTTTCTCTGATCTATTAACAGCTTCTTTATATTGTTCCTTCAGTAAGAAGATTAGTACAGCGTTCAGTTCTCCTGTACAACTGAAGCACGACTTTCCTATTTTTGTATTCTGTCCCCCTAGTAATAAGCAATAACATTCTGCTTGCTGTATCTGCAGACTGGCCTTTCTCTGCACTAGGTTCTGAGTTTTGTCATCTCTCGCCGCTTAGATAATGTTTCCTGTCACAATAACTATATAACAATTACAACACCGAAACAGGCCATCTCGGCCCTTCTAGTCCGTGCCGAACTCTTACTCTCACCTAGTCCCAACGACCTGCACTTAGCCCATAACCCTCCATTCCTTTCCTGTCCATATATCTATCCAATTTAACTTTAAACGACAACATCAAACCTGCCTCAACCACTCCTGCTGGAAGCTCATTCCAAACAGCCACCACTCTCTGAGTAAAGAAGTTCCCCCTCATGTTACCCCTAAACTTTTGCCCTTTAACTCTCAACTCATGTCCTCATGTTTGAATCTCCCCCACTCTCAATGGAAAAAGCCTACCCACGTCAACTCTATCAATCCCCCTCATAATTTTAAATACCTCTATCAAGTCCCCCCTCAACCTTCTACGTTCCAAGGAATAAAGAGCCAACTTGCATTTTCCCACGGTATTCTCCATTGATCTGATCTTTGCCCACTTACTTAACCAATCCATATCAAGTTCACTTTACTGTCATTCAACCAAACACATATGCTGCCAAACGAAACAATGTCCCCCAGACCAAGGTGCACAGTAAATACGACTCACACACAACATATGAAGTAATATTACTACAAATAAATTAACAAGTATTAACAATTTTTTAAAAAAGAGCAAAGATGTAATGCGGAGGCTTTATAGGGCATTGGGTCAGACCCCACTTGGAGTACTGGGCCCCTTATCTAAGAAAGTACGTGCTGGCATTAGAGAGGGTCCAGAGGAGTTTAATGAGAATGATTCCAGGAATGAAATTGTTAACATACGAGCAACATTTGATGGCTCTGGGCCTCTACTTGCTGGAGTTCAGAAGAACGAGGGCTATCTCATTGAAACCTATTGAACATTGAAAGCAACTTTATCACTGGCGTGTATCGTGAAATTTGTTAACTTAGTAGTAGCAGTTCAATGCAATATATGATATAGAAGAAAAAAAATAAATAAGTGAATCAATTTACGGTATATGTATATTGAATAGATTAAAAATTGTGCAAAAAACCAAATAGTATATATTAAAAAAGTGAGGTAGTGTCCAAGGATTCAATCTTCATTTAGGTATCGGATGGCAGAGGGGAACAAGCTGTTCCTGAATTGCTGAGTGTATGCCTTCAGTCTTCTGTACCTCCTTCCCAATGGCAAAAGCAAGAAAAGAACATGCCCTGGGTGCTGGAGGTCCTTAATAATGGAATCTGCCTTTCTGAGACACCACTCCTTGAAGATGTCCTGGGTACTTTGTAGGCTAGTACCCAAGATGGAGCCAACTAAACTTACAACTTTCAGCAGCTTCATTCGGTCCTGTGCAGTAGGCACCTCCCCTTCCCTCCCATACCAGACAGTGATGCAGCCTGTCAGAGTGCTCTCCGCGGTACATCTATAGAAGTTTTTGAGTGTATTTGTTGACATACCAAATCTCTTCAAACTCCTAATGAAGTATAGTCACTGTCTTACCTTCTTTATAACTGCATTGATAATGTTGGGACCAGGTTAGGTCTTCAGAGATCTTGACACCCAAGAACTTGAAACTGTTCACTCTCTCCACTTCTGATCCCTCTATGAGGACTGCTTTGTGTTCCCTCATCTTACCCTTCCTGAAGTCCATAATCAGCTCTTTCGTCTTACTGACGTTGAGTGCCAGGTTGTTGCTGCAACACCACTCCACTAGTTGGCATATCTCGCTCCCGTACACCCTCTCATCACCATCTGAGATTCTACCAACAATGGTTGTATCATCAGCAAATTTATAGATGGTATTGTCATGACAATTACATTGTCAGTTAGAGCTGGAAGTTAACGTCATATGTATGTGAGGAGAGTTCTGCCTCACAGCTCCAGTGACATGGGCTTGATCAGCACATCAGGGGCTGTCTGCTTGGTGTTTGCCCATTCTCCCTGTCACCATGTGTGATTCCTTGTGGCTCCCACTTCCAACGAACGTGCATACTGATGCCTTAATTGGTCAGAGTGAATTGATGCTAGTGTGTATGATTCGGGGATTACTAGAAATATAGGGGAATAATGTGGGATTAGAGTTGGATTAGTGTAACTGACAGGCGTGCCTGCGTTGGGTGGAAAAGCCTGTTTCCATGCCTGATACTCTACTATTTGCCAACCTATTTTTGTGATATCAGCTGATTGAGTATCCATACTTTCCTGCCTTTCTCAGTATCATTGATGTAAGTTGAACAATTGAGGTCCTATCACCAATCCATGTTGCACCTCACATGTTATGTCTTGCTCAACCAGTAAAAGACCCATTTATGCCCAGTCTCTTGTTTCCAGATAACCACCAATCTTCGTCCACTGTGTTACAGCGAGTTTTCTGTCAGGTTTGAAATGTTGTCATGAAACACTCTTTTGCCCACAGACACCAAGCCTATGTTGGTGCACGTACTGTGATTGTGGATTTCAAAGCTCAAAGTAAAGTCTGTACATTAGGTGACTCTGACAGGAAATGATAAAGTAGTGGTGGCTGGGGGTGTAAAGGGGTGGGTTAGTGGGTGGAGGTGTTGATCAGCCTTACTGTCTGGGGAAAGTAACTGTTCTTGAGTCTGGTGGTCCTGGCACGGATGCTACGTAGCCTCCTCTCTGACGGGAGTGGGACAAACAGTCCGTGAACAGGGTGAGAGGGATCCTTCATGATGTTACTGGCCCTTTTCCTGGCACCTTTCTAAAAATATCACATTGATGGTGGGGAGGCTGGTGATGTTGATGCACTGGCCAGTTTTGACTACCCATTGTAGAGAATGGATGGATGGATGATGACCTAGAGCCCTGCCTCTGAAACATGGTACATGGTGGTACAAACTGTCCTGCCTCTCAGTTACAGGGCATCTGGAGATGTGGTATAACCAGGTGACATAGTTTCCCATTGTCCTGTAAGCTAGCAGTACTTCAGCAGCAGGCAGGGCGCAGCAGAGTGGCGAGGAAGGTTGGAAGAGGGAAGACCAGTGCCATAGCCTTGTTTGACACTGGTCTCCATTGAGATTTGGTGCTCTCAGTTCAAAGTTGAAAGTAAATTTTATTATGAAAGTACAGAGATACAACCCTGAGATGCATTTTCCTGTGGGCATACTCAATAAATCTATAGAAAAATAACCATAACAGAATCAATGAAAGACCACCCAACAAGGGCATTCAACCAGAGTGCAAAAGACAACAACCTCTTAAAAACAAAAAGAAGAAATAATAATAACAATAATAAATAAATAAACAATAAATATTGAGAACATTGAAATGTTTCCTCAACCAATGATCTCACTTTAAGGACTCTTTATCTCATTATCTTATGTTCTCATTATTTATTACTATTTATTTACATTTTCATTTGTTTGGTATGGCCTCCCAAATTCTAAGAACTTTCTGCAGGGGCACAATTGAGAGCATCCTGACTGGCTGCATCACTGCCTGGTATGGGAACTGTACTTCCCTCAATCACAGGACTCTGCAGAGAGTGGTGCGGACAGCCCAGCGCATCTGTAGGTGTGAACTTCCCATGATTCAGGACATTTACAGAGACAGGTGCATAAAAAGGGCCCATAGGGTCATTGGAGACCCGGGTCACCCCAACCACAAACCGTTCCAGCTGCTACCATCCGGGAAATGGTGCGGCAGTATAAAAGCCAACAGGCTCCGGGACAGCTTCTTCCACCAGGCCATCAAACTGCTTAACTCATGCTGACACAACTATATTTCTGTGTTATATTGATTACCCTATTGTACTACTATTTATTAGAACTTACTATAAATTGCACATTGCGCGTTTAGACTGAGACGTAAAGATTTTTACTCCTCATGTATATGAAGGATGTAAGTAATAAAGTCAATTCAGTTCAATTCAATTCAATTGCCTTCTGCACTCTGGTTGATTTTACATTGACCTTTTATAGTTATTATTCTATAGATTTGTTGAGTATGCCCACAAGAAAATGAATCTCAAGGTTGTATATGTTGACATATATGTACCCTGATAATAAAATTTTACTTTGTACTTATCCCCTCTAGTTCAAGAGCTTGATGGTTGAGGGATAATAATTGTTCCTGAACCTGGTGGTATGAGTCCTGAGGCCCCCATGCCACCTTACTGATGGCAGCAGCAAGAAGAGAGAGACCCACTGATGAGGACCTCTATTTGAAGGCATCTTGAAATGAAAGATAGGGTCAATTTTCTGTTTCCAATGAACTCTGAGGGTATTTATTTCCACTTTCAATCTTCATTGACGGAATGAAAGTCAGAAAAGTGTGGGTTTTGTTGATTCATAAACATGAGAGATACTGCAGATGTTGGAAATCCAGAGAACACCCAAAATGCTGGAGAAATACGGCAGCCCAGGAGGCATCTATCGATGGGGGATTAACAGTTGATGTTTTGGGCCCAGACCCTTCATCAGGACTGGAAAGGAAATGGGGCAGAAGCCAGAATAACAAGATGGTGGGTGGGGAAGGAATGCAAGCTGGCAAGACCATAGCAGCAGAATTAGGCCAGTTGGCCTATTGAGTCTGCTGTGTCATTTCCCCAAGGCTGATCCATTTCCCTCTCTGCCCCAATCTCCCTGTCTTCTCCCTGTGACCCTTTATGCCCTGACTAATCAAAAATCTATCAACCTCTGCCTTAAAGAGCTTCCACAGCTGCCCGCAGCAACAAATTTCACAGATTCACCACTCTCTGCTTAAATATATTTCTCCTCATCTCTGTTCTAAATGGATGTCTTTCTATTCTGGGGCTGTGTCTTCTGATCTTGGAGTCTCCTACTAAAAGGAACATCCTCTCCACATCCACTCTATTGAGGCCTTTCAACATTCTTCTGAATTCCAGTGAGTACAGGCCCAGAGTTGTAGTGATAAGTGAGACCAGGTAAGGAGGTGTAAGGGGTTTCTTCTTTTATGTTACTGCATAGTCTAATTAAAATGGCTTCTTTGTTATGTTAACTGCTGAGAAAGTCCTCCCGCTAAGTTTGTTTGGATCATGTTACTGATAAGAGGGTGAGCAAACCAACTGAGATAGATGTTATTCTTTCTGTGTGTCTGTAAGTTAGTGTGATGCGTGGGTTTTTGGGAAGAAGGCGGGAGAGAGAGACAGAGGATGGACCAGGTGATGTGAGTCCGCTAACGGGGTCGGACCCCGAGCAGGAGTCCGAGGTCCAGGGTGTTCGGCGAGGAGAGGAGATGGAGACGGACTCGTGTGGAGCGTCTGGTCGACCACTGTTGTTGGTCCCAGGCAGCCGGTCGAAGTGGTCCGAGGGGATCGCAGGGTGAAGAAGGAGGGTCCCGAGCTCCAACTGTTTATGCACGAAGAGATTGAACTTTGATAAGTGTGGCGCCTTTTATTTTCCTTTTATATTTTATTCTCTATTAATTATGTAGTTCCAATAACATCTATAAACTGTAAATCATTTAATCATATCTGGTGTATTGTCTGTTATTTGGGCGGGGTGGGGTACATCACAGCATCCACACAAACTATTACCCAGTTTGGCGGGGCCGAGGGCTGTTTCCCTAGACGACAGCGAGCTGAGTGACCCTGAGGCTGGCCAGGGGGTCTACAGAGGAAAGTTGGTGGCTGGGGGAACGGGGGAATTGCTTATTGCTGCCTGACCTGCTGAGTTCCTCCAGCATTTTGTGTGTTTTACTCTGGATTTCCAGCATCTGCAGAATCTCTTGTGTTTATAACCCTATTCTGTATATCTTTGGAATATGGAAGCACACGCAGTCATAGTGACAGGGTACAAATTTAAGAAGTGACAGATCTCAATATGAAATTTCTTAGTCTCTAGCCTCCCTATTTTGCTACTAAGGTTGTAAGTGGTGTGCTTTGGTCCGACCTGGAATTCATGTGATTCAGGACCCACCACCAGTGAGATCACATGAGAGTTACTGCAGACAAATATTCGTTCATTCCAAATGCCCCATTCAGCCTGCACGGTGGATTCAACTTGGCCAAAGTCTAAATCCCTTATGTAATAGGAATTCATTATCCCGATAGGAGAGCAGTGGACAGATCACCCATTGTGTTGCCAGTAACACTGAATTAATGCCTTCTATTAGCAAGCAAAGTACGCAATCAAAGTCCCAGTTCCTATTCTCTTAATATAAGTCTATGTACACGTTCATCAAATTGTCTGCCCTGTATTGTGGACTTTTTCAATCAACGAGGATGTCTCTGTCCAGGACTTGAGGAAGTGATCTGTTGGCATCTCGGTTTGGCCCTGAGTATGAGGTACACATTCAGAGAAGCCTTCCTCGATATGTACAGGGCAGCATTCTGGCTCAGAGAGTTCTCCCATATCTTTCTGAAGATTCATCCTTGAACTCACTCTGTCAAAAGCAGCTGAACATTAACACAATAACACACACAAAATGCTGGAGGAACTCAGCAGGCCATGCAGCATCTGTGGAAAAGAGTAAATAGTTGACACTTCATCAGGACTGGAAAAGAGAGATAAGTCAGAGTAAGAAGGTGGGGAGGAGAGGAAGAAGTACTAGGGAGTAGGTGATAGGTGAAACCAGGAGAGAGGGAGGGGTGAAGTAAAGAGCTGGGAAGTTGATTGGTTAAAGAGATAAAGGACTGGAGAAGGGGGAATCTGATAGGAGAGGACAGAAAGCCACGGAAGAAAGGAAAGGAGGAGGAGCACCAGAGGGAGGTGATGATGGGCAGATAAGGAGAGAGAGTGAAATGGGAATGGGGAATGGTGAAAGAGAAGGGGGGCAGTTACTTGAAGTTCAGGAAATCGATGTCCATGCCATCAGATTGGAGGCTACCCAGTCGAAATATAAGGTATTGCTCCTCCCACCTGAGTGTGGCCTCATCGCGGCAGTAGAAGAAACCATGCTGTGACAAATCGGAATGGGAATGGAAATGGGATCTCCGGCAGGGGATCCTGCTTTTTCTGGCACACAGAGCGTAGGTGCTGGGCGAAGTAGTCTCCCAATCTACATCGGGTCTCACTGATATACAGGAGAAGTGACGCCTCACCTGGAAGGACTGTTTGGGGCTCTGAATGATAGTGAGGGAGGAGGTGTAGGGGGCAGGTATGGCAGTTGTTCGTTTGCAAGGATAAGTACCAGGAGAGAGATCAATGGGGAGGGACGAATGGACAAGGGAGTTGTGTAAGGGGAGATCCCTGCGGAAAGCAGGAAATGGCGGGGGGACAAGATGTCCTGTTGGAGATGGCGGAAGTCATGGAAAGTTGTGTGTTGGATGCGGAGGACACGAGGAACCCTATGCCATGCAGCTATGCTCCTTCTGCCAGAAAAAGCGGGATCTACCACTGGCCACCTATTTCAGCTCTACTTCCCATTCCATTCTGTCATGTCAGTCCATGGCCTCCTCTACTGCCGCAGTGAGGCCACACTCAGGTTGGAGGAGCAACACCCAATGTTCTGCCTGAGTAGCCATCAATCTGATGGCATAAACATCAATTTCTCGAACTTCTGATAATTGTCTCCCCTCACCCTCACCCCCACCCTCTCATCTCTCTTTTCCAGCCCTGATGATAGGTCTTAGTCCGAAACGTTGACTGTTTACTCCTTTCCGTAGATGCTGCCTGTCATGCTGAGCTCCTCCAGCATTTTGTTTGTATTACTTTGAATTCTAGCACCTGCATATTTTCTCTTGTGATTCGGACATTATCACCGCTGTCCTGAGTAAGAGAGATTGGAAAACAATGCAGGTCGCTGAACACCACTACTCTTCATTGAAACTGTTGAATTGGTATGTGAGGAACACGGTAGTCTAGTGGTTAGCACAATGCTTTACAGTAGCAGTGTCTCGAGTTCAATTCCCGCTGCTGGCTGTAAGGAGTTCGTATGTTCTCCCCATGACTGTGGTTTCCTCTAGGTGCTCCGGTTTCCTCTCATAGTACAAAGACGTGGTGGTTAGTAGGTCATTATAAATTGTCCTATGATTAGGCTAAGGTTTAATCAGTGGGTTGTTGGGCAGCGCAGCTTGACAGCCTGGAAGGGCCTATTGTGCGCTGTATCTTAGTAAAATAAAATAAAAATTTGGAAGGGCAGATTACCTTGTTTTATTTTTCTGTATAATCAGTTATTGAACTGTAGGCAGAGAGGTCTTGCCTTAGCTGCATAATTAATAGTATAGCAACTTGTTTACAGAGCACCTTTCATGCAGGTGATATAGTTCACTGCGATAAGATGCAAACATGAAAATGAAAGACAACATAATGTTAGTTAAAAGCCAGATTAAATAAGTAGTTTAACGTTCAAAAAGTGTGTTTATTTGCTAATCTAGCAATAGAGTATGGAGTAGGCCTTTCTGGCCCTTTGAGCCACACCACCCCAGCGATCCCCAATAAACCTAATTAACCCTAACCTAATCACGGGGCAATTTACAATGACCAATTAACCTACCCAACATACATACATACATACATACATCTTTGGACTGTGAGAGCAAACTGGAGCTCCTGGAGAAAACCCACACATTGCACGGGGAAGATGTACAGAGATTCCTTACAGAACGACGCCGGTATTGAACTCCGAACTCGAGGTGTCCCAAGCTGTAACAGCGGCATACTAACCGCCACGCTACCGTGGCACCTCCGGAGAAATGTATTATCAAAGTATATATGTCACCAAATGTGACCCTGAAATTCATTTTCTTTCAGGCATTCACAGGAAATACAAAGAAACAACAAAAAATAATAATAAGCAAGCAATAAGTATGGAGAGCATGAAGTGAAGAGTCCTTGAAAGTGAACCCAGTATTTGTGGGAACAGTTCAGTGTTGGGTTCAGTGAAGTTATCCCCTTTGATTCAAGAACCTGATGGTTGAAAAGTAAATAACAAATGGAAATTAGCAATAAATATTGAGAACATGAGATAATGAGATAAAGAGTCCTCAAAGGGAGATCATTAGTTGCTAGAACATCTTGGTGATGGGGCAAGTGAGTGTAGTTATCCCCTTTTATTCAAGAGCCTGATGGTTGAGGGGTAGTAACTGTTCCAGAACCTGAGTTGATGGATGGAAGATTCAAAATAACGACTGTTTTGGAAGGAAGAAATATGGAAAGGAAATGCAAGGTAAGGACAAGGAGCTAGAGTCAGCCCTGCAGTTGTACAAATCTGCTTTACTGCTGAGTCCCTTCATTAGTCGGGATCGACCGTGATTGTTGCATCTTAGCTGTCTGTGTTGATAATGCAGTAAGGCAGTGCAGTATAGTATGGAGAGCAAGCTGTTGCCCGTGCAACAAGATCCCTCTCTCCATGCAGCTGATGAATCCAAAGGAATGGCAATGGTTGATACAGTTTGGCACCAAGGATTGCCCGTCAGTGTTGAGTTCCACATAGGACTGTCTTCGGGACTCCAGCTCCAGATTTTTCCCACAGGGTTTACCCCTGAAGCCTTCCCCACGAGTGTGTATAGCTGATAGTGTGAATGTGGAAAGGATATTTCCAATGGTGGAGGAGCCTAAGACAAGAGGATACTGTGTCAGAATAGAGGGGCGTCCACTTAGAATGGAGATGAGGAGGAATTTCTTTAGTCAGAGAGTGGAGAGCCTGGAATTCATTGCCACAGGCAACTGTGGAGGCCAAGTCATTGGGTATATTTTAGGCAGAGGTTGATAAGTTCATGATTAGTTATGGCATGAAGGAATAGGGGGAGAAGGCAGGAATTTGGGGCTGAGAGGGAAAATGGATCAATCGTGATGAAATGGCAAAGCAGACCCAATGGGCCAAATGGTCTAATTCTGCTCCTATATCTTTTGGTTTTACAGTACGGATGTGGCGAAGTTGGAGAGGATACAGGAGAGATTCAGTAGGATTAGAAAGTATTACCTATAAGGAGAGGATGGACAATCTTAGGCTGTTTTCTCCGGAGCTGTAGAGCTCAGGGACATTCTGGTGAAAGTTTATCAAAATATGAGAGCCATAGTTAGGGTTGGTAGTCAGTCTTTTTCCCAAGGTAGAAATGTCAGATACTGGAGGGCAGAGGTTCCAGGTAGGAGGAGGGAAATTTAAGAGAGATTTCCTTGGCAAAAGTTCTAAACTGAGAATGTAAGGTGCCTGAATTGCACTGCCAGGGGAAGTTGTGGAAGCAGATAGACAGTGAACAGGCAGGGAATTGAAAGTTGTAGAATATATGTATTTATGTGTGTGTAAGCTACAGCACGGAATGGACCCTTCAAGCCATGCAGACCAGCAGCCCCCGGTTTAACCCTAGCCTAATCACAGGGCAATTAACCTGCTAACCCATACATCTTTGGACTGTAGGAGGAAACCCACGGGGTCACGGTAGAATATACAAACTTCTTACAGGCAGCAGTGGGAATTGAACCCGGTTGCCTGTAGTGTAAAGCGTGGTGCTAACCACTATGCTACCATGCCGCCCTTGATGGAAGCAATGAGAGGGAGTCATGTCCTGAGTGCTGGGAGGTCTTTAATGGTTGATATTGCCTTATATTATAGCTAGGGTGCCTAAGGCTTTTGCACAGTACTGTATTTGTCAACGTGGAGACGTAGAGCGGAGAGCACGTTTGGAAATCTGGCAGGAGTAAAAGATGTTAGGAATGGCGAGGGTGGAGTGTCATGGGAGGGGTGTGGGACAGGTGGCAGAGAAGGAGTGGCAGGGGTAGGGGTGGTGCGGGTGCAGACACCCCCAGCCCGGAGACACCAGGCAAGGTCGTTTGATTCCAAACAATTGGTTTATTGATAATTACAGAATGTCTGTCTGGTGCTTCCCACTCCCTCCCCTCTCCCTTCCCCTTTTCCTAACCATGATTCCTCTCTCCCTGTCCCCTTCCCACTCTCAATCCACAATAGAGACCCAGATCAGAATCAGGTTTATCATCACTCACATGTGCCGTGAAATTTGATTGTTTTTGCAGCAGCAGTACAGTGCAATGCATAAAATTACTGCACTACTGTATAGTTTAAATTGGCATCATATTTGGAATAGACGTGATAACCCTGTTCCTTTGTTGTACTGGTCTATGTTCTATGTGTAAATCTCTTTTTAATCACAAGTGTACTTTGGAAAGGTTATTAAATTAATGACCCCAAGGATTCTGCCATTGAGATGTTCAGTGAGCTTGGAGTCTAAGTCGCAGGTATTTACGACTGAAGGCAAGGGAGTTAGATGCTTTGCAACACCTACTTGCGTGGTAAAGCTGTTGTACGTAAAGTCCCACTGTAGAATAGCAGATTTTATGTCTGTTTTGGTGGATCTCTCCTGCTCATCTCCTCACTCAGTGAGAGGTGTTTGCTCAGGGAGGGGGAAGGAAACATCTGACGATGCCTCACACCGTCAAGTTTGCTTGACGTTTGGTTGCTGTGCAGGACGGGAGTTTGAATAGTTAACGCTGCTCTGCCTAGTACAGAACAGTAGAAATAAAGGGAAGGTACCTTGTGGTAATTAATTTTCCCTTGAGCACACCTGATAAGTGTTGATTTTAATAGTTACTTTAAAACTTTGATATTTCCTTTAGTAATTGTGTATAAAGGTTTTTCATTTGCAGAATTGTTCAGATATGAGGTGCTGTGGTATTATGTTGCAAACATGCCCCACTTTCCCTGAACATTGGCCATTATTCCTGTTACTTTTTCTCTCTCTAGAACATCAAAATCATGCATCATCTATCTATCCATATCTAGCAAATGCGATCAGTTAGACTTCCGAATATCTACAGTGTTGAGGAACAGATTTTGCATGGTATAACATTTGAGAGAAATGTCTAGGTAGTAACTACAGCCCAACAGTGCTTCATTTTCAGTGTTAGCACTGTTTCACAATACTGGGATTAGCTGTACTAAACACAGCGGTAGTGCCAACGATTGGATGGTTAGAATAATGGGGTGGGATGGGAGGGAATGGGTGGTTATTTCTAGCCAATGAATTATTGAGGTGGGTGGGTTATATAATGCTGCCTTTAGGCTTAAGAACGTTATAAATATTTATTGAGAAAGTGTTTAAAGATCCTGCTTTTCCTTTTCTTTTCAGGCGTGTTTAACGAAGCATAAACCAAGGGTTTGCCAGCAGTCGTTGGATTAATTTTAAACTGTGAAAAGACCTTGCACAAGGCAAAATGCTTATAAAGGAATATCACATCCCTCTTCCCATGAGCGTTGAGGAATATCGTATTGCACAACTGTACATGATTCAGGTATGGTCTACAGTGGTTGCACATTGTAACTGACTTAATATTACTGATCAACTAATCAACCAGTAGTGCTGGATTGAAGAATGTGTGATGGTTCTGGTAACATGGAATTGGTTTGTGTTAGTGTAACATGGAGAAAATTTCCCTCTGTCCCACACAATACATTTTTAATTTTGATTCTATAACAGGCAAAGATTATTGATTCTGCCTGGTGCTGAATATTATGTCTTTGTAAGCTTTATAAATTAACTAGGTATTTGATCCAAGAATGTTGGAAAGGTAAGGCTGGAACAGTCTTTATCAGAATCAAAATCAGAATCTGGTTTTATATCAGTGGCATATATTGTGAAATTTGTTGTTTTCCAACAGCAGTACCTAATAATAAAAACAGTGTAAATTACAGTAAGAAATATATATTTTAAATAAACTCTTTATGGGCTTCCAGCTGGGTACATGATGAAAATGGCAGAGTTTCTCATCGAAACATTGGTTAAAATTGATACCCGTACCTGGCTGAAAGCCTGAGAAGAGTTTATTTGTCATATACGCCGGGAAAGCACTAGATCCTTTTTCATATGTAGTTCACTTTATTTATATATATAAATATAAAGGGGAAGAAGTTGTTCCTGAATCGTGAGTGTGTGTCTTCAGGCTCCTGTACCTCTTTCCTGACGGTAGCATTGAGAAGAGGACATGTCCTGGGTGATGGGGGTTCTTAATGATGGATGCTGCCTTTTTTAGACATTGCTTTATGAAGATGTCCTCATGCTGGGGAGGCTAGTGCCCTTGATGGAGCTGTCTGAGTTCACAAATTTCTGCAACTCACTTCGATTCTGTGCAGTAGTCCTCCCCCTATTTCAGGCAGTGATGCAACCAGTTAGAATGATTTCCATGGTAATCTGTAGAAATTTGCTAGAGTCTTTGGTGACAGACCAAGTCTCCTCAAACTCTTAATGAAATATAGTCACTGTCGTGCCTTCGTAATTCCATCAATATGTTGGGCCCAGGACCTCAGAAATGTTGACAGCCAGCAACTTGAAACTGCTCACTCTTTCCATTTGATGAGGACTGGTGTGCTTATTTTTATCCTTGACTTGCCCTTCCTGAAGTCCACAATAAATTCCTTTGTCTTAATGATGTTGAGTGCAGGGTTAGCTTGTGAGAGTGTTGTTTCACTCCAGAGTGCTCTGGCCAGATTTGGATTCAGATTTCTGTGTCACACGTACATTTAAATGTACAGTAAAATGTGCATTTGCCTTGTGGTTAGAGGAACACACCAGACCTATAAGACCATAAGATATAGAAGCAGAATTAGGCTATTTGGCCCCTCAAGTCTACTCTGCCATTTCATCATGGCTGATCCATTTCCCTCACAGTCCAAATCACCTGAATTCTCCCCATTTCCCTTCATGCCCTGACTAATCAAGAATCTATCAACCTCTGTCTTAAATATACCCAATGACTCAGCAATGAATTCCACAGATTCAGCACTCTGGCTAAAGGAATTCCTCCTCATCTTCTTTCTAAATAGACGGCCCTCTATTCTGAAGCTGTGGTCTCTGGTCCTAGATTACACCCGTCTTAGGAAACATCCTCTCCACATCCACTCTATTGAGGCCTTTCACCATTCGATAGGTTTCAATGAGGTCATCCTCATTGCTGTGAATTCCATTGGGTAGTAACCCAGAGTTATCAAACACTCCTCATATGACAAGCCTTTCGATCCCAAAACCATTTTTGTGAACCTCCTTTGAACCCCCTCCATTGGCAGCACATGCTTTCTTAGGCGAAGGGTCCAAAACTGCTCACAATACTCCAGGTGAGGCCTCAGCAGTGCCAATCAACAAGATAAATTGTCTGTGAAGCACCTTTCACTCAGTGCACTGTTCCCTTGGGCTTTACTGGACAGCCCGCTCTGGATGGAATACCCAGTTCTGTGTATATCAAGGCCATGGATGAGTGTTTTGACACTGGATGAAATAAGGTGTGTGGTTGAGTCAGGCCCAGTGTCTCCTTACTGACTATCAAAGGCTCATCTGTGTTAATACAGTCAATTACAGTTAATTGAGACACATCGGGACCTGGACATTTTGGCCCAATCAAGAGGCTGTCCCAATTAGCTGAAGCTTCTTGGAAATGGTTAAAAAGGAATTAAAAAAAAAAGACCAACTGGATAACAAATTTAAATGAAATACAGAACAAATTAGAACACTACCAATACTACTACAGTGCTATAAAATGTGTATTAGTTCCTCATAGTTATTGATGAAGAAATTCATCCAGTGTACACGGCCGTGTTCTTATGATGGACTGTAAATGAACAAAATCAGTGCAGACACCTAATGCAGATATTGGACTGCTTTCATACAATGCTATTGGCAATTGCAACTTTCAAATCTTCACTTTCATTGTAACATTCAAGATGATTGTTGATACTTTCAAATTCTTTGTAGTTTCTAACTTGTTGAAGTAGTGAAATAGTTTAATTTTCATTCCTGGCCGGTTCTGGCATCTCCAAGCCTGAATGCATGAAGCTACAGTGAGTCAGACAGTTCTGAATTGTCTTACTGCTTATTTCACGCAAACTATCAGTGGCAAAAATCACTGCTTTTTTAACACAAGCACACACAACTGACACTATTTAAAAACAGCTTGTTCTAAGCACGGTGCAATGTCTAACGGCTGCCCAAGTTCATGTGACTGGTGCTAATTAGAAACTACTCAGGAACAGTCTCCTGTCCCAATTAAGAGGCATAGTGTCCCAAATAAATGAAAGGAATCCTGCCTATTTTCTTGATAGTTTTTGTTCTATAAAGTGTTGTCCCAAATAAGCAACTGTCTCAATTAACCGATGGCACATTTAACTGGAATCCACTGTATGGTCTATGCTTTGGGAGTTCAAAAGCTCAGCCAGATGCTGCTTTAATTCTCTCAGCATTCCTGAGTGTAAGAGGACTTTACTAGCTGAGTGGATATCTCAGAAATTCTCTGAAGACTTTTCAGCTTTATCAGGCAGTGCTGACCAAGGCGATATTCCTCCATTATGATGCAAAAGGTAGTTTGGATTATGGTACAGTTATAAGGTTTGAAACTCAGTTCAGCTTCTGGTGTTGAGCTCTGGTTTCACTCAGCTTGGTTTGTTTTTGGGGAGATGCTATGACACAACACT
This sequence comes from Mobula birostris, assembly GCF_030028105.1. Lineage (NCBI taxonomy): Eukaryota > Metazoa > Chordata > Chondrichthyes > Myliobatiformes > Myliobatidae > Mobula > Mobula birostris. The sequence goes on from NC_092391.1 coordinate 52,643,737, forward strand.
CTGCCATGGATGGTCTTAAGCCCGATTATGAAAGGAGGGCTAGCAACCCCATCCCATGAAAAATTCCAAAGACCTCCTCCATGGGAGAGGTAGAACCTTTGCCTAGGAGACACAGTATTGTGCAGAAGTCTCAGGCATATGGACTGAAAGTGGGAAGGGAGCAGGGAGAGGGGAATCATGGTTGGGAAAAGGGAAGGGAGAGGGCAGGGATCGGGAAGCACCAGAGAGACATTCTATAATGATCAATAAACCAGTTGATTGAAATCAGATGACCTTGTCTGGCATCTCAGGGCAGGGTGTGATTACATCCACACCACCACCCCCTCCCCTGCCCCCTGTACTCCTTCTCTCCCACCTGTCCCACACCCCTCCCGTGGAGCTCCACCCTGCCATTCCCAGTGTCCTTTGCTCTCGCCAGATTTACACTTTCGCTCTCTGTCCACATTGACAAATACAGAACTGTGCAAAAGTCTTAAGCTCCCTAGCTATATATATATATGCCTAAAGACTTTTGCACAGTACTGTAAATGAAGTTTTGTGATGAAAACTTCCTTCGGCCCAGGACAGAGGACTCTGGCAAGCTGCTGTCAACAGCCTATGCCCCAGTAGGGGTGACGGGCTTCAGAAAAGAAGAATGCAACAGCACATAGGGCTGCTGCTTTGTGACTCTCGTGGCTCAGGTTGAACCCTGACCTTCCGTGATGTCTTTGTGCACTTTGTGTGTTCTCCCGGTGACTATGTCGACAGGCTAAATGGACACTGTAAGTTGCCCTTGTTATGGTAGAATCTGTGGGAAATTGATGGGAATGATGGGATGAATCAAAAGGGAGCTGTGTAACTGGGGAACTGAAGTCGGTGTGGGACAAAGAGCCTGTTTGCCTTGCCGCGTACTCGCTGCTGGTTGCTGAGGAACGCTCTGGAATTGAAACCAGCTACAGAAACTGTGACATGATGCCAAGTTGAGGGCTTCAGTCTTCAATGTTGTTGAGTTCAGAACTGGATGTTGAATTTACGTGGTTGTGTTAAAATTTAAGGACAACGGAGATTCCAGTTAAAAAATGGTGGTTATCTAGAGCTGTGTTAGCAAAGAAAGGGAAGAATTTTCTATAATGTAAATTATTTTTAGCTTTCCTGGGTTTGAATGATGAATCCAATAATTTGCTTAATTCATTTTTTAAATTTTAATACCTTATTCTGAAATAAAATTGAATATTAACGTCATCCTTAATATTTAGCATGCTGGTGATAGTTTTTCCATGTTTAAATTTATTTTGCTTGAAATTGATTAAACTTGGACACAGGACGTCCTGTGTTTAGCATTTCAGCTCTGTTGAGTTTTCTCATTTCCTCATTTTCATTGAACATTGATGTATAATGGGCTTAGTCGTTTTGTCAGATGTCAAACATAATTCTACCATGTGGTTTTCTAGTGTCCGAGGTACACTTTCACCATGAGGAAGGCTATGGAGGATAGTGAGAACAATGTGGAGCATAGAGTGTTTGCTCGGCCACTTTGAGATCGAGGAGATGGAGGTGTTGAGTTTCTTGGAGACCATTAAGGTATATAAGGCTCCCAGGGCCTGATGGAATATCATCTGCTTACTACAGATCGGGTAGATGTGGGTGACTATGGCGGCGTGCACTCAAGCCAGATGAGTAAGATCTTTGCAATGAGACTTTTCTAGAAAGATTTTCCTAAAACATGGAGTCCCTTTACACAATGGGAGGTGCCAAAGAGAGACGAGACAGCAATAACGGAAGGACGTGAAACACACCCAGCAACTAATGGACAAATGCTTAACTAGCTTCAAAATATCAGCGGTTGTCAGCTGGTAGTTTCAATTGACTTTAAACACCTCTGTTGTGAATGGCGATTGATCTTGCACGTAAAGAGTTCAAACTCATACATTTTACAGTGATCGATATTCATAACTGATAAGCCAACTCTGTATAAAGGTAGCAGTTCTCTGTTCAGATTTCAGAACAGTGTGGGTGGCTAGGGGCCATGCTGTTCTCCTTGTGCACAAGTAAAATAAAAAGTGTGGTTGAGTCGGGAATGTGTTCTAGGTCTCGTTATTTTACTTTAATTTATTATAGGTGACGACAGAAATTAGTAAGGTCTCTGACAGGGTCCTGCATGGCAGTCCAGCAGGTTAGATCCAAGGCAGTCTGGGAGATTGGATCCAAAATGTTTTTGGGAACAGGAGGCAGAGGGTTCTGACGGTTATCTGTCTGATCAGAAGTTTTGACTAATTGTGTACCACAGGGATGGGTGATGGGACCTCTTATGTGTGTGATGCGCATTTTTGACATGGATTTGTATGCAGGGGGTAGGAATAGTAAAGTTGCAGGTGACACACAAATTGGTGATGTCTAAGTTGGTAAAAACTCTCCAATGGATGGTCCCAAACCCGTTGCAAAGGAGCAGGGTTGGGCACGAAGCTAGCAACCCCCATCCTGTCAAAACCCAGAGCTACAGAAATGCCAGCTGAAACTCCAAAGACCTCATCCCTGGGAGAGGAAGGATCTTTACACCTGGGAACATAAGGGTGGGGCATACTCTCGGGAGCTCTAATGAACAGAGGGATCTTGAGTTGTGCAGCCTGACGGTTGGTGGAGGCACACATTCTCTCAACATTTATGAAGCATAAGACATAGGAGGAGACTTAGGCCATTTTGGCTCATCGAGTCTGTTCCATCATTCCATCATGGCTGATTTATTTTCCTTCTCAACACCTTTGAAAAACTGACTAATCATGAACCTATTAACCTCTGCCTTAAATATACCCAGTGACTTGGCCTCCAACAATAAACTCCACAGACTCACTGCTCTCTAGCTAAAGGAAACAGAGCAGCAGTTCTAGTGCTAATCCAGAGCTTTCATGACCACCTGTAGCTCTTGACGTCCATCTCCGTTGCTGCCTTGCCCTTTCCTCTTGAAGGTCCCTATGGTGAAAAAAGTGGCAAGTCCAAATGCCTAATTCCTTGCCCAGCCTGGCACTTCCAGTACAGACATTCTTTATACAGCAGGGGTTCCCAGCCTGGGGTCCATGGCATAAAAAGGGATGGGAACCCCTGTCTACACCATCTCTTCTGAACCTAATAACAACAACATATTACACTCAGACGTATTTTAAAAGCATTTTGCTCCTTTATGCTTTGTTGAGCTGAGTTTTGCATGATTGCAGAGCAGAGCAAAGATGACGTGGGGGACTAATGAAAGATAGTGGAAGTTAGGACTGAAGGAATGTGCAATTGTCCATGAATTGTCTGCGCCCATGAGCACAAATGGTGCTTTTTCCTTAATGGACCGCCTAGAGTATTGTGTGCAACTCTGGTTGTCCCACCATATGTTGAGGCTTTGGAGAGGGTGCAGAAGAGGTTCACTAGGATGCTGCCTGGATTAGAAGGCGTGTGCTATCACGAGAGGCTGGATAAACTTGGGTTGTTTTCTCTGGAGTGGTGAAGGTTGAGGGGAGATCTGATAGAGGTTTATAAGATTAAGCAAGGCATAGATAGAGTAAACAGGGTGTATCTGCTTCCCAGGGTTGAAATGTCTAATACCAGAGGGCATGCATTGAAGGGGAGAGAGGATCAGTTCATGGAGGATGTGAGGGGTAAGTTTTTTACTCAGAGAGTGGTGGATGCCTGGACTGCGCTGCCTGGTGTGGTGGTAGAGGCAAATATGTTAGAGGCTGTTAAGAGATGTTTGGATAGGCGCATGGATGTAAGGAAGATGGAGGGATATGTTCATTTTATTGGTAGGAGAGATTAGCTGGTTCAGTATGACATTGTGGGCCGAGTGGCCTGTGCTGGACTGTTCTATGTTTGGTGTTTTAGTCTCACTAGCATAATGTCATGGGCCAAAGGGCCTTTTCCTGTACTGCTCCATGTTCTTTAAGGGAACGTGAAATAGTCTGAGAAACCCAATGTAGATCTGCTGAGATGTTTATTTGATACTCTAGCAAACTGAAAAAAATCAGTGACTTCTCTTAAAATGTCAGTCTACACAATCAGGAAAGCTCACCAACGTCTCTACTTTCTGAGGAGGCTGGAGAGAGCTGGACTTTGCACATCTATACTCACATCATTCTCCAGATGTACAGGAGAGAGCATCCTGACAAGCTGCATCACTGCGCTGTACGGAAACTGCGCAGCGACGGACAGGACGGCTCTACAACAGGTCGTCAAAACTGCCCAACGACCACCGGCTCCAGCCTACCTGCCATCAAGGACAAATATACAGAAAGGTGCCGGAAACTGGCAAAGGATCCCACCCACCCTGCTTGTGGACTGTTTGTCCCACTCCCATGAGGAAGGACCCATGCCAGGACCACCAGACTCAAAAACAGTTCCTTTCCCCAAGCAGTGAGGCTGATCAACACCTCCACCCACTAACCCACCCCTCCACACCCCCCAACCTCCCAACCACCACCACTTTATCATTTCCTGTAGAGCCGCCTAACGTACAGACACTCCTGTGCCCAGTGTCACTTTATGGACATACAATCAAAATTTGTAAATAAGCTTATGTTATGTTTTTGTATTTATTGTGTTTTATTATTATTATTGTCTTCTTTATCTTATTTTGCTGCATCAGATCTGGAGTAATAATTATTTCATTCTCCTTTACATGTGTACTGAATCTTGAATATTGAATTTGAATACTCAGTCATAATTTAAATCATTTATTTTTATATTGAGGTCTTGATTATGACAACTTGAAATTTTCACTTTGAACGAAAGTGAACAGTCAGTCAGAATCAGAATCCGGTTTATTATCTCCAGCATGTGACGTGAAATTTGTTAACTTAGTAGCAGCAGTTCAATGCAATACTTAATATAGAAGGAAAAAAATAAATAATAAATAAATGTTATTCAGTATACTTTATCCAGTATACGTATATTAAATAGAGTTAAAAATTGTGCAAAAAACAGAAATACTATATATTAAAAAAAGGTGAGGTAGTGTCCAAGGGTTCAATGTCTATTTAGGAACCGTATGGCAGAGGGGAAAAAGCTGTTCCTGAATCGCTGAGTGTGTGCCTTCAGGTTTCTGTACCTCCTACCTGATGGTAACAGTGAGAAATGGGCATGCCCTGGGTGCTGGAGGTCCTTAATAATGGACGCTGCCTTTCTGAGACACCGCTCCCTAAAGACATCCTGGGTACTTTGTAGGCTAGTGCCCAAGATGGAGCTGACTAAATTTACAACCCTCTGCAGCTTCTTTCAGTCCTGTGCAGTAACCCCCTCCATTACCAGACAGTGATGCAGCCTGTCAGAATGCTCTCCACGGTACATCTAAAGAAGTTTTTGAGTTATTTGTTGACATACCAAATCTCTTCAGACTCCTCATAAAGTATAGCTGCTGCCTTGCCTTCTTTATAACTGCATCAATATGTTGGAACCAGATTAGATCCTCAGAGATCTTGACACCCAGGAACTTGAAACTGCTCACTCTCTGCGCTTCTGATCCCTCTATGAGGATTGATATGCGTTCCTGAAGTCCACAGTCAGCTCTTTCATCTTACTGATGTTGAGTGCCAGATTGTTTCTGCGTCACCACTCTACTAGTTGGCATATCTCACTCCTGTACACCCTCTTGACACCACCTGAGATTCTACCAAGAGCTATTAACCAGTTACATGTTCCTAATACAGGATAATATTATCTGTGGCTGACTAAAGGCAATCTATGTATGCTAAGTAATTTTAGACCATATAGGAGCAAATTAGGCAATTTGGCCCATCGAGTCTGCTTTGCCATTTTGTCATGGCTGATCCTTTCTCACTCTCAGCCCCAATTTCCTGCCTTTTGTCCATTTCCCTTCATGCCTTGACTAATCTAGAATCTATCAACCTCTGACTTAAATATACCCAATGACTTGGCCTCCATAGCCGTCTGTGGCAACGAATTCCACAGATTCACCACTCTCTGGCTAAAGTGGACAGTTGTCTGAGTGGTCAGAGTCAGAGTGGTGATCTTGAGGCTCTAGTTCTTCCAGGCTTCAGGCAGAGAAAGAAAATCTCAAGGTTAAGTTTTTTTTGTTCATCCCTTCTTTATATCTACTCAGCTAGGATAGTAGAGATGCCAGGCAGGATAGTTGAATGCTCCTCTTGTTGGATGTGGAAAGCAAGGAGACCTCCAGTGTCCTTGACGTCTACAGCTGCGAGAACTGCAGCTGCTGCAGCTTCCAGCAATCCACATTAGGGTGTTGGAGCTGGAACTGGATGAACTCATTTGTGAGGCTGAGGGGGTGAAAGATAGGATATATAGAGAGGTAGTTACACCAAAGGTGCAGGACACAGGAAACTGGGGGGTGACAGTCAGGAAGGGGTGAGGGGTTAAGGAGCCAGTGCAGGTACTCCTGTGGCCACCCTCAACAACAGGTCTATCACTTTAGATACTGTTGGTGAAGGGGGGGTGGAATTTGACCTAACAGAGGAAAGATACAGTGGTTGGGTCTTGGGCACTGATTTTGCTTCTGTGACTCAGAAGGGAACGGGGTAGAAGAGGCCCACTATGGTGATAACGGATTCGTTAGGGGAACGGACAAGAGGTTCTGTGGATAAGAACGAGGTACCCAGATGATACGTAGCCTGGGGCCGCAGGATCTGGGATATCTCAGATCAAGTCCTCAGCATTCTTAAGTGAGAGGGTGAACAGCCAGAAGTCGTGGTCCATGTAGGTACCAATGACATGGGTAGGACGAGTGATGAGGTTCTGCATAGAGAGTTCAGGGAGTTAGGTGCTAAGTTAATGGGCAGGACCTCCAGGGTCGTGATCTCAGAATTACTACCCGTGCCATGTGCTAATGAGGCCAGACTAGGATTATACAATTTGAAACGTGGCTAAGGAGTTGATGTAGGAGGGTGGCATAAGATTTGATGGATCATTGGGCTCTCTTCCAGGGAAGGTGGGACTTGTACAGAGGGACAGTTTGCACATGAACAAGAGGGGGACTAATATCCTAGCAGGAAGGTTTGTTAATGCTGCATGGTGGGGTTTAAATTAGGGTTGCAGGGGGGTGGGAACCAGAGTGCCAGAGCAGTTAGTGAAGAGGTTGTGGAGGCAGATGTTGGTATGACCTCAGACAAAGTTAGGAATCAAAAGGTTGAGCATGGTGCAACTAGTGTCCTGAGCTGCATATATTTCAATGCAAGAAGTATCGTAGGAAAAGCAGATAACAGTGCTGAAGATGAGGTAGCTGGTTTACTAACAGGCAATGTGTAGTGAGGAGAGGCTGTTGATAGGGCAAAATTGCAGTCAACAGGATGAGTTGCAATGTAAAAGGCGGACAAAATCGAAAAGGGTGAATACAGAACTGAAAGTGTTATATTTGAATGCATGCAGTGTACAGAATAAGGTATAGGAACTTGTAGCACGGTTACAGATTAGCATGTATGATGTTGTAGACATCACTGAATCATGGCTGAAAGAACATTATAGCTGGGAGCTTCATGTCCAAAGATATTCATTGTATCGAAAGAACAGGTAAGAAGCCAAAGTAGGCAGTGTCACTTCGTTGGTTAAAAAAAAATGAGATCAAATCATTAGAAAGAGGTGTCATAGTGTTGGAAGGTGTTGAATCATTGTGGATAGTGCTAAGGAACTGCAAGGGTAAAAGGAACCTGGCGGGAGTTGTAGATACACCTCTAAATGGTAGTAAGGATGTGGCTAACAAATTACAATGGGAGATAGAAAATATGTGTCAAAAAGACAAGGTTGCAATAGTCATGGGGGAGCTTCAGTATGCAGGTAGATTGGAAAAATCAGGTTTTTGCTGGATTCCAGGACGGGAAATTTCTAGAATGCCTATGAGATGGCTTTTTAGAGCAACTTGTAGTTGAGCCCAGTCGGGGATCAGCCAGTCTGGATTGGATGATGTGCAATGAACCAGAATTGATTAGAGACCTTAAGGTAGAAGAATCCTTAAGGGGAAAGTGATCATAATATGATTGAATTCACCCTGAAATTTGGCAAGGACAAGCCAAAGTCAGATGTATCAGTATTACAGTAGAGTAAAGGAAAGTACAGAGGCAAGAGAGAGGAGTTGGTCAGAATAGATTGAAAAACAAACTGGCTGGAATTTCTGGAAGCAATTTGGAAGGCACAGGATATATACATCCCAAAGAGGAACATGGAGGATTAGTAATGATCTTTCAGGAACCACAAGATTTTGGAATGGTTCCAGAAGACTAGAAAATTGCAAATGTCACTCCACTCTTCAAGAAGGGAGAGGGGCAGAAGAAAGGAAACTATAGACAAGTTAGTCTGACCTTAGTGGTTGGGAAGATGTTGGAGTCGATTATTAAGGATGTGGTTTTAGGGTAGTTGGAGGCACATGATAAAATAGGCTGTACTTAGCATGGTTTCCTCAAGGGAAAATCTTGCCTGACAAATCTGTTGGAATTCTTTGAAGAAATAACAAGCAGGGTAAGCAAAGGAGAATCATTTGATATTGTTTACAAAGTGCCATACATGAGGCTGCTTAACAAGCTATGAGTCCATGGTATTACAGGAAAGATTCTAGCATGGATAAAGCTGTGGCTGTTTGGTAGGAGGCAAAGAGTGGGAATAGAGGAAGTCTTTTCTGGTGGGTTTCTGGTGTCTAATGGTTTTCCACAGGGTTCTGTGTTGAGACTGATTCTTTTTATGTTATATTTCAATAATTTGGATGATGGAATTGATGGCTTTGTTGCAAAGTTTGCAGACGATTTGAAGATATGTGGAGGGGCAGGTCGTTTTGAGGAAGTAGAGAGGCCACAGAAGGACTTAGATTAGGAGAATGGACAAAGAAGTAGCATGAGGAGCCGGGAAAACGTGGAGAGATACAGGCCTAACATGGGAAAATGGGGTTACTGCGGGTAGGCATTAACAGGATGGGCTGAAGGGTCAATGTCCATTCTGAAATATGGAGGAAACAGGCCAAGGATTTGAAATCCAGGGTAAGAATTTTACATGCTGAGGCGTTACTTCACTAGGAGCCTGAGGTTTTTATTCATGAAGGGTTTGGGCATTGCTGCCCAACACAAATTATCCCTGAACTGAGGGCTTGCTGGGTCGTTTCAGCAAGAGTGTAAAGCTATGCTGCGATTGGAGTCACATGTGGGTCAGCTGGGATCAGGGCCACATGAATGAAGCAGCTGGGCTTCTGCATCTGCTCATTTTATGGCCGTGGGTACAGGTGCTTTTGCATAGATTAGGTGGTCAGCAAAGACGTGGATGATGGATGAACACAGGTAATTTAGGACGTAGACAACAGAGATTGGGATCGGCCAGTTCATGCAGGATAGAACACATTGCGGTAAGAATGGTTTGAGCATGTGAAGGGTAACAGCGTTTTGTCCACAGGCCTGTGTTCGAAGTGACCCAGGGGCCATTTCACATGATGAGTCACATCAGGCTGCGGTCTTTCTCACAGTCAACATCTTCTACTGAATTAATAGAATTGACGGAGTCCATTATGTAAGCTAAATACCCTGCTCATGTGCCAGGCTTCAGTAAAGAGCTTACACAGGGCTCTGTAAAGTGATTGCGCTACATAACCCGAATGAGATTAACTTGTAAACATATTTATTGTTCAGACTTTGAATTTAACAAACAGCTGAATGGATTTTGTTAAGATAACAATAGTTTCTTTAAAACACAAGAAATTTTGCAGATGTTAGAAATCTTGAGCAACACACACAAAGTGCTGAAGGAACTCAGCAGGTCAATAACAGTTCAATGGTTCCATTTAATATCAGAGAATGTATACAATATACAACCTGCAATTCTTACTCTTGGCGGACATCCTTGAAACAGAAGAAAACCCCCAAAGAATAAATGACAGGAGAAACGTAAGGTCCCCAAAGCCCCCATTCCCCCACGCAGAAGCAGCAGCAAGCAACATCAACCCTCCCCTCCCCTAATTATTCTAGCATAAAGTATCAGCACCCACCATACCAGGAACAACAAAGTCCCCAAAGAGAGACCATGTATACAATACATCAAAAACTATCTGTTCACTCCAACATTTTCGACATCCCACAGGCACTCTTTCTCACTAACAAGGGAGAGATAGATATTGCTCCTTCCACAGCGACAGGGGAGACAACTGTCATTATTTCAATGTTACAGTCAGTCTGAAGTGTTGCTTTTTATCCCAACTCAAGAATCGGCTGCAGGCTCTCCCTCACCGTCGAGAGAGAGAGAGAGATTGATCGATTTACCAAGTACCGAGCTCTCTGACAGCCACTCTTGCTGGCCTGGATGTTCCGGCTTCCGATACGCTTCAGTTTGCGACACCGGTGAGAATCCGTGTCCACAGGGCTGTGCAGGCTCCGAAGGCGCCTGACTTCAAGCCGGACTTGGACATAGTGAAACGCAGTCAATCGGCGAGCTCCAAGAATGGGAACATGCCACCGTGCAGAACTGCAGTTTTGAGTGCCGCTGTAGACCAAAGATCCCGATAGGACCCCAGCCACTCTGAAGAAGAAAACAGAGACATTAGAAGAAGAATTTAACTGTTTAGCTGATGAGTTGGGAGGAGTTACTCTCTAGTGCCATCTTTAGCTCTGCCTACATGCAGCATCTATGAATGGGAATAAACAGTTAATGTTTCAGGTTTCTTCAGGATAAATACACAAGATTCTGCAGATGCTGGAAATCCAGAGCAACACACACAAAATGCTGAAGGAACTCAGCAGCTCAGGCAGCACCTATGGAAATGAATTAACAGTCGATGTTTTTGGAGAAGGAATCTGAGTGAACTGTGGGAGAAAGGGAATTGTTTCTTTGTCCTTGGGCTTCTCATTTGGTCCTGTGTTGCTATCCAGTGTATCCATGTCACCCCCCCCCCCAGTAATCCTGACCTGATCGGTCTTTGATCATTTCCAGCATTAATTACTGCCATAAGGCCGTAAAACATAGTATGAATTAGGCCATTTGCCCGTTGAGTCTGTTCCGCCATTTCATCTTGCTTCTCCAATTCCTTCTCAACCCCCATTCTCCTGTCTTGTTTGTAAGTTAAGTGGTTTATTGTTTTCGGACAAATTGCAGACTGTGACGTGGTCTTTAGCTGTGATCTTTATTTGGAGCAGATACTATCATAGATTTATTACAATGAAAGGAAATGTTGGGTTTTAAATAGTCACATTTACAATGACAAACTTTGTATCAGGGTTAATACATATAAAACTTTAAGCCACAATCAAAGTTCAAAGTAAATTTATTATCAAAGTACATACATGTCACCATAAACAACCCTGTGAATCATTTTCTTGCGGGCATTCACAGTAAATACAAGAAACACAATATGATCAATGAAAGACCGCATCCAGCAGGATGGACAGAAGACAACAAACTATGCAAATACAAAAAGCAAGAAAAAATATTAATAATAATAGTAAATAAGCAATAAATATCGAGAACATGAGATGAAGAGTCTTTGAAAGTGAGTCCATAGGTTGTGGGAAAAGTTCAGTGATGGGGTGAATGAAGTTGAGTGAAGTTATTTCCTTTAGTTCAAGAGCCTGATAGTTTCTGAACATTTCTGAACATGGTGGTGTTGGTCCTGAGGCTTCTGTACCTCCTTCCTTATGGTAGCAGCGAGAAGAGAGCATGACCTGAATTGTATGGGTGATGATGGATGCTGCTTTCTGCATCATTGCTCCATATAGATGTGTTCAATGGTGGGGAGGTCTTTATCCATGATGGATTGGGCCATATCCACTACTTTTTGTAGGGTTTTCAGTTCAAATAAAACTAACCTTTAATATTTATCAAGTTGTGCTTTGTATGATGGTCATCAATTCTGTTATCTATATCACTGACATATAATGTAAAAAGAATCGTTCCCAATACTGACCCCTGTGTAACACCTCTAGTCACTGGCATCCAACCAGAAAAGGCCCTCTTTATTCCCACTCTTTGCTTCCTGCTAATCAGCCAATGCTCTATCCATGCTAGTATCTCTGCTGTAATACAATGAACTCGTATCTTACTTCACAAATTGCTCCCATACTAGCTGATATGCATTGGCTTCCTGAATTGATTTTAAAGTTCTCTGACATAATTTTAAAGGTCTTAATGGTCTGGGACCAGAGTACGTTACGGACTCGTTCTGGTTTTGTAATCCTGCTCGAGCTCTCAGGCCGGTCTTTCGCCGGTCTCTTAAATTTAAACAGTCTCCCACAAAAGATCATTGACAGGTCATTTTTTTTTAAACTATGCTCCTCAACTGTGGATTTCAAATTCTAAAACTGTAAGAGATGTAGACTCAGTTATCTATTTATTTATCTATTTATTTATTTATTTATTGGGATACCGCATGGAAGCAATCCCCTGATCTAATCAGGGGACAATTTACAAGGACCAATTAATCTACCAGCTGGCATGTATTTGGACTGTGGGAGGAAACCCATGTGGCCACGGGGAGAACATACAAACTTCTTACAGGTAGTGGCAGGAGTTGAACCTGGGTCGCTGGTACTGTAAAGCATCATGCTAACCACTATGCTAACCTTGCTTTTGACTGACATCTTTTTGTCTTTTATTTTCTTGCTTATTTTTAGTTTTTGTTTTAATGTTTGCACTTCATCCCATTGTAAAGCACTTTAAACTATATCATCTGTATGAAATGTGCTGGATAAATGAAGTTTTTTTTAATCTCGCCTCAAGCTTGTAAAACCTGAAGTACGGGCACAGCCAGGCACACTCATTTCTCGATTGCTAGGAGCTTTCAGACTATTATTATTATGTCCCGATGGTTATTATGGATTGTCCTACCTGTAATAATGGATCAACAGTTATATAATTTGTGGGTCTCTGACTCTTAAACTGGACTGGGTTTGTATTTATAGTAAGGTATGGTGTCTTTTATAAGTTTGTATTTTAAAGCAAGATTTTGGTGAATGATGTCTGCCACTTGATTGTGCCTGTGTAAGTTATCAGATTGAGTTAAACTGCAGTAGGATCCTGCAATGTGTTGGATTGTTTCTGGTTTCTCTTGGCATTTTCTACATTTATTGTCTTGAACTTGTTGGTCTTTTATTATGTAGTTTTGATAATTTTAGGTGTTAACCACCTGGTCCTGTATTGCCACAAGGTTTCTGTTTCTGGGAAGAGGTCTCCAAATCTAAGCCGGGCGTTCGATACTTTCTTGTTGACATCTAGTTGTTCAGGTCATGGGAATGCCTTCCATTGGTTAACTTTTCCTTCTATCATGATAATTTCTTCATTTTTCTGGGTTGTGCATTCACAAGGAGGGGAGGAGAAGATGGCGGCACGACGCAGCGCACGCGGCCGCTACAGAATGATATCGGTATTTGTTAAGTAGGTACCATGCACAATACTGATTTGATGGAGACAGACGTGAGAAGCACGGAGGAACATCTGGAGAAACTTCTGAAATACCCACTTCGCTGCCGCTGTTACTGTGCAATTGAGAATCTCCGGAGGGAAGGCCCCAAATCCTCGGCTTTGCCTATTGCTTGGTGGCCGGGGTCGAAGCGCTCAGCAGACATGGTGCTCGGTGTCGGAGGGCTGGTCGGAGGCTCGAAGTTTTCGGACAGACTCAAGTTGGGTGCTCCCAGGGTGCTGCATCGGCAAGTTTGCGGTGCTGGAGGTTCATTGCAGGGAGAGTTTTTCTTCCTTCTACAGTCTGCGTGAGATGATGAGACTTTCGAGAGGCCTTGAGACTTTTTTTTTACTGTGCCCATGGTCTGTTCTTTATCAAATTATGGTATTGCTTTGCACTGTTGTAACTATATGTTATAATTATGTGGTTTTTGTCAGTTTTTCAGTCTTGGTCTGTCTTGTGTTTCTGTGATATCATACTGGAGGAACATTGTATCATTTCTTAATGCATGCATTACTATATGACAATAATAGAGGACTGCGTGTCCTCATGATCTTAAAATCTAAATCTAAATTTAAGTTTAGTGGTGTATTCTTACCAGAATTGCATATGCTCACATGGAATGCTGAAATTTGATTTTGCTGATGAAAATTTCTCCTCAGAAGTTTTATCTTACTGTTGTGTAATTTTTTTTTATGGCTGTTATTCCTCTTCCTCCTGTCCTAGGCAGTGTTAATGTAAGTGTGTTGGAGTGTACATAGTGTTTTCTAAAATTTGTCATTTCAGTTCTTACTTTTCTTTGTAAACTTTCCAGATCAGTTTCGGACCAAGATATTCTGCCAAAAGAATACGTTAATATGGGTGTAGCAAAAGTGTTTATTGCCTTGGTTATATTTTTACTATTGAGCTCTGTTTGGCAGATTTTTTTAAGCCTTGACTGAAATTTTCTTTTCTGTTGGAAATTTTTCCTTTATTGCACTATGATCAATTTTCTTTGCTGTTGATATCCCAGATACTTAAATGTTTCATACTCATCCATCTGTTGTATTGTATCCTGCTGCTCTGTTTTGTCTTCTGTTAGCTTTATTGCACCTTACTTTATGTTTAATGTTCTGCACTTATCCTATCCAAAGTTCCTGTTATTATCTTTAGAAAATGATTCTACTACTTGGATTAAGTGCTTTAGCTTTACTGATGAAGAAGTGTATAATTTCAAACTGTCCATGTATAGAAGGTGTGTCAAGATATAATTTATTTGGTTGTTTCTGATTTCTACCCAATTTTTGTAAAATTCGGTCAATAAGAGAGGGGGTTTAAAGCTAGACAAACCATAGTGGGCTTAGAGAATTGCCCTGGAAAATGCCTCGGTTTGTTTTGATAACGGTGGTTGTTCTCTTTTGGTTGTTAATAGATAGGGTGATTATAGTATTTTTTTTGTTTGTGATAGACCACTTGAAGCTGAACACAATTATAACTTAAGACTACTTGTATCACCTGGGAATTCGGAGAAACAAGAAATGAACTTTTATTGGATATAATGCGTTAAATTGCATAACGGTGCTGACACTTTGCAGTAGTTCAACTAAGCTAAAAATGTTTTGCTGATGATTTTATTTGTACTCAGTGTCTGAGGCTTCTCGCTTAAGTGTCCAACAATATTCAGCCAGCATTGATGGATTCCAGTTGCCCTGATATTGTTTCTCCATAACCGCAAGTCCCAGTGAAACCTTTCACCATGCTGGTCACTGTCACTGACAGCACCAATATTTGCAGGGAAGAAGGCTAAATGGGAATGCAGAAAATGCAGAAAATGTATCTGTGACATGTTGTACTTCAAGGTTTTGTATGCTTGGAGCATGTTGACAACCAGCTGCAGGTAGTTTGGTGCTCTATTTGCCAAGGAAATTTTCAACAACATTCTTGAATGCCTTCCATGCTATTTTCTCTGGTCCCACTAGAAGATCTTCAAATTGCCTGTCACTGGTATTCTGTTTGATTTGTAGACCAACAAAAATGCCTTCCCTAATTAATCTTGGCACTAGTTATTCTGACTTGAATTATGAATTGAAATAACAAATGTAGGTGATTTAAAAAATAAAGGTGTGTGATAGAGAAATTTCATGGTGAGTTTCATGATTGGCAGCCCTAAATCCAGGAGATACACTCATATGTGTATTTGCAAAATCTTTGTGGTCCTGTGATATCATTTCAATGCTTTTAAATGTTAAGGGTAAAGGGTAATCCAATTTCTTATGATTCTGATACTTAATCAATATTTGGGCATGATTTGCATGTATATTAACTCTAATGGCAATTATTGTGGAAATGATTGGAACTGGCTTATGACAAACCCTTTGATGTTGTAGAAAGCACTTGAACCCTGCGATAATATAATGAGTATTTGAAAGTTTTGGATTTTATTTATTGAAAATACATCTCCATGATTTAGAGTTGTAGAAACCCACAGCACAGAAGACTTGTGCTGAATCATTTAAACTGTCTACTCCCATCAACCTGTGCCGGAACCTTAGCCCCGGCCATCCATGTACAGTACCTATCCAAACTTCTCTTAAACAGCACTTGTGCTGGCAGCTCATTCCACGCTCTCACACCTCTCTGCGTGAAGAAATTCCCCCTCATGTTCCCCTTAAACTTTTCACCTTTCACCCTTAACCAATGACCTCTGGTTGCAGTCCCACCCAACTTCAGTGGAAAAAGCCCGCTTGCATTTACCCTATCTATACCCCTCATAATTTTGTATATCTCTATCAAACCTCCTCTCTATCTTCTTCATTCCAAGGAATAAATTCCTAATCTGTTTAATCTTTCCTCTTAACTCAGATTCTCCAATCCCAGCAACATCCTTGTAAATTTTCTCTGCACTCTTTCAAACTTATTTACAACTTTCTTGTGAGTAGATGACCAATACTGCATGCTATACTCCCAAATTAGGCCTCCCCAAGTTACCTTACACAACTTTAACATAACATCTCATCCTCTGTGCTCACTAGTTTGATTTATGAAGGCCAATGTGTCAAAAGCTTTCTTTACGACCCTGTCTACCTGTGAAGCCACCTTTAACGAATTATGTACCTGTATTCTCGGATCCCTTTGTTCTACCGCGCTCCTTGGTGCCCTACCATCCACTATGTAAGACCAACCCTGGCTGGTCTTTCCAAAGTACAGCTCCTCACACTTGTTTGTATTAAATTCCATTTGCCATTCTTCCAGCGGGTCCAGATCCTGCTGTAAGCTCTGATAGTCTTCCTTGCTGTTCACTGCACCCCTGGATCTTTGCTGCCAGGAAGTGACTGAATGTGGGTTCTGTGCAGAATCTTTGGGCTTGTAAATGCATTGTGAACTACACAAACCATAAACACTGTGTTATATACAACTCGTCATGAAATGAACTTGCAAAGCTATAGAAATGAACCGGAAATCAGAAAAACCCATTTGATCAATCAGAAATGTTCCTGACCATGTTCCCATGTTCCATGGGAAGTCTTGGCTTTGAATATTTCCTACCACTGTATATGTATGAAAAAAAACATTGCCTCACACATCTTCTGCAAACTTGATCCTCCCATCTTAAAGCAGTACCCTCCAATATTTGATCTTTCCACTCTTGGATAAAGACTTTGACTACCTTCCCTAATAATGCCTGTCATAATTATATAAACCAATATCACGTCTCCCCTCAGCCTCCGGCACTAAAAGAAATAGAATTCAAGTTTGCCCGTCCTTCCTTTATAGCTAATACTTTCTAATACAGAGAACATCCTGCTGAGCCTCTCCTGTACCCTCTCCAAAACCTCCACATCCTTCCTGTAACACAAAGACCAGAACTGCACACAGTCCTCCAAATGTGGCCTAAGCATAGGGAGAACTTGACTTCCTAACTTTTATACTCAACTCTCCAACCGATGAGGGCAAGTTTTCTGTCGGACCCATCTACTTCCATTGCCATTTTTTAGGAGCTAAGGACTCACCACTCCCCTCGCAAGATCTCTCTCTGCACATCAGTGCTTCTAAGAGTCCTGCCATTGCTATAGATGTGTAGTGGAGACTATATTGATTGGCTGCATTGTGACCTGGTATGGAAACACCACTGCCCTGGAACAGAAAAGCCTACAAAAAGTAGTGGATATGGCCCAGTCCATTCTGGGTACAGCCCTCCCCACCATTGAGCACACCTACACAGAGCACTGTCGCAGGAAAGTCGCATCCATCGCAAGGACCCCCAGCACCCAGGGCATTCTCTCTTCTTGATGCTACCATCGAGAAGGAGGTACAGGAGACTCAGGACTCACACCACCAGGTCCATAAGCAGTTACTAACCCTCATCCCTAGGTTCTTGAACCAAAAGAAATTACTTCAATCAACTTCACTCGCCTGAACACAGAACTGTTTCTTCAACTTATGAACTCACTTTCAAGGACTCTTCATCTCATGTTCTTGATATTTATTGCTTATTTATTATTATTTTTTCTTTTTGTTTTTGCATTTTGTTGTCTTTTGCACGTTAATTGTTTGTCCTGTTGGTGTGCGGTCTTTCATTGACTCTATTGTGTTTCTTTGTATTTACTGTGAATGCCTGCAAGAAAATGTATCTCAGGGTTGTATGTGCAGACATACATGTACTTTGATAGTAAATTTACTTTGCACTTTGATTTGGTGCTGGAATGCATGGCGACACTTGCAGGCTCCCCCAGAATGTCCTTAGGTTGTGTCAATTGTTAATGCAGATGACATTTTGCTGTATGTTTTGATGTACATTGATAAATAAATCTGAATCAGAATCTACTGTATACTCTCCCCTTCCACTTGACCTCCCAAAGTGCAACACCTCACACTCGACAAGTTAATCTCCATCTGCCATTTCACTGCCCACATTTCCAGCTTGTCCATGTCCTGTTGAATCCTTTGACAACCTATTCACTTATCGATTGATTGATTGAGATAAAGCACGGAGTAGGCCCTTCTGGTCCTCCAAGCTGCGCTGCCCAGCAACCCCCGATTTAACCCTAGCCTGATCACAGGACAATTTACAATGACCAGCGAACCTACAAACCGGTATGCCTTTGGACTGTGGGAAGAAATGGGAGCACCCAGAGGCAACCTGTGGGGTCACTGGGCGAACATAACGCCTTACAGACAACAGCGGGATATGAGCCTGGGTTGCTGGTAGTATAAAATGTTGTTCTAACCACTATGCTACCATGCTGCCCATAGTCCAAGCTCCTGATCTCTGTGGAACATTACTGGTCATGGACTACTCATTATAGTTTGTCCATTCTTCCTGTGACTGTGTGGATTTCCTCCAGGTGCTCCGGTTTCCTCCCATAATTGGTCACATTGGTGCAGTTGGGCAGCATGGGCTCAATGGGCTAGAAGAGCCTGTTACAGTGCTGTAGTTCAAAAGTTCAAAGTAAATTTTATTATCAAAGTACATGTGCTACCATATACAACCCTAAGATTCATTTTCCTGTGGGCATACCCAGCAACTCTATAAAATAGTAACTACAACAAGATCAATGAAGGATCAACCAGAGTGCAGAAGACAACAAACTATGCAAATATAAATAAATAGCAATAAATAATGAGAACATGAGATAATGAGTCCTTAAAGTGAGATCATTGATTGTGGGGCAAATGAGTGTAGTTCCCTTTCTATTCAAGAGCCTGATGGTTGTGGGGTATTAACTGTTCTTGAACCCTAGTGGTATGAGCCCTGAGCCTCCTTAACCTTCTACCTGATGCCAGCAACAAGAAGAGAGAATGGCCTGGGAGGTGAGAATCTCTGATGATGGATGCTGTTTTTCTCCGACAGTGTTTCATGTAAATGTTTTCAATGGTTGAGAGGGCTTTACCAGTGATGTACTAGACTGAATCTTCTAACTTCTGTAGGATTTTCCATTCAAAGGCATTGGTATCATTTCTGTCTTAGGGACTCCAGCTCCAGATTTTTCCTCGGGGCTTATTCTTGAGTGTGCATAGCCTCAAGGCAGCGGAGGTTTGAGATCAGAGTTTTCCATCTCCTAGATGAGCTGCCAACCACTGCCTAAAGTGACTGGATTTAAGACACCAGTAACCCGCTTTGCCCCTTTTCCTGTCAGTAGAAACGGTTCCACTGGGCTTAGTAGCTAAGCCACGCGTGAAGGCCAGGAGCTGGACTTGGTTGTCAGAGGCTATTTGAGACACACGGCTTTAGGAGCATTTAATAGGTAGTGGAGCTCACCCCCACTGCCACCCCCAGCTATAACAACCTTAAGGAACCTGTAAATTGCTGATTAAAAAGTGTTTTTTTTTGGATATATGGTTATTGGTTATATTTATAGCTTTGTCAAGTTACATATGGAACAGTAATTCTGTTTCATGTTTTTTAATACAATCAGTTAATCATGATAGCATGTTCTTTGTTCCCTGTGTTGTCTTGATGCAGCTGTGTAGATCCTCAATAATTTTCCTTGCCTTTGGAGTTAATTAGTCAGCATTTAATTACTCCAAATCAGCAGCTAGACTACATCATATTGGCAATATTATTGACTTAAAAAGCAATTAAACAAAATCAGTCCAGCTGATTAAGTAAATGCGGTATATAGTCTAATTAGGCTGATAACCTTAAACATTTATTATTACTCTTTAAATGAAATAAGTTTTCATAGATTGCTTTTGTAGAATGGTGGGTAGCTTATGCTCTAAGATGACACTTGCGAATTTCAGTGACTTCTGGCTGGTGGCCAATGAAACAAGGAAAACAACAAAATACTTTGTTAATCATTCTTTTCTGGTAAGCAATCATCACAAGCAATGGTCTGTAACTTCCCTTTGGTCTCGGGAGGCAATTTGATGTGGCAGAACCAAGGCGAGACAGCGGGAATGTCGCCAGGAGCAAGGAAGACCTGAGCTTCAATCCATTTAAGCATTGGGCTGAACTGGAAAGGTCAGTATAGGCCAAATCGAGGCAACAGGGTCCAGGTCTCAGAAAGTATAGACTAAACCCGATTTTTAGATGGTCTGAGGTGAGGGACAGATTGAAAAGATAAGGGTGTCAGGACCCGAGGTGAGGGACAGATTGAAAAGATAAGGGTGTCAGGACCCGAGGTGAGGCACAGATTGAAAAGGTAAGGGTGTCAGGGCCCGAGGTGAGGGACAGGTTGAAAAGGTAAGGGTGTCCGGGCCCGAGGTGAGGGAATCAGGGCCCGAGGTGCGGGACAGATTGAAAAGGTAAGGGTGTCAGGGCCCGAGGTGAGAGACAGATTGAAAAGGTGAGGGTGTCAGGGCCCGAGGTGAGGGACAGGTTGAAAGGTAAGGGTGTCAGGGCCCGAGGTGAGGGACAGGTTGAAAAGGTAAGGGTGTCCGGGCCCGAGGTGAGGGAATCAGGGCCCGAGGTGCGGGACAGATTGAAAAGATAAAGGTGTCAGGGCCCGAGGTGAGAGACAGATTGAAAAGGTAAGGGTGTCAGGGCCCGAGGTGAGGGACAGATTGAAAAGGTAAGGTATATCAGGGCCCGACGTGAGGGACAGATTGAAAAGGTAAGGGTGTCGGGGCCCGAGGTGAGGGACAGATTGAAAAGGTAAGGTATATCAGGGCCCGATGTGAGGGACAAGCCGGTTCTGCTCTCTGCTCCACTCTGCTGCACTAAGGGTCTGTGAACAGACTCTCTGTGGGCTTCAGTTGAGAACATTATTTGCCTGCATGGCTTGTTTCTTTTCCTCTGCACATTGGGTGTTTGATGGTCTTCTATTTTGTTATGGGTTCTTTTGAGTTTCTATGTTTCATGGCTGCCAACAAGGAGACGAACCTCAAGGTTGTATAATGTATACATATTTTAATAATAAACCTAATTTGAACTTTGGACTTGAAATCAAAGATACGTTATGATGAATGCAGGAAGTGGTTTTCTGATGAGATGCACATGTGGTGGAAAGAAATTGTTGTGAGGAATAGTCTGTGGGAAAAGGAGACACGGTACTAACCTGCTCTCATTTTATTCAGATGTTCCCAGGGAGTTATCATATTTCCAGCCTCAGTACATTGCTTTGTTATTTTTAGTGATCTTTAAGGAATAACGCCTACAACAATTACCTGTGTTCATGGAATCACCCAGTGTGTAGGCTGACTATTCAAAACATCCTGTCACTGTTCACTGTATCAACCTGTTCCTCATCATTTCTCTCCACTGCCCTTCCTCCACTGTGCTGTAAAACTTCTCTCTCCCAGTATTTATCCAGTTCCTTATGGAACATCCATACTGAACATGCTTCCAAAAGAATACCTTCAATCTTGACTGTGAAAGTAACCCAAAAGATCAATTGGTATCCACACGGGTGACCAACATGCTTTCCATTCTGTTGTCAATTGCCTGCAGAACGAACTATTTTCTTCTTAGAGTCATGGAATCACAGGAAACTACAGCACAGAAACATCACTTCAGCTCATCTAGTCTGTGCCAAACAACTTAAACTGCCTACCCATCGACCTGCACCAGGACTATAGCCCTCCATACCCCTACCATCCATGTACTTATCCAAACTTCTCTTAAACATTGAATTCAAGCTTGCATACACATTTGCTTTCAGCTCATTCCACACTCTCACATCCCCCGAGTGAAGAAGTTACCCCCTCCATGTTGCCCTTGAACTTTTCATCTTTCACCCTGAACAAATGACCTCTAGTTGTAGTCCCACCCAACCTCCAACCTCAAAGCCTGCTTGCATTTACCCAACCAATACCCCTCATAATTTTGTATACCACTTTGAAATATCCCCTCAATCTTCTACATTCCAAGGAATAAGGTCCTAACCTATACAGTCTTTCCTTATAACTCAGGTCCTCCAATCCTGGACCATCTTTGTAAATTTTTTCTGTACTTTTTCAACCTTTTTTACATCTTATGTAACGATACAAGCCTGCAGTATCTTATGTTGGACTAATGATTCAGGGATTGGAAGATTTATCATATGAAGAGCGTTTGATGGCTTTGGGCCTGTACTCACTGGAATTCAGAAGAATGAGGGGGCACCTCATTGAAACCTATCGAATGTTGAAAGGTCTGGATAGAGTGGATTTGGAGAGGATGTTTCCTGTGGTGTGGGAGTTTAAGACCAGAGGAGACAGCCTTAGAATAAAGGAACATTCATTTAGAATGGAGGAGAAATTTCATATGCTGGAAGGTGGTGAATCTGTGTAATTTGTTGCCACAGGTGGCTGTGGAGATCAAGTCATTGGGTATATTTAAGGTAGAGGTTGATAAATTCTTGATTAGTCAGGGCATGAAGGTACACAGGGAGAAGGCAAGAGATTGGGGCTGAGAGGGAAAATGGATCAGCCATGATGAAATGGTTGAACAGACTCGATGGGCCAAATGGCCAAATTCTGCTCCTATATTATGGTCTTATTCATGGCAAGCTCTGTGATTTGGGACAGTCTTTTTGCTACATTGGGAGTTAAACTGTTATCAGAATGACGTGTGGTGGAGAGTATATTGACTGGTTGCATCACAACCTGGTATGGAAGCACCAATGTCTTTGAACAGCAAATTCTGCAAACAGTAGTGGATATGCCCCAGTCCATTCCGGGTAAAGCCCTCCCTGCCATTGAGCACATCTACATGGAGCACTGTTGCAAGAAAGCAGCATCTATCATCAGGAACCCCCACCACCCAGATCATGCTCTCTTCTCCCTGCTGCCATTGGGAAGAAGGTTCAGGAGTATCAGCACTCACACCACCGGGTGCAAGAACAGTTATTACCCCTCAACCAGCAGGGTTTTGAACCAGAGGGGATAATTTCACTCCACTCACCCCATTACTGAATTGTTCCCACAACCTATGAACTGACTTTTAAGGACTCTTCATTTCATGTTCTTGATATTTACTGCTTGCTTATTTATTTGTTTTTTTTATTATTTTCTCTCTTTTTGTATTTGCACTGTGCTGTTTTCTATGCTCTGGTTGAATACCCAAAGTGGACGGTTTTCACTGATTCTGTTATGGTTATCATTCTGTAGATTTATTAAGTATGCCCACAAGAAAATTGACCTCAGGATTGTATATGGTGACATCTATGTACTTGACAATAAAATTTACTTTGAACTTTTTACTTTGAATGTTGATATACAGTGCTTAAAAAAGGTACTCACTCTTCCTTGAAGGTTTTCATATGTTATTGTTTTATAACATTGAATCACAGCAGGTTTAATTTGGATTTTTTGGACACTGATCAATAGAAAAAGACTTTCATGTCAAAGTGAAAACAGATCTGTACAAAGTGATCTAAATAAATTACAAATATAAAACACAAAATAATTGATTTGCATAAGTATTCACCCCCTTCAAGTCAGTATTTAGTAGATGCACCTTTGGCAGCAATTACAGCCTTGAGTCTGTGTGGATAGGTCTCTATCAGCTTTGCACGTCTGGACACTGCAATTTTTTCCCATTCTTCTTTACAAAACTGCTCAATCTCTGTCAGGTTGCATGAGGATCATGAGTGAACAGCCTTTTTTAAGTCCATCTGCAAATTCTCAATTGGAAAGAGGTCTGGACACTGACTTGGCCACGCTAGGACGTTTACTTTGTTGTTTTTAAGCCATTCCTGTGTAGCTTTGGCTTTATGCATGGGGTCACTGTTTTACTGGAAAACAAATCTTCGGTCGAGTCGTATTTCTCTTGCAGACTGCATCAAGTTTTCCTCCAGGATTTTGCTGCATTCATTTTACCCTCTGCCTTCACAAGCCTTACAGGTCCTGCTGCAGTGAAACATCCCCACAGCATGATGCAGCCACCACCATGCTCCATGGGAGGGATGTTGTGTGGTGCTTGGCTTATGCCAAGCTTAGCATTTAGTCTGATGGCCGAAAAGCTCAATTTTAGTTTCATCAGACAATAGAAACTTCTTCTGGTTGACTTCAGAGTCTCCCACATGCCTTCTGGCAAATTCTAGCTGAGACTGCATGTGAGGTTTTTTTCAACAGTGGCACTCTCCCATAAAGCTGCGACTGGTGAAGCACCCGGGCAACAGTTGTATGCGCAGTGTCTCCCATCTCAGCCACTGAAGCTTGTAACCCCTCTAGAGTTGTCAATGGTTCCCTTCTTGCATGGTTTTTGAGGACCGCCTGCTCTAGGCAGATTTACAGCTGCACCATATTCCTTCCATTTCTTGATGATTGACTTGACTGTACTCTAAGGGATATTTGATGACTTGGAACTTTTCTTGTATCCATCTCCTGACTTGTGCTTTTCAATAACCTTTCCGCGGAGTTCCTTGGAGTGTTCCTTTGTCTTCGTGGTGTAGTTTTTGCCAGGATACTGACGTACCAGCAGTTGGACTTTCCTGCTACAGGTCCATTTTTACTATAGTCAATTGAAACAACTTGACTGGACACAGTGATCTCCATTTAACTAATTATGTCACATCTAAAACCAATTGGCTACACTAATGATGATTTGGTGTGTCATATTAAAGGCGATGATTACTTATACAATCAATTATTTTGTGTTTTATATTTGTAATTAATTTGTAATTTAGTTTTTACTTTGACACTGAAGTCTTTTTCTGTTGATCTGTGTCCAAAAAAGCCAAATTAAATCCACTGCGATTCAATGTTGTAAAACAATAAAACATGAAAATTGCCAAGGGAAGTGAATACTTTTTATAGGCACTGTAGGAGGGTGCTAAAGAACACTGGGTTTAAAGGTTCATGTTTCAATGAAGGCAGACAAGGTGATGTTGAAGGTATATGGTGTATTTGCCTTCATAGATTAAAGTTGAAAGTACATTTATTATTAAATATGTGTTCATTATACAACCTTGAGATTCATCTCTTTATAGAGAGCTACAAAACAAAGAAACCTGATAGAATCTATTAAAAAAGATTGTCAAACATCCAGTGTGCTGAAAGAGATAACACAAATTGTGCGAACAATAAAAGTAAGCAAGTAGCATTCAGAAGGAAAGCAAGTCCGTTAACATGAAGACCGGGGCAGTCAGAGCAGGCCTCAGCCTCAGCCTCAGTTCAACACAGAGCCAAGTAAACATGGTGGAGCCCTCAGACACAAAGCCGTTATGTTGGCCCACGTTTGGAGTACTGGTCAGCACACTATAGGAGAGGGTGTGGAGGAGGTTCAGCAGGAAGTTTCCCAGACTGAAGGAATTTATTTATGGGAGAGATTGGATGGGGTGGCCTTACTTCTCTGGAGCAGAAGAGAAGTAAGGCCAGAAGAGAAGTAAGATAGAAGCAATAACATTTTAAGAGGCATAAGTCAAGTAAATGGGCTGAATCTTTTCCTCGTGGTTCATTTGTTTGTTATGTGCCCTGTTGTATGACCTTGGCGATCATGGTCTTCCATGACCATGATTGTTCTCGGCAAATTTTTCTGCAGAAGTGGTTTGCCATTACCGCCTTCTGGCCAACGTCTTTACAAGATGGATGATCCCAGCCATTATCAATACTCTTCAGAGATTGTCTGCCTGATGTCAGTGGTCACATAACCAGGACGTGATATGCACCAGCTGCACATGCGACCATCACCACCTGCTGCTATGGCTTAATATGACCCTGATCGGGGAGGGGGAGGGACTAAGCAGGTGCTACACCTTGCCCAAGGGTGACCTGCAGGCTAGTGGAGGGAAGGGGTGCCTTACACATCCTTCGGTAGAGACTTATCTCCACTCAACCACCCAGGCAAATTAAGCACTCATCTAGATGCTGCCAGTTACCCAGCTTCAGCCACCTTCTCCAATAATGCACTCCTGCTTCTGGGTGTAGAAGGTCTCCCCTTTAGATTCTCTCTGGATCTTCTTCAGCCTTACCCTCACGCTATACCCTGTAGTTTTAACTGCCTCTGTCATGGGGGAAGGTTCTTGGGTGTTTACCCTATCCTGTAGCCGGCATTATTTTTCTATACAGGTACTTCAGTCATGTCACTCTTGACCTCCGTCACTCCAGTCAGAGCAGACCCAGCCTCTCCAGTGCTGTCAGAATCAGAATCAGGTTTAATATTACCAGCATATGTTGTGAAATTTGTTGTCTTTGTGGCAGCAGTACAATGCAATGCATAATAATAGAGGGAAAGGAACCGAGTTATAGTAAGTATATATATTAACTGGTTAAATTAAATAAGTTGTGCAAAAATAGGAATTATAACACAAGTAGTGAGGTAGTGTTCATGGGTTCAATGTCCATTCAGAAATTGGTGGTAGAGGGGAAGAAGCTGTTCCGGAATCTTTGAGTGTGTGTCTTCACACTTATGTACCTCCTTCCTGATGGTGGAAATGGGAACAAGGCATGTTGTGGGTGATGGGGGGTCCTTAATGATGTACATCCTTCCTGTAGCATGGTGACCTCAGCCGAGGTCTGAACACGGTTTAGTAAAATTAGAGCATAACTATCCTACGTCTGCATTCAAAACCCATGGACATTGTGTTAACTCCTTCATGAATGTTCCTCAGCCATCGAAGTTCAGAGTACTTGAAGTATATATATCATATACTACATTGAGATTGCATCTTCTTGCAAACAATGTATAGCTGCAGAGTCAGTTCAGCGCTGAGCCGAGTGCCGATGTCTGCAGGCCATAGCCATGGAGCCAGTTCAGTACTAATGCGAGTGCCAACAGCTGTCGGCCACACTTGTAAAGTACAAATGTTTGTAAGTTCTGTGTTGAGATGTATGTCCTAGCCTCATTCCTACTCCCAACGTGTATCACCTCACATCCATCTGCCACTTCTCAGCCTGCTTCCCCAATACATTGCTATCTCTCTGCACCTAAAATAACCTCCGCACTATCAACAAGTCCTCCAACCTTCATGTCATCCACAGACGTATTGTCTTCACAAACACAGATCAAGATGCAAGTCTGGAATCGCTGCTTATCCAAAGCTGTTGAATTCATGTTGGCTCCTGGAGGGTGTAATTGGCCACATCAGCCTCTATTGCTCAACATCCTGTTATGTCTCATTAGAATAGCGTTGAGGTCAAAGTGGCTGTGGCATGGATAATTACAGTGACTCCAATTGGAAGCTGAGGGTGACCCTTGGGGGCAGTGACCTGGTCGGTCTTGTGGAGAAGACCCACATTCTTAGCTCTGACTGCAGTCCATTGGGCTGGAAGTAATCAGAGGGAATCAGTTCCAACTGGACCGTGACCATGTCTGGCCTCTGTGGTGTTTTGCTTTGGCATCAGTTTAACATTTGGGATAAATTAGTTTATTCATGTCACATGTGCTGATATACAATGAAAAGCTTGTCTTGCATACAGATCAAATCATTACACAGTGTACTGAGGTAGAACACAGTAAAATAACAACAGAATCTATATATAAGGAGGGAGGAGAAGATGGCGGTGCGACACAGCTTGCAGCGGCCACTCCGGTGAACGATATCTGTTATCTGTCAAGTAGGGTGCCGTGCACAATCCTGATTTGATGGAGACAGACATGAGAGCACGGAGGAACATCTGGTGAAACTTCTGAAATGCCTGTTTCGCTGCCGCTGCTACTGTGTGATCCAGAATCTCCGGAGGGGAAGGCCCTGAGTCCTCGGTTTTGCTTGTTGCTCGGCGGTTGGGGCGGGGTCGAAGCGCTGGGCAGAGAAGGTGCTCGGTGTGGGGGGGCTGGTCGGAGGCTCCAAGTTTTCAGACGGACTCAGAGTTTGCTGCGGTCGGGTGCTTCCAATGCATCAGCAAGTTTGCAGTGCTTCCGTCTGCGTGAGATGATGGGGCTGTCGGGACTTGAGACTTTTTTACCGTGCCCATGGTCTGCTCTTTATCAAATTACGGTATTGCTTTGCACTGTTGTAACTATATGTTATAATTATGTGGTTTTGTCAATTTTTAGTCTTGGTTTGTTCTGTGTTCCTGTGATATCTTTTCTGGAGGAACATTGTATCATTTTTTAGAGCATGCATTTCTAAATGACAATAAACGAGGACTGAGTGTCCTCATAATCTAATCTAATATAAAGCATTACAATCACCTATGTATCTGTTTTCTGTCTGAGTGTGTTGTATTTTGTATTGTGTGTTTTTATTATGGGTTACAGTAATTTGTCACATGGACTGGGGTGTGGTAGAAGTAAATAAGTATAGCGATGTATTCCCCCTTTGTTCCATTAGTTTAGCTAGGTAGAGACTTAGTAGGGACTTGGCTATTTTGGGGCAGCATAGTAGTGTAGTAGCTGGCACAACATTTCACAGTACAGGTGACCCGGGATTGATTCCCGCCACTGCCTGTGAGGAGCTTATACGTTTTCCTGTTTATACGTGACCAGCAACACACATAAAAGTTGCTGGTGAACGCAGCAGGCCAGGCAGCATCTATAGGAAGAGGTACAGTGGACGTTTCGGGCCGAGACCCTTCATCAGGACTAACTGAAAGAGCTAGTAAGAGATTTGAAAGTGGGAGGGGGAGATTCAAAATGATAGGAGAAGACAGGAGGGGGAGGGACGGAGCCAAGAGCTGGACAGGTGATTGGCAAAAGGAATATGAGAGGATCCTGGGACGGGAGGCCTAGGGAGAAAGAAAGGGGGAGGAGGGACCCAGAGGATGGACAATAACGGATGGGGTACGAGGGGGAGGTGAGGCATTAACGGAAGTTAGAGAAGTCAATGTTCATGCCATCAGGTTGGAGGCTACCCAGACGGAATATAAGGTGTTGTTCCTCCAACCTGAGTGTGGCTTCGCCTTTACAGTAGAAGAGGCCGTGGATAGACATATCAGAATGGGAATGGGACGTGGAATTAAAATGTGTGGCCACTGGGAGATCCTGCTTTCTCTGGCAGACAGAGCGTAGGTGTTCAGTGAAGCGGTCTCCCATTCTGCGTCAGGTCTCGCCAATGTATAGAAGGCCGCATCGGGAGCACCAGCCACTTTTATGTGTGTTGCTTGAAATTCCAGCACCTGCAGGTTTCCTCGTGCTCCCTGTGACCATATGGGTTTCCTCCGGGTGCTCTGGTTTCCTCCCACAGTCCAAAGACGTACAGTTTGGTAGATTAATTGGTCATTCTAAATTGGGGGATTTGGTTAAATCGGGGGATTTGCTCGGTGGCACGGTTCAAAGGGCCAGGATCTATTCCGTGTATCTGAATAAATAAATAAAATATTTTTTGTTGACCGCTTATTACACTAATTATGTTAATTCTGTTGTTGCTAATTTGACTGGTTTTGTTGATATCGCTAATTCTGATTGCTCTTCTTTCCTGGTTTCATAATAAAGGATGGAACGTACTTTTCGCAACTTGGAAATAGTCATTTGAAGTGCATCATACGGTGTTGAGTACCTCAGTCAGTCTCTCAGTGGTTTTGGTTTGTTTTTCAATTTCACAACATATAGCGGTGATTCTGATTCTGATAACCACTATACCTAGGAACCTGAAGTTCTTAACCCATTCAACCTTAGCATTGTAGATGTAAACAGGAGTACATGCAACACTCCCCCACCCACCTTTCCTGAGGTCAAATACCAACTCTTTGTTTTGCTGATATTGAGGGTGAAGATTGTTGTCATGACAACGTGTCACTAAGCTCTTGTTGCAAGTGTGGCTAGAGTTCCTGTCGGTTACAAGGATGTCGACGTGAGTCGCAAGGAAAGATTGAATAGTTTAGGACTTTATTCCTTGGACTGTAGAGGATTGATGGGAGATGTGACAGAGGTATACAAAATTATGAGGGGTATAGATAGGGTAAATGCAAGCAGGCTTTTTCCACTGAGGTTGGGTGGGACTACAACTAGAGGTCATGGGCTAAGGGTGAAAGGTGAAAAGTTTAAAGGGAACATTTGGGGAAACTTCTTCACTCAGAGGGTGGTGAGAGTGTGGAATGAGCTGCCAGCACAAGTGGTGCATGCGAGCTCAATTTTAGCATTTAAGAGATACTTGGATAGGGCAGCAAAGGTATGGAGAGCTTTGGTCCTAGTGCAGGTCGATGGGAGTAAGCAGTTTAAATGGCACGGACTAGATGGGCTGAAGGGTCTGTTTCTGTCCTGTACTTTTCTATGACTCTATGACAAATTGAACTGGTACAATGCAGCTAATCATTAGATCACAGAATCTGTAATTTTCAAACGTTTGAAAAATGGTTTGGAAAGGAAAATTTTCATGTTAAAATTTGAAAATTGTTACGGGTTATGGGTCTGTGGATGTATCTTCAAAGCTCCAGCACCAGGTACATATGCCAAAAGTCTGTCTTGCTGTAGAACTCTCTGTTATTATGCCACTGGTTAAGGGCTTCACATAATAATGATCTTGCGTTCTTCAGCAGCCATTTTCTGCAGCTGACTGATATCAACATGACTAACCAGTACCTTCAGCATGTAATGGTTCTGTTTATCAGTTATTTTCGGATGTTTCACGAACGCTACCATTTGATTCTGCCATTGTATGACTCTTATCACAGCATCTGATGACAGTTCGAGAGGACAGCCGTTATCAGAAGTGCTTGTCAACAAAGAGAATGTAAATTATATTTCATGGGTATGACAGGGCCATTTTCACAAAAGGTGTGATTAGGGGTTGTTTAAATAAATCTTGCTTGCATGTTTCATCTCTACGAGACATCGCCCTTTTCTTCATAACCAGTACTGGCATGGACAGATGAGTGTATTTCATCGCTTTAATGTGAGTTTGATGGTTTTATCCCCAGGGGCACCAATCGAAAATAGGAATGCATTTGTGATAAAGGCCTAAAGCTTTCAATTTGGATAAGCAGCTGTTCGGGCTTGTTGAAAAACCGTTAGGAGAAATATTTCACATATTTTGTGTGCAACAAGCATCTTGATAAAATCCCTCAAAGCTGTCAGGGGTTGATTCCAGGCCCATACTTGAGCAGAAGGCTGTGTATTGTCAGAATCAGAATCCAATTTAATATCACCGGCATATGTCATGAAATTTGTTGTCTTTGTGGCAGCAGCAAATTGCAATGCATAATAATAGATTAAAAAGTGATCATGGGTCCAATGTCCATTCAGAAATCAGAATGTGGAGAGGAAGAAGCTGTTCCTGAATCACTGAGTGTGTGACTTCAGGCTCCTGTACCTCCTTCCTGATGGTAGCAATGAGAACAAGGCATGACCTGGGTGGTGGGAGTCCTTAATGCTGGATGCCGCCCTTTTGAGGCATCGCTCCTTAAAGATGTCAGGGATACTTTGGATGCTTGTGCCCATGATGGAGCTAAGTTTACAATTCCCTGCACCCCCCCCCCCACCCCACACGTACCAGATGGTGGGGCAGCCAGTTAGAGTGCTCTCCACAGAACATTGGTAGAAATTTGTGATTGCAGAAGGCTGGAGTACATCTGGCCTTCCTCTGGTTGATGGAAGGTTTGTCTCTGAAGCAGCAGGCTTGTCTTCCCCGTCAGAGCCACTGATGGACTGAGTCTCCTTCCCTTTGCCAAGATACTGACATCATTCTAAAGTTGCATTCAATGTTGCCAGTCCTCCTCCCACACCCACTGTACATCCAGTGAGATAGAAGTTTAGAAGAATCCTTTAGTCTGTCACGTCTTATAAATTGTTGTTTTAGTTTACACATTTCATGGCCATAGTAACCTGTCACGTGAAAATGAACTTTCTTCAGTGCTCTCATTGCTAGGACCGTTCAACACAGGTTTTGCTCTTCTGCAATGATTTTGTTCACTTGCAGTCAATCAAAAGAACACTGCAGTGTACAATAAATGAATTCCTCTGGCAATAAGTATTAGGAACTAACACACAGTTTTATAGTACTATTATAGTAGTATTGATAGTGTCCTGTACTTCATTTATGTACATAATTTGTTACTCAGTTTACTGGTAGTTTACCTTTTTAAATACCTTTTTGAATATTTCCATGAAATTTCTTAATCTAATTGGGGCAGCTACTTAATTGGGCCAAAAGGTACTGGCCCCAATGTGTCCCAATTAACCAGAATACACTGTATTCCCCAGTCTGAATGAAGGTTTTGGCTGAAATGTTGACAATGCCTCTCCCCCTTCCACCACGGATGCTGCTCAACGGAGTTCCTCCAGCAAACTGGTACTTAGACTGTGAGTGAGTGGGAGGAGAATTGGGGAGGTGATGAGCATGCGGGAAAGAATAGGCTTCAAGGAAATAATTGTAGCAATGGGATTGATGGAATTCTCTGACAGTAGATAAAGGCTCGATAGATCAGCTGACTTCCTTCTCCATTGCTGGAAAATACAAACAAGATATAATTTTTGCCATAGCTCCTCCCCAGTACCTTTCCCAACTGATCCAGAGACCCAGTTCCTTCTCAGGATCTGTCATGGAATCATAGAAAAGTACAGCACAGAAACAGCTCTTCAGCCCATCTAGTCTGTGCCGAACCATCTAAACTGCCTACTCCCATTGACTTGCACCCGTACAATAGCCCTCCATACCCCGGCCATCCATGTACCTATCCAAATTTCTCTTAAATGCTGAAGTTGCACTCGCGTTCACCACTTGTTCCACACTCTCACAATCCTCTGAGTGAAGAAGTTCCCCTTCCAACATTTCACCTTTCACTCTTAACCCATGACCTTTAGTTGCAGTCCCATCAAACCTCAGTGGAAAAAGCCTGCTTGCATTTAACCTATCTATGCCCCTCAATTTTATATACCTCTGTCAAATCTCCTCTCAATTTTCTACGTTCCAAAGAATAAAGCCCTAGCCTATTTTCTGTGCATTCTTTCAATCTTATTCCTGTTATCTTGACACCTTCCACTGTTCAGTTGTTCAGACACGCCCACAAAGTTGAGAACCCTAATGCCGCCAGTTGAACTTGCCCACAGAGAGATTCTTGGGGGGCACACAGTGAGGATGTGTTTGGCTAGTAAACTGTTCTTCCAGTCCTTTCCTCCCCCCCCCCCCCCCACTCTGGACAGAAGACCAGAAGGCAAGCATAACCACATCCAGTAGCCAGAGCTTCATTTGGTCCCTTGAACTAAACCTCACCTGTCTCCTTTGGTTTGACTTTATGCCATTCCATTATCCATCATCATCTCTCAATCTTTCTATAAGGCTGTAAGAGATAGGAGCAGAATCAGGCCATTCAGCCCATCAAATCTGTTCCTCCATTTCATCATAGGTGATTTATTAACCCTCTCACTCCATTTTGATGCCTTCTCCCTGTAACCTTTGACGCCCTGACTAATCAAGAACATGTCACCCTCTGCTTTAAATACCCCAATGATTTGGCCTCCACAGCTGTCTGGGGCAATGAATTTCACCCTCTGGTTAAAGAAATTCCTCCTCATTTCTGTTCTAAATGGACATCCCTCAATTCTGAGGCCGTACCCTCTGTTCCTAGATTCATCCACTACAGGAAACATCCTCTCCAGATCTACTCTATCTAGGCCTTTCAAAATTCAATAGGTTTCATTGAGATCCCCCTCATTCTTCTAAACTCTAGCAAGTACAGGCCCAGAGTCATCAAACACTCCTCGTGCATTAACCCTTACATTCCCAGAATCATTCTCGTGAACCTCCTCTGGACCCTCTCCAATGTCAGTACAGCCTTTCTTAGTTAAGGGGTCCTTATGTAAGATTTATGGGATGAGTCAGTGTTTTAATAGTTCAGTTTAATATCAGAGAATGCATACAGCCTGAAATCCTTACTCTTCACAGACATCCAAAAAACAAAGAAGGGAAAAAACCCAAAAAATGAATGACAGAAAAATGTTAGAACCCCATAGCCCCTCCTCCCCTATCCACGCTCAAGCAGCAACGAAAGCATCAACACCCCCCCTACTTGCTCCAGCAAAAGTATCAGTGCCCCCCCCCACCACCTGCAATGCAAGCACTAGCAAGCCCCCAGAGACCATGAACTAGAGTCCATCACAACACTCGGACATCTCTCTCTCGCTATCGAGGGAGAGGGGACGCCAGCAGCTTGCTGTTTGTGTTACAGTCTTCAGCGCCACTTATTCGAGTTCCCCCCAAGTCGAGAACCAGAAGACTCTCACCATGGAGAGAGAGAGAGAGAGAGAGAGAGATCGCTCGAGTGCAGAAGCCTCTGACAGCTGCACTCGCTGCCTTGATGTTTTGATCTCTTGCGACACCTCAGATGGCGATATCAAAGAGAAATCGGGTTATCCATAGGGCCACAACCCTGAAGGCGCACATCTTCCAAGTTGATCCTGGAAATCCCAAAACACCAGGCTACTTGGCAAGTTCTGAAGAGTGAGAACTTACTGCCCGTTAAGATCCTAGTTTGAGTGCAGCTGTAGATCATGGAGTCCAACAGGACCCCAGCCATCTTGAAAAGGGAAAAAAGAGGCACGAGAACAGGAGATTCAAACTGTTTTGTTGATGAACTGGAAGAAGTCGCCCAGCTCTGCAAAAACCTCTGGCACCATCTTTAGCTCCTCCCAGGAGCATTAAATGTCCATCCCTGGATCAAAAAATGTTGGAAAAGTGGTGAACTGACACCTTCAATTCAACTAGGTATCGCTGGTTTTCAAACTCTAAACATTCAGAGTACACACCACATGGGACTAAGAAGGCTAGAGTCTGAGTTAAATCTAGTTGATCAGAAGTGGGCAGTGGTCGTGTGCCATCCTGTGTAACCTAATGGAAAAAGACGACGTTATTACAGCAGCAGTCAGTGCTGGAGTAACAGAGAGATGTTCATCTCGGGCAGTGATACAGGAAGACTCTACGTTCCCATCAGAATCAGAATCAGTTTAATATCCTGGCATATGTTGTGAAATTTGTTGTTTTGTTACAGCAGTACATTGCAGTACATAATGATAAAAAAGCTATACATGACAATAAAAAATGCAAAGTAGTTTGGTGGCAGGATGGAGATGCATCTCTACCAAAGGAGCTGTGAGGCACTCCTTTACACCTTGCTTCTTGGGTGCTCCTCGGGCAAGATGTAGCACTTGCTTAGCCCCCCCTGCCCCCCAACCCCCCCCCCCCCCGGAATCAGGGTCAGGTGAAGCCATGGGAGCAGGTGGTGACGGTCGTTTGAGCAGCTGGTGCAGATCACAAGTCCTGGTCGTGTGACCACTGACACCAGGCAGACAATCTCTGAAGAGTATTGATAATGGCTGGGGTCAGCCGTCTTGTAAAGGCACTGCCCAGAAAGAGGCAATGGCAAACCACGCTGGTAGAAAAATTTGCCAAGAACAATCACGGTCATGGGGACACTGATCCCACATGTCACTCGACACGGCACGTAATGATGATCAGTGTAAGAAGAGAGGGCAAAATAGTGTGGTAGTGTTTGTGGGTCCATTGTCCATTCAGAAATCTGATGGCAGAGGGGAAGAGGCTGTTCTTAAAATGTTGGGTATGTGTCTTCAGGCTCCTGTACCACCTCCTCTCTGTTAACAATGAGAAGAAGGCATGTTCTGGGTGACAGAGGTCTTTACTGATGTATAGGATAGAACAGAATTTTATTGTCATTACTCAAGACGGCAACAACAAGATTGAGGTGCTACTCCAGTCTGTGCAAAAAATATATTTACAGTGCATGCAGTACGACTTAATTAGTGATGCCACCTTTATCAGGCATCACCTTTTAAATGTAACTCTCGCCAGCAGTTTAATCTAGGGGGTGATAGCCCTTGGCCTGGCCAAACTTCAGAAATCTCGCTTGGGTGGATGCTGCGCGATGTGTCCCCTGTCGCAAGTCAGTATCCTGAAATAACAGTACACAATATGTGATTAAACGATTGAGCTTTATAATTCTTACTTCAACTATATGGTTAGTAAAGAAGACAAAAAAGAAGAAAAAGGGCCCACTCTCATGAAACAGTCTATTGTGCATTGTTGGAACTTAGTGATAAGCCGTTCATCCACCATCGACCTCCTCCGATCATCACTGACCTTCGGACCCTCACTCCAAGTTCGCTGCATCCGGCAGTCCACCAACTCTCTCCATCTGCATCTTCTCTCCTCGGCAAAAAACAGCGAAAATCTCTCTTCCAGACTTACAAGAAAGAACAACGTATCTCTCATTGGATAGCCCCGCATTCCAAAACCCTGTTATCTCTAGTCGTAACCCAAACATTGCTGTTACAGAAAAACCATTACCTCAGCAGTGAAACGTTCCAGAGAGGCCATTACATTAGCAGTGAAACCTTACAGCATGTTACATAAAGATGTCCTCAATGCTGGAAAGCCTAGTGCCTATGGTGGGGCTGGCTGAGTTTACAACTGTCTGCAGCTTTTCTGATCCTGTGAAGTGGTTCCTCTGTACCAAGTACAGTGACCACTTGACACATGAGACATCCAGATTCAACCAGCTTTTCATCCATTACTGAACAAAGCAATGAGCAGGAACCCTGGTCTGTGCTCCCGTTCCCAGCCAATGGATAAATGCAAGCTTGAAAATATTTTATTAAATGAAAAGGTGAAAGCCAGAGGCTGGGAGAGGGGACAGATGAAGATTATCTGGAATGGAGGGCTGTTGTTACAAAAGGAGGTTGCCTAATCTGGGTTTGTTCTCACTGGTGAATGGGGTGGGGAGTTTCTGTGTCCCTGTGGGTCACAGATGTAGACTTATTCTCCTTGTAGGATATTCTTAAACTATAGGATACCAGTCTATGAAGAAGTGACAGGAGGCAGAATTTAAAGCAAGGGTTCCCAACCTTTTTTTATGCCATAGACCAATACCCTCTGGGAACAAGCAACACACACAAAATGCTGCAGGGTCTCAGCAGGTCAGGCATATGGAAATGAATAAACAGTCCACGTTTCGAGCCGAGACCCTTCATCAGGTCTAGAAACTAAGGGCGAAGATGCCAGAATAAAAAAGGGGGGGGAGGGGAAGGAGAAATAGCTAGAAGGTGATAGGGGAAGCCAGATGGATGGGGAGAGGGGCGATGAAGAAAGAAGCTTGGGAGATGATAGGTGGAAAAGGCAAAGGGCTGGAGAAGGTAGATGCTGCCTGACCTTTGAGTTCTTCCAGAATTTTGTCTGTGTTGCTCTGGATTTCCAGCATCTGCAGAATCTCATGTATTTAGAATTTAAAAGAGATGTGATGGGGCGTGCTTTTTCACAAAGAAGGTGGTGGTTAAAGGAATGCGCTGCCACTGGAGGTGATGGTTACTAAGACAATGACAACATTTAAAAGGAATTAAGAACTTGATTTGGAAAGTTTAGAGGAATACAGATATGATTCAGGCAAATGATATTAGCAAAGAGATGTATCACAGTCCATGTGGACATGCTTGGGCCACAGAACCTGTTCCTATACTACACTGTTCCATGTTCTCTGTCTCCCTTCTGCACCCCTCCTAATCGTCCCCCACCCAGCTTTATCTGCCGGGCACCCTTCACCCCTCCTCAATCCACCAATCACCCACTGGCCCCCACATCACCCCTCCTCAATCCACCAATCACCCACTGGTCCCCTCTTTACCCCTCCTCAATCCACCAATCACCCACTGGCCCCCACATCACCCCTCCTCAATCCATCAATCACCCACTGGCCCCTGATTCATCCCTCCTCAATCCACCAATCACCCACTGGTCCCCACTTCACCCCTCCTCGATCCACCAATCACCCACTGGCCCCCACATCACCCCTCCTCAATCCATCAATCACTCTCTGGTCCCCTCTTCAATTTTATCAATTACCAACTGGCCCCTGCTTCACCCCTCCTCAATCCACCAATCACCCACTGGCCCCTGTTTCACCGCTCCTCAATCCACCAATCACCCACTGGCCCCCGCATCACCCCTCCTGGATCCACCAATCACCCACTAGTCCCCTCTTTACCCCTCCTCAATCCACCAATCACCCTCTGGCCCCCACATCACCCCTCCTCAATCCACCAATCACCCACTGGTCCCCTCTTCACCCCTCCTCAATCCATTAATCACCCACTGGCCCCTGATACATCCCTCCTCGATCCACCAAACACCCATTAGCCCCTGCATCACCTCTCCTCAATCCACCAATCACCCACTGGTCCCCTCTTTACCCCTCCTCAATCCACCAATCACCCACTGGTCCCTGCTTCACCCTCCTCAATCCACCAATCACCCACTGGCCCCCGCATCACCCCTCCTGGATCCACCAATCACCCACTAGTCCCCTCTTTACCCCTCCTCAATCCACCAATCACCCTCTGGCCCCCACATCACCCCTCCTCAATCCACCAATCACCCACTGGTCCCCTCTTCACCCCTCCTCAATCCATTAATCACCCACTGGCCCCTGATACATCCCTCCTCGATCCACCAAACACCCATTAGCCCCTGCATCACCTCTCCTCAATCCACCAATCACCCACTGGTCCCCTCTTTACCCCTCCTCAATCCACCAATCATCCACTGGTCCCTGCTTCACCCTCCTCAATCCACCAATCATCCACTGGCCCCCACATCACCCCTCCTCAATCCACCAATCACCCTCTGGCCCCCACTTCACCTCTCATCGATCCATCAATCACCCTCTGGTCCCCTCTTTACCCCTCCTCAATCCACCAATCACCCATTGGCCCCTGCTTCACCCCCCTCGATCCACCAATCACCCTCTGGCCCCCACTTCACCTGTTGTCGATCCATCAATCGCCCTCTGGTCCCCTCTTCAATTTTATCAATTACCAGCTGGCCCCCACTTCACCCCTCCTCAATCCACCAATCACCCACTGGCCCCTGCTTCAACCCCTCCTTGATCCACCAATCATCCATTGGCCCCCGCATCACCCTTCCTCAATCCACCAATCACCTACTGATCCTCTCTTCACCCCGCCTCAATCCACCAATCACCCTCTGGCCCCCACTTCACCTCTCATCGATCCATCAATTACCAACTGGCTCCCATTTCACCCCTCCTTGTGAGGCTGAGGGGTGAGGAGTGAGGGATGGGGAGGGAGGGACAGGGAGTGAGGGGAACAAGGGAGGGTGAGGAATGGAGAAGGAGGTAGGGGAACAAGGGAGAAAAGGCCAAGAGAATAGGGTGCACAAGTGAGAGGGCATTATCTTTTTATCTTTCTCTCTGACTATCAAGCTGTGAATTACTTGACTATAATATGTTAGGTTATCTGTCTTCGAACTCAGAATCAGTTTGTGAATTGGGTCCTGAGGATCTTCTGCCTCAAAGGTCCTGAGGTGATCTTGTCTCGGAAGCCTAGTTACCATTGTCAACACGCAGGAGCAAATATTAACAACCAACGGCTTGTGGGCAGTGTTGTTGTGTAACTGAGGTTTTTCTGAACTAAGCAAACCGAGGATGGTGTGCTGATGAAATCCCATTGTCATGGCAACAGATACCAGAGAGCAAAATTGTGCTTGTTCTCTGCTCAGAATAACCAGGCCAACTAACTCTACAGAAAAATTCAAAGATTTGAAGTACATTTTTTATCAAACTATGTATGCAGAATGGAACCCTGAGATTCATCTTCCCCACAGACAGCCATGGCCCAAAGAAAACCATGAAACCTATTCAAAGAAAAGCATCAACCCCCTCCCCACCACACAAAAACAAATCACGCAAACAGGAACAATGAGCAAAAAACACAGAAGATAAAACACCAACATCGAAAGAGTCCAGGCATTTTCAGTTCAGCAACATTCACAAAGTGCTGAAGGAACTCAGCAGGCCAGGCAACATCTATGGAAAAGAGTACACGGTCAACATTTTGAGACTGATAAGGGGAAACTTCTCCCCTTCCTTTCCAGTCCTGCTGAAGGGTCTCAGCCTGAAACGTCAACTGTGTACTCTTTTCCATAGCTGCTACCTGGGCTGCTGAGTTCCTCCAGCATTTTGTGTGTGTAGTGCTTTGGATTTCCAGCATCTGCAGATTTTTCTGTGTTTCTGATATTCAGTTCAATTCAGCGCTCTGTTGTTCATTATCTGCAGGCCACCCTGATCAAAACTGCACAAAATAGCAACAAAAAAGGAGCAACCAGAAACACATCATAAGGTGTGATTAATGTCAAGTTAAAATGTTGAACCCATTATTTGACATTAGGTAACCAATTCACAGATTGTGAAATTCTGTTTTTGTTGTTTGGTTGAGTTCTGCTTTTCTCTGTTCAGCTGTGAACAATTTCTGGATAAATAAATGCCACACTTTGAGCGCTGTCTTATCTGGAAGACATCGATCATAACGTTAAAAGCTGCTGAGAGCAGGCTGCTGGTAATGAATTAGCTGTCAGAGGCAATAAACACACAGGATTGGACACAGCCTGCAGCACTGATTTAAACCATTCATTCCCTTTACCAGGTAAAATAGCCTCATTTTTAAACGCTTACCTTTCACTCTTTTTCCAGTTCCAGAAGTAGCTTGCCTCAGTCACGACACATATGAGGTAAAAGGCAAGCAATATTTTAAAGTCTCAATCTGTTCTGATTTGCCTACTGGCGTTTCTCTGTCCTTTCTCAGTGGTACACCGTTACCAAAGCTTTATCACTCCTCTCGCCAGAGCTTAACTCTTCACTCACCTCCCATGTTATAAACTTCACAGAGACCTGTCAAGATGAGCTTCAAGATTGTTTAATGTCATTTCCAGTACACAAGTGTAAAGTAGAATGAAATAATTAGGGCAAGTTGGAGGAGTTTTTGCCACAAAATAGGAAGAACAACACCTGTGGAAGAGGTAAGGGGAATGATTAAGAGGATGGGAGGAGATAAAAGGGAATGGGAATATCCAGTAATGATATCTGAGGAGGAAACAGCAGTCTCCAGTAGGGATAAGGCTGAGATCATGGCCAAGTCGTTTGTACAGATACACAGTTCAGAAAATTTGTCTGAAGAAGGGAGAAGGAGAAGGGAAAGAACAATAAGTCAACACCCAGGTGTGTTAAACAGGCGGGAAGAAACTGATGATATAATTGATGATCCATTTACGTTGGCAGAAATGGTGAGAGCAATATAGAGTTCCAGACCACCCTCCCCAGGGAAAGATCTGATATGCTCTGTGATGCTAAAAAATCTAGGAGAAGGAGTGCTCTTGAAGTTGCTGCATTTTTATAACAGAGTGTGGGAGGAGGGAAGATTATCAAGTGCATGGAAAGAAGCAGTAGTAATTCCAGTAAGGAAACCTGGCAAGGATCTTTCAAAACCCACTGGCTGCAGACCAATAGCATTAACATCAAATATATGTAAGATAATGGAAAGGATGATAACAGAAAGGTTATCGTATGAGCTTGAGAAGAGGGGAATGCTGGCAAGTTATCAGAGTGGTTTTTGGAAGGGAAGGAGTTCCGTGAACTCAGTGATAAGGTTAGAGACTGAATTAAGAAAGGCCCAAGCAAGTAAAAAGTCAGTAGTTGCAATGTTTTTTGACATAGAAAACACCTATGATATGATGTGGAAAGAAGGATTGTTAATTAAACTGCACAAGATGGGGGTTGGTGGGAGAGTTTAATTGGATAAAAGATTTTTTGTTTAGTAGAAAAATTCAAGTTCGGATTGGATCAGGATTATCAAATCAGTACATAGTGGGAAATGGCACACCTCAAGGTAGTGTGATTAGCCCGTTACTTTTCATCATTATGATCAATGATGTCTTCACAAAGGTACCAGTGGATATAGGTAGGTCACTGTTTGCGGATGATGGGGCCTTGAGGAAAAGAGGCAGGAACTTGGAGCATATAATCAGGAAACTACAAGGAGCAATTGATGAAGTGGTGGAGTGGGGTAATGATTGGGGATGTAGATTTTCAGCAGAAAAAACTCAAACTGTATTTTTCACCCAGAAAAGAATTGAGGTAGGGAAGAAGTTAAGGATGTACGGGATTGAATTAGAAAGGGTTGGATCATTTAAATTTCTGGGAGTTATATTTGATTCACGATTAACATGGGCAAACCATATCAGGAAAGTTGAGGAGAAATGTAAAAAAGTAATAAATGTGATGAGATGTTTGACTGGTAGGGAATGGGGAGCAAGTTGTTCAGCGTTGAAGAGAATGTATGTGGCTTTAGTGAGATCTGTGTTGGATGATGGAAATATAGTTTATGGATCAGCAGCTAGGTCTCTTATAAGGAAAGTGGATGTGATTCAGGCTCAGGCTTTGAGAGTGTGCAGTGGGGCTTTTAAAACACCACCAGTATCAGCCCTACAGGTAGAAGTAGGAGTAATGCCTTTGGAACTAAGAAGGATGCAATTGATGGCAAACTACTGGGCTAATTTGTAGGGGCACAATGATTCTCACCCTGCAAAAGGAGTGTTGCAGGAGTACTGGGAAAATGGGAGGTTTCAAAGGGATAACTTTAGTTGGGTAGGGAATGATATTGCTAAAGAATGTGGAGTGTTTGATCTAAGGATAAGTCCTTCAGTAGTTTATTCAGTTGTAGCTCTGTGGAAGCTTGTATGGCCTGACATAGACTGGCATTTGTCAGAGGTAAAAAAAGAAAGGAAAATATAAAACTGATTTGGTAAGTGTATTTAACTGTCGTGTGATGGAAAAGTATAGTGATTATCAGATTTATATAGATGGTGCTAAGGAACCTGAAACAGGAGTGACAGGGTTTGGGGTGGCTATACCAGCAAAAGAAATTGAAATCAGCAGAAGAACATCTAATAAGTTAGGGGTGTGTACAGTGGAGAGGCTGGCACTGTTGGTTGTGTTGCGATGGGTGGAGAAAGCTAGACAAATCAAACTGTTGATATGTTCAGATT
The DNA here is from genome assembly GCF_030028105.1 of Mobula birostris. Classification (NCBI taxonomy): domain Eukaryota; kingdom Metazoa; phylum Chordata; class Chondrichthyes; order Myliobatiformes; family Myliobatidae; genus Mobula; species Mobula birostris. The sequence continues at coordinate 52,686,640 of NC_092391.1, forward strand.
CATCGTCAGTTCTAGCAAGTTTATGGTCTTTTCACTCAAATAGTCGGCAAGATGTACTTTATGAAGTCCTTCAGTCAGTCACAAGAATTGTAGGTTAGGGAGGTCAGGTAAAATTTCTATGGGTTCCAGCACATGTAGGGGTGAAGGGGAATGAGAGGGTGGATGAGTTGGCAAAGAGGGCGTTAAAGAAAGAAAATACAGAAATGCACATTAGTATCAGTAAAGCAGAGGCTAAGTGTGTAATCTGGGGAAAAAAATCAACCAAATGTGGCAAGAAAGATGGGACAGGGAGGGGAAAGGGAGGTATTTATATCAAATACAGAAGAGTGTTGCAGGTACTAGGGTAGGTAGTGGATACAGAAGAGAGGGAACTGTGTGGACTAGGTTAAGGCTGGGACACTGTGCATTAAACAAAACATTGAAAATGATAGGGAAACACCAGACAGGATTGTGTGAGGAATGTCAGGAAGAAGAGTCAGTAGAACATGTAGTTCTAAGTTGCAGGAAGTGTGGGATACAGAGAGAGATGATGAGAATTAATCTAAGGAAATTAGGGGTGCAGGAATTCACATTAAAAGAGTTGCTGGGCTTGGGTGAGAGAGCACAGGTCAGGGTATTTTTAGCTTTCTTAAGGGGTACAGGAGTTTTTTTATAGGATATGATGGATAAGCAGGAATAAGGTACTAGAATGGCCAAAGATGGGAGGATAAAGTGTAGGTTAGGGTGTGTGTGTGAGAGAGAGAGAGAGAGAGAGAGAGAGAGAGAGAGAGAGAGAGAGAGAGAGAGAGGTTGGGTGAAGGGATTTAGAATGTAAGTCTATGGCACACTCCGGAGCAGAAGGTGGCGGTAATGCACCAATAAGCTGGGTGCCAACCACTGTAAAACAAGACGGAGAAGAAGAAGAAGAAAAATGATTAAAAATCACAATAAATATAAATACATAAGATTGCTTATGTACAGAGATCAATTGTATGTCCATAAAGTGGCGCTCGGCACAGGGGTGTCTGTACATAAGGTGACTGACAGGAAATGATGAAGTGGTGGTGATTGGGGGGTGTGGAGGGGTGGGTTAGTGGGTGAAGGTGTTGATCATCCTTACTGCTTGGGGAAGGTAACTGTTTTTGAGTATGGTGGTCCTGGCGTGGATGCTACGTAGCCTCCTCCCTGATGGGAGTGGGACAAACAGTCCATGAGCAGGGTGGGTGGGATTCTTCATGATGTTCCTGGCCCTTTTGCAGCAACTTTCTGTGTATATGTCCTTGATGGTGGGTAGGCTGGTGCCAGTTAAGATCTGTTTGCAGTATCTAATTGTCTCTTGATTATTTCAATTTCTTTATCCACTGTGATGGGTGTTGGCATTGGGACCCTTCCAAAGGGATTGGATATTCTTTCCAAAGCTCCAGTAAAGTATTATTCTGTTTTAGCACAAACATGTGTACTTGTTTGAATTCAATTCAGATGCAATACTGTGCAAAATTCTTAGGCACATATACATAACCAGGTTGCCTAAGACTTTTGCACAGGACTATATTTGTCAACGTGGAGTAGAGAGCAAGTTTGTAAATCTGGTGGGAGCAAAGGATGTTGGGAATGGTGAGGGTAGAGTGCCGTGAGAGCGGTGTGGTACAGGTGGCAGAGGAGTGTCATGGGCACAGACGCAGTCTCACCCGGCCCTGAGACATCAGGAAAGGTCATTGGATTCCAAACAATTGGTTAATTGATCATCACAGAATGTCTCTCTGGTGCTTCCCACTCCCTCCCTCTCCCTGCCCCTTTTCCCAACCGTGATTCCCCTCTCCCTGTCCCCTTCCTACTCTGAGTCCACAATAGAGACCCAGATCAGAATCAGGTTTATCATGACTCACATATGTCATGAAATAATTTTTTTGTTGCTGCAATACATAAATTACTACAGTACTGTGCAAAAGTCTGAGGCTTCCCAGATGTGTATATTGTTTGCACAGTACTGTAAGTGCAAGGTGTGGTGTTTTGGAAAGAGAAATGAGGGTGGGACTTTCACTGTAAATGGTAGGGCACTGGGAAGTGTTGGGCCCCAAAGGTGAGTGAGCTGCCCTGGATTGGACCCTTCACCAGAGATGCCACTCCTCCCTGGACACCCCATGCACTCTATTTTGGGAAGTCACATGTACTCAATGCATAGTGGTGCATTGAGAACAGACTTGCTGAACAGAGAGACTTTGGCACTCAAGTCTATAGTTCCCAGAAAGTGGCAACCCTAGTAGATAGGATTCTGGTGATGAAGACCTGTCAGCGAAGTTTGTGGAATTGTGATGGACACAGACATTGTGGGCTGGCACATTATGACAGTCAGTTCTGAGGAGAGCTTTGGCTTGCATACACATGATGTGACTAAAACTGGCCTTTGCCAGTTTGCACACTTCAAAGTTCAAAGTAAACTTTATTATCAAAGTACATATATGTCACCATATACAACCCTGAGCTTCATTTTCCTGTAGGCATACTCAGCAAATCTATAGAATAATAACTATTAACAGGATTAATGAAAGATCTACCAGAGTGCAGAAGACAACAAATTGTGTAAATACAAATATAAATAAATAGCAATAAATAACAAGAACATGAAATAAAAGATAAAGAATCCTTGAAGTGAGATCATTGGTTGTGGGAACGTCTCAATGGATGGACAAGTGAGTATTGTTATCCCTTTTTCTTCAAGAGCCTGATGCTTAAGGGGTAGTAACTGTTATTGAATCTGGTGGTGCAAACACAGCACAACATAAGGAGAACTCTGCACATATTAGAACAGGTTAATAAGAACGAGACAGAGACAATGGTAGTAGGATTGGACGCTGAGAAAGCTTTTGATTCGGTTAGTTGGGCATTCCTATACAGAGTGTTAGGAAGATTCGGCTTTCAAGAAAGGTTTATTAAAGTAATTCAGACTCTATATGACAGCCCTACAGCCCGAATTAAGATAAATGGGGACCTCTCTGACTCCTTCATCTTAGAGAGAGGCACTAGACAGGGATGCCCAATTTCTCCTCTCCTTTTTGCGCTATATATTGAACCACTTGCCCAACTAATAAGACAGAGTGAAGTCGTAAAAGGTATCAAGGTGGCAGGGATTGAACAGAAAGTGGCGTTATTTGCAGATGATGTTTTGGTCTATCTGAGTGAACCAGAAAAATCATTTATAGGATTGTTTACACTGTTGGATGACTTTGGGAAAATATCAGGTTATAAAATAAATGTAAAGAAAACGCAGGTTATGTCCCTAAATTATACACCATCCAAAAAATTGCAGGACACATATGATCTTAAGTGGGAAGCTAAATCATTAAAATATTTAGGAATAACCCTGCCAAAGGATCTTTCAACACTGTCACAGGTAAATTATGGGCTATTAATCTCAGAGATAAAAGCAGATATGCATAGATGGAATCTTATCCCCTTTTTAAGTTTAAATTCAAGGATAAATACTATAAAAATGAATATTCTTCCTCGGTTATTGTATCTTTTCCGTACTTTACCGGTGGAGGTGGATGATAATCAA